>NW_022987973.1:11276898-12476898 GCF_902827165.1 Trematomus bernacchii
TGATTTGCCTGCACTGTGCAAGCCATACATTAACACAACTCCTAGTGCATATTTAAAGATGCATTTGATTGCAAAAGTAGTTATATGTGTAACACATTACTATTGTTGGTTAAGTTCCATTGGCTTCCATGTAGATTTGTAATAGAGTGCAACGTGTTTAGCCTCAAATTGCATCATTTTGTACCCAATATGGACTACAATTTGGATATTCTTCAATTTAGAAAGGATTCCTGTACATAGCTGCCAGCTTGCGCCTCTGAAGGTACCCGAGGAGAGGAGAGGGATTGGGGAGGTGTAGAAGAGGAGAGAGCAGAGATGAGAGAGGAGAGAGGAGAGAGTAGAGGAGACGGGAGAGAAGATCAGAGGAGGGAAGCACGAGAGAGTAGCGAAGAGAGGAGAGAGAGAGAGGAGAGAGAGAGAGAAGAGATGAGAGAGAGAGATGAGAGAAGAGAGAGAGAGAGAGAGGGTAGCGGCTCCAGATGGTGTTTAAACGCAGACAGAAAGGCTACAGCGAGGCAGAGAGAGGAGGAGGAGGAGAGAGCCGCCGGTGAAGGGCGGACAGGTCAGCTCTTCAGCTCCGTTCATCAGTAAAGACAAAACAAGTGTTAAAACCTCAAATCGTGAATTGACTGCTGCGAAAGAAAACGTGTTAATATCCCGAGCTGACCGTGATTTCCTGCGGGAGAAGTGGATCTCTTTACAGCACCATCTGAAGACAGGTCGGCGGAGGATCGGCGTGTCGGCGGCGGGGAAGGACCGTACACAGAAAACGTGGTAGTAGAGCAGCCTGTAGAAACGGTGTTTTTGCAACAGAAAAGGAGCAGAAATGATCTCCCCGGATGTATAAGAAGTTGTTCCTGACACCACGGACTGCGTCTGGACTGTGAACTAAAGAAGAGGGGTTTTAAAGTTGTCACAGGAGGCATGATAGACGCACCCTGCAGACAAGAGGACCCGCATCTTTATCATTTGCGTTTTCACATGGAAGACTTTAGGATTTGTGGACAAAGTAGCGACCGGTTAATAATTGTGTCTGCCTAAAAAAAGACCAGAAATATTTTTTTTGCAGTTCAAGCAGTATTTGATATTGTGTTGCTTTTATCTGGGATGGTTTAAAATGAGCAAAAGAGCGGATTTACATGACTTGGACAAGTTGTGATTTTCTCATCACCGTCAACACCGTCTTGCTTTAAAAAACAAAAATTCAAAAAAACACAAACTGCAAAACCAAAGACATCATTGAGGATCCAAAAACCCTTGCTTTGATTTTTATTCCTTCCTTTTTCGATATCTGCAAAGAGAAATACCTCATTATTTATTATATCTCTTTTGAACCCCCAAAGGAAAGTCAAACACCATTTTTTTTGTTAGACTGGCTTCTGCTTCCTCTCACTATTTAAGAAACAAAGCAACAAAAAAAAGGAATAAAACCTGAATGGTTTCCCGCACTATCTAGCAAAGGCTTTATCTTTTTCCCAAATAATGAGGAGTGAGACGATAAAAAAACTGTTTTAGAAACTTCTTGGTGTGGATTATCACCACTACGGTTACCTCAGCTTGACCCCGACCTTCACAAAGTAAGTACAACCTGCTAACTATACTGTATTCAAGCAAATCATGGAAACACATGTATCTTGTTGTTGGTGTGAATGGGTTTAAATTCACTGAAGGCTTGCAATAATTTATTTCGTAAGGCCCAAATGATCAGAACATAATGTTATAATGGAAGAAATGTTTCATATTAAAATGGTTAAAAAAATATGGAAATATCTCAAATGTAAAGTCTCACATTCTGGTCAACACTGTGTTTTCAGTTCTGTTAGAGAGACGTGTTAATGTCAAGGTGAACACAAACCAGGCCACTGATCATTTACCTGCTCTATGTTCTTTAAAATACCTTTTTTTATTAAGCTTATATTTATGTATTGTTTGTATTCAATCCACTTTAATTTAAACCTTTTACATAATATGAAGTTGTCTGTGTATTTGCTATAAAGAAAAACATTGAGTCCTCTATGAGTAATGTTGCTTATAACCGACGTAGAAATAGGGACGTCGACAATTGAGTATCAAAAGTGAGTCTAATATTAATTATATAATTTTTATTAATAACAGTATATGCATTTACTGTTTTTGTCACTTTAGCAGTGGACACAATGTGCTGAGAGGTGAAGACACAGAGAGGTTCACAAGTTGTTTGCTCCATCAGTTTGTGCTGCACATCAAAGAGATGTTGGGACAAAATGATGACACAAAATATTTGCTCTCTATACCTGTGTTGTGTTCACCTGGGAGTGGATGGAGGTGATGGGTGTGATGGGATGCATTCAGACATTTAGCCTGAAACTGAACTCCATGGTACCCCCGAAAAAAATCTTACTGTAAAGTGAAATCCAACCATTTCTGGTGATTGCAGGGTGTTTGTATACCAGCATGTGGAAACACTAAAGAAGGAGGTCGAGGAAGTGTTTAACAGAAAATACTTTGGCAACCAAAGGAAATAAACACAACTGCAAAGGGATTTAAAAAGCTTAAATCGGTAGAGAATTTATAGCAACCATTTGTAACGGTGCGGACACTCCCAGAGAAGAAACAAGTCCATCCCAAGGTTTCTACCCCCAGTTGAACAGCCTCAGCAGCGCACTCTTCTGCTTGTGAGTGCAACAGTAAAACACTCAAGCCATTTTCTCTGCAGGACACAGCCCTGTATAATTGGCCCTGGTAAATATCTTCTGAATAATTGAACAGTTGATAATAGTCTCGAACAATGGATGGGAGGTTGCAGGGGTGAAACCGCAGTGCAGACACCCTGCCTCACCGCACATTATACCTCCATCACCACCAAGTGAGCGCCTCAGCCTCGCTCCTTCCAACGCTGGCCGCCCCATCAGTCAGCTGGGCCCGGCCAGTCGCCTGCTAAGGCAGATGTCCCCACTTCATCATTAAATAGCCCTCTTAAAAGGCAGGCCATTCATCATGACCCCAGCCTGAAGAGTTTATTTATTCAGTTCCCATCCACCACAGGTGCATGGACGGGATGTCTTCTGTTTTAAATGCAGAAGGAAACATACCAAAGGACTTGAAAAGAAAGAACCTATTCTGGAGAAACAGCAGCAGGCAAAGCCACAGGCCGGCAGAGAGTCAGCCTAGTATCTGCTATTCACTGACAAATACAAGAAACACATTTGCTCAACTGGTTCCTGCATTCTTGTTTTATTATTCTGAATCATTGCTGCTGTTTCAGGCACACCATGACTAATGTTTCACCATCAAGGTATCAAAGGCACATTGTTTTATATACCCTTGCGTGTGACAATGTTTATCAGCAGATGTTGAAAGTTATCATCATCTCAGTGTCTCATGGAGCAGGTGACACAGCTCTTTCAGGGTCTTGATGCTGCAGGATCTTATGTGTTTACTGTATTATTGTGTGGGCTTGTTGAGTGTGCTTGGTGTGTATGTGGTAATTATCGTGATCTAAATGCGGGCAGTGCAGGTGAAACTGGCTGTCTCCTAATTAATGAGTGGAGCAGATGGCCTCAGGTGGGCGGGAGCTGTGAACACACAGCGAGGCGGTCAGGTGGTCAGCACCGCACACACACCTGGGCCATCACAAACAAGACAAGCCAAGCGGTTGACACAAGCCAAAGACATCTGGCCTGTGTGTGTACAGTATGTGTTTAAGTGTCTGTGTATTTTCCCTGAAAGTCAACAACCACATACAGTGTTGTGCCTGTTGTCATTTGACCCTTCTGAAAATGAGCCGTGTCTTCTTGTAACCCCTCTTGTTGTACATCTATGAGTTGAAGTTTAAGATATTCAAATATACATAGAAGAGAAAAAAAATCATAGAAGCGTTTGTTATTCAAACTGTCTCACAAATACACTATAATGTGAGACAGAAAAAGTTGTTTTTCTTCGTCTACTATCTCTTACAGCGTATTATTTTTACAGCAGGTTGTTTATAAGTTCTGGCAGTGATGCAAAGTTACACCGTGTGTAAGGAGTCTATTTATATTTGTTTGTGTGTATGAATCATATTAAGGGTTGAGCCTCTCGCCCCAAACAGTTTGTAGTTGTGCCTTCCTCCATTATGTTACTATGTTTCAGGTATCATTTTGAAGAGTTGTTTGTGTTTATTCACTTTAAATTGTCTTTTAATTTGTAACTTGTGTTTCAGTGAACAATAAGCTACAGTAAGAAGAAAGTGAGGTTATATTGAGCTTTTGTGTTCATGATCAAAGCAAAAAAATGTTATAGGGATTGAGGAGACAGTCACATGTTATACAGAGTTGCTTTACTTTGTTATATTTTCAGCACTGATGCTCACAGCAGAATGAAAGTGTACTTACTGCACAGATAAAGGGACGAAGTAAATAGAAGTAAATGTGTGTGTTTTTGTAATAATGGGAGCAAGGAGTAATGAAATATCTCGGCGCTGAATCTCTATGGTTTCACTGTTGTTTATTCTAATACACAGTGGGAAAGACCACTGTGGTTCTGGCCTCCTCCTGTGTGTGTGTGTGTGTGTGTGTGTGTGTGTGTGTGTGTGTGTGTGTGTGTGTGTGTGTGTGTGTGTGTGTGTGTGTGAGAATTGGTCTGCTCTGTCCTGGTCTGTTCCACATGTGTTTGACATTACTGTGACAAGGCTGCCCAGCCTCTCTGGGGAGATGGAGAATGTCAGAGACTAGAGCGGATAAGCGAACAGCTTCCCAACATCTGATGGAATGAGAAACACACTCGCTGCATGGCTGGCCTGCTGACGCCACAGCGTGGGAGCAGAGTCGAGGGTGGAGGCCAAGTAAAACCCCCAAATGCGTGTGTGAAAAATTACTCTTTTTCTCCCATTTCCCTGTTTGCTTCCCGACATGTGCACATATCCACTCGGATTTCCAAGAATAAGATATAACGTGCAAAAGGACACCATCAACCCTGACCCTTCTTCACAGCTTGTAGAAAAATCTATTATGCTTAAAGAACTCTGTTTCCCAGCTTTTGTCATAACACTGTTTTGCATCCACAGGCATCTTTTCTTCATATTTTCATGCATGCAGAGCAGGTGACATGCTCCTCACTACTTTATAATATTTAACATTCAAGACTCACCATTTACTGCTGAGAATTCCTTGAAATGATTTGTTGAATTGACACTTCTTTTTACAAAAATTACTTCAGCACATACAGCACTGACAAATTGCACTCTCAATGATGCATTTCAAAAGGCAGGCATATTTCTAGTGCACAGAAACGCTTGATCATGAATGGAATAGGAAACAAATGTCCCAACATTGATGATGAATTAAGTACGTATAGACAAAATGCTGCAAGCTGTTTCCTCCTCCTCCCTTCCTTGTCTTGTGCCTATTTCACCTCCTGCTCTTCCTACTCACCTTTTACTTCCTCGCTTGCCCACTGACCTCTGACCTCCTTTTGACCTTTTTCTTTCCTTGTCCTATTCTCCCAGCGGCACCTTTCACCCCCCTCTGCTTCATGGTAGGAAGTGTGTTCAGATCAGAGTCAGACACAGGAAGCAGCTGGGCTAATCTACAGTAGCGCTGAGCTACGTTTTAATCATCCAAATGGACAGGTCAGCAGAGAAAAAGGTTCATATTATCACCGTTACCTGATATCATTTCCCTCTTGCCTACACCGCGAGGCCTTTATCACAGGCGGGAAGTAAGCAAGCACAAAGGAACACAGACGGATGTATTAAGGCCTCCACTCCAAAGCAGTCTTCTCTGGATGTCTGGGAAAGTGTGTGTTGTAAAGGAGCATGCAGGCACAGATTGGGAAGGAAGGCACGTCTCTCTCATTCGCTTTCCTCTCTTTTTCTCCCTCGGTGTACAGTATTTGTGAAATTAAAAAAGCCGTTATCTCCGGGAAACAGATCCTGTGCCACACAGATGGTTCCGTCTCTCTTCAAATGGGAGGCTGAGCTACTGAGTGCCGTTGTGTTACCAGTTGTGCAGACCTTAATCTCGGCTCCAGCCTTCCTTCCTCTGCCTCCATGTCTCACTCTGCACACACACACACACAGACACACAGACACACAGACACACAGACACAGACACACACACACACACACACACACACACACACACACACACAACACACACACACACACACACACACACACACACACACACCCACACACACACACACACACACACACACACAGAGACCATTCAACCCCGGACAAAAGTAATGGCTTTGTAAATGTATCTAGGAAATACACATTGAAGCTTTATAGTGCAGAAAGAGGAGGGTCAGAGATTTGCTTGATGTGTCAAAGAGCGATGGTCACTTTGAGGAGCGAGTTATCGCCTGGCATTTGAAGTCATTAGGAGTCTCAGCAGGTTGTAGGGTTGTGTTTGATGCTTTCCTCTCCGTCTTTCAAGTGCTACCTCTGAGGAAAACCCTCCCATTAAAGCCCTGACCTCTGTTATATATCATTTAAGGGAAGGTCTCCACATATAGACTTTCAGATGAACAGGTGTGTTGCAATTATGTTTGAGAACATAGACTTACATTTAACAGGATCACCTTGTGAAAACCCTGTGTCATTCACAACCTTGTGTCAATTTATAAAATACAGTGCAACCTTTAACATATCAGGGGGAGGGAAAGGGGTAGAAGTAAAGTTAGAATAGACATCCTTATTGCCCTGTCTAATGATTTGACAAACTAAGTGTATATCACAATTGCAAAACAAAATGCAAAAGATCAACGAGTATCAAAGGAATGGCCAATAATCACATTTAATTAATCTCCTAACTTGTGTTTTTTTAATAAAAACGAAACCTTAACATTTAATTAAAATGTTAATGCCATATTCTCATATCATTTCTCAAAGTTCTTATAGTCCCACAAATAACCGTTCCGTTATAGTGGCACTGTTTGCTGGCTACTTACTTTGACCATGACTTGACAGTTGGTCACTGTAATCTCCAATTAACTAACATGATCAGCATGTTATTGGCACCACATCTTATTCCGTCCGCTCACTCTGTTATGGTGGTGGCGTCCCGTAGTCGGCTGGTGTCCCAGAGGAGTAGCTGGTATTTATTTCGGCAGCTTCCAGCATGAGCTGGCTGTAGGCTAAATGGAGAAACTGTCAAAGCTTCTCTCGAACCTGTCACATAGTACCCTCCCTCCTCCGCCCCATTCTGTTTCCCACTGGTGTGTGTGTGTGTGTGTGTGTGTGTGAAACCTATGGGGTCCTGTAGGATGATACAGCACACCCTAACCATGCCTGGCTAATGTCAGCAGCTATTGTTACTGTGGCTGCAGGCCAAATGAAGAGGTATGAGAGCGCTGGCAGGCTGGAGAGTAGTTCAGGCTACAGACAGTTTTGTCAGTGCTGACAGCTCCATATTGACAGAGCAGACATTTAACACTGAATGAAATGAAATACATGACATCAAGCAGGAGAATGACTAATCTGCTGTTTGTTTTCCTATCTTAACTCTAAGTGACAGCTCAGTGTCAGGTTTTTAACGGTGCACAAAGAATAAGAGCGGGAGCCGTGGAGAGAAATCGGCAGCCACAATTCTCACATTCAGTTTTAACACACACACATACACACACATTCACACGTAAAGATGTGGTTTATGAGGAGGAAGGACGGAGATGCTGCATTTGCCTTGGTGTGTATGTGTGTGTGTTGCCAGGGTCAAATCTAAGTATTTTGTTCTCCATAAATCAGCAGGCAGTAGCAGTGACGTAAGAACAAACAGAGCTGCTCTCTGCTGCAGCTGGCTGGAAAGAGGGAGAAACAGGAGAGAGGACAGAGAGGGAAAGAGAGAGCAGGACAGCAGCTGTCAGGCCTCCATCGCACACCTGTCACACAGGAAGTGAGCGCCGGCCACTGTTTCCTGGATACACCTCCTCAAACACGGCTCCTGGAAGAAACTGAGGGACATCTGCTGTGAGGGGGAGACAGACAGGCAGCCAGACTGATACACTAACAGATCAATAAAGACATTAGCTAAGGATGAGGCATAAACGCTAAATAACATGAGCTTAAAAGAAAATACTGGTTTAAAAAATAATACGTTATTTCTTGTCAGATGCGTGTGTGTGTGTGTGTGTGTGTGTGTGTGTGTGTGTGTGTGTGTGTGTCTGTGTGTGTGTGTGTGTGTGTGTGTGTCCCGATTACGCACAGTTGAGAGGATGTTTGTGTTATTGCAGTGCTCTATGACAGACAGGTCACTCTGTGGAGACTCCAGCCTAACTCTCCCACAAATACAATAAGCCCACATGCCCTAAACTTAACATCGGACGTTCCCACGCTTGCTCCTCTTAAACGCCCCTCCAACCCCAACACACACCGCCCCCCCCCCGTGACCAATATGAACTAATCCAGATGTAGTGTTGCCGCTAACAGATGTATACACTACTTTCTTTACATGGCACTGCTCCTTTACTTCCCTCATCTTTTTCTACAGCTGTCTCTGATTTCCCCAGTCTGTCTCATGACTCAGACTCCTTGCCAAAGTGATCAAAACGGCACTTGTTATCACTTGGTGCTACAGTGCTGCTGATGAGGAACTTGGAGCGATTGTCTCCTGTTTTGTTTCTCCTCCCAGCCTCCAGAGTTGCTCTGTTATGGCTGCTGTTGGTGGAAAAGCTTCTCTTTGTTTGTCAGGCTTGTCAGGTCGGGTCCTCAGGAGGCCCCCCTTGCCCTATTCCCAGGCTGCCCTTCATGCTGCCTGTATGCAATTAACAGAGTAATTAAAAGCCTGATGAGCTAATTGGTGCTGGGTGAGGCTGCAGGTGTTTGGATCTGGGAGCTTATTTATGTAAGTGCACTCATTGTAAACATCCTCTGACAGGGGATGACGGAGGCCATTTTAAAACCAGTTTTCTTTGTTATTCTTATTACTTTTTGTGTTCATTGTTGTTTTCAAATGTACTTCATTAAGAATGTAATCTTCCTCTCTTTCTCTCTCTTGGTGTGCACATCATCTGTTTACATTCATTCCACTGTGCAGTAGTTTTTCAATTCTCAGTAAGAGGAAGGAAAAAGGCTAAGTTTAGCCAATGTGTTGCATTACATGTTGAGATAATAGTTAGAAACAGATTAAATAAAACAAAACAAAAAGTTTCAGGTCAAAGGCAATTTAGTACGTGTATGTCCTAAACTCAAAGGCAACGTTTAAGGCTATTGCAGAACTCTATTTCATACCAGTGTATCGACAGTGTACTGGATATTAAGATAAATTATGTCTACTAGCCTACTAGCTAAATTCATCTGAAAGAGGAATGACGACAGAAAATGGGATCTGACCGCCTGAGGCTGAGCTCTCAGCTGGCTAAATTGGGCGCATGGCTGACAGGACGAGGGAAGGAAGATGTGGATGAGAGGAAACAAAGGAGAGTTATCATGCAGAGCAGAGGCTACGTGTTAACTCTCTCTGCTCAAGCCTGTCTGCCTTTCTGTTTCTCTGACCCATTCCCAGATGTGAACGCACATTCACTTCCTCATATAGCTGTGTGTGTGTGTCTCTTTCTTGTCTCCAACTTCCTCCCCCATATCTCTCATGCACTGTGGCAGCTGTGCTGGTGATGGCTGTGTGCCCATGGTGCAAGCTGGCTGTGGGGTCCCAGGTGGCGCACATGACAGTTATTGATGTTCAGGTGTTCAACTCCACTCACACAGAGACCCTGGAGCCACACACACACAATCACACACACAAACATATACAAGCACATTAAACTTGCACAAGAATATACACAGAAGACAAAAGCAGTCATGTACTTGCACAATTATGGACACAAAATGCATATTCTATTATTGCTGCTGAGGAAGAGTAAACAACACTAACAAGTACAACAGAGAACTCATGCATACAGCTGTTGGGTTGTCTGGCGAGCAACCAGAATTACAGTTGGCAATGTGAGAGGAAACAACAAGCTAGTTACTGTTCAAATGTATGCAGTCTAGTTTGTGTATGACTCCTATGGTCCGGTATTTGTGACCACATTCTATGTGTGTATGCATGGTGGGATAGCCATGTTGGTACCAGTGCCCAGTACAGTCCTAACACACTCCAGATGTGTCTGGCTAGCTCTGGAGTTGTTCTTGGCACAGCCGCCTCGGCCGAATGTCACAAATACTTTCCTTTATTTAGGAATTACTCCGAGTTTGCGGCTGGAGAAAAAAGCGAGGCAGGGATGGATGAATTGAGGAGGGTGAATAGAGCGAAAAGGGGAAAGGTATGAAAAGAGCAAATAAATGATTAGCAATGTATAAGGACAGGGGAGGAGGAGGGGGGGGGGGGACTAAGAGATATAGAAGGTTAGAAGATGGAGAGGGAGAGGGAGGATAGAAGGAAGAGGGAGCGGCGAGGGAGCCAGGCAGAAACGACTCCAGTCTAGCATCTGGATTTTATTAGCAACCGTTGGGAAAATCTGAAAAGGAAGTTTTTTCTCTGCAAGCACGTCGGCAGCAGTGATATGCTGCACATAACCACTTCACTGCCGACGAGAGGAGCCAGGCCCTCCCAAAGGAGAACAGATGGTCGCTAGAACTTCAATACAATTACATCAATAACAGCTTTCACAGATATAAGCACTGTGTGACAGGATCCCTGCAGCTCAGAGACACAGAAGTACAACTCCTCTCCACCCTTAGCACGTCTAGCCCTGGATACATTGCCTTTAATCCATCCCCACTCCCTGCCTGTCATCAAGTTATCTTTGTTTTTCTTGCCAGGTTACCCAGTTTAAAGAAAATATTGAAACTTTTGACCTAAATCTGTTGATTTGTCAATGGTTTGCTCATGGTAACCTGATCAAAGACATGAGGGCTTTGTCAGTGCTTATTAAGGAGAACCCTCCACCCCCCACCAGCAGTTTGTTTTTTTGTTCAACATGTTTGCTCAGCCGGCACTGCATATGTACTATCACAGGGATTCTCAAGTAACATAGGGAGAAAATATGTGTTTGTGTCCGCAGCATGAGCATATGCATTTGGTGAACTTATGAGCATGTGTGCATACATCTGTGTATCTATTTGTGTACGTGTATGTGTATGTGAGTGTGTGTGTGCTTGTGTGTAAATGTATTGTACCGGCCTGTCTCTCACCCTGTCATTAGTGAGGGCTTTAAAGCCTCTGAACTCTAAATCAGCTCAAGATGAAGTAGAGTCTGGGATCCGTCTGCACACACACACACACACACACACACACACACACACACACACACACACACACACACACACACACACACACACACACACACACACACACACACACACACACACAAACACATGTTACCTGTGGTAAGGTTCAGACTTCACACTGTAAGGAAGGCATATATCAGATTATAGAAGTGTCAGACGTAAAATAATCTGTTTTTGTAGATTGCTCTAGGTTAGAGGAAGATGGTGTATGCACTTATGTGTGTTACTGATGTCAGCAGTCTTTTTCTTTTTAATGACATTTTGGCTAGTAGTGTGAAAGTGCAGGATGCTCAAGGTGCAGTATCCCCAAGTCTTAGGTCCAGGGCTACAATCCCCATGTTTTGATATGAAGGCCTGGTGGGAGGCTGGGGGCCAGGGGCTCAGGCTCTGTTTGTGTGGACTCCTCAGCGGCCTGATAGGGAACAGATGTGGGAAGGCAGGCGGCCGGGCAGCCAGCCAGAGCAGCTGGGAGAAATTAAAAACAACAGCATTCCTAGAGACATGGGGAATTACAGTGGGAGGGAGGGAATGAGGGAGGGATGTAAGGAGCGAGAGACAGGGAGAGTTTTAGGGCTATGTGGTCACTGACGAGATTCTCTGTGGAGTACAAGAGATTGAATATACGGGGGATTTAAGGGGACTGTTGTGCAGTGGTTAGCTAAAGCTAATAAGTTGCAGCTGTATTTCCAGAGGAAGCACAGGCACACATGCACACAGATAGGCATTCAGTCAACAATAGGACAGATGCCAATGTGAAAGGAGACCAAATTGTATCTGGCTTGTCATGACATGATGTTATTTATCTGTGTATGTATGTTTGTTTTGATGGGTTTAATGAAGGCAAATGTCATACATCTATAACGAGACCCCAAAAGAAAGTTCGACAAACCACTGCGTGTGTGTGTGTGTGTTTGCAGTTGTACAGTTCATGATCTGTGGTTTTGTGTGTCTCAGGGAATTGTTTTTCATCTTGTTTCATCATGGCACAAGGAGAGAGTTGAAGACAGAGAACATGTTTAGAACTCAGAGTGCAGACTGTTTCTTTGGTGAGCAATCTTTTAGCCCTGATTACGTCAAATATGCAGACATACAGCTGTTCAGAGAGTAAGATACAGGCAGCAGAAGAGAGGAAGGTTAAAATGACTGCATTGTATTGTTTTATTTTCAGGCTAATACTCAATAGTGAATGTTTGGGAAGTATCTGTATCCCGAGCAGGTCTATTCTCAGCTGTATTGATCACAAAGTGGCTCCTCTCAGAGAGCCAGATAAAAACCTGTGGGGTGAAACAGAGCAGCTTGCAGACAGGAGCATTCGTACGCTCCATACTGTACCTGGACCTTTAACCACAGGTCTGTTTTACCTGATATACCAATCTCTCTATATTCCTACTTCTCTCGGTGTGAGTGTTTCGTCCTTCAGCACAAAGCACAATGGGAGCACAGATGGCACCGGACGGGGTTGCAGACCTAGCAGACTTCCTGATGTATTAAAGTGAAATTCAGAGCATAGTGTGTATGTGTGTGCCCTGTCCCTGTAGCTGGTCAGATTAAACAGCTGTCCATAATCCCACGGTGGGAGCAGACAGACAGCACGGCCCCTTATCTTCCTCTCCTATCCTCTCAAAGAAGAGACAAAAATAGCTGTGTTGTAAACACAACATTTCACATCACCTTCTTGATCTTTTGATCACACGTGGGCCCAGTTTTGTTCACTTGAGTGTAACCTCAGACTTGTCTACTGTATATGGGAAATAAACTACTCTCTATAACACAGTCCTGCAGTACACTCTGCATACAGTGGCACAGTATATTTGATCAAAGAGGAAGTTTACTGAAACATATGGCTGCCTCTTTACAGGAAGCAGCCCACCAATGTGGCAGCACAGAGAGCTTGCTTGTGTGTTTAGGAGATCTTTAAAAGAAAATGGCTGCATCTATTTATACCAGCGCTTCCCATCTGCCTCTATCTACCACCTTGTGTGTTTATGTTTAGTGCGTCTGGCATGGGCAAAACAGCGGAGTGCCCCTCGTGTTCTTGAGGATCACTGTGTCAATGGCCCTCGTGCAGCACACTCCAGAGTGGCACTCTTTAAATACAGACACCAGCTGTTGAACGCATCTAACATGAGCTCTCAGAAATAGGCTAACACCAAGGACTGAGGCTAACTGAGGCAGGAGTCCTGTGGAGGAAAACACTGGGTTTATAGTTAGCTCACGAGGAGTGAAATAAATGAAAAACTTTATTTTGAAGTTATTAATATTATTAGTTTGTGACTACAATAGATTTAAAGTTGTTCTGATGTTTGAAAGGCCATGAGCGTTTGGAATTTCGTTTTTTATTATTAGTATAAAAAGTTGTTATCTGCCTAATAATAACCCCTTTTCTGCACATTTTTTATTTCCATATTTCAGCACAAATAATACAAAAGAGGTAAATTGTTCTCTTGTCCTGCCTCTCATATTAGAGGATTTGCTCTTTATTTGATTCTAAAGTTTATATTTATTTTATTTTTGGACTTAAACAAAACCAGATATTTGATGGCATTTTTGACGTTTCATAGACTACAGTTAATTATTTAATAAGTAAATAATCTGCAGATGAATCGATAATACAAATAACCAGTTGCAGCTCTACATTTTGCCCTGTGTTAATTGCAGAAGCCGTCTCCTGTGCACATTACAATATAAAATGTGAAATAAGCCTTTTGTTTGGGATCCTTAGAGATCAGACTAAAGTTATTTTTCTGTAATACATTGAGAGACAGGTAAAGAACAGAAAAAGAAAAACAGAGAGAAGAGATTTATCGGGGATCAATGAATGCCACATAAAGTCTATGATGTTGTTTACATCTGCTTTGCTTGTGCATAAAAGATCTTAGATTATAAATGCATTTGTTTACTACACTTAATGGTGTTGTGTTGTAGTGCAGAAACACACACATTAATGTCTAAGATATAAACCGAGCTGCATATTGATTTTTTTATTGCAATGCACACATTAATTGCGTTCCCTTCCAGTTACACACATGTACACCTACTCTAAAGCGACCTCCTCACAGGCTGCAACACCTCCCAGCTCAATTTACATTGCAGGAAGATCTGGTTCCAGCAGCTGCACCGACACTCGGACATAGACATAAAGACAGTCAACATATACATCACAAATTAACAGACATACTGCTTATGTATTCGGACTTGTGTATGCAGTTGTGTGCATGACAAACACACACTGTATGTAGGGACTGGATGAGGCCCTCTGCCACAAACACACGTGTGTGAGGCCACAGTCCTCACACACTTGTGGCCCCAGAACATCCGTGTCATGTTTTCTTCTCATGTCCCAACATCCTTTCCCTTCACGCAACAGAGCCCGGGTTGCCTTGTTTGGTGCTGGCAGGGTGTCTGGCAGAGGACAGTGAAGCTTCTGGTAGCAGGACGGAACTCTGCTGAAAGCCAGGCCACAGTGACGGACAGCAGCAGATCCAGCTGCACTTGTCACTGACTGTCAAGCCGGCTGTCTGAACTAGGGGACGAGAGGGGACAGGCGGGGAAGAGTGTGTGCATGTGAATATATGTGTGTGTGTGTGTCTGGGGGTTGGAGGTTACAGTGGAGGGGCACTGATTGGGATGTCAGAGCTACATGGAGTGTATGTGTGTAAGAGAGAGAGAGGGAAAAGAGAGGGGGGGTTCAGTGAGCAGCAGCTGAGCGAGTGAGCAGGTGTTACTGTATGTCTCCCAGGCCCATGAATCTCCAACAAGAGAGACACAATGGAAGTTTGGATTCATTTCCACTCCCTGCATTGATTTGTTTTGGCTGTTTTCATGGGGCTTCTGGTTTAAGGAAACAATCGATGGGTCCCAGGTGAAAATGTCAGTGGTCCTTAACCAGCTGTCTCCACTTTGTAAATAGGGTTTTTTTTCATACTGGAGCACCATGTTGATGATTCTCTTATTTTTTTCTCCTTCTTTCAAATGGCAGGTAGCAGAGTGCAGAAGGTTGGAACAATGCCAGATTCACCTGCGGATGTGAAAACCCAACCCAGGTCCACCCCACCCACCATGCCTCCTCCACCCCCGGCTGTTAGCCAGGCATCCAATCGTAATGCTTCATTCACCCCTGCTACCAGTAAATCAAGTAAGGACCCTTTCATTACTATTTTATGTGAGGTGCTAACTCTTCACTGATTTTGAAACCTTCCTTCTCAACATAGATGACATGCATATCTTAGTGTTGTGTCCCGATGAAAACTGTGCTCTATTGAGGTAACCAGTGGCCCAGAGGTTAATATGGATATCAGATACATCAGTGATCACTACTGTATGTCCAGGGTTTGATTCCACATTGTCATTCCCAGTCTCACTCTCCCTTTTTTCACATCAATTATCAACCCAACTCTTTTTAAATGGTCCTTAATTTGCCTTGAAAGTGAACTTGTAAGAATGCTTTTTTACTGACGATGTTTCACTGTTTTTAAGCTCTGCTAAACGCTAAAATAAAAGGATTCACTCATCAGTCTGTAATAAATTACACAATTTAATACACTTTTGAAACTGCAGGGAATCTACAATGCACCACACGGCCATTTGTCTCTCTTACATCAACTATCATGGACACTTTATATGCTTGTGTAAAGGGAGAGAAATGACAAATATGTGTTTCTTCCCTGTTGAACAAGTGTTGGAGTCATTTGTGTGTCAGGTGTGTGTCTCTACAAGCATCTATCCGTGTGTGTCTTCTGGTGTGTAGAATGCCCTTGCTAGTGGGACAAGTGTCTCTGAGCGCATGTGCGAGTGCGGCTGTGGCATTGTGTGGTCATGTGTGTCCGTGTTGTTTACCAGCTGGTTGGGCGGCGATGGCTATGGTGGCGTTGCGGTTTATAGACTACTTTCTTCCCTATATAGCAATGACAGGCCATGTTGTTTCACCTGTTGTGGCGGGCAGCCAGCAGTGTAGCTCTCTCCCTCTTCTAAAACCAGAACACAAGCGCTGCCTGTTGGGATCACATGGGTAAGTCCATATGTGTTCAGGCCCTCGACCCAAAGATTAAAGCAACAAGAAGTATATATAATAACTAGAATAATTCAGCAAGTAAACTGTATGTAGTCTTGTTTTCATGTATGTTTACAACATATAGTGGTGCAGTCCACAATAGCTCACTGCTGAGTCCTGTAAATGCATTTTTCTTTTTTTAAATGATGTCGCTTCAGCGCTTATAAAATTATAGTTTTTATGTAGTTTAAGAGCTTTCATATGCTACCATAATGAAATGGAATCATTCATTTATGGGTACATTTATATATAGTTTGATTCAAATTAGAGAAGTCAGTTTCATTTTGTCATAATTTGTTCACAAAAATGTCCAAAAAAAAGATATGGCACACTGACGAGACCGAAGATGGTTAAGAAGGGTTTTCAGTTTTCACTAAATATTTTCTCACATAAATGAAATATATACTCAGCATGCATTTGCACGTGAGTGTGTGTGTGTGTTTGAGCTATTTGTGAGTTTGTTTGTGCCGGCAATACAAGGACTATGTGAGTGATTATATATCTGAGTGCCGAGTCTATTCTAAACCTTAAAGCTGCAAATCTACTTTCAGCTGGTGGACATGTGTAGGGCCAGATTTAGCTACACACCTGCTATTGGAATAAAAGTAACACAGGCCACAGCACTATTTTTGGCACCTCTTTAACAAGTTCCTCTTATAGTTGTGTCCTATTGAGTGAGTTAGTGAGTGAGGGGGAGAGGGTGAGGAGCAGAGTGGAATACACTGATACAGGGGGAGATGGAGGGGGATGGGGGGTCAGATGGTACCACTTGTGAGACAGCTGAGGTTACAGCAAACACACACACAAACACACTCACACACAGCGCTCAATCCAACTGGCAGAACCACTGAAGTCATGATGTGCATTTCATGCCACAGGCTTCAAAGGTAAGTCTTTTGTGTGCTTTACTAATATTTCATCTTAACCACACACTCCTCTATCAGCAGGATATAAGTGCATCTGCCCTCATCACGCCCCCAGATCTGTCAGATGCCCCCAGGACTCTCAAAAACGACTGACCCAATTCACGTATTCTCTTCCTTCTGTCTTTAATCTGCAGTGCTGAATGGAAGCAGCCACTCTCCTACATCGCTGAACGGTGCTCCGTCCACTCCTAACGGCTTCAGTAATGGGCCGGCCATGTCTTCGACGGCTTCACTGTCCAACCAGCAGCTCCCCCCAGCTTGTGGCGCCCGGCAGCTCTGCAAACTGAAGCGCTTCCTGACCACGCTGCAGCAGTTTGGCAACGACATATCGCCTGAGATCGGGGAGAGAGTGCGCAGCCTCGTGCTGGGACTGGTGGTAAGTTGTGATCAGATTCATGTGGTATTACTGTGATTAATCTTTCCAAAATCACACATTTATATCCATTTATTCATTCATATATTGCATACAGTTTGCCCCCAACTCAATTTCTTAATGTTGGGCACAAAGAATAATAACCATGGATTTACATGACTAACTTAAAAAAAATCCTTTTTGAGACTCCAGCTACTCTGTAGGATAGTGTTATATTAGTTTGTCTCTTTGTGACTCTGCTAACCCTCCGTGTTGTCTTTGGGCAGAACTCCACCCTCACCATCGAAGAGTTTCACTCCAAACTTCATGAGGCCACCAACTTCCCTCTGAGGCCGTTCGTCATTCCCTTCCTGAAGGTAAATACTGATTGATGTTTATACGGCCAGTGTTCAGGACTGTGTTTGTGTGTGTGCAGACACTGTATGTATGTCTTTCCTATGTGCTAATTCATATTTCTCCCTCCAAACAGAAATAGAGAGGCTAAAAAGCAAACTTTGTATTGATTGGAAACCTTTATTGTGTTTACTGTAGAAAATGTTGAGGTGTGCTTGTGATTGTCCGTTTGCACAATTGTTGTGTGTGAGTGTGTCAGACCCCGTGGCATGTGATGAGCCTCCACATCTGGGATATTACAGCAATGGCTGCGCTCTATCAATCAGACAGTTCTGAGAGGGCTATTTGACAGCACTGACACACACACACACACACACACACACACACACACACACACACACACACACACACACACACACACACACACACACACACACACACACACACACACACACACACACACACACACACACACACACACAATCACACACACACAATCACACACACACACACACCCTGGAGGGAGAGAGAGAGACACATGGCAGAGGAAGGTGTCAGGAGACCTCTCTTATCTCATCCTGTCTCTTCATCTATCACTTTCTTTTTTCTCTCGCTCTAATCTGGCATTATTTCACTCTCACCCCACCTATCTATTATTCCAGCATGACTTTCTAGCTCACCTCTTGTCCACTTAACACGCTGCTCTACTGTTACATCAGCTCAATAAATCTATATCCTTCCTTCTACAATGTATTTCACTTTTAATCCAGAGTTTTCTGTCTTCTCTCTCAAAGGCAAACCTGCCCCTGCTGCAGAGAGAGTTGCTGCACTGTGCCAGGTTGGCTAAGCAGACCCCAGCTCAGTACCTGGCCCAACACGAGCAGCTTCTCCTGGACGCCAATGCCAGCTCGCCCCTCGACTCCTCCGAGATCATGTTGGAGTTGAATGAGCACGGCAAGAGAAGGACCCCTGACAGGTAGCGTATCTCCATTAATTACAAAAAAACACATACAAACACACTTCAGAGGCGGATACGCACACACTTTGGCAGACTCTTGCCCACGCTCTGTTTTATACGACTTATTTAGAGGTATTTTAGAATGCCAAGTGACAAGAGGAGGCTATAAATCTTCGGTGCGGGAGGCGGAAGTCTGGATATCCCCGATGCCAGGTTGGCTCTGCCAGCTGTCTGGGAGGGAGGGGTGAAATAAATACAGTGTAGGAAAACAAAGAGAGTGTGTGAGAAGAGCAAAGAGAGAAAGAGAGACAGACAGGGAAGGGAAGAGGGAGTTAAGTACTGTAACTGTCCTCAGCACAACCCAAAGACAGAGCGAAAGACCAACAGCGAGCTGTAATGGTCGCACATTTCTCAAGAAAAATGTGCTTTCTTCCATTTTCTTCCTCCTTCACTTCCTGGCACTGTCCTTCTTCTTTCCTGATCACCTTTTCACCTATCCGTCTCTCTCTATCACGGTCTCTCTCCCCCTCTCTCGATCCCTCACTTCCTCTCTCGTGCTGCCTGGCCTGTGGGCTCCCAGCAGCTGTCCATATGCCAGGGATGTGTCCAGATGGTGATGTGCTGACCGTAACACTGAGCACATCCTGAGCGGGGTTTGGGGAGGTGGGCAGTGGTGGTTTTGGATGGGACTAGGGCTTGGAGCTGAACGTGCAATCCCACTGTAATCCACACACCTCCGCCTACTGACCTGTGGTTTATACACAGCTGGGGGGGGGGGGGGGGGGGGGGGGGGGGTGGGGAGGGCGATTTAAGCTGGGGCAGGGCCTACATCGCGCCAGCTGTTCCTCTGAGTTGTCAGATACTACAGCCAGGGATGTGTACGATTATAGCCATCATACAAACACACCCACACACACACACACACACACACTAACACACACACACACACACACACACACACACACACACACACCACACACCACACACACACACACACACACACACACACACACCATCTCCATGGGGTAGCGCTGCATTTATTTGCTTTGATCCCCAGGATGATAAATAGTGATTTGCATCCAGTACCTGACTATTGCCATCCAGCTAAACAGATTAATATCAACACTCCCATTTAAACTGTCCAGATGGCTGGAAAACACAACCTCTCACACACACTGACTTAAAGTACACAGACAGTAAACATCTGCCAAACACATAGCATTCAGCCCATATTGCCCCTAAAGCCCGAGAGCAGAGTGGGAGGGAGAGGGAGAAATACTTGCAATCTAAGAGTTGGCTGAGGGATATTCAGATTAAGAGCTTGAGTTGCAGGGTGTACAGTTGGACTTGGCTTTGTTTGCTACATATGGCGTACAGCTGTGCAAAAGCTTTTGTGGGGGCCTGCCTTACTGTAACTGAACAAAAAGGCCAGAATACATGTGTGTGAGTATGTGTGTTTGCATACACCATGTGAGAGTTGTTGTTGAAAGTTTGTGTTCCTGAGGTAATCTTAAAAAAAACACTTTGAGAACACAAACACCAGAAATTAATGATATCAGTCTACGGAGGCGTGTGGCGCAGTGTATAGAGCCTTGGTATGGGGATCAGATGGTCACAGGTTCAAACCCCACTGCAGTCAGCATGTCGTTGTGTCCATGGGCAAGACACTTCACCCCAAATTGCTCCTGTGGGGATTGCCCACAGTATTGAGTATGTAAGTCGCTTTGGATAAAAGCGTCTAACAAGTAATGTACTTGTTTAGCATGTTTTTACAGCAGGTAATCTTTCGTCTGTTGATCTGATTTCAAGGGCATTCTGGTCTTTGCTGGGGCATGTTTTCCTAAAGTGTGAAGTAATACACTGGCATGGCATATTTAGCCTGGCAAAGCCATCCCATCCCACTGTTTTCACATTACTCATTGTGGTCTGGCAAGGCCATAGATGGACTAGCTGGAGAAACATGACGCACTAAACTTATTTCTCTTCCTTTTGACAAATGCTGTTACAAAAACCTCAATGAAAAAAAGTTGAGATGAGAAATTAGCCATGTCGTTTCTGGCTTTTGTTTTAAGATGCTAGTCCAGTAGGCGTCAAAAACCATTTCTGGTTCAGTGTTTATTTAAAGCAGTTAATCGATTCTTTGGTAGATTTTTGTGGAATAATGGTAAATGTGGTAGTGGAAACAGAGATTAGAGGTAGTCTGTCTCAAGGGCATGGCTTAGTGGCAAACAAAAACTAGATTGTGCAAACAGAGATTCGTTTTCCTGTAAATAATATGTATTTTCTAACACAATCTTTTGCTTAGGGGTGTGCTTTTGATACTGTATTCTGCTAGCTGCGTGGTGCTGACATTATCTGCTGCCAGGCCAATTCTTTTAAAAGGATATCGGAGTCTGGGCTACTACAAAATACCAATTATAGTCGCCTCACTGCATTAAATAGTATCATGGTAAGGCTTGCCATATACAACATCACATCTATGGTGGTTTTAACCCACTCCCCTGTCTTCCTTTGCAGGACAAAAGAGGGCTCAGAGAGAGACGGCATGCACCCGGAGCACCATGCTAAGAGGCCCTGCACCATCAGCCCCAGTCAACGCTTCAGCCCCAGCACAGGTCTTCCTGCTCACCCGCCTCCCAACGGCCTCCCCAACCACCCTCCCAACGGCCTACCACATCCACCCAACCCCCAAATGGGACCCCAACACTATCGCTTAGAAGACATGGCCCTGGCGCACCAATACAGAGACGCTTACAGACATAATGAACACCGCGACACCCGAGACAGGCACCGGCCGACAGGTAGGACGGCTGCATTCACACAAATCTATGGCTCTAAAGTCCTCAGTCATACGGTCAACATTATCTGCTGGTGTATATCTAAGTGGGGTGTATGTAGAGAACAAAGGCCAGTTGTCAGTCCGGTGTGATAATCCTTGTGGCAGTGCGTCTATATAAAGACCACATCCATACATGCCTACATGCTACAACTGTGGCAACCATATGCCTTCCCTCTGCTTTCCCAAAAGGAAACACATGAATTATTTGCCAAATTGTCTCACAGACGAGGCTATGCAAATACACAATATGTTGTTTTGTTTGAAATAAAAAATGTCAATCACTAAATTGACAACTTAACAATAAGAAAAAACAAGGAAATTAATAGGTAAAATCTATTCTGAGAACCACCAGAAATAAATGACGCTTTGAGTTGGCTGCTTGGAGTCAGTAATACAATATACTGTATAAAGTCTACTGTGTTGAAGTGCTGAATCTGAACCATGTTTTTGTCTTGTAGCAGTGCATGGAGCCCGCCAAGAGGAGGTGATTGACCACCGTCTTACTGATCGAGAGTGGGCAGAGGAATGGAAGCACCTAGATAATGTAAGTATCAGCATGATAGCTATGATTAAAGTCAACCCCCTATTGGTTTCATTCATGAAGGAGTGGAAAAAAAGAGCTAAGAGGCAAACAGGTGATCGAAGCTAATTTTAGTGGGACAGGAGCTGTTGACAGACAGAACAACCTCCGTCCCATCTGAGTGTGCAGTTGACAGACAGCTGACCATAAGAGGTCTGTGTCAGAAGGGTGAAATAACAACAGATAGACACCTATAAGGCTTTCTGGCACCCAACTATAAGAAGACAAAATCATGTTCACTCGACACACACACACACACACACACACACACACACACACACACACACACACATACACACACACACACACGCAGAGAAACAGGGCCCCAGATGGAGCTCAGGACCCAGCAGAGCGCAGCTCCAGCTGGGGAGAGCAGCTGAGACAAGAGCTGCAGTCATGGAGAGAACCGGCCAGGCCTGGACCCCGGCCAAATTAGAAACACTTCACTGAAATAAATATAGCTAACTCAAAAGGGAGGGAGGGAGTGGTGAGACAGAGGGAAGGAGGCAGAGACAGAGAGGGAAAGATCAATGGGAATAATGATATGAATTGAATGTCAACCATGTAAAACACATTTGGCAAACCTGGCCGGGTCTGGAAACAGGGCACCGTGGAAGAAAAGTGACACTGTTTACAACACGGGGGAAGGAAAGAAAAGAGAGGGAATCTGTTGAGTTGGCAGGGAACGGAGCAGAAGGGTGGAAGGAATGGGCTCGACTTTTTCATCAGCAGCCCAGCTGTTACACTATTGTTGTTGTAATGCTTTTAGACATTGAAATTCACCAACAAGCACACCGTCCATGAACAAAGACAAAAACACTCAGAGACATTCACATGCAAACATGCACGTCTGCTACGTGGTATGTCTTTAGGACGTATCAACATATTGTGTGCAGATTTACTGCAAGGTTCCAAAAGCGACCTTTGCCTTTTAAATTTGCTTTCTTCTTGTGACCTTTGACATTTTTTCATGGATTTATACAATTGTGTTTAAGTAAAAAGTATTTACTACTGTGTAGATGATGCATTTTTATCTTTTTGGGGGGACTTGTTCTTTGTGACGTGGGAATTTGCAATTTGAATTGAATGGGGCACTTCTTCCATTAATTTATCACAGAGTGACTTTTCAACTCATCAGCATCCTGTCCCATTGCAGCTCCTGAACTGCATCATGGACATGGTGGAGAAGACGAGGCGCTCTCTGACGGTTCTGCGCCGCTGCCAGGAGGCCGACCGGGAGGAGATGAATCACTGGATCCGGCGTTACAGCGACGTGGAGGAGATGAAAAAAGGTGGGAGCAACGGACAGCACTGCCTTCCTCCTCCTCCTCTTCCTCCTCCTCCTCCTCCTCCTCCTCACCACAACTCCTCCTCCAACACAGCTAGCAGCAGCGAGTCACTGCCCGTAGGAACTCCCTCGGCTGCTGAAAGGCAGACAGGCAGACAGACAGGTAGACAAACACACACAGGGTCTGTTTGGCAAAGCATAACACTTACAGCAAGATAGTGCTTGTTCAAAAGTTAGATTATGATATTTTTCTGAAAATGCACAACTCTAGATTATGCTTTGAAGCAATTCAAATCAATTTGCAACATCTTGGATCTTTAAAAAATGTATTATAACCTAACACAGCTAGCATACTTAATAATGTTATACATTTGTATTCACTTTTCTTACTCCCGTATTTACTCCTGAATTCTATTTCTTTCACAAAAATTACTGAAAAAGTGAATGATGACTTATTTTCTGATGTGATCACACATTGTTTCAAAAAAAATAATGGAAACTATAGGGTAGTCTTGTGGATGTGTGTTTGTGCAGATCAAGAGTCTTTCACTGTGTGCAACTGAAACTGAGACTGTGCCTGCTTGTTTGTTTCAGAGATCCACAGAGACTTCTTACACAGGCCTCCATCAGGATACCTGCCAGAAGAAATCTGGAGGAAAGCCGGTAAGAGTCGGGCATCCCCGTTTCTATATTGTCTCCATTATTGACCCCAGACAGACTAACAACACACACACAAACAAACACAGAGTCCCCACCATAAGTCTTTACGGCCCTCATCCTGGCCATCAGGACACACCGAGCAGAGTCCATCAGGGCAGAGGATTGGAGGCCCTCTGTGTCATTAGGGCTAAATGCCCTCCATCTGTCACCACTATGAAGGGCAACTGCAGTTAAAGCTGCAGTGAGAATGCATTCACCTGGCAGGCCGCAGGAGCAGAGACCAGGTCGGAGCTTAACTGGTCTCTGTTGACCTGAGAAACACACCCTTTTAAGTGTTTACACCTTATTTTGATTGTTTTGTAGCAATACGCACAGTACGCACACTGACTACTGAATCCAATCCAGACATTTAGATTTACAGACAAAATAATCCTGACCATGGTTATTCTTTGTCACTCAGTTTGTAGCCCAGGTGGGGGTGTTGCATTGCATGGGCCATCTTGTATGGTGAACATTAGATAAAGCCCATCCCAGGAGTGAACTGGTTCAGCCCTTGTTCCGCCCCAGTCCCAGCACTATTATACTTCAATGCCCTGCGGAGGGAAGATGCTGCTGCTGTCGGCAAAATGCTGTGCTGCATTTTCACCTGCAGAAAAAAAAAGCTCTTATTAATTGCAGTTGTTTTTCATACAGGTACTACAAGCATCCCACTATCCCCGGCACTAAAACACCTTCAAAACAGGCAGGGTGAGTAACAAACCTACATCATCTCACGTGTGTGTGTGTGTGTGTGTGTGTGTGTGTGTGTGTGTGTGTGTGTGTGTGTGTGTGTGTGTGTGTGTGTGTGTGTGTGTTGTGTGTGTGTTGTGTGTGTGTGTGTGTGTGTGTGTGTGTGTGTGTGTGTGTGTGTGTGTGTGTGTGTGTGTGTGTGTGTGTGTGTGTGGTGCTGTGCGTGCGTGCGTGCGTGCGTGCGTGCGTGCGTGCGTGCGTGCGTGCGTGCGTGCGTGCGTGCGTGCGTGCGTGCGTGCGTGCGTGCGTGCGTGCGTGCGTGCGTGCGTGCGTGTGTGTGTGTGTGCGCTTGTGCGTGTGCGTGTGCGTTTGTTGTGTGTCACCTCTATCTCAGCAGCCAGGTAGTCTGCAGCACCTCTTGCTTTTAATTAAAAACAGACACGCATTCTCTGGTCTGGTTCAGGTTGAGAGACTGCAGTGCTTTTAAAAAATAAGATCTGAAGTGTGAAAAGGAAGACAGAAAATAACACGTCTCAGGGACTTACAAAATCCCTGTGGAATTAAAACGTTAATATTGCTGTCCCCGTGTTTTCCATTAAGTGCTAATTGCCCCAGCATCTGCTATGCAGTCCCCTTGATAAGAATTAATTAAATTTGCAAAGTAATCTTAGTGGTGCATGCATTAGGCCAGATAATTGAGAAGCTCAGGATAATGCAGATAGGGTTTTGTAAAGGAGAGAAGAAAGAGGAAGAGGAGGAGGAGGGGAAAAAAGGGAGTAGAAGTTAAATGAAGGATAAAGGTAGGGAAAGATGGAATGAAGGAAAGCATTGAGACATGTATCTGAGTGTGACTGTGTGTTGACATGATTGACAGAATATTCACATTTTAGTATAAGAATCAAGCTCAGACATGCACACAAAGCCATGCGCATATACAGTATACAGCAAAGAGTTGGATAAGGCTCCCCCACTCCTATCTTTTGTTACAGTAGTTTGAAACTAGTGGAGTGGCGAGGAAAAGTGACAGTTATTTATGAGTTCCCTCAAACAAACACTGACTGCAGGAAATAGGGAGCAGTGGAGAGAACGATATCAGTCTCACCTCCTACTTGGGTTGGCCTAACACACCTGGATAGCCACTTGTGTGTCAATCGTGTATAAGGATGTCTACTACATGGCACATCAGGAGGAGGTGGAGCAAGGGGAACAATCAAATGTAATCTTTTAAAATGTTGCTGTCTTTGATGGCACAGGAAAATGAAAACCATATTAGCATATTAATGAATACTACTTATTTGGAAACCTATTTATCAGGTGTTTAAAACCCATAAGAGAAATCATGTAATGTAAATGTGTTGTGCACCATGAGGCAAGTAATGAAAGATGCCATAAAGTAATCACTCCTGCCTCTTACTAAGAGAAGACTGAAAGAAGTATCTATTTTAAACTGCCATCTGGAAAGGAGTCTACACACCTGCCTGTTGTAAAAACACAGCTTCCTCACTCATACTGTTTGTGCTTCTGCCAGAAGCTTTGTAGAAAGCCCTGCAGTGGGGATACACATGCCCATTGGCGGGGAAATTATTTACTTTTCTCTGTGCACATTGTCTAGCAAATTATAATAATATTATGTCTATGATATGATGGCAGCCATGCAAACAGGGATTCCTCGGATGTTGTTTGAACAGCCAAGTTAGTGACAAAACTTTGGAGACATCTGCTGTTGTTAGCACTGGAAATGATTGTGGCCAGACGTGTTTGAATTAATTATTGAAGTCTGGCTGTTTCCCTTTTCTGGAAGAAAGTTTTAAATCTTGGATGATGTACATCTGTTCGCTGAGATACAACAAGATGGCAGCTTAAAGAGTCTCAATAAAGAATGACACAGCAGGCAGGATGGGACGATGGCCGCATGCACTCACACCTCTCTCTCTCTCTCTCTTCCTCTCTCTCAGAGGAGGCAGTGAACGAGGTGAAGCGGCAGGCGATGTCAGAGCTGCAGAAGGCGGTGTCAGACGCCGAGAGGAAAGCTCATGAGATGATTTCAGTAGAACGATCTAAAATGGAGAGGGCGCTGGCCGAGGCCAAGAGGCAAGCCTCTGAGGAGGCACTCACAGTCATCAATCAGCAGGAGGACTCCAGTGAAGTGAGTATCACAGACACCACCCCACATTTCACCTCATTCTCCAGTGTCTTGTTCTTAAATCTAATTTCACCTTCTTGATTTTAAAGGCTGTAAAACAAAAATGATCTCAAGATATCTGTGAAGTAAATTAAAGTAAATTATTTTTCAAAAGTTTGTATGAGGCTGTCTTTAAGATATAAACAGGATAGGTGCACAACGTCTACCTGAACAAAAGCTGCTTTACTCACAAGGCCTTTACTTTATGCTAAACAGCCTCGTCCTGCATTAGGAGAGTGCAAAGATTAAACAACAAAATATCTAATAAACACAATGGCCAAGCGTGAGAAAAAAAAGTTAAAAGTTCTTAAATATAACAGAAAAGCTGATCCCTGATGCACAGGAAATAATCTGCTCAAAATGTATTGAACATAGTTTGCATTGTTGTGCAATACATAACATTTCAAAAATCTATAAAATATGTAAGTTAACGTAGTTCAGGTTTGGTTAGTTTACTGCATGATAGAAACGGGGTCCCTTAAGGAAAAGGTTAAGAACCACTGCTCAAATTCTTCACTCATTTTTTATCGCTACATCTATCACCATAAACCTTGTTCCCCTTGTCCCTTAAGTTATCCTGTATTGTGAAATACACACAGCTGGTTGCTCTTGGTTTGTTGCTACACCATGTTGTCATGATTGTTGAAGTCCAGTTGTCAGTGTAAATAAAAGCAGACAGACCCAGGTGGTCGGAGAGCCAGGCGTAGAGCCTTTACAGAGCAGTTGACCACCACCTGCTGGTTACACAAACTACAGGCTTTGGACCAGGACTTAAAGCCTTAAAATCCAATCCCTGTGCAAAGAGTAACAGAAAAACCCTTAATACGTCAAAGATTATAATGGACTATTTTATAAAGTAATCACTTTTTTTAAGGTTTCATTATATTTATGTTAGAAATATTTAACTGTGCTTTCCTGGGACAAAAAAGAGACTTATTTTTATCAACCCACTCTCTCCCCACTGTCTCACCAGAGCTGCTGGAACTGCGGGAGGAAAGCCAGTGAGACGTGCAGCGGCTGCAACACGGCTCGCTACTGCGGCTCCTTCTGCCAACACAAAGACTGGGAGAAGCACCACCATGTCTGTGGTCAAGGCCTGCAAGGGATGCCAGGGAGCACCCCCTCCTCCTCCACAGTGTCCTCCAGTGTGCCTCCCACCCACTCGGAGAGCACCCCTCCAGGAGCCTTGTCCTTGGCAGGCCAGAGTAGTGTTGTGGGAGGGGCTGGCAGCGGCAGTGGAAGTGTGTCTGCGAGTCCCAAGGAGAGCAGCTCCAGCAGTGCCTCTCGCTCCACAACTCCAGCCACCCCCGCCCTGCTGGATGCCACTTCTCGCTGACGTCTGACGCTTGTCCCCTCCCTGAATACTGATGCGACTGTGCTCACACTCCACACAAAACCAAACTGAGGAATCTTCATCGCACACTGCTCCCTTTCCTCTCCCCCGACTACTTATTTCCCTGTTACTCTAAGCTCTTCTGGGAATCTTCTCACTACCTGATGATAGACTTTAACCGTTCATCTTTCCCCAAAAAATAATTGTTCTGTCTTTGTTCTTTCACAACTACAGCCACAAATACAAAGATTCCAGCCTGGCGTTCAGTGTAGTGAAAAGCATGAAAAGTGTCTCCTATCTGAGTTCAGTCACAGACTCATATCGGATGTGTTTGATGAAAATTTGACTTGAAGATGTGCCCTAAGTTATTGAACACGTTGAACCCTGTCTACACAAGACAAGTGCTTTAGTAAGGCAATATTAATAGGGGGATGGCTAGGCTGATTAGCACTTGGATTGGATTTCCCTTTAATTTAGCACCAATGAGAGAACAGTAGTCAGCCCTGAGATGTGTACTACCAGTGCAAACAGCTCGCTGATGTGGCACTTATTCTAAAGTGAATATCTTTTTTCAAAGAGACGAGGGAAGGGGAAAACCGTGATGCGACTTATTCCTCAAAAACACAGCTTAGTATTTATTCAAATGTTTCTTTCTGGCTTTAAGGTAAAACAAAGAAAAGTCCAAATATTCTAAATGAAGAATAGTAGTGATGGTGATGCTGATGTTGACGATAGTAATGATATGAAAATAAATTAATTTTAAACTGCTAACTACCTTGCTAGCGAGCCAAGAAAAATCTACACCGGACTCACCTCTCTATACCATTGTGAACCCAAATGAATTCAAAGATGAAAAATAACATGATCCAAACCTTTGTATTACACTGCCAAAGTGAGTAAGTAAGCGATAAGGAGAAGCACTCATCTTATAACCAAACGCAAAGCAACATCACCTCCTCAGCAGATAAGTCAGCCCTGAGAGGACCAGGCTGCAGAGGAGCTGCAGAATGGGAGATATTCAGACATTTAAAAATACAAACTGTGACCTGCTTTGATCTGCAGCTGCCTCCTGCAGTCTGGACAAAACTATAACAATCCCTCAGTGACGGCCCAGACTCGTGAAAATGGACAATGCTGTGAACTTGCCTACAAGAAAGACTTAATTCAATGGATGGAAACCCTGCCACAGTGTGATTTTTTGAATGGTAATTGAGAGGACAAAAAGAAAAAAAGAGGGAAGTCAAAGCTACACAGCCTCAAAGAAGGTGACCATACAAACACGGCGTATAGGAACTGCCAAAAACCTCAAAACAAGCTTGAAAACATTGTTTGTGAGTCATTTTCTAAAGCTCCACAACGAGGAGATATTTCAAGGAATTGCTGTTACCTTTACATTCACTCCCTCCTTTTCCAAAGCATGATAAACTGATGACAGAGCCTAGTGAAGGGCGTGTAGACTTGGTTCTCCTCTCTCTTTCTACCTCCCCTCACCCCACACCTCCCTTCTACGCTCTTCCCCGACTTCTGACTGGCCCTATCCCTGGCCTGCTTCGGACAGAGCCTCTGAGCAGTCACGTGGGAAGGGTTCGAACCTGCTTGTAGATATTGTTCCTCTTTTCAAATTTCAATAATGTCTCTTGTCGCTGATGTCCACATGTGCTGCCCTTGTGTATATCCAGGAACACGGACTTTGTTTTGGTTTTGTTACTTTTCATTTGCCTCCTTTACGTTCGGGCGGAGCAGTGAAGTCAGAGCAAGGAGGACTGTTGCTAATGAGAGGAAGCCCCACATTGTACTTATTGTTTGATTTGTTGTATCTATATTATTGAGATGAAACCCCTCTTGTAGAATATTTTGTATTGCTCGCATTGTAAGACAGTGAGAGGACAGAGGTGCAATATGAAGAGAATTCAGCTACTGAATGGAACCTCAGCAACTGCCCATAGGGTGTCATATAATATAGATACATATAAATATATTTAAAGTAACATCGGTAACTTAATGTGAATGTACATAGTATTTAAAGAGGTCCAAAAATGTGTTTGCCAAATAACAGAAACCTTTAAAGTTTAATGTCCAGAATATGATTTTCTCACAGTACATTTATTTCTACACATTTCTCAAATGTCCTTTTCTTTCTCTCATACCATTTTAACCCTTTCAATTTTCACTCAAATCAAAGTGTCCCTGAGTGTAGGAAACTGTTGGTAACAGGGGTAAAGTGTCATAATGCAGCTGAAAATGGATGAAAACAGATTTAAGGGTGAATGGACCCTACAAAACTTCCAGAACATATTTTGTATTAGTTTATTAGGCCTTAATTTACAATATTTGAGAAATCCAAATCATACTGCACCACAAAAGACTTTTGACAAAATTAATCAAATGTATTTTACTTTAATCTGATTATTTTATGCAATGGTAAAATAATCCATGCTTCATTCACCCCAGGTCAGTTTTCATCCTGCAGGAGGGGCCTCAACAGTGTATCGATAAAAAAAAGCCCAACTATATTTAATAGTTTAAAAAAAAAGGAAGGAAATAGTGGTGGTTCAGTTTCAAATTTGGATAATTCAAAAATTATCAGGAATTGTAATACTTATATATTCTATTATGTCAAGTGTTCAGTTCCTGCCACTGACCCTCTATTTCTTTTAGTCCTCATCATCATATCGTGTGTGAGTGTGTGTGTGTGTGTGTGTGTGTGTGTGTGTGTGTGTGTGTGTGTGTGTGTGTGTGTGTGTGTGTGTGTGTGTGTGTGTGTGTGTGTGTGTGTGTGTGTGTGTGTGTGTGTGTGTGTGTGTGTGTGTGTGTGTGTGTGTGTGTGTGTGTGTGTGTGTGTGTGTGTGTGTGTGTGTGTGTGTGTGTGTGTGTGTGTGTAGGAGTATTTGTTTCACCCAAGGTGCAGGATAAGCCATTACATAATATGCCAGTATTAAGCTACAGTAAACCTCTAAGCTAATTTTGATACCTGATCTTTTTTTTATTTTAACCGATTATTGTTTATTTCAAAAGATGCATGTTGGGCATATTTTTCTCAACATTTTTTTCTCCAACCTTCTTCCATATATTTCCACATGCGCAAGGAATGTGATCACCTCTGTTTAACACAAGTATGTAAAGCCCCAGACCTTTACTTACAGTAAAGCAATAGATGGCATGCAGCAGCCTTTGTCAAACAAATGTAAGATGGATAATCGTAAACTCCCAAAAGTTGGCTTCATTTACAGTTGGACCACAGACCTTTGTTGTAGCAGTGACTGGCATAGGAAAATTGTTCATCAACATCTCTACTAAGTGAATAATTTTATTTGGACTATCTGCAATACATAATTCAAACTGCAAGGTACCCCTGCATCTGTGTGTAGCATTTATGTATGTGTGTTATAATTACTTGGATATGGTGTTGGCCTCAGCCTTCTTGTGTCATTTTCTCCTTATCCCCAATGTCTATTTCCTCCACTTCTACCCCGCACCCTCTTTGTAACACCCCTTCACACTATAGCTACCTCCTGTGACCATACAGCTAACCACCAGGAGAGGTTGACCTGGACTTTGAAAAGCTTGGCTGAGAGCAGACGTGGAAACGCACATTCAAAGCAATCATATATATCTGTCTAAACATTTTAAAATCAAAAAAAGTGTTGAAAGGAATTGCCATTACTCATGATGTGGAGGAATATGTATTCCCACCAGACCTCAGCTGCCTGTTTGATCACCTTCCACCAACTGAACTGCTGGGATTTAGTAATAGGTACACATACAGTCAAACATGCATATTACCAAACTGAACACTCAACCATTGACATGCCATTTGTTGTCCAAAACCAATAAAAGCACAGACCAAAGTACTCTATTGCCATAATAGGCTTTGACACAGTGTGTATTGACAGACCAGAAATAATAAGGTTAGAGCTCCACTACACCAGGTAACCAAAGTGTCTGAAATACACACAATCAGGGCACAAGAGTGAAGAGCATGCTTAATGAACCGGCTGACTTTCAAATGTGTAGAGTTATTTTTCAAGCAATCAAAGCGCTTGTTGTCTACATATTGACTAGTGCTTCTATAAAAGATAATAGAAGCTTCTCCTTAAGAAAAGCCTACTGATTGCGTGTTCTTACAGTTACAAAGCCTTGCAGAGATAAAAATGAATGCATGGTGGGTGTGTGTTTGTGTGTGACTGGTGGTGTGTGTGTGTGTGTATGTTTTTGTAAAAGAAAAAAAAAGAAAAAACGTTTGCTTCTTGTCTCTGTACAAACTACTTGAAACTTTCAGAGCTTTAATGAAACATCCCAGACAGACTATGGTGGCATATCTATTCACAATATGTAGCAACAGCTTTGTGCAGTACAATACTGTGTTTGCGTACAATATTCAAACAACATTTAAACAACATTTAATGGCAGTTCCATTCAACTCCTCAATGCTTTTGATTGTGCGTCCTTGTCTGCAAGTAAGCCCTTAGAAAAACTAAACAAAACCAAACATAGTAACCACTTATAAATGACCAAAATACAACCAAAAGATACAACTTTTCTTTTTAGATTTCATGTTGGTTAAGGGATTTGTGTTATTGTCCCGGCATTAGAACTTCAACACGGTTGATTGTGTGGGTGTCCTTCACTGAGATTCTCCCTCCTGATTTCATTGAAAAGGAAACAAAAGATCAATGTTCTGTTCAGCTGGGTGCTAGCTTCCTTAATTTAAGAAACAAACGAGATTTGTTATATACTTTTCTCTGTACAGATAATACAGATGGCAAATGCATAAGGGCTCTGCTTTTGTGAATATTATCCAAGGGTCTCCGAACACTTTACACCACCCACTTTTCTGTTTGTTCTACTATGTACATGATATGGGCAAAACGCATGTTTAGAAAAGGCAAAGAATGGCAGGTTGGCATTTGTATCTACTTACCCCAACCAGTTACTCTACCAATGAAGTTTCAAGACTCATCTGATGACGCATCCTTCCTGTGAAACAGGCACTGATGAAGAAAGCTAAAGTGGCAAACAGTGGGTACAGCACTTGTTTTCCCTAAAGCTATGGCTCAGGATGGTCCTGTTTATACCTTTACATAAATGGAAAAAAAGGTTTATGTTTTTCTATGTGTAGGGAGGCATTCTATACTGTATTGTGCAATACATTATTACAGAAAAAACATTTTTCTGTTGGAGAGGTTGGCGCCTTGAAGATCTTTCTCCTTTTGTTTTATTTCCCTCTTCAATAAGGTAATGTTACCGTTTTTAGATGAAGTTAACTGTGCCAGAAGAATTCAATTCTGATTTGTATTTATTTCTTGCATGCTTTCCTCCCTGTTGCTAATACCGCTCTTTAACTGTTCGCTCTGTTGGATGTGTGAAGCTGTAAAACATTCTAATTCAGGTTATTGTCTGTGTTGAACAATGTAACTGTGTAATTAAAACATGAAATGAAGTATTCATCACTCTTATTGCTTTTCTTCTTTAAAGGGGCTTTCTAAATCTGGCAAAGCTAACATGTTATGGCTGCCGGATTTGGCACCCCCCCTCTGTACCTTTGGCCAGGATGGTCATAATCTAACCAAAATCACACTTTTGTTAGTTATTCCATGCACTCTAGTTAAAGCAAACAAAAGCATTTTACTCGGAATGCATTTTCTGAGATTACAACGCCTCAGAAAAGGAAAATGATCCATTGTTATTAGTAAATCATTACTTGCACAATATGTAAACTTCAGTCATATTAGTTCCACACCTTCTGTCTACAGCAGGGGTGCCCACACTTTGTCTGCTTGGGAGCTACTTTTAAAATGACCAAGTCAAAGTGATCTACCTACAGGGCCGCCCCTGCCCAAAGTCATGTGGTGAGGCCCTCTGTGTCACGAGCAGGGGGGGGGGGGACTGCGAGCACCGGAACCTTGCAGCGGCGGAGAAACTGTGGCACGCTTACACTAATTGCGCCGCATTTGCGCTTCTGGGGCCTCATTTATAATGCCTTGCGTAGGATTGACGTGGGAAGGTTGCTTACGTAGTACAAAGCAAAAAAATAGGTACAGAAATGTTCCGACATTTTCCGATTCACAAAACATTGCGTACCGGCGAGGGAAGTGCGTACGGCACTTCCTACGCCTGTTTCCCTTTATAAATCACAATCGACTCGTAACGCCCATATTTGCCTATAAATAGTCAAAGAAACGCCCATTCATTCATTTTGACTGACTGCATGAAGAAGATCGCAGGAAATGACGATAGAACAGCTAAAAAAGACATCTCACACCGGGTGTTTCTCAATCGCGAGTAAAGCTGCTTCAGAGCCACTATTTCAAGCATACTACGTCATCGAGTGCCGCCGAAGTACTGTTCCAATCTCCAGCATACTTGGAAATCTACCGAGCCCGGCGTACTCCGTTTGGAGAAATATCGAGGCTGCACATGAGTAGACTCCGCGGTCTTAAAATCCCCACAATGCTTTGCGCACGGACCAATTTCCCCAAATCTGTGGCGGAAGATGTAAGGCGGGGCCTCTCATATGACGCACACCTGCACACTTGCTAGCCTGTTCCACTCTTTGTTTTCCGAATGGCAGGAAGTATTCTTGCCTCGCTTCTGAAGCAAGATGCTCGGCAGACATGTGCTACCAAGCAAGCGTACTCGCGATTGAGAAACAGTGTGTCAGATTTTGGTTATTTTGGGGAGGTCGAGATAAATCATATTGTTTGGTGGATGCAGTTTGAACCAGAGTAGCAGCATGGAGGTCGGATCGTCACCAAAATAAATAAATAAGTGGTCCGAAAAAGGTTAATGACAAAAAAAATACACATAACCTTCCTCAGGCAGTGTGTTTGTACCGGGGACAGGAGACACCCCCTTGATGAGAAACTGTAAGAAATGATCGGGGAATCCCTCCGGAGTGGAGTCATGACGACTGGATCTGAATTATTTTGTTGTATTTGGTGGTTTGTGTTCCAGCTGTCGATCAGCAACTATATATCCATAATCCACCAGTTAAAGGAAATACAATGTGTTGTGTTATATTAGCTGTACAATTTACCACATATGGTGTTCTTAGTTTCCATACCTCCTGTGTTTTACGAGCGACTTATCAAGTCTTGGCAAACGGCATAAAACACGATTAAACGTGATAGTAGCCTATTATTTCCACATATTTCTCTCTATTCTTCTTTCTGCCAACGGTGTCGCAGTTTCTCGTCTCTCCCGTTTGTGTGCTTAGTGCGTACGCATGGGTTAGAGTTTGTGTGGAGGACCGCACATTTTCCCATCAAGTTAGAATTTTATAAATCGCAAACATTGCGTAGAAACTGGCGTACGCCATTTTTTGAGCGTATATCCCTTTATAAATGAGGCCCCAGATGAGGAGGTGAGGCCCCCTCCGCGAGGTGAGGGCCCACGCAGTCTGCGTGATCTGCGTGTAGGGAGGGTCTGTCTACATTAAGAATGCTAAACATATATTTATTTATATATACTGAGTATAGGCTACCTTATGTTGGTGTACCTTGCATAACTGCATGAACCCGTATGGCACAATACAACTCAGTACATTTTTGGTCATTACGTCAATTTTATACCCTTTCTGTATAAATTGGAAGGCTAACTACTAGGTAATCAGCTCACCGGTGATTTGCAGCTGGCACGGTTGACCACGCATGCGTGGTGAACTGCGTGTTAGAAAAGATGAGATCTCAGACTGGCTTACCTGTACGTCTATCAAGTGCCAAATGCCATAGTAAGGATGGATGATAGGCTAACTTTTTTTGCGATCTACCCACACTACTTTCGACGTATTGGGCACCCCTGGTCTACAGAAATGTGAAAGCATAATTATAAAATATATTTTGCCAAATATATTCCACCGGTCAACACACTCCGACATAAACTCATAACAAATCAAAAACCAGCTCCACTCAACTATTTACAATTTAAAAACATATATTTATATACACAGTGTATCTCAAACGAGTGCAACCATCTTCTATTCAGTCACAGTTTAATTTGATCTAATTAAATCTGTTGACTATAGACAGGTTATGTTACCAGCACAATGAGACATTAATTAGAGTCTTAAACTTAGCTCAAAGTTGTAGATTGTTATTTTATATTCTGATATCCCAAAGTTACCAGTGATACCAAATATGTCAGACTGAAATTATTGAAATATTTACATTTAACAGAATGGTGCATAAAACTCTTGTTAGTTATACATACAGCCAGTACAGCCTCAATTAACTGAAATAGAAGGGTTCACTGTGACTCTTATAAATTACTAAGGGGAAATAAAAGTGAGAAAATTGAAAAAGTGTTAAAGCTGCCTAAACTCTTTCTATTTACTCTGGTTTCTAAAAAAATTGTATTCTTGATTTAAAATCCTGCAGTTACTCCTTATTTTGTTGTTTGTATAGATATCTTTATATTTTCATAACAATAAACATAGTTTTAGAGTGGTTCTACTGATACACATTGTGGTTTTCTAATGTTTTAATGTGAGCGTAGGTTTTTAAATGCACTGACCAAGAAAATACATTCCTCACTGAAAGCACTTTAATATAGTAAAAGCACAGGTTTAAATAAATAATGGCTGAATATCATTTGGCTGCTTCAGTTTTAAGGTCCAAGGTACCATGCATGCTGGCTCACTGTCACACAGTCTAGGCTTAGCCTACTGGGAGACTGGAACATAACTGAGCCATAGTTAATGTTATTAGTAACACCTGTACCTCTCCTGAAATAACCAGTCAAAAATGTCTGCTGTGAAAACAAGCCTGTTATCCACCCCTTTAAATACCATACATAAAACATGAACACTTGACAGTTTTGCAGCATTCCTTAAGGAGTGAGTAGAAGTGAGTTTAAATGACCATGTGACACGCATGGAAAACACACTTTTTGTGACAATTAAATGTAAAAAGTCTGTTTTACATTGAAGCATATTACCATTTACTGTAGCCTACATAAATGTAGATCAAAACATTATTATAGGCTGGTTGTTTTAACTAGCTTTAAATCATGGGGTTGAGGTGGGGAGAAGTGAGGGTGCTAGGGGCAGAGAAGGGGAGGGCTCCTTGATGATGCGCCAATGGGAGGAAGTATCCTCATCCAGCGTCCCTCTCACGTGTGCGCCACTGTCAATCAATCCAGCGCGTCATGAGTCTCATTCACAGGTGATATCTATTAGCTTATCTCCTATATGCTGTCAGCTGTCGCTTCCTGCGGTCTATCAAACCTTTTCCTTCCTGTGGTGGGAGAAATTGTAGGTGGAGGGTTTGGCAAGCTGCAGTCCGCTTTGCAGATGCCATGGTTGAGCAGTGAGCATGGCGGAAAATCATCTGGAGTACGGCTACCTGGAGGGCGAGTCCATCGTGGAGCATTTCGCCGACGACGCGGTGGGTATCATCGTTTTAAACTGAATGAAAAGGCTGCCGTCCCGTTTGTTTGCACGCACGTAACCTATAGGCTACGGCGAACAGATGAGGGCTGTGATGTTGGATAAGCAAGTGCAAACATAAGCTATGCTATGTGTTTCGTTTTATGACTGATAAACGGTATGTGCATAAAGACCGACATCATTCACATCCAGTATAACATGCTGAGTGAGTGTTCGGCTTGGAGCCAATCAGGTGCACTGCATGTCCTGGGTGAGGTGTTCAACACAGGGTGGCTCAGTCACTGAAATAAGTGATGGTAAAACCCCGTTCTACCTGTCCTGAAACCCCAGGCCAGCTACATGTTGTACTTGACTTGAACTGATTAAATTATTAATATATGCTTTCATTAAATTAGTACATTTGGTGCTTCAGGAGATCTTAATGCTACATTCACAATTGTGTAAAGTAAAAGATGTCCATCCCCTAGTCATTTTATTTAACTGAATTTCCCCCTCGGGGGATCAATAAAGGGCTATCTTATTCTTCTTTATGACAGCAAACCAATACTTTCAGGATGTTCCATTGTCTCTTTTTACAGTATATCACATACCCAGATTGGTTTAAAAAAAGTCTGCAGTAGCCTACATCAATACGTTGGGACACCAGAAAACCTTTACATTTTCTTTTTTAATCAACACAATGTATCAAAATCAAGATGGACTGACGCAATATGGGCTACTCGTGTAGTGTTGGTGATCCCCAAATCTCCTATAGGTGTTATTGTGCTGAGATCTGGTAACTCTGAAGGCCACAGCATATAATTCCCATTCATTCTTAAATCATCCAGTGACCTTGTTGAAGCATCTTTATCCAATAAGATTCTGCACTAAATTATTCAGGTTTCAAGGTTATCACGTATTCCTTTTTATTTTTTCTAACCAGTCAGATTTTTTAATGTCTTTTTCTGCTTTAGTCAACACTGTATGACTTCATGCTCTGATTTTGTGCTTGTGTTTCTCAGGAGCTAGCGGCCATCAAAGCCAGAGTTCATGAGATGGAGATGGAAGAAGAGTCGGATAGACTGGAGGAGGAGAGGTGTGATGCAATTGACATGCACCTCCTAACCAGTAGCCCTCGGCCTGGTGAGACAGCCCGTGCGTTTCATTCACCTCCTGGTTTGTTACTGTGTCACTTTGTGTACAGTAAGTTACTTGTAATGCATTTGGGAAGCCTCAACAGCTTATTTTTAGCAAGGTGTGTGTAGCATCGCAGCCTCCAGGCAGGTGAGGTAGCAGCATCCTTCACCATCTGGCTAACACCTGGGACACTTCTCTGTGGTCACAACAGTGTTCACATGTGCCTCATCACTGCCCAATGAGACGAAGTAGTGAGCTCCAGAGGACCAGAAGGGGTCCTCCTTGCTGCCTGCAGCTATTTTTTGCCTGTGTGCGTGTCCTCACCCACTTTCTCCCTTTTGGTTCATCCTCAGACCAGAGATGCTATCAGAGGGGAGCTAGATTCTGACATATACTATCTAAGATGGCGCAAGCGATGGATATAATGACGAAATTATCATTGTGTTTATGGCACTTGGAGTGACCCCCTATGTAGGCAGTATTTTCCCTATGCTGCAAACATAACACCAGTGGTTACAGTTTCTGTGTTTTTGTTTCCTTCACAGGACCATTCTACAACATGACTCCAGAGGAGAGGATGGACGCAGACAACAGATCAGTCTATGTAGGAAATGTAAGATGTATATGTCTTTTTTTCTTTTATATGAGAAGGTTTTTTCGCACCTCTGATCTGACAATACTGTTTAATTGTAACAGGTTGACTATGGAGCTACTGCAGATGAGCTGGAGATCCATTTCAATGGCTGTGGTCCCGTCAACCGAGTGACCATCCTGTGTGACAGGTTCTCAGGCCATCCAAAGGGGTGGGTAACACTCCCGCTTACAGTTAATACTTTTTTTTATACCTGACACTGTTTGACCATAAAATACTGCTTTTAAGCGTGTTGGCATTAAAGTTTATTCTTTTTCTGCCTTTTTTCTTCCCCTTACAGTTTTGCTTACATCGAGTTCTCTGATCCAGATTCTGTTCACAGTGCTGTTGGTTTGCATGAGACCTTGTTCAGAGGAAGGGTCCTTAAGGTGAGGAGCATTAAACTGCACGGTAGTCTGTATGAAAATCTCAGACCAGTTAGTTACTCATCGTCAGTCACATCTAAATGATGCACACACAGCATACAGAACTCTTAGTACGACTAACACTGGATTTTAGCATAGCTTGGTGGTGGAAAAGGTGCTTGGATAGGGTTTTCTTATTGTTAGGAATAATATCACTGTATAGATACTATCGCAAGTACAAGTTCGCATTCAACATCTTGAGTTAAAGTGCATAAGTATCAGCATGAAAATAAACCTTAATTATTTGGTACGCAGAATAACTAAAATAAATAAATAATCGTTTAGATCATCATTCATATGATTATTTAAAATTGTATTCATATAAATCTAAAGTAACAAGTTGTCAATATTTATCTTTTGAAATGTATTGGCATTGAATAGTCTAAGTGCGTTTTAGTTAAATATTCAAGTAAAATGAGAACCTCAAAATTGTACACCAATTAAATGTACTTAGTTACTTTCCAGTAGTGGGATATATCAATTATCTTGATCCCTCCTTAATTGATTTAAAAAAGTCAATTTGGGGCTGCTGTATAGCTCAGTTGGTAGAGCTGGCGGTCCCCAAGCGAAGGACCTGGTTTCCATTCTGGCACGGTAAGGTTTGCCACATGTCATCCCTGTGTCTAAAAACAAAAAAAGGCACTGGTTGCCCATTTTAATAATAAAAATAAAAACTCCTCCAAAAAAGACAATTTGGTCATGTGTACTTCAGAAACTGTAATATCGCTCCGTTTGGTAGATATAGAAACAACCACAAGAGTTAATGTTATTTGGGTTTGACTCAATTGTAACTATTAGGACATTAAGGTTTAGCTATTCATCAAACGATAATCAAACCATCCTAAACATTACTGTAAAAGTCTTCCTTGACTTGCAGGTAATGCCCAAGAGGACCAACATGCCAGGCATCAGCACCACGGACCGGGGAGGACACAGAGGGGGCCACACCAGAGGCAGGGGCCGTGGTTTTCGTCCGCCCCGATACCAGAACAACACTCGCGGTAGGTTCCGGTACCAGTCGACCAGGCCACAACACCAAACCCCCCACCCTTACTACGGAGCGCCTCCAGTGGGGAAGAGACAGTGGGGACACATGGACTACCACGAACAGATGCCTAAACGTTACCCTTGTCTTCTCCTCATCACCCCACCATCAGAGGAAATGGGGCCAGGTTCAAGTGGTCCGCACTACCCTCAACAGCGCTAGCACTACCCACAAAATGCATACTAAATTGGGTGAAAATTACTAATTATTTTAAAGAAATGTTTACAGGCATTACTGAGTTGAGTATTATGTGAGAGCCAGAATGGAGAAAGAGATGACTTTCTAAGTTGCATCAGTGATTCAGGACGTGAAGAGAAGAAGACTTGAGTCCAGAGGTGTTGCATTATTAGCTTATGTTGCTGTGGATGCATGGGACAATCCTCAAATAGTTATGCAGTTGCATCTCTTACTGTTTTTACAAACTGGTTGAGAATATGTTGTGTTGCTGCCTGCAATGTCTTGTATAAAGTCTCCCTATGTATAACTTCATTTCTTTGCTATGTTAGAAAATAAATAAAACAATGATCTGTGATCCATTTGTAGTAAAAAGTGACACGCGCACGGCATGATAATCAACAAATGTAGTTTATTATGCATTTAAATAATCAAGGCAACATGTTAACAATAGTTGGGATTAGGGGTGTTCTGTACAGTGGAGGTTCAGGAGAAGAGGGGGAAGAAGTGTCAGCCAGCTTGCACCATCATTCCAGATACAATGCCATCGAAAGCCCTGAAGAAGGATTCATCAACAATTAAACAATGCTAGATTTGGACAATATAAGTGACAACATTTCTTGAAAATCTAGTCAAGCCTTAACTCACTTGGACTGAATGGTGTCCCCTGGAGTGTGGAATGGGTTGCACATTACATCAGTGAAAGAGTTGTGTAGTTTTCTGAACATCTGGAAAAGAACAAGTAATTCATTAGTACTCATTCATTAATAAACCCACACACCTTGTAAAGTTTCATCATAAATGTGTGCATGTGCATCTTAAAGTCAGGTATATTGATCATTATTTGTATAAAATGTGTGTGGTAAGGATTCTGCACAAGGGACAGATTAACAACTTGCCCAGATAACTGCACTGAGAAAATATAGGGGAGCTCTTTGGCCTTACTCTCTTCCAGTTTTAAATACATTGTAAGCTGAGGCATCAGGCAACACAGTCTGGGTGTTTCTCAATGTCGGGGAAGGCTCCTCCAGAGCCACTATTTCAAGGATGCTACGTCATCGAGTCCCGCCGAAGGACTGTTCCAATCAGGGCCGGCCCTGATATAAAACTAGCTCAACATACTGACCCAGAACAGTACTCAAATGTATACTAAACAAAAACATTGCTTTTGGAGAATTATGATTGTTATGCACTTTTCTAAGACATGCAGGGGTTCAACTTACACTTCGGATTTCATTGTCCCGTAATGATGTATTTGAGGAGTCCACAACGATAACAAATTTCACCTTGGAGTTTGTTACATACCCATATCTAGTTCACCAGTCAAGGATATTCGTTTTTCCTGTTGGAGTCTATTTACAGTGTTCACTGATTAAGACTATGATTATTTCAATAATCATACACTTAACCATGCAAAAAACATTTTACAACAAGTTAAATGCGATAGTTAAAGGAGTAAGGTATCTTTGATTAGTAGAGATGTGTACATGTGTTTAGGGGTTGACCATTTTGTTTAAAGGGTATTTATCCTTGGACCACAGTCTAGATTGATGATCTAATAAATAGAAAAGTCAGGTGCTGGGAGTACATGTCCCTTAACCTGTGGAGACACAAGGATACACTTTGTAGTCTTCAGTGGGATAGAGCAGACCCAGGTACAGCTCTCTCTGGTCTCCTAAAGATTTGCCCACAGCAGAGATCTTCTCTTCCACCACATCCAGGGAGGTGTGCACGGTGTAGTGAAACTTCAGCTCATTTTGGGTGGGCACACTGCGGATATACAGCGGGTAGTTCTGGGAGAGGACAATAAAGAGTACAGTCACATAATAAGCTTCCATTTAAAAACTCAACCATGTCGACGTAGATGCAGAAAATTCTCCACCTAAAGAATAATGCTAATGTTGTTAGCTCTGTTGGTGTCTTTCAACCTGCTAGACCTTCTGGTTTACACAGAGCTGACATTTGCTTCGAGACAATGATAAGTAGAAAAGGGAAAACATCTTAGCATTAAAAAGCAGAATACAAATAGAACCTGGAACATTTAACAAAAGCAATCATTACCTCTTTTGCGATGACTGATATGCACACCGCCATGTTAGCTTTCCTTCTCTGATCTGTCAGGCACTGTCACGTGATACGCTGCATTCAGAAGCTGGTGGAAAAGTGGAAACACGATTTGACTTGCCTATGTGGTTTCTTATATTTGATATCATATAATACATTTTAACCATGATATGCAAAAAACGTTTTTTATTTACGTATTTGATACCCTTTTTATTTTATTTATAAATGTATTTGTTACATGGTTCATTATTCATTTCGACCGATATCTAATCCCATCGCGCACCTACATGTATCAGAAGGTCCTGAATGCATCACATATATGAAGTATATATTTTTTAGTTTTGCTATTCAATCCTTATACCCAAGTCCACCATCCGCGTTAACAAATTAAGGACATAATGGCCAATAAAGCTTAAAGCAATCTCAAACTTAAATGACTGAAGCAAAAACACAAAATCATTGCTGTGTGTGTATGCGCAAGCGTTGCGCTGAAGTTGCCGCACGAAGACAAACAAAGCACTTCCTAGAAGTTGCTGCTCATATGACTGCAGCTATGCGAGTGATGTCTTCTCTAACTCTTACTCTATTTTTTTCAATAATATGTTGTTCCTTGACAGAAAAGCTATCAAATGCATCATCTCCAAACATAATCATCATGCTCATGGATGACGTAAGTTATGTCTTGTGTTATTGTAACTTTAGTTCATCACATCAGCATTACAGATCTGCTTGAGCAGTGAATGAGTGTCTGAATCATATTTCTCTCTCCCTCTTTCTTACAAGTCATTTGTTTTCTCTCTGTCTCTTTCTTTTTTCGGTAAAGGTATTTGTTTTCCTTCTGTCTCTGGGCTTTCAGAACTAGTAGCAGTTGTCCATGTACTGTAGCCTACATCTCATTGATCCTTGCTGCCTGTGAACAGTATATAGTGTGTGCTTTAATGTATGCTTTGTTTTTCTGAAAGGGATACACTAAGTTCTTAGTTCTTTTACATAAGTAAAAGTAGCAATACCAGTACAGAAACTCTGTACAAGTAAGAGTTCTGCATTTAACTTCTTACATAAGTACAACATTGTTAGCATTCAAATATAAGTAGCAACATAATCCTGGAAATATAATGTACTTGAGTTAAGTCCTTTAGTAAATGTACTTCGTAACATTCCACCACTGCTTTCTGTGTGTCTGTAAGGAGGATGTGTCAATAAACTTCCCTCTGCACTTCAGATGGGTTGGGGGGACTTGGGGGTGTTGGGCCAGCCCTCTAAAGAGACCCCCAACCTGGATGCCATGGCTGCTCAGGGCATGCTGTTTCCAAATTTCTACACTGCCAACCCGCTCTGTTCCCCATGTGAGTCTGTTGTCAGATCTATGTTGTAATATAGAAGCTAAACCAGCAGTTCCTGTTTAACAGGATGTTAGAACAATGCCAGTCATAATCATAACTACTTCCTTCTATCTCTACATGTTTTTATTGTCACATTATCAAAATGTTCAAAAAGCACCTGATATATGAAAGAACCTCAAAAAAATAAGCTTGCACCTCATCTCATTTAAATACAACATACACTACTTACAGTTATTACATTAACTATTGTTAAAAAGGGAGTTTGTATTTTGTACAAAACAGGTTAATAAAAAAGTACAGATAATGTATTACAAATGCCAGTTTGACAAGCTGTAAAGGTGATTTGCTTATTTTTTAATTGAATTGTGTTCATTGGGGTTGCACTTGACAGCAGTGATCATTGATTATAATTAAGATTTGAATAGCAGTTGATAAAATAATGGGTATTGGTATTTGAGTTGTTACAAAAAACACAATTTCAAAAGCTTAACGTATCAACATACATACATAGCAGATGCATGCCAGAGCATTATGAAAATAAGGGGGAAAAAGCATTTGGATCATCATAATGACCTTTTTTTCCCATAATTTCTACAACAGCCAGGGCTGCTCTTCTCACCGGGAGGCTGCCTGTCAGAAACGGTTTCTACACAACGAACGGCCACGCCAGAAACGGTACACTCGCAGTATATCCAAACTGTGTAAATAATCCAGCTGCAAATGATTTCCTGCAGGTTTTCTCATTACTATAATGTACAGTGTGCAATTAAGTCACGGAAAGTTTTGTACACTAAACTCTGACGTTTTTTATAGCATACACACCACAGGAGATAGTGGGAGGAATCTCCAAGGACGAGATTTTGTTACCCCAGATAATGAAGAAAAAGGGCTATGTCAGCAAGATAGTTGGCAAGTGGTGAGCTCTTTATCTTTTGTATTCCAGGTTTTTAGAGGTTTCTGAACTTTTAGAGGTCGCAGTATGTTGATGACCATCCTTGATGGTGCCATGGAATAAATGCCTCGCATTACAGGATCCAGGCTTAATGCCATATTGCATATTTTGGCAATTTAATCACAAATCATGTATACTTAAAGCTGGGCAGGCAGCTTTGGAAAAGCCAGCAAAACTAAGCTACATTTTGAAAGTATCCAACCGTTTGTTTATATTTATTGATTGCTGTCATCTGGAAAGAGAATTTGAACAAATATAACAAAAGATTATTCCAAAATAACTTTCCTACTCTAGCTTTAACATTACTGATGAACATTCTTTCCACAGTCTTTAATCATTTAGTTTTTATCTCCACTAAGTTTCTTTGCAGTAATGCAACCAGGCATGCTTACTTATCCTCACAATGTTACTACCAATCACACAGCTTTGCAGACCTGTCTTAACATTTCAAACCTCTGCAAAAGGTTTAAAAGGTCTGCATTTAGGTCCTAAATTGAAATGAATAGAAACCAATCAGAGCCATAATATAGAGTCATTTGCGGAAAAAACATGAATTTAAGTATGTTGCGCTTTCTAAAAAAAAGATTGGTTTGTAGTAGAAGTCCACATTTAAACATGCAGAATGGTCCTTCAGTCTCATTGATCTTACAGTGTATGAGTTCACTTTCTTTGTCACTCAGGCATCTGGGCCACAGACCGCAGTACCTGCCTCTGAAGAATGGTTTTGATGAATGGTTTGGTGCACCAGACTGCCACTTTGGCCCTTACAACAGCAGCATCAGACCCAACATCCCCGTCTACAACAACTCTGAGATGCTTGGCAGGTAGGATAACACACAAGCACTCAGATATGCATAACAGCAGACAGAAACCGAGGCTGAAAATCTATAAAAATCTTCTTTCCACCTGACTCAGTGGAATAGCTTGGCTGTCTGCTTCTCTGGATGAGTTGGGTGTTTCCCCTCCTCTTCTTTCTCTGTACCAGCTGTGCTTGTGTATTCCATTTTCCGCCCATTTGTTTTCCCCAAAACAGCCATATGTGTATTCAGGGTCATTGGAACTGGCAGCCGGGCGTGTTTTTCGCTTAGCCGTGGGTTTAATCAGCATTGCTTACCTGGGCCCTGGACAGACAAACACACACACATAGACACGCATACTCACTGAAACACACAAGCCCTCATGAGACGGCAGGTTGCGTTGGCTGTGTGCGAGGACACCTGGAGGAAGTGAAGCGTAAGAAAGAGAGATGCCTGTCACTGCCTCCCTGCTTGCTGCGCCACGCTTCAGCAACACCTCATAACAGTTCCCTCTGTTCAGCTCTGCAGAGACTCCCCAGATATGTCTTTCACCAAAATATCCTGCAAACACAGTCCGCAAGAGGGAAATTTGCTTCTGTTGTCGTAATGATATTGTCTGCGGTAGTCTAGGTCAATTTAGAGGGAGATTGAAAGCCTTGACAATACAATCAGGTTGCTGTGAAAGAGTTATTTTATGCGGTTGAATGAGCAGTGGAGAAATGGCATGGTGTGGGGACAGCAGCTATTCAGATGGGATAATGGCTAAATAAATATGAAGGTTTATTTAATAAATAATAGCAACCCACTTGTTTTCCAGATACTACGAGGAGTTTAAGATTGACAGGAAGACTGGAGAGTCCAACCTCACACAGATGTACCTGCTGGTAAGTTAAGGCTCACAACACTTCAGTGGAGTATTTCAGATAAACCAAATTCTGTTTCAAAGTTTCCTTTGTAAAGTCATTATTAGAACATAATGAAAGTCACTATTATATGTATGGTCTACCATAGAAGAATGGTCTTTTGTTCACCAGAACATAAAAGCACAAAAAAGTGAATCATCTATTTAACCAATTTAAAGCTCAATTAAAGCCTGATTTTGGCCTTTGATCATTGCCATGCAGAAGTGGATTGTTGACTTTTGCGCACTCTGTTTGATTATCCCTGCTGCCTACGTCTGTCCCTCCTATTCAGTTTATAAAGGGATCAAAAGCAGCATGCAGAGACGCGCTGCATGCTTGAGAGGTGCACTCTGTAATCACAAGAAGAAGATGGATCAACAATTTACATTTTAGAACAGTGCGAAACAAAAACTGCAGCCCTGAAAATAGGTGGCAACTATTCCCAGGTGCAGTACCAAATAGACTAAAGAAATCAATATTTTATGCCTTTTTTGAAAATAAAAGTGTCAGTAGACCTATTATTAATGTGGTTGAGGAAACAAAGGCACAACATGTTTGGAGGCGTGTGGCGCAGTGGATAGAGCCTTGGTGTTGGGATCAGGGGGTCACAGGTTCAAACCCCACTGCAGTCAGCATGTTGTTGTGTCCCTGGGCAAGACACTTCACCCCAAATTGCTCCTGTGGGGATTGTCCACAGTATTGAGTATGTAAGTCGCTTTGGATAAAAGCGTCTAACAAGTGACATGTAATGTAATGTTTAGATGTAGTATGTAGTATGTAGAGGAGAAAGGGGTTATTTGCTGACAGCTGTATTGTGATTCAAGTAAGCCATTTGACATCTGCACTGACAGACTCTCCCACCCTCCGCCCTCTACAGGAAGGTGTTGACTTCATCCGCCGTCAGACAGAGGCCCAGCGGCCCTTCTTCCTCTACTGGGCGCCCGACGCAACTCACGCCCCTGTCTACGCCTCCAAACCCTTCCTAGGGCAAAGCCAGCGAGGCCGGTACTTTATATCCTACATTACTGACTTATTGTCCAGCAGAGGAATAAGGTTATAAATTAATATAATCTCTCATTGGGAAGGATAACAGCTTTGACTGTCTGTGTTCTGCAGGTACGGTGATGCAGTGATGGAGCTGGACTACAGCGTTGGTCATATTTTGTTGTGGCTGAAGAGACTGGGCATTGAAAACGATACCTTTGTCTTCTTCACCTCTGACAACGGAGCAGCGCTAACGTCTGGACCAAATGAAGGAAAGCACTACAAATTAATTCCCACTTGCACACAGAGTTTCTCCCTTCGAGTCAGTGCATACCAAGGCCCATTTTCTGTCTTGTACAGGTGTGTATTTTGATACATGCTTACATGTGTTTTTGTGCTTCTGATTCCTCAGCCGGGAGCAATGGGCCGTTCCTCTGTGGGAAAGAGACCACCTTTGAAGGGGGCATGAGGGAGCCTGCCATTGCCTGGTGGCCTGGACACATCAAAGCAGGCACAGTAAGAATACCCCTGTGATTTGAAGCTTTTTACCGAATAAAGCCTGCTAAAATACAATCATTCACTTAATCCCTACCGTCTTCTCTAGAGAATAAACTAGACCCAAGATCCAGAACCATTTATTCCTCTTCTAAACAGTGTTGCTGCTCCTTAATGTTCTGCCTATCAACAGGTACCAGGAGCTGTAATATTCTCTATAAAGCTGCAGGCGATGTACAGGAGCGTAAAGGAATAATTTAACTAATCCGCTCTTTCTAATTATTGTTGCTTTGTGTTTTATTTGTGTAACATTTACCACTTAACATGCACACACTCTCACCTACTGGCGCTGTTAGCAGGCAATCTTGACTATGTTCAACTTCTATGGAGTGATTGAACTCTAGCGAAGAATTACTGCGTGATTGCGGCCTCAAAGCGTATGGGCGCTCTCTCCACTATTTCTTCAAATATTTTTGGCCTGGAATTAATGCTCCAAACTCTCTCTTTCCTGCCTCCCCCTCCCCAATGTAACCCCCCACCCACACCGTGATCCTCTAAGCCTGTGCGTTCTGCAAATGACTTTTAATTGTATTAGGGGCAGCTGTGACACGGGGCTGTGACGCAGAGGGATTTGGTGGAGGAGCGAGCGGAGGCTGCAGTCTGCAGTAAGCCTTGCCCCTGGCTCATCTCACAGGGGTGTGCTGGGGCCTGATAGCACAGCAGAGGAGCGAGGGAGAGGGGGATTGGGAGCGTCTTAAGCGGCTAATCTGTTTGTGTGTTTGCTGAGGTTGGATTGAGCCGTAATGAGGACTTCAGTATCTGAATATGCCAGGCGCTCAGGATAAAGGAACAGGAGGGGTGGAGGGGGGGTACAGGGAAGGAAGCAAGGAAGAAGTAAAAGAGGTGGCTGGCATAGAAAAGAGAAAAGGAGCAATGCTTAAGACACTGCTACACTGCCAGGAGTATTCTGTGTTTTTCGGGCTTTGCTGCACCCCTGCCACTTTATAATTGACCAGTGTGTCTTAGCATGCATGTGCAGAACATGTCTGTGTCATTTGTGATTCTGCATGCCTGCATATATGCGTGCTTTTGTATGGATTAGTTGTATCTGTGCAGCTTTCTAGACCAGTGGGAGACACAGATGTAACTCATTATACTACAAATGAAGAACATCACCAAACAAACGTGTGTGTGTGTGTGTGTGTGTTTGTATGTGTGGCTTAGCTGTGAGAAGGAGGGTCAATCGATCCTCCCCGGAGCTCTTTGGGGTTGTGATGACAAAGCTGTTTTGTTGGAGCTACTGTACTCTGCAGCTCTGGATTTATCACTCTAGGAGGGAGGACACAACACACACAGGACTGCCCCCTCTCTGGTTTTGTAGTCTTCTGAAATCTCTGTTGATCTGTGTATTGAAAAGTCTGTAAGCTCTTTGAACAAAATAATAGAGACAACAAACAGCCGTGCAATCCTTTGTTAAGGCGGGATTTCAGCAGGTTTATTTGACTCATGATAACATCTTTATGGTGTTTAAGAGACACATTTTGGGGGGGATTGGTGATCTGTGAATGCATCTTACTTTTGTGAATGTGCAGAAAATTGTTGACGACCGGTTATTCTCTCGGAGGATGGGAGGAGGTGTACTGGAATGAAGCAGGTGCAGATTCAGCATTCTCCCAGTGCCTGAGGGGGGGGGGGCTAGGGTGATGAGAGGTGGTGGCTGCAGGAACAAAGATGTGGAGGCGGGTGGGGGGGGTGTCGGCCACACAACGTCGTTGAGTGTCACAATCCCTTTTGTTGTGTTTTATCAGGCAGCAGACACACAGGCAGAGTGGCAGAGACCGGGATAGAAGCTCTGCCTCCCAAGATAACCAACACCCCCCCCCCCCCCCACAACACAGACAGAAATGAATGAGACATTAATAGAGAGTGATGAGTCAGTTAAAAAAGTAAAGAACAAAGGGTGAAGAAAGAACGAAGTTCAGCGATGACTGCAATAAAGGGCAGGGCTAATAAAAGATGAAATAACAGATGGCAACTCCGGGAATATATTCCTCTGTCAGAACAGGCTGAAAGTTTAGCTTTCTTGGTCATGCAAGTTATTACCAACTAATTGCCACTTTTGCTTTTTCTTATGCCCTTTTGTCCTGTCTTCTTTAATGGTTTGTGTGTGACTGTGTGAGGGGGACTTTAAAAAAAAAAATGAAGTGAAGGGCTAAATCTGTTAGTGTTTGTGTGAGAGAGAGGAAGTGTCTGGATGAGCAGATAGATCATGGAATGCATTGCAAAGCCTTTTCTGTGGCTGGTTCTGTGGATACAGAAGAAAGGGGAATTCATTTCAGTGCTAAGGAGCTTGTGTGTGTGTGTGTGTGTGTGTGTGTGTGTGTGTGTGTGTGTGTGTGTGTGTGTGTGTGTGTGTGTGTGTGTGTGTGTGTGTGTGTGTGTGTGTGTGTGTGTGTGTGTGTGTGTGTGTGTGTGTGTGTGTGTGTGTGTGTGTGTGTGTGTGTGTGTGTGTGTGTGTGTGTGTGTGTGTGTGTGTGTGTGTGTGTGTGTGTGTGTGTGTGTGTGTGTGTGTGTGTGTGTGTGTGTGTCTGTGTCTGTGTGTCTGTGTGCTGGCTGCCGATAGGAGCACAGCGGCACATGGCGGTGCAGCTGCAGAGGCCTGATAGCGCTATCTGATTGTGAGCGTGCCGTCTCCCTCTAAGGCTCGCTCAGGAGAGAATGGAACGGAAGATCAAGGATGACAACGAAAAAATGTCATTTTATCTGAAAATAGTTCAAAGTTTATAAATAAAATAAAGCTTCTCACTGGGACTGGGAAAAGGAGATAAAACACCAGCTCGCTCCAGCTCCAGCCGCCTGCTCGCCCGGGCCTTGTCCTCTCCCTACTTTCTCTCCTCCTTTTTCCTTTTCCTCCCTAAAAAACTCATTTAGAAAGGGAGACATTTTGGAGGCTCCCTGAAGCAGGGATTAGAGAGTAGACTGAAGAAATGCACCTCTTTCCTACATGTGTGCACACAATAACACATACAAACATCCTATCATGACTATGCATTGCTACCTTGTACATGAAGAATATCTAGCATTATCGAGTAAGCTTGTATTAAAAGCAGAATGAAACTGTTTATTCTTGATTTAGGAGCAACATTTTCAAGGGATAATTCTTAGAAAGAAAGAAACCAGGACCTCTTTGTTGATGCTCAAATGTTCCCCAAAAAACACCCGTTAGCACTGCCATTAATGAAGTGTGTGCGTGTGTGTGCAGCATACACATACATGGAACAACCAAGGAGCAACGTGAGTTTAAGTCCTTGAGAGGACACTTGGCCAGTCCTCATTTCTTAAAGGCTTGTTTTGTGTGCAACAGAAACACACAGGGATTTTTGTTTTTGATAATACTGTCTTTTATTCCAGGTGAATTTCCAGTTGGCCAGTGTGATGGACCTGTTCCCCACCAGTCTGGCTCTGGCCGGCCTCAGCCCTCCTGATGACAGAGCCCTGGATGGACTGGACCTGACACCGGTCCTCCTAAACCACCCCCACACACAGGGAAACAGGCCAGTACACACACACTGTTACAGGAGTTCCCCATTTTTGTGAGACAAAGATTTTTTAAACCCTTTTATAATAAACATCACGCCCCTGAGTGAGAGCATTGTTGTAACCTTTCCTTTAGTTATCATCTAGGGAAAATCATTCATCAACAAATGTCATTCCCGTCAACCTCAAATTGCTTATTAAAAAGTACTAATGCTACTGTCCGACGCTAAAATGCTGAACACGGTTAACACTAAACCCGGTAAACATTAGAAAGCCTATGTTAGATTTTGGGGATTTTTCGGTGATTAGAAAGCTCATATTCCTGGAAGATACAAACATTTAGAGAAGGGGTAAAAAAAACCTTCAAAGTGTTCCAAGACGAAATGTCTTTGTTTCTTAAAACACAAGTTTCCACTACTGTTCAAACTCACCCTGGAAGAAACAGATCTGAGCATTTCTTCCTCTTCTCATCCATTACAGGCCGATCTTCTATTACCGTGGCAATGAGCTGATGGCTGTGCGTATTGGACAATACAAGGCACACTACTGGACCTGGAGCAACTCATTAGAAGAGTTTAACAAGGTACGTTTATTAACACAGCCTCTCTGTCCCATCTCGGTTTCCTCAGTTCTTGATTTGTGCTTCCACATCCTCCCTCTTTGTCTCTCCTAATCTGCCTCAAACACACAAACACTTACACTGTTGGTGTTATCTTGAAAATGGCTCATCAGTTGACTGCTGTGTACATCAGAGCGTAATGAATATTAATGAAGAACCCCCACATCAGCGAACTTACATCATTCATCAACCAGATGACTTGTTTGTTCTGACTCCAGTGGAGATCTTCTTCCTTGTCATTTACATACCGTCATTCCCCGCTGTAGACTTGTTCTTTTGGCACCACGGAGCTCAAAAGAAGGATAGAAAGGCAGATGCCGGCAGTATCTCTTGGGCCATAATTACATCAACTTTGTGCTGATTAAATGTATCTGGAGAAATGTGTAATGTGACACTTGAGAAGCAGGGTAGTGTGTTCTACATTTCTCTCCTCTTTCCATAAAAAAAACATGTCCTCCTGTCCTCCCATCATGGCTCTGCTTTTCCTGTGATCCAGTTTGTTTTATGCCCCATCGGTCGCTTAAATTGCTCTCTCCTTCAGGGCCGCTGAATCAATAGCAGCCTCCTTTATCAACTCATGTGAACTGAAGTGGAACTTCACAAATAATGGCTTCTGATTGCCTGTGAGTTGCCTATCGATTGGGGTGTGTGTGTAGTGTGTGTGTACATGAGAGAGAGAGAGAGAGGTGGAGAGAAAACATGAACATGTATGTTTGGTTCTCCTTATTAATGTGCAGATCAGTGTCTGTTCAGGAGAAAGTTAAATCCCCAATATGCGTTATGTCTTTGTGATTAGATTCCTTAAACGTTCCAATTCATGTAACCCATAGTACATTTTATAAACAGGAAAAATGTAAACAAACTGACATAAATGTTTTGCTTCAGAGAAAATGTATATTCCTTATTTAGGTTATCTCTCTCAGGAATAACATGAATTATTGAATATTTTTAAATAATAGCCCCTTAAAACCCTATAGAGTTTCTAGTGTATTCTGTCTTCCTACAGAAATAACCAATCAAAGCCCTTTTACATACAGCAACATGATTCCTGCTTCTTCGTCTTATATATAAAATATCATTTGTTTTTTCTTGGCCCATGGTAAAAAAAATAAACAAGAAGGGAATAAGTGTGTCTGTGAAAAAGAACAACATTACAGGTTAATAGCTGAGAGACGTTTTGCTCTGTCATGGCTGTGTTCATGCAGCTCAGCCATGAGGAAAATGAGAAATTTCACAGGCTTAAATGGCTCTCATTCAACTCTCTTGAGGGAGTGTAGGGATGTTAATATTGCGAAATATAGTTTGTCGTGACTGTGGCTCCTTGTATCTGTATTGCTGAGTAACCTGTGATACAGCAGGAGATCTATGGCAGTTAAATACTTCACAGACTGATGATTGAAAACTGAAAAATAACGATTTCCCAGACACCTGTTAGTCCTACACTGTTTTTTTATACTTTGACAACAGATTACTGTGCATCAGCTCCTGCTCACTTTTGAGCTACATTGTGGCCTGTGACATTAACACAGCTACGCTTGCTAAACAGAACATGGTTCACTCACTTTTAAGCAAAAGGCATTACAAAAGTTTGTGCTTTAGATATTTTCCGGTATATATTGTAATACAGATGTGCTACAATCTATATAAATATCTGTTTCATTTAGTTTTGGATCAAAAATACACATCAGATATTTCCATTTCCAAAATCCATCCTGCCACCGCTGGATGCTCCTGCTCCTTATCTTGTAATAGCGACTGCTCTGCTCCAGTTTGAAAGCAGCCTAGTTGTATCCATAGCATTAATGTCAGGGGAGATATGGAATTCTCGCTGTTCTGTCTAGGGTACATGAGACAGAGTCAGAGAGACACACAGCAGGCCTTTTCTGGCTGCTCCTCTGGGATGAGATTTATTTTTTTCCGTTCTTTTCTGCATTTCTAAGCTTTTGGCTTCAAAAGACAGGGCCTGTCTGGATGAGAGGAAGGTCTGCAGGGCGGGGGGTGACTCTGCTTCTCACATTCTCTCTTTCTCTCTCTTCTATATGTATTTTTTAGGTGCTCTGTTGAGCAATCTCAGAGGGGGGCAGCCACAGTGCCTCACAGATGAATGCTTTCTCAATATTAGTTGTGCTCATCAAAAAGTGTGTGTGTATGTTTGTGTTGGGGAAGGGGGGAGATCTCCAGGGGGTTCTGGAGGAGTGAGTGTGACTCAATCAGGCTGCGATCACTGCCAGAATGGAGTCATGGAGCGGGAGCGAAGGCGTGGAGAGATGAAGCGGGGGAGGCAGCACGAGGAAGAAAATCCTCATTTTGTCAGTGACTTGAGCCTCGTCATGATGTAGCAACAGTAGCTGCATAATGAACACAACAGATTGGAAGACAATATGCATATAGGCCGTGCAACAATAAGATTAAGCACGGAGCTTAGAGTAGCAGCTGGCTGCACGCATACATTTAAGCATTTGGATATTTAATTTAGTTTTTAGATTTTCTTTTTTGATGCACATGATGAACATCTAAAATAATCAAATTGGGCGATCATCATGGAAAAAAGAAACATAAAGAAACGTCATTACATTACATGTTACTTGTTAGACGCTTTTATCCAAAGCGACTTAGATACTCAATACGTAGGAGCAATTTGGTCTTGCCCAGGGACACAACGACATGCTGGGTGTTTCTCAATCACGAGTACGCTTGCTTGGTAGCACATGTCTTCCGAGTCATGCTAGGCAAGAATCCTTCTTGGCATTCGGAAAACGGAGTGGAACAGGCTAGCAAGTGTGCAGGTGTGCGCCATATGAGAGGCCCCGCCTTACATTTTCCGCCACAGATTTGGGGAAATTGGTCCGTGCGCAAAGCATTGTGGGGATTTTAAGGATGCGAAGTCTACCCATGTGCAGCCTCGAAATTTCCCCCAAACCAAGGACGCGGCCTCGGTGGAATTCCAAGTATGCTGGACATTGGAACGGTCCTGCTGCGCCACTTGATGACGTAGCATCCTTGAAATATTGGCTTGGAAGCCAATATCCTCGCGATTGAGAAACGGCCGCTGACTGCAGTGGGGTTTGAACCTGGCACCAAGGCTCTTTCCACTGCGCCACACGCCCCCCATCATAACGTCATAACAGAGAGCAAAAAATCATTACGGGAATTGTTGAGAAAATAAGATGTAAAGGGTTGTCTTTAAGTTTTTTAAGTGATGCAGAAAGAGTTCAATCAAATATAATTTTTTCATACCAAACATGGTTCATACATTCCTCCTAGAATGTTTAATTTATCATCAATCACTAATCTCATAAATACTCTGCTAGAAATACATTATGATACATGTACAATGATACTGTAAAGTGCATCCGAGTCATACAAGTTGTCCTTATGCTCATCTGTTGTGTGATTTCCCCTACAGGGCATCAATTTCTGTCCAGGTGAAGAGGTCCCCGGTGTGACTACTCACGACCAGAAGGAGCACACACTGCAGCCAATCCTTTTCCACCTGGGGCGGGATCCTGGGGAAAAGTTCCCCATCAGGTTAGTTCCCTGAAAAGAAAAGCAAATCAAAACATGTGAACCGGTAGAGAGGGAGACAGCGAAGGAATAAGTGAAGAGATGTTGGAAATGATCTTGGGGGGAGCGAATAGGAAAGCAGTTTGCCTGTTGGGAGCGCAGTATTTGTATGAGATCAATGCTGATTCATTGAGATAAATTGTTCAGGTCTAAATTGAGAGCGAGTGCTGTTTCATTGAGTTTTGTGTGTCTCTGCCTGCAGTCAGAGGAGAGTTAAGATCACAGAGAGGATCGAGTCACACCAGAAGATACAGACGGCCAAAGCTGAACTCAGACTATTACTAAATAAGGGTGCAAAGATAGATGAGCGTCATCTTTTACTACCAATATTTATGTGATCTTTGAGGGAAAATGATGCAAGTTGGCGTAATGACTAATACATTAAGATCATCTAATAATCGCTTTGATGATTATATATTCCTTTTGTGCTCAGTGTTCGCTTTGGCTCCCTCCTGCCATAAAACCTTTCTGGATTGACCTTTCTTTGCTGCCTTCTGCAAGCTCTGCCTTTCACACCCTGCACCGCCTCATCTCCTCTTGGCCTCCTGCTCCAACTCCTTTCAGCTCTGTAGTGAAATTGGATGATGAAACATTAATGTTGTTTTTCAAATGCCCACCTTTTAGCCTTGCTATTTACTTGGAAGAATAAAAAAAAAAAGCAAAAACCAATCAATACGCAGCGATGTGTTGTGCTGAGTGCTAGATGTGCACACAAACACACATACCCATACACACACAGAGGCACAGACGCACACACAAACCAAACAGGCATACTCCTGTTTCACCTCTACAGCAGAGGTTCGTCTACAAGGTCACCCAACTGCACAACACTTTTCTTCTTCCATCCTCTCTCATCCTCACTCTATTCAGTCCTCTCCCTCTCCAAACTTTCCCGATACTCTTTCCCTTGTTACTTCTCTCCTTCTCCACCTACTGCTGTGCACCTCAGCTCACTTCTCCCCACTCAGCCGCTGTCCCTCTGCATCCACTGGGAGCGTTCTCCTCCATCCTAGTTAACTGTGTGTGTTTGTGTACTCATGTGTATGTGTGCGTTTTGTCCATGTGCTCCTCGGTCCCCCAGCTGGACTGGCTGCTTGGCCATCATTAATCTCTGTCTGCACCTAAAGAGCCACTTAAGATGATGTAGGGCCTGTCTGCACACATGCCTTCACTACTGTCGCAGGAAGTGATACAGCAAAGAGCACACACACGTACACAATCCCCAGTCCTGAACAGTCAGCATAGAAATCAGTTTAGATTATAATTATGCAACCTAGGAGAGGACTCTTTAGTGTAGTTTTTTTGTCTTTAAAAAACAGAAGGACAGCCACATATGACTGGTGTAACTGGACAAGGCCTCTCCTGGTGGTCCATGTGTCCAGGATGAAGCACAAACCCAACCAAGTCTGCATCTACACAACTTGGTTTCTATCCCTATTAGATTCACCCTGCTTCCCCAAAGGGTGCCCGAGTGGACAGCCTGTGTGTTTTTGGATGTGTGTAGGTGTTTAAGGCTACAGCATTTCCCCTCTCTGATATAATGTGGACTGGATACATGTGCGCTGAGCATTCACTACAATATTCCTTGACCAAAAGCCCAACATTCGGAAAGGATGCTAATTTGTGTGTATGTGTGTTTTGAATGTATAGTTGTTATGTTTTGGACTTATAACTTGTTAAAAAACCGAAGGACAGCCACATTTGACTGGTGTAACTGGACCACGCCTCTCATGGTGGTCCAGGATGACAAACCCAACCAGGTCTGCATCTACCAAACATGTTGGGTTTCTATCCCTATTGGATTCATTTAAAGCCTTTTGCTGCCTTCCTCTTTGCCCTCCGTCTCTGTGACCTAAGGCCCCAAGGTTAACACATCCTGGCTTTCACACCACCCACCTCAGCTCGGGTCCCCTGAGTCTCGGTCATCCGCAGTGTAGTCCCGGCCCTAACACTGCAGGCAGCCCTGCTCACAGTCTGGCCTCATCTGCTGCCTGCCACCGAGCTCCCGTGTTCCCAATCAATAGTCCTTACTGAAGTGCTCAATTTCCACCGGGGTGGAGTAGGTGGTGGAGGGGAGGGGTAGGCAGGACAGATGTATTTGATTGTCTCCTCAATTCCCCCACCTTCTGCCACTGTGTGGTTGTGGTTGTGTGTGTGTGTTCCAGCAATAGTGTTATGAATCAGTAATCAGAGTGGTGACACACCTGAGCAATGCCCCCATCCCCCTTGGGTGCCATACATTATAAATCAAAAGACTTCATTTGCATACAGCCTGCTTATTATTCCAGATTTTGCCTCTACACCAGTAAGCTGAGGGTTATAATCATGATAATGAGCTGTGCTGACTGTAGGCTTTTTATTATTTGTTTGCAGAGGGGGCATAAACAAATGATATTATTAGTTTTTGATTTAGAGGTCTGCAGTGTGAGATTTTCAGTGCATAGACAAAACAATAGAAAAGATAATATCTTATGCAAGTTTCTCCATGCATGGCGCACTTTACTTGCAGACTTGTATGGTAGCGTAGAAAACTTACAACAGTCTGATAAATATCCCCTACATTTACTTTTATTAAGTTGCTTCATCACTTATCACAAAATTAATCGCAGCAACCAGTAGCGGGCACAGATAGGAGGGGAATTAAATATCTCTCTTGCTGATCATAATCTGGCGAAAGCAGAATTTGCGATTTTAGATAGCTGAAGCAATTTAATCTGAATGTCTGATTTTTAACCAGGGGTATGAATCCAGTGCTTTCCTATCAGCTCGGGTCACAGTGCATTGATAGTTAGCTCATGACTAATGTGGCACACCAGGAGAGAGACTAATTGCGGCCAGTGCACTACCAGGCGAGTAATTGTAGGGGAAAGTAAAGACTGAGAGTATCAAGGAGAGGAGCAGGTGCTGGCTGATGGAGAAAGCCTTGCTGCCCTGTGGGAGATCTAAGAGGGAGGGTAGGTGTGAGCTGGACAGGGCCTGGGGTTATTACTCTAATTGACACTTCACCTCACACACATGCACATGGTCCCCAGGGGCCAATCAGAGGGCCGGGTTTGCAGTGGAGGGAGCATGGAAGGCTGGCACAGGTGCTGCCGGCGAGCGTATCAGGGGTGTAATTGCACTGCTGATATTTGTCTATCTGTGTGTCACGCTACCAGACACCCACTCCCCCAACACACACACACACACACACACACGTGCACGCACAGCCCATTAACCCTACAGGTCCTATTGAGAGCAGCGTTCCTTTGAAAGCCTTCGGGGCCCCTGTGTTTTACACACTGAATATAATAATGCACAGAGGTGCTCGGGCTCACTGGTGTCCAACAACAGTAATTGAGAGACAGGGGATGAGGTAGGGGTTACATAGTTCACCCTGCTGAGCGTGCTTTCCCAAAGGGTGCCCGAGTGGACAGCATGTGTGTGATTTTGGATGTGTGTAGGTGTTTCTGTTGTTTAAAGCTACAGCGTTTCCCTTCTCTGTTATAAGAAAATAAATAATGCAAATTTGTATGTGTGTGTTTGAATGTATGTTAGGCTTATCAATTTCTGTTAAATACCTGAAAGAAATGGACAAAACAGACAAAACAGATAAAACAGACAATGTGGGTATACACATATGAAACCGTCTGTGTATGTGTGTGTCATTTTCGATTGTTGGTTAAGTCATTGTTTCACATGTATTAAAAGCTTAAAATACTGAGTCAATTGACAAAAATAAATACATTCTCTCTGTAATTTATCAAGCAAAATTACCAAATATTTCTTCTTTTGTGCTTCTATAATGTGTAGTTGTATGCTAAAATATTTCGGGCTTTGGACTTTTGGTCAGACAAAAAAAGATTAGATTTTCAGACATCTGCTTTCAATAAGAGTAAAAGATATCATCAGATAATGGAAACTGAAACAAACATTTAGTTTCAACATACTGATCATGTGTGTTGTGTGTTGCAGTGCTTCGTCTCATGAGTACCAGAAAGTGCTGAGCAGGATCTCTCCTGTTGTGGAGCAGCATAAGAGTACGCTGGTGCCCGGTGTTCCCCAGCTCAACATGTGTGACGTGGCGGTGATGGTGAGATTTATACAACATAAATATCAAGATGCACTTTATTAGTAAAAGTGCAAAACTATATCAATTATGTTGAGAATACATTCATTGTGTGTGTGTAGAAGGTAACTCAGATACTGAGCGTTAATCCCAGGAATGTTTACACCTTATCTCTCTGGTCTGTCCATCACACTTATACATCAGATACACGAATACAAAGACAAATTAATTAAGCCGTGTGAAAAAACTAAGAATTAATAAAACTATCTGAATATTTAAGTTAAAGGTATAGGTAATTCACTTCAGAAACACTTTTTGTTATATTCCATGGAATGCTCTTAACATCCCGATAGCAATGAATATATTAAATGCTTTGACAATAAATACATACAAAAATGTCATCTGTGGAAGCCGTGGTGCTGTAAAAAGCACGACCAATCATCTGAGCCGTCCCGGCTAAAATAACTGGATGGCCTACCTGCCTGTCAGCCTTCCATCTCGTGCACAAACTTATCTCGTGCCCTCATTGGTCATGTGCACGTTCGTGTGTGTTGGAGGAGGGGCTCTGTAAGGAAGTCTGAAGGAAGGGGCAGATTTTTTCCGGTTGTGTACTTTCAAATTCTAGCGCACTCAAGCTGGTTTCTCCATTCTTACCTACCCTACCTTTAACTGTCTGCTTTGAGCTTGCAGACTATTAATGTATAACTTGAACATATTATAACCTATATATATATATATATATATCATATCATTATCTGAACCTGGACATTGTCCTTTAGGTTGTGTCTGTGTTTGACTTTTATGAAAAACATGTCCTTTAGGATTTCTTAGATATAAATTAGGCAGTGGCTTTGTCACACTGAAGCACAGAGTGAGAGCGACACTGCTGTGCATTTATTTGTGGCATAGCACTGCCCCCTTGTGGTGAATAAAATAAACAAGCACAGTAATAACTCTTCCTGTAAATCACTCATAACTCTGATAACGTCATATTCTTGTGATAACATCATATTCTTGTGATAACATCATATTCTTGTGCTTGCTGTGATTGCTGCTCTCTGTTACAGAATTGGGCCCCCGCTGGCTGTGAGAAGTTAGGAAAGTGTCTCAAAGTGCCAAAGTCTCAGCCCTGGAAGTGTGATTGGCCACATTGAGAGGATGAGGAACCAACACCTGAAGATCTGCCTTTCTAGTCAACAGACAACCGTATTCTTTTGTAAAATGATTTATGTACAGTGTTAAAGAGATTTTTGGTATTTCATTGTATGGGTTATGCAAATAGATTTTTGTTTATAGCTGCTATTTCAATGAGTGCACACAAGTTGTACCCGCTCTGGAGAAGCACTGCAATAAGAGCCAATGATTGAAGTCAGGAAAAATGATTTAGAGAAGTTGGGATTTTTATTTTATTTTATCAAGCCTAATGTGATGTACACAATGTTGTATTGTTGTTTTAAATCTTAATCATTGTTACCTGCGTACTGAAAAATGTGTTCTAAAAAAAAAGTTATTTTGTAATACCTGTTATCATGACCCTTTAAAGTGGACCTATTATGCTATATTGGAAAAATATATTGTAGGGCCATACAAAACATGTCTGTGAAGTTTTTTGCTTAAAATACCAAACAGATCACCCATTGTAGCCATGCCTCATACTGCTCATACCCCTCGTTTGCAGCCCTGTTATGGCACATTTCCACTGCAGGGCCTCGCACGGCTTAGTACGGTATAGTTAGGCCTTGGTAGGCCAGGCTCACTTTATGCTGCGTTTCCATTACACTTTAGGAACTGGGGTAGTAAATATAGTAACGCAGTGTAGGCGGAGCCGTGACGTCATCTTCAATGCGATACACAAAACCAACATCAGCCGTTAGCTGTTAGCCCTCAGAGCTCACAGCCCTCTGTTCAGAAACTAGACAAAAGTTAAACAAGTACAAACCACAGACTGTCTGTTTTATGGCGAGTACAGTCGCTGGTTATTTATGTCTGTATAGGCCATTGTTGTGAGTGTGGACGGTTGGAGCATATACTGCGTTAGCTTAGCTGATCTCCATTCAGAAAACACGCATTTTAAAAGGTTTTTCGCCTGCCGTCTGTCTGCAGACTTGTCAAAGCATTAATTCATGGTTTTTACTAACCGGTATCAGTATGTTGTTACTTCGGCATCATTTTGAAACGTGTATTACAATTAAATCACGGTAAAATATGTTCATTTTGTTGTAGTTGCCAGCGATTCTCTCACTAGTTTAGCATACTCAGCCCGGTTGTTGGCCCGGAAAGAACCTCGATTTTGGAGAGCCATAAAACTGTGAAAAAGTACTCGCTAGCCGGAACTACGCCTAGTGGAAACGCAACCAAAAACGGGCCAGGCACGGCACGGCACGGCACGTTTAAACTGCGCTCCGCGATGTAGTGGAAATGCGCCATTAGAGAAACGCGGATTTTGGGTCCTTAGCTTAAAAAAAAAAAAAAAAGAGGAGGCGGAGCTAATGCCTGATCAGAATTCTACCAGAGATAAAGTTAAATTCTGCTGTGATAAAACGCCATCCTGTTCTAAACCACATCAAGGATTATTTCTGAAACAGCATGGAGCACAAATGCTTTTTCTCTTGCGGGTTTATCACAAGGCGAGTTCCTTTTTTTATTTCCTGCTTTTTAAACATATGTGCTCTGAGTGTTAGCGAGGCTTGCTAATGTAAACAAAGACGAGATTACGTCCAAAACACGTCAGGCATTGTTTCTGATAGCAACTTTCTGTGATCCACCATCCGAAATTACGTCATTTCGGCAGCAAATCTGTATCCGCTCGTTGTACCCCCGTTTTTTAAGGATTTGGGTACAGAGGAAAAGAGAAAGGGTTTTATTTTCTGACGCTGCGTGAGTTCCCTGACACACCGGGGACACATATTTATGTATTAATTAAAGACATCAAAAAGTGCATTTTGCATGATAGGTCCCCTTTAAGTGATTGTCAACCAAACTCTCTACTTCCATTTTGATAGATTACTCGCCTGGTGGAGATTATTTTAAAATGTTTTGTCCTGTAAAAGTCAGAGCTCATAAAGTAGTGCACATCTTTCATAGCTTTTACAGCAGATGTGGCAAGTAGCTGCGGGTGTGAAAATATTGCGCTTCTTTTAGCTAACAGTCATTTCCTTTACAGCTAAAAGGAAATTGCCTGTTTCAGGAAACAGACTGCTGTCTTGCAAATGAACTCGCACCATCATGTCAGAGGATCCAAGTAGAATAACAGCCATGGAGGTGGACACTGCGTTTATCAAATCCAAGAGGGGCATCCTGAAAGTAGCAGAGATGGTGAGACAGATCGCACATCACCATGAGGTTAAAAGTTGCATGGTTGGCAACATAAGTAAGGAACTAAGATATAACCTGCACACATTAAATGGGAAGCAGATACTGTAGGCTACAGCGTAGGCCTACGTGAAGAAATAACAAAGCAGTGTAACAAATCTGCTCTATAGAGTGTTTAACAATGTGACAAGAGCTAGTTTGTTAATGCAGTGATCAACATTAAAAGATCATATTAGCAACTGCATTAGTTACTTGTATTTAAAAATAAATGTGATGTTGAAATATTAGCCGACACTCAGTTCCTCTTTTTCTATAAGATGTGCAACAGGTCGTATGAAGGAAGAGTAAATCAGCTGATGTTCTGGTTCCTGCTGGAAGTTTAGAATAAAAACTCTATATAGAGAAGACAAGAGAAATTAAGACACAAGAAATAAACAGTCCAAAAATATTTCTGAAATCGAAATAAAATAGCATGTAAAAAAGTTAAAAAAAATATATGTGGAAAATATACATGTGGAAATACACATTTCCAGTAACAAATATAATGCAGGATATTATTGTGCAGAATCGTCCTGATACGAAAGCTTAATATTGTGTTTATATTTAAAGAAATTGCTTTTCAAATTGCATTCATTGCAGTTACCATTTTCTAACTGTTGTGTCTCTGTTTCTGCTTTAGGTGACTCTGTTTGTGGCCTTTGTGTGTTTCGCTGTAGCCTCCAGACCAAAGTACATTGCAGCCACAGTGCTGGAGTTTGTTATCACTTCCCTTCTACTGCTGCTCTACCTGTTCAAACTCAACAAGAGGCTGACATTCTTCTTCTGGTCTCTCATTGTGGGTTTTACAGCACATAACAATTTAAGTCTACTGTAAGTGTTGCATTTTAAAAGTCATTGGTCTAAAGCTATTTTGTTTTTGTGCAGGATGCTTTTAATTCAGTGTTTGCAGCAGTCTACTTTATTGTCTTGAGCCTGTTGGCGGCGACTACCTACACTGTCACAGGCACGCTGGTTGGAGGGGTGAGAAATATATATTCTTTAATCTATAATTGAAATCTCAGTTGTGGGGGTCAAATTTGAAATGGAATTTAGTTTCCCCTCATACATTGGCATCAAAATAAATAGCAGATAGCAAGCATAACATTGCTTGTTATCTGCATTCATCTTCTGACTGTAGCCCAATGTACATGACGTTTGATTTTCTCTTTAGTTACACACACTGGAGTGTTGACAGGAAATATGCATGTCATTTTAAATATGCTCTTCATTTCCAGATATTTGGTCTTGTCTTCGCTGGGCTGATGTGTGTGGACAGCTTCGTACTTTTCAAGAACATCACATTCAACCAGTCAAGAAGTGAAATGAATACAGTAAACAATGAACATTAACAATTCCAAATGCTCTACAACTGATACATTTCCCCTGAGCTTACTGTACAATGTGACTCGAAGTGTTGTAAACTGGCATGTTTCAAACTCTGTATTCCAATGTATTTTATTGCAATGTATTTCTGATTTGTGTTTGACGATATTTTTTTATTTGACACATATCTCAATAAGACACAAATATCAATATTCAATTCAATTACAAAAATTAAGCCTTTTCTTTGCCTTCTGACATCAGGAGTTGGATATTTCCACTGAATGGCTGACGATTGTGTTGTATGTGTGCAGCTGGGGGGCATCACATTTCACATCTGGAGAAAGCAGATGTTGCGCTTGTTGGGAGCTCGCGCTGCGTTTCCGCGCTGTCATTGTTTCCGTTTCCACCTCCGAGAAGCCTCACGCCTCCACATATCTTTTCTTTAGCTTTTGATCCGTTACATTGCGGGTTAGTTTGAACTCTCTGACTGTTGAGGAGAGTTGATATATCTTTTTATCCAACCATGGGGGACATCGAGACTCCCAGCTCGACTCACCCGCGCCAGACTGTCCTGCTGTCGGTCCTCCCGAGCAAAGAGTTCGCCTCCTCAAGGAAAGGAATGCTGCTTATTGCTGAAGTGGTAAGAAATGGACCAGAGCGATCTGAAACCACTGATATTCTTACTGTGCCATGCCTTCGCCAAACGCGCCTAAAAGTCAAATCGCGCCTCGTTTTGATAGTTGGATTTTCTCTTTTGTAAGAGATATGGCAGCCATGACAATGTGTTGCATTAATGCACATTTGGAAATAACTTTAACGGACTATTTAACTGTCCTTTTGAATATGGGTCAGTCGGTTTTCGTCACAGGGTTTCTAAAGGGAAGAATAGTGAGCAACTTTGAGGGACACTTCAGAAAGTTGGAATACAGTTTTCTATGGATTATGGAGACACTGAAGATCACTGTAACCATCTTCTCCATTGAAAATAGCCATATGTGCTGCTAGGGATCAAGCTAGATAACAGTATAAACTTTTTTCCGACTCTGTTTGTTTAATACATTTAATCAGCTAATAAAAACAACTTCCAAATTGCTTTTTCAGTGACTTTTCAAGTGCATTTGAACAAAGCAGGAACTGACTGTACTTGTGTTTGATAGTGATAGTGTTGGGGGGCGGATGTCTTCTTGCTTGTTACTGCTGTATGAACCCTCAGATTTGTGTCATGTGAGAGAGCATGCAGTCATCTTCCTCTCAGTCACATCCTTTAGTCTGTTGCCATAACATGTAGCCTGGAGCACAGTCCTTACTGTGTGTGCATGCAGAGCTCAGCAGCCCCTTGCACTCTCTCACACACACAATGCAGTCTCTTTACTGCCACTCAGCAATGTGACTGTGATCTTCATCCTGAGGCTAAAATGCTTCTGCATAGCTTAACTAAAAGGCCACAGGAAGATCCACATAATGGATACACTTCTCTTTCAAATCTAAAGACACACTTTTAGAAACACGCTTTTTTATGTGAATCACTCCCTATGTACTTTTAAGTCTTGATCTGTTGTTTATTGCATTGCAAGAATAGCTTTAAACAAGAATAGCGTTACATTTAGGCTAATTCAGTCAATTAAACAATGGACAAGCAAAAAGGAGCTTACAATGTCAACAAAAGCAAATAACAACCCAACCTTGCCATAAAACCTTGATACTCCTAGATTCCTAACATTGCCCACAAAGATGTAGTACAGTCAGAGATGGTAAAAGGAAAGCTACTCCTGTATAACAGTATGGTAGAGCATTTTGTCTCATGGTATCTCCCAACCCTAACTGCAACAAATTGTTACAGAAGAAACTGACGGTGCAAATTGCATTAAATGTTGTTCAAGTGTTCGTTGCCAGCCGAAAAAAATAAGCCTCATCATTATCTATGAGTGAGGGCAAAGACAAATGTCCTAAATCCTGCATTGATACCAATAGATGTAATGAGAGATGTTTTTTTATTTTTTATTTATTATGCTGTTATTCCTGATGCATTCAGAAACTCAACTTTTATTGGTTTTGTAGAACATTAGAAAATGGAATTCATTTGATTCATCTGTGTATGTCGTTGTTGTTGTATGGGTTTATCAATGGTATTTTTTCTGTTGATATTATTATGTTATTTACTGTACTGTGCCATGTGCACTGTGTGAGTTCAAACGCAATGCTGTACATGGGAAGCTGTTGTTTATTTCATTAAGTATGCAGTTGTACAGTAAAATGAACGCAGGCTGTAGCTTTTCCCTTCCTGGGAGTATTAGTCACACATATTCTGCTGAGCATGCCTTATTATACACAATGTGTCAGAGCACTGTGTATTCCTCATTAGGCTTCAGTCTTTGCCAGCAACAGGCCCAATAAGGACTCTGAAACACAGGTTGTAAATGCGCTTGAAAAAAGCAGATTTTTGTAACATTTGAAACATTTCCATAATGCAAACAGGCTGTTAATACGCGTGCATGGTGTGGTAAAGTTGTGCTGTCTCCCTAGGTGGTATAAACTGGATTGGATTGACAGAATTCTTCGCTCAGTATGCCATTTTCTGGCCCTCAAAATGTATAATGTATTTAGGTGTTTAACACTCACAGGTTTCACTACCTTTAATACCTGCGCAGTTGACTCATCGCAAACCTTTTAAGGGCAAAGCTTTCAAAACAAGCTCCCTCACATCTGACCTAATTTCAAAGCACAGTTAGCTTTTGGTATGGATTTATAAGCAAATGATTAGACGATTAAACAATTATCAAAAAAAAACACAAAATCTTTACTTTCAGCCCTAGACCAGTGTTATTCTCTGGACTCGAAACAAAAGGAAACATTATTGTCTCACTGATGTGATGTGTTTTCTTTTCTTTTTGCCAGAGTATGCAACAAATTGCCAAGACTACACAAGCTCATCCTGTGCTGTTGCTCAGTCATTCCAACATATACTTTATTCTCTTTGAGCAAACAATATGAGGATCTACTGAAGAACGAGAATAAAAGCTTCTATTGTTAGCCTGAATCTGTTATGTGTCTTATTACCGAGAAATATTATATATCCCTGACAGCATACTGCTTAGTTGCAGCATTTTTAAGTAATAGCAGCTGCAGCAGTGGGTTCAGGCAGGGGGAGTTCCTAACCTCAGGCCAGGGTAGGAGGACTGAGACAAAGACAAGATGGCTGGGCCTGTCTAAGATTACAGTGTCTGGACTTGCTTATATGGCACTGATATGATCTGTCCAGCACTCCTAATAGAGAGCGTCAAACACAGGGCAGGCTCATTTACATACATTTGAACTACTTGTTGCAAACACAGAGCACGTTTGAACGTCCTCTTACAGTAACAGCTCTGTGTTTGTGGGTGCTTGCACAAACGTGTGTGAGAGAGAAGGACAAGGCCTGAGTGAATAAACGTTGTCTTTTACAGCTCTTAACAGCTGTATCTCCAAACAGGAAGTGGGCCTGAAGCTGTAATTCACACAGACTCACAGCTTCAGGGCAGGGTAACATGACCTTAGGGAGCAGATCATAAAAGAGTAAATGTATTTATCTGTTGGGTCGAAAATGTAAATGTGCCTTTTGGTTCCAGCGCAGCTCCTCTTGCTTGGAACAGTGTGCAAAAAGAATGGAAACTGAGCAATTTGGTTCCACTGCATGTTTTTAAAGCTCGGATAGATGCTACAGTATGCAATCTGATACTGTTGGTACGTCGTTAGGTATGTAAATTGTAACCCTGTAACTATGTTGTATGATGTCCTTTTTGTTTTTCTGTTGTTTTATGTTCTTCTGTCTTCATGTGTAACCTAATTGCTGAAGGTCTCCCTTGAAAAAGAGATCGATGATCTCAATGGGATTCACCTGGTTGAATAAAGGTTTGAAATTAAATAGAAATAAATAAATTGGTTAAAGGATTCAAAAGCTTTATTTGTTATATGCATAAAAGCTACAGTGTCGTTTTAGCAATACAAATATTGAGACTGCTCCTCCGGGTGAAACAAAAACACATAACATAGTGAAATACAAATGATGGCAAGTTGCAGGATGAACAAAAACATTTACATATCAAATAGAATAAGATAATCAGAATGTAAAATTAAATACTGTACTGTGAAATAACTACTTTGTATTTACCGTATGTATGTGGAATTAACATAAACTCAAGACAGGAGGATATGTCCCTTCCTCAATATCTATAGTTGTCACAGAAGAAAACACATGTTTTATTTCTTTGTTTGAGGCATGAGTCATTAACTCCTTGTTGATCCAAACTTGCTGTACATGTTGCACTTACTTCTCTTTTATTTGTCTTTCAGGCGCTGTCCTTTGTTTCATTTATCTGTTTCGCGGCATCCACAGCAGCAGCCTTTGTGACATTTCCCCTGCTGGAGTTCCTCACTGCTCTCTTCTTGTTGTTCGCCTACTCCATCAAATTCAATGAGAGGTTTAAAGGCTTCCTCTGGCCTCTTATGGTAAGAGCAGTTTTACCATAACTTAACAGTGGATACCCATGATCTTGTACATGAGAAAACAAAGAAATGTTTTAAAAAGTTACGGTTTTCCTCTAAAACATGTTATTTCTTTCCTCTCTTAAAGGATTTCTTGAGATGTGTGACTGCCTCCATTATTTTCTTCATCATCTCCATAATGTCAGTATCCAAATATGTGGACGCTGCCTCTAAGGCTGCTGGGGTAAATTCTCCTTTTTATCTCTGATTATAGCCTACAACTCCATTGTTTATGTATTGTTAAGTACATACAACTCTTTAAATCGTTGTTGAATAATTCAGTTTTTATCGCACCAGTAATTGTTCCCTGTATTGATATCAAATGCCTTTCTTTTCACAGATATTTGGGTTCATTGCCACCATCGTCTTTGCTTTAGATTTTTACCTCATTTTTAATGAGCTGGCCACTTTCCTGAAGCAAGGAGGAGGGGAGACCAATGAGGAGCCATCGAGACAGCAAGGTAATACCCAAAGGACAATCTGATTTAAATCAGACAAATAAGACTATTTGATTTTAAATAAATATACTCGTATTTATTAAAATAAACATTAGGTGGGGTAGGTAAGTTTGAGAAACCGGCTCGAGATACACTTTTTGTTATATTCCATGGAATGCTCTTAACATCCCGATAGCAATGAATATCTTAAGTGCTTTGACAAAAAATCCATAAAAAAATGTCATCTGTGGAAGCCGTAATACTGTAAAAAGTACGACCAATCATTTTAGCCGGCCCGGCTAAAATAACTGGATGGCCTACCTGCCTGTCAGCCTTCCATCTGTGCACAAACTTATCTCGTGCCCTCATTGGTCATGTGCGCGTTCGTGTGTGTTGGAGGAGGGGCTCTGTAAGGAAGTGGCAGATTTTTTCGGGCTGTGTATTTTCAAATTCTAGCGCACTCGAGCTGGTTTCTCCAAAATGACCTACCCCACCTTTAATATAGGCCTGTAAGATATGAATTATTGCACAGTATGTTTTGTTAAATGTAAAAAAAAATCCACATTTCTTAAACTAAAATGTGTTTGCTTTAACTATGCTGTGTTTTATTTTTTGTCAATCCACCATTTAAAGTTGTAAGGTTGACTTATTGGGGCTGATTGTTTGGCAGTGCACATACAATGACTGAGCCAAGTTGTGTTCATGCGTATGACAGTATAAATTTAGACATGATATTCAAGGGTTAGTGCTTCAGCCACTTCCTTTGGTTCACTGTTTTTGGCAGACGCAAGTTCACAACTTGCATCATAGACAGACTGCTTTAATATTCGAGACAACCCTTTTTGCATGCTTGAATGTGCCTCCTTAACTTTGATGTTGAGATAGATCAAAGAAAGATAGAGAAAGATACTTTAGTTATTTTTCAATTGTATTTGAGATGCAATAAATGAGAAACTTTCACCTCATTTATTTTGCTGTGTTAGTGCAAGTTTTAGAGAATAACTTTTTAAACCTTTTCTAAAAAGAAATCTAACTAACTACAGTGATACATCTAGAGGGGTGTGAAGATGCTTTATGTGATGGGGTGAACCAGCACTTTAAAAAACAGAGTTGTATCTTTCAAAGTTTGGGCTTGTTCTGTAGTTTCATCAAAGTAGAAGCCATAGATTTTGCGACATCATAACTCAACGTCAGATACTTAAATCCATGATGTCCTCCAACATGTATAAATGTCTTCAAGTGCACCATATTGTTCAATTGCTTGTTACTTTCTGGCATTAAAGTTAAATATGAATGTAACTGGTACACACCAATCCAGATACCTAATCTGTTGTTTGTTTTTTCTAGGTGAGTTTTCAGACTCTGACTCGGACTGAGAACACGGACCACCAGCAGGTCTTCACCAGCATGTTAGATCGTCACATAAGGGTCACATTGATTGTAAACTAAGTGAATTAATTGGTGGATTGGGGACTTTCTCCATAAAGTATTTGGTCTTCTGTGAGGTGAAACGGACCCTCTCTTCTTCCCACTTTGAATTCTCCTGTTGAGCGTTCACAGGTGGAAATGTATTTCACACATTAATCATCATTCAAATTCAGAAAATGTCTAAACTGATGTGTCAAATCTGTGTTCTTTTTTTTAAATGACTAATTTACATGTAGTTGTTTCATGCCTTAACACAAACCCAGTGTCTAGACGATTTAGAAAAAAATACCTGATACTTAAATAATCATTAAGCTGTGAAATTGTTTGAAGATACTGAGTTTCAAGAGCCTTTTGTACAATCTGCATGTAGAAGCATACGTCTTAATCTGGAATATCAATTAGTATTGACTTTTAGGTATTTACAGTGTCCCTATTTACAGACATACTGTATCCAACAACACTAAATTGCTGTCCTTAGTGAATCAATGTTTATGAATACTAATAGTGAAGAAGGTAAGTGCAGCATTATCATCATTTATACATTTACAGTATTGCTATAAAAACACATATGTACAGTTTAAAGAAGAAACGATTGGTTTGAGGCTGGCTGGTTACAACCTCTGTCGAATTTTTAACAGAGTGAATTTTCTATAAATTGAAGAAAATGTTTGCTTATCTTCTTTACAATTGAAATGTTGGATCAACTGAGTTCCTATAGTGTGTTGTACTGCATAAGCTCTTCTTTCTGGGTCCTTATATGGTTTACATGTCCCACAACTTTTGTTTAGAGTTGCCATGAATGAAAGCTATAAACACATTTTCAAACCTGTTCAAAAATAGAGAGGCTCTGCTCTAATGTTTCCGTTTGTCTACTGTATGTGCTTCGTACAACCTGTGTGTGTAAATGACACTTCATGCATTATTATTTTTGTTAAATGCTTAATATGTGATTTGTTTTTGTTTGTATCGAAAGCATATTTTCTTATGTTGGTTATGCATTTTTTTTTTTTGCTTGCAAGTCTGATTTTTCAGTATTTCCAGAAACATTACTGAAGAATTAGATGCACTAGAAAGCCACAGTGACTATATGTAATATACACTGCACTGCACTAGTGTTATTAACAGCACTGTGAATTTAAAGCAGATGAATCAGAGGCCTTTCACTTCCCTGAGGAAGTCTAACTGTTGCGAAATTGGCTCAATAAAGTTAAAAGATATTCTAAAGTTGTTTACTGTTGTACCATTTACTGTAAAGTTTTGACAGTTTGTTTCCTGTGTGGCTTCACTTAGATTCTTTATTTAACTGGTGCCTTGGCAATAATATATCCACATTGTTGTTGATAAATCGGGGATTAAATTGATCTATGCCAGCTCAGAGCTGTATGAAACACATTTGCAGTGAGAACTGAACCAGCGATTATCTTCACTATCCTGTGAAAACAATGAATCTCCAAAACTCCACATTTTCACAAGCTCACAACAACAGTGTCAACTTTTTGATAATTTTCAATGGGGTTTCGAATTATTTATTTATCATAAGAAGTAAAAGAATGTGTTATCTTGTAAAATGTAACATCACTAAATCTGGAGATGCCCGGTTTTCACAAGACAGCAACTGAATTAAACCATAGCCATTTGCTGTGCATACAAAATAAAGGATAATAATCTCGTTATTCGAAGGAACACTGCATCGTTATATAAAAGAGGCCCCTTACTGAACTATTGTTTGTCAGCTAAAGTTTGTTTTTTATTGTTATTCCCTTTTGTGCAAAACATGTTGGAATACAAAAATGAGCTATTTTCAATAATGTCCAAATCACTTTATTTAAATTGTCACTGTAAACTGATGTGAAGCCTTTTGTGAATGTTTAAATACAAAAATACAGCTACTGCAAATAGCAAGTACAAGTTGGGCTCCATGCTGTAAAGGACAGACGTTATTGAAACCAAAGCACACAGGATTAAAAGGAAACAAAAGAGCGCCTCACCTCCAATTTCATTCTAGCAATCATAATGATCATTCACGGTTTAAAGCACCTGGAAACTTGTGGAAAGCATTTCTTCTCTTTCCCATAAATATGTAAAATCCTAATACAGCATAGGGTTCTAAATAGAGCTGCAATATTGATAGTTTTAATGGATAAAATGGTCAATTTATATTATGAAATAGAATAGTGATTGTGTTACTAAATGTCAATATCTTTACATCACTCAGAAAAAACTATGAATGCAAAGTGAACACATGATTGTCTGTTCAGAAAAGTACTTCAGTCACTAAACCAGGAAAAAAGCTGTTGTTTATAATATAATTTACTAAAAACACACAATAGTGTGAACCTTTTAAGCTGTTTAAGAAGTCTTACAGTTTATATTTCAAATGTAACACACATCTGCTCCTCTTCTTATGAACACACACCAGTGAGGGTATCAGGCTGTACAGCAACACGGAGTGCATTTTAGAAGACCACCAGGAGATGGAGCCATAGTCAATCTAGAGACTTTAGAAGACTTTAAAGAGGTCTCAAACAACAAAGAAAACACACATGTGGGACTATAGTATAATATCAAAGCATCAAGAAGCCAAGAATTAGGTTGATTTCTTTCTTCATTTTAAAAAGCATTTAATTTTCCAAGATGTATCCTCCTGTTAGTCAACTGGTCAAACAGAAAAAGCATTTAAGGAATAGCAAATATGTTTCGGGCTCTGCATGTATAGAGCTTCATGACAACTGCATTGTGGAGTTATAAATATTTTCATTATACGAAGTGTGATAATATTCATAGATACACTTATTCTACCAAACACTGAGTGAAAGCTTTTACAATTATGCTAAAAGTACCGTATTTGCATCCTTAACTTGACTCTTCCATTTAAAAAAATCATTAAAGTTTCACTAAAACTCTGTGACAGTCATATCATAACTTGTGGTTTTAATGGCATAAAGAAATGCAGATCAGAACGAGGCAACCTGTGATTCAATTTCAAATCCTTTTTTTAGACTCAAGATGGAAGGAGGGTGTCAATACCTGAGATTCAGTCTATAGGCTGGGGGCTTTGATCCTGACCAGGTCACCATCTCAATTACTGTCGCTGATGTACCATCAACATACGTGTAACCTGAAGCCATAGATATGTGCAAAAGTCACAAGATACCAATTACCTTATGATCACCTGATACAACCTAATCCTGCCTCACAATGTTGACCCAACACAGACCTTGAAATTAAAATGTTAGGAATGCTAGTGTGAATATCTTTTTGATGGTTACCACAACCTGAGATAAGGAAGATGAAATTACGGATTTTTAGTTTGGTCTCATTATTGTGTCAATCCCATCGGATGAATGTGTGTTGAATCTGTTTCACTGCTGTCTTTATTGCAGTTAAGAGTGACCCTGTACTGTTACTGTTTACGTGTTGGCAGCAGAGATATTCAAAGCAGCTAGAGGTCCGGTGTTAGAGGCATTTGTAAAGTTAGTGTAGACAAAGGAGAAACACACACAGCATGTGTAATCTTAAAATTCAAATATCTAATGTCAGCCTTGATAACCAAAGGCTGAAGTCAGTATCTGAGAGATAACAGTAAATGTCGTGGTGCCTCTGTCGTGGAGCAGGTTACTATATGCTGCAGGTCCTGGATCCACGGCTACATTTATTACCACAGACTTCACAGACATCGGCGCAAAATAAGCAAACTGTACAAAAAGATGACCTTCTTTAACTTCATTCACAGTGAAACACAAAACCTTCTAAAAAGTCAACACCTACGCCAGAACAGGAGTTAGTGCGCATTGGAGTGTAGTCAGACATTTTTAGTTTTGGCTCTTCGTTGGAGTCATCCTTCATGCTGACTTGGAAAAACATGAGGATGAAAAGTTTTACAGAGAATACCTTCACTTCTGACTGGAGCTCTTTACTTTAGAGTCTGTATGTGTCACTGAAGCCCGGAGGCCTGATGAACCAAACCATAGAGCTCATCTGTGAATTTGAAATGAACACTTGATGAGAAGTCAAAAGCATGTGGTGAGCTGGAGATGCCCTTCCACTGGACACTTGAATGAAATGCTGATCTGAAGGCAGACTCCATCTCAGTCTGGTGCTGGTAGTGTGTCTTTCCTTTAGTCTTTCCTTTAGTCTGTCTGATTCTCTGCCTGCTTTCATGCAAGCTCGGGTCTGGCCTCCATTTCTCCACGAGACGCTGTGCGCGCTCGCATGTACTCGCTGGTCTGAGCCGCCCCCTGACACCCATTGCCCCGGCGCCACCTCCGTACCGCCAGGAAGGAGTTGACTCCGTACACACCTGTCACCAGGAAGCCGAAGATCTGCATACAAGTGGAAAATGGAAGTATAATAACAATGTCAGAATTAAATGGGAAGCAAAGAGCTAACCGCTAGCATGGCCACACAGGTTCTTTAATTAGACTGAAGAAGTTACATCTGACAGACTTGATCAATTGTACAGACCTAAAAGCTTACATATTATATAGTTCATGATATATAATACAAATGCAGAAATTGTCTTGATCCAGGTTTATTTTGGCAGCTTTCTGCACACTAAACCTATAGCATGTGACTCAGATCAGCTAGAGCTACCCAGCAGCAGATGGTTCAATAATCTGGTCAGTCTCCTCTGCTAACACACCCATGAGTTAAATGAAAGGTATCTAAATAAGACGTTTGCTCAAATCTAAGCTGACAGTTTTCAAATCAATCTGTATAGATTTGCCTTGATAGGAAGCTAGATGACTGAAGATGGAGGTTTGTAAAGATGTTTTCCATGTATCTGAATAACGTGGAAATAGAGGAGGGTTGTGAATACTCACCACAGCTGCTATTTCAGCTCCAGTGTTGTGGTTGATGCAGGCCAACACGAGAGAGGACAAGAAGAAGAAGAAGGTGCTGGCCGCTGTGTTAACCAGGTCCTACAGAAAGACACACAGATAAAAAAAAGATAAGATTAGACTTCAAGTGGGCATCACAAGTATTTTTTACAGGATGAAGCTCAAAGGGTTTCTTAAGGGTAGCTGCTGATGCAGAGTCATTTATGATGCCAGTTTTCACTACTTGTTTTAAATACATTTGGTCAATGCTGAAAAGGGTTGATGTTCAATGCTCAGCTCCACATAAAGTATATATCATATGTCAATTCAGAAATTCACAAAAAGGGAATTCATACAGCAGGTGTAGCATTACACTTTAATGTAATGCATCTATAGCACTCAGTGACAATGTTATAAAAGCCTGCCTTTTACATTTTCAAATGTTGTTTACTCCAAAGCACATCAAAGTGCTATTTGAAAAGTATTACAAAATTCATTCAGTAATCAAATACAATAGAGCTCCATCGATGCTGATACCAACGCATCATTTTAGACTTTCTCTTTTCAATATATGAGGGCGTTTGGTTATAACCAATTATACATTTTAAGAACAAGTCGGACAGGTAGGACATCCTGGATGATGTGTTAACATGTTGAACAAACTGTTTGCTCACACTCTTATAAATATCCAGACTGCTGCTTCACCAAAAGTCTTAAACTGCAGGAGGGCAAAGAAGCCAACAGCATACATGTATACTTAAAAGTCACCTAGCACCTCATATTACTACACACAACACACATGTAACTGGCTCCATCCCCCACCTTTTACACATGGGAAGGAGAATGAAAGAGACACTTCCCTTTGATGTTTGTACTGTAGGACAGGCTGTTAGGGAAGGGTTAGTAATGAGCCTGACTGGGGCTCGGCCCTCGTGATCAGATGCATGATTTGGATTATGGCAGACGTGGTGTCTCATAGGACACACACCCTTACAATGGCCACAGACACACACACTGACACAGATACACAGACAGACAACTCAGCAGGGCAGAACCCATTGCAGCTATGTGTGGTTTAATCAGTAACACATTAAGATGGAAACCATAACATCTCATGCTAACTGGAACAGTCAATGTACACCAGTGTTATACTATAACCTCACAATAAAAAAACTCCACCCTCCATAAACACACATACGCACACACAGTCACATGCACACACTACTACAAACATTGACGACAATACTAACAAACACTCCTATCTATCTCTCCCAACTGGTTAAACAGGAAATGCTGCTCACGTTCAACTGTCCCGCTTTCTTGTGCAGAAAAGCGGGATCCAAGTCAGTTCAGTCCCTTCAGTTGACCCTCAGCCTCTCCGCTTCACTCATTTCCCAAATTCCACAATTCAACCAAACCGGCACTCCGTAAAACCTTAAATAACACAAGCAGAGACTGGACCAAACCACTGGCTCTCTGGCTTACTATTGGCCCCGGTCATTGTTTTACAATCATCTGTATGTCTGCTAAGATTCAAAGCATTGCACCAACTAGTGTGCTTTAAAATATTAGTTGCGTTTGAAGTTTTTCCCAAGCCCCTTTGGACTGAGCTAGAGCTGGCTCCAAAATAAATGTTGCGTGACAAGAGGAGAACCGGTCCACTATACTAACAAGGAGAGGTGTGACATGTTTGTAGGAGGCACTTACTTAATATCCTCAGTGAACCTTAGCTAATTATGTTATCTTGAACCTAAAAAGAACAGTAAAAAAAAAAAAACATTGCTTATTTTAAAACAAGAGGGCATGCACAATCCAACAGTAAAAAATAGGCCATTAATTTTTTCGCGACATAAAACATAAAAACCTTTTTTTGTAGGTTTGTTAAACATAGATCTGTATCACAAATATAGTCTTTTTGATAGTTACCTTTAAGGAGATCCCTACAGAAATGACAAGGATCAAAAAACAGTGATAATTGGATTTTCCACTATATCAGGTTTCTACAGAAGAAGGGGTGCTTCTATATATATATGCTATATACTGTATATATATATATACATTCAATATTCCTATACGTGCGTCCATGTTCATGTTTTGCTCTCAAGATAGAAGCTGGGAATATTCATTGGACCGGAACCATGGGAACCCTAGAGGACGAGCAGAGCATTAATTATGAAATCTATTCCTCTGGCAGTCGCATCAAGTCCCGCAGGGCCTGAAAGCTTCGTGCAAAAATAAATCGTCTCTCAGGCTTTCTCATCCACGCCTGACTGATTCTTTTTGAAAGACAAATAAAGATATCAGGGAAGTATTTCATGTCTTTTGTCTGCCTGGGTGGCAAACTTCAGATGTCAAAACCCAGAAAGCTTTTATTGGATTCAGCTTTTAGGAAAAGTAAATACAACATGAGCAAAGTGCTCTCCGGTCTGAACTGATGATAGATTAATGACTACGGCTAATAATAACCACAAATGTGCTATGTGCACACATTCAGCAGGGGGGTGTAGATCATAACCGGCAGAATAACAAAGAGTAACAAAGCTGGATTAAAATACAGATACAGGCTTTAAGTTCACAAGGTAACTTATGTTGGAACCCATCAGGAATCCTAAGCATTAAGCAGAACTAAAGGGATGTTTTGGCACTGTTATGTGTGTGTAGTAAGGATTTCAATGACTACTAATACATTGGTTGAATATAAACAAATATAATACACCCATAAATCAGTTTAGAAATCACACAAAACATATGGCTCACAATAATGCTTCTGATTTTGGCTCAGCCTTACATCCAGCAGATTATTACTTCAGTAAGTATTCCAGGTGATAAACTATGGACGTTGTATGATGCCGATTTTCCAAATGTTAACAAAAAGGCTATTAAAACAAACTGCAGATTTTAGGTTCAATAATAGATAGGGCTCCAATAACATGTCATGTACAAATGTGATTTTTTTTAAGCACAAACATTTGGATTTTTTTGTATAAAATGTCAAAAGCTAAACACATAAGGATGAAAAGTATATATGGTAGTAGAAAACAATGAAGAGATCTGAATGCCATCTAACCAATTGCATACACATACACGTATTTTGTGATATGATACAGACAGCAGCTTTTTATTACATTCCTGGTGTATAATGTTGTAACAGGACCAGCCATTCATACCAAACTGGGATGATTTACTGTCTGTCCCCACAACAAAGCAACCAGAATATATTGGGCCAATTTGCAGAGTATTCAAACAGTTGAATAATACAACTATTCTACTATTGTCCTCAGGGTCACCCCATTTCTGTCCCAAAACCCCTCAGCCTTGCCAGAATATGTAGGGCTGTGAATATAAGGGAAACAATTCACTGCGCGGCGTGTCTTTATCTGCCTGCTTCTAGCATGTAGTGCAAAGTAGAGCTCATTCACGTAAACTAAACCCTGAAGAGTCACCCAGTCAGTGGCTTTACAACCAGATCCCAGGACAGCATTCATGTCTGTGTTGGAGAGGCGGGAGAAGAGGTCAGAAACGGGTTTCCCCTCTGAGCTGCCAAAGTCATCAGAGGGTGAATTGGAGGAGATGGGATCACATAGCACATCATTTTAAAATCAAAACCTCCTTCTGAGACGTTTAACTGCATTATAAAACAACTCACTCCACAGAGGAGGAATGCTCTGTTTGTCTTCTCTTTGACTTTTACTTATGCTTGCAATGTTTTTGTCTTTACAGATATACTTTTTGCTAAGTGTGCTTTGTTTTAGTTGTTCACGAGTTATAAAGCCTTTTTTAACTGTTTGAATAGAGGAAGCCTCTTTTGTTCCTACATTGTAATTCATCTGTTTCCCTATTGAATGTATTTTGAGTCTTCTTTAGTGTTTAAATAAACTAAGTCCACAGCGTTGAGTTTGGAAACAGGGGAAGGCAGCAGAAGGGTTAACACCTGGTTAACCCTCTGACATGCTTACTCATGATGACATTCCCAGGGGCCTGATGTGATTGGAGCAGCTTTGAACTTGATATACATAAACAGCGTGGTGCACAACCTACACCTGTGGAGTGGAGCTGAGCATCTTGTGCTTGTAAACTACACAGCCGTTAGGAGTCAGGGCACAGACTGTTAGAAATAGCTCACAAAAACTGAAAAGCAGAGGGATTTTTGTGCTGTAAACACAGAATTTGTTGACATCCAAATATTCGGTTTTAACAAAATATAAAAGACTCAATATCTTTGAGCATACAGCATGATTCCAGCAATAACAATAAGCCAGACCGCGGCCCACCATTCTAATTTCTTTGAAGAACAACTTCCTTTGTGAGTCTAAGGCGAGGCACAACTAAACTCACTTCTCAACATGCCTTTGCCTACAAATAATATGTGTTAATTACATATTTCTAGACTGCTCATCACATGAGAGGAAAATTATTAGAAAATCAGAGGCAACCTGAGAAATGCCTCAGCAGAAAATTACTAGAATGTCTAAGAAAAAGTACGAACAGTAGGATTTTTGATGATATGGACTCCCACTCCGACTGTGAAAAGCTTTAATTTGATGTCTTTCTGCCAAAAGTAGAATCCAAAGGCACTCCCTCTCTTTATGTACGAGGTGGAATACTGTACCACGGATGCCATAAAGCAATCTGATAGCTATGGTTGGATTTGGACATCTGGCTTAACATCCACAGCGTACATACTACAATAATCTACGCTGTGTGGCCTCTGGAAAATCACTTTTTCCACTCTCTTCTGCAAAGGATACTTGGCTGCCGCTCAGAAAACACCAACGTGTGTATGCAGACAAATACTGAAAGGCAACCAGTATCTGCTGGAGAACACCCACCACCACATTTGCTTACAGCTGACAATGCAACATCCTGGTGGTAACACTGAAACTGTTCCCCTCCCAACCAGTTTTATACTCTAATAAGCTTCACAATTTACTGGTACAACCAGCTTGTGCTGCGTCCGATAGGTAACGCAAGACTCAAGCAGTCCAATTAAAGCTTTTTTAGATTTGGTCGGAAACAGATACTAGGTTCTTAGTTTAATATTGCACATGTCCAAAACCAATGTGGCATAGAGGGCTGACATTTTGTCTCATACAAGGGGTTTTAAGTACCTTTTATTCTAAACTGAGTCATATAGTCTGGTCCTATCACACATCACATCTGTGTGTACCTACCGTGAGGCTCCAGTTGACGTGGGGCACCTTGGTGTGCAGGTTGAGGCAGAAGATGAGGAGGAGGACTCCGGTCACCACGAAGCAACTGCAGCTGACAAACTCGAAGAAGTAGACCCCCCCGCATGGAGAACACATCATGATAGTCTCTATGCAGATGAATCCAATCAGTGATAGGACCTGAGGTGAAGAAGAAAAGTAGAAGGGCATGTTAAGTATTCTGTTTATTGTGTTTTTTAAATGTCAGTCTCTCTTAATGCCTGTTATATCAGTCAAACCTTTTGCATCGATTTGTATAAATGGTATCTGGATATATCTTCGTCAGAGCTAAGTCATCCTCGGAACTACAATATGGCAAAAAATGTGTCATATGCCATATTTTCTTCAATGCATAATGAAAATGTCACTAAGTAAATGCTTCTTGGTAAAAGTGCACCTCAGCCTGTAGGTCAAACCATTTTTCTTTAACTTTATGAGTCTATTTGTGCTGAAATTCCAAGGTCTCCAGATGATGAAGTGATTGTCCTATGAATAGACCGGAGGCCATAAGCCCATCTCAAGAGTCCCAGTCCTGGCAGCCTGTAAAGATGCCTCCCTCCGGCCAATATCCATCAACAAACCACAGTATGGGAAGAATTCTGCTATTTAGGTGTTCCTCTTGCCATCCAGACCCCGAAGAAAACCACACACAGATTACCGATTGGCTTAGAGCGGTCTAAAAACCAGAGACATAACAGAACCAGGAGAAACTCACTGAGACTAATCACTGACCTGACGCTGCTGAATTCAAACCAGTTTAGACCAGATCTGCTTGGTCTTTTGTCTTATCTGTGTTTATCTTTCCTTTAGCATTAGAGTAATTTCATGCAAAGCAAGTCTTACAGTAATGTCTGATTTAAACTGCCGCATACAAAAAACTAAATGCTGGTAACAGTCTAAAAAGCAAAGGATTGAGGAAGTTCATCAATAATTTGGTAGAAACACACTTTCTCTAAAGACAGACGGAAAAACCTGACAGGTATGTGTTACAGTTCCTGTTAAGCCAGGCTAATGTTTTCAATCAACTGCTGTGGTCATTTCATTCATGTACAGTCTTCAACATTCACTGCTTCTTCTCTATCAGCCTGACACTTAAGTCTGTATGTTCCAGGTTGCTTTGATGACTTGATATATTCAAGGTTGCAGGGTTTCAATCTTGGTTATATTACTTTTTTCCATAGAATATTTGTTTTAATTTTTGACGTATATTATGTTCAAATGAATAAGAACCCCTGGCTGAAGTGAGGGACTTTTATATTATGCGAAGGCTATTACTCCAGGCAGCTTTGCGCTTGGTTAAGCTCCATTTACAAAGCTTCAAGACCAAAAGACAAATCTATAAACCAGAGTTCCAACCTCTTTGAAATACACTTCCTACGTTTCATCAGGGACACAAAGTCAAGGGAATTATGCAGGTATGGGTTTAGGGATGCCATCAGATTATTTCAAGAATTTCAGGGGGCAGTGAGAGAAAAAAGACTTGAGAGAGATGGTCACATGGCTGTTATATGTGGGAGGTAACAGACATGGGAATAGGGGAGAGCAACAGTAATGTATAAAAGCAACATGTCAGATGACACAGAAAGGAAGGAGGAATAACTGAGAATTGGGAAGCATCAGCACTAGGATTACAACTATGCCATGCACCAAGTGTTTCAAATAAATGTATCAACAGAACACCTTACTCCAAAAACCAAGTTTATACAGGACAGAACTATATGCATTGTAAAAATGCACACATAAATAGATGGCTCCAACATAAGCCCAGTCTAAAAATAATCTTTAAAGCCTTAGAAATGTTTTTCATCCGAACAAAAATGGCTTCACAATAGTAGTGATTCAAACAAACATACACAGACAAGCACACACAGCATTGGTCTATATACTCTCCATGCAAAGCTTTGTTCTGAGCTGCTTTTGACATGGAAATGAAATGAGAGCTGTCACACTGCTTAGATCTGTGTAAGTGTGTGTGGACTCTCATTTAGAAGATGTAGGAAGTGCAATGATTTGCGAATACTGTGCCTTGTATTTAGAGACTGGTCATACGTCATAAAGTGTATCTATGAAAAGTTGAAATCCTGACTTAAAATCCAAACAATGAGATGGTTTGTGAAACCCAATATAGATTTGTCTGAATCCCCACAGCTAGTTGCATCTCATTGCTTCACAGAATAAATGTATTTGAGCACAAACCCAAACAGTCTCATTAGCAGAAACCCCCTCCTCCCCTCCCTGAGCTCTCAGCAGCTTAATAGACAGCCCTATTTATCCGTCTTAATGAGCAGAGTGTAATGTTTCTGACAGACAAACTGTTGTGTGCTGACTGCTACTGGTGACCTGTCAGTGGAGGACTCTCCTGTTTGTGACAGACTCTTCGTCCATTCTTTCAAATAGCTGGCTCTGTCACAGAGAAACCTAAAGATCCAAAGATAGTAATACATGTACATGACATGTCCTGCACTAACATTACCAGAAATACACTAAAGACAAGAGACAGCAAATCCACTGGGCGGGCCACCATTAAGACAAAAGCTTTATTTTGTGCAGCTGCTGCAGCGTCATTAGATCGTGTAGTTGGATAGTAATACATCCAAAAAGGTTACACCCAAACAGGAGTGGAGGGCTGCATGGGTTTAGGGGGTGATGTCATGTCTGTTGAAGAAAGCCGATTGCTTTCCCCAAGTCCCTGTGCAGCAGGTGTCAGGCAGCCTGGGGGGGAAGGCAGGGGATGGCAAAGCACCACACCGGATAATCCTGTAGGTAATGATTTTATGTCAACATTCTACACAACCTGTTTATTGCACATGGATAAGTGCACAATGAGCAGCACATCAACCCTCTTTCTCTTCTTTCTCCCACATGTACACAAATCCTTATCTTAAGGATTATGCACATTATTAGTTGCATTAGAGGGCCTCTTGAACTCAGATCCCCCTTCTTAAAAGCCATCTGTTCTGGGCAGAAATCTAAAGGGTGAGTGAAAGAGGCGTCGCTGCGAAGAATATGCAAAAGCATATGGTGCACTCCAAGTCTATGGGACCTCATGCACACACAATTACAATAAATGTAGAATATATCAGCAGCAGCCCACAGTGTATGTGATGGAAAATGTGGCCTGAATGCAGGTTATATTTCACCCCAGAGGATAAGGAAAGTATGTTTTGTGTGTGTGTGTGTGTGTGTGTGTGTGTGTGTGTGTGTGTGTGTGTGTGTGTGTGTGTGTGTGTGTGTAGTCAATGCATGCATGTTTCCCACATGCATTCACAATGTTCTTGTAGTCTTTATGTCTCCCATCAAGCTCAGAATAAGTAATGTTTCAAACAGAAGAGAAAGTAGCATATGGCGTCCCTCTCTCTCTCAGAGCAGGAAGTGCTCACTGACATTTCGGAGCATCTGGTAACTTCATTACACAACATCCACAGATCCAGAAAAAAACCACCTTAGTATACTATTTTTCTACGACTTGTTAGAATAGGAAAATGTGGGTTTGAATACCATCACGAGTGAACTGTTATTCATCCTGAGGGCAGGGGGCTTGTTGAGAAACAAAGACGGTTTGACTGGTGTACTGTCAGGCCTACAAGGTATCAGGTTCCAGTTAGTGTAGAGGAGCAGGAGCTGAATATCAGTTGGTCTTTATTGGTCTCCCAGTCACAGCAGGGAGACATTGCCAAACCTGTTGGCAGGATTGACACACCTTGCTCAGGTTACATCCTACAGGGGGTTATTTCTGATCAGGACGGGGTCAGCAGCAGCAGCAGCCTGCCTGTCCATTCATCCAAGGAATGACTGGCTCTATAAAAGCATGTGCAAATGCATTTTAGTGCTCTGGAAAGAAGCAACTACACAGCTCTATTAGCACTAAGCACCTTGGACTGCTCATAGGGATACTGAATTTCTCAGTAAACACGGGTCAGTGCAAAGGTCTTCCTTAGTGCTACAAGGCTAGGTGTAAGGTAATATAATACTCTTTTGCGTGCCAAACTCATAAGTAAGTGCATATTGCCAAAGGGGTGTTTAAGGGGCCCACTAACATTTGTGTGAGCTTTACATATATAACACGTATTTCATACAACAGGATTTCCTATCACTCCATATTTGCAATGTGTGTGCATTGATGCTAATCATTACTCGTATTTCTGTTGGGATCATCTATTAACAACACACAACTACTGCTTTTTCAGACAACGAGTAACTTTCCGTTTACACAGTGATCTGAATAACAGACACAAAACCTCCTTTGCAGTGTTTCCAGATAGAGCATAAACTGTCCTACATCAGACATGTAAAGACCATCAAATGCAGTTAGCCTTGCATTGTCATCAACATTATCGTGTAGCCTTAGCTAGCACAGAGCTACACTTTTAGAGGACAGAACAATACAAATAAATGCTAATTAAGCTATTACAGTTTGGCAGGAAGCCAAGTTGTAAGCCTCTCCTAAGGTACTGAATGTAAACTTGGATGACTTTCAATTGTACTGTCCTTGTCGGTGAAGGACATAATATGACTAGCTTTTTCTGGAAATACAGTATCAGCCCTGAACAAACTGTTCAAGTACAAAGAAAGTACAAACAGTAGATTAGTAATGGGAACTAAGATAATGCGTTACACTTGTATATATCTTGTACCATGGCTTTTATATGTTACTGCAAATACAATATAACTGCACCTTTTTGTGTTATAGTGTAGCATCTACTTTCAACTGGCATTAGTGCTTTTGCAATATTGTGAGCAGATTCCAATCATTATCCACATGAAGGAAAGGCTCACTGGGAAGTCTGTTATTGAACCTATTGTCACATTATGGCAAGTACTATAACATCAGATAAAGACTGTTATTTATTTACTTATTTTGTTAAATGAAAAAGCGTTGGAAGAAAAAAAAAAATTATGTTTTGGGATGTATCAGTCTTGAAATGCAGGTATTAAATGAATACAAGTAATAGAACATTTAAATATAGCCAGCCCTATACCTTTGGGCTCATAGATCTCTGATGTTGCATTAGAAAAATCGTGAATGCTAGGATATAAATCATCATGTTCATGTACATATGTGCAACACATTAGAGCCTTGAAGCAGGCATCAGCACACGTGTGCACATGTATTCTAAGAATTATACTTATTACTAAATGTTTTCATCTGTAGTTAGTTAGCCTCTGCAACAAAAGGAATGTTATTTAATGTATTCTTGGAGAGCCAAGTCAAAGACAGTATTTTATCAATCTCTGGAAAAAATACTGTGAATATGAATCTTCTAGTTCTCCCTGCTCCAAACTCCTACACTGATGACAGATGGCTTCCTATCCTCGCCTCCCACGTACACAGAGGTAAACATCACAGGTGTGTGCAACAGGCTGATTGCTCTGCTGTAGGACCAGTGGGAGACCCATACACCCACAAGCTGAAAATCATTTTTGAACTTTAAACAAAAGCTTTAAAAGTGAAGCAGAGAAGCCATAACTCTGCAGCTTATCTTCCAACAGTTTGGACTTCTAGTTTGCTTGTGCTATCCACAAACATTGTTAGAGGTAATTGCTGGTTTCCTCAACTCCATGGTTTTTCCTGTTGTGTACCCACATCATGTGCATGAGTGTGCAGGCCTGTCTGCGTTTTTTGGCACCAGAAGAAGAGAAATGGCTCTGGCTCGATAGATATTTCCTCCTCTGGTGAATTGTCAGAGACTTGGGAGCCCTCATTTTTGCTTTGTTGCTGCCTTTGTCCCAGTTCAGACATATGGTTTAGGTGTATTGGTTTAATATAACACTGGAAATAGGTTATTTTTTACCAATACATACCAACAGAAATGATGATAACCGTTTTTTTTTCGAAGAGCAATTCATATCAGGACACAATCAAATACTATCACTGGGGCATTGTTGAGTGGGAAAGCAATGGTTAAACACATTTAAGGACTTTGCAGCATTGGAATAGCAGCAATGCATTCCAATAAAGAAGTGATTTACATTAAAACCAAAGGTTGCCAAGTCCCTAGTAAACACAATTCTGTCACAATAGACAGAAAGTATCACGAGACAGACACTATGAAATCACTAGTAAGGCACTGTGGGGGGAACCATTGAAATACTGTAAACATGTTGTTGAAGCCAATGAGCATCCTCCAGAATAAGAGTCTACTGGAAACAAACAACGTTTAGCAAGGTGTGCAAAGCGTTACTAAATCGAGAAGGGTAATCCGTAGAGAATTCAACCTCATATATTTAAGCGTAATGGGGTCGTCATAGCGACTGTTAGCATGAAACCTGACTGTCCACTATAAGTTATGTGATACAGGTTAAACAAACCAAGACCTGTGGAGCAACTTTGAGTTGAATTACAATTTTGAGTTTACTATTTCAGGTAAACTGTAAGTATGAGTGTTAAAACATACTGCATTAAAGACATTGCTTTGAGGAAAACAGTACTTTCCCTGAAGGTGTTAAGTTGGCCATATGTTAGTGGCTGCTTAGTGGCTGCTTAGTTGATGTTCTCCAACAATGGTGCGTCATAGTTTGTGTTACTAACTTCAATGAGGCTGTACATCTTTGAATGTTACAGTAATGTAGCGTCGTTCTCACACTTACCACTTCAACCACCTTTAAAATCCCAAAGTATGACTTCAGGTACTCCATGTCGCACCTTATCCCCCCCATAACGTTCCTTGAGAGGACGGGCTCGGTGGTGGGCTGATACGGGCTGCTGGCCCCGGAGATCATGGAGGTGTTGGAGGCCTCGCCGTCAAAGCCCTCTGCATCCTCGGTGGTCCTCATGATGCAGGTCGGCAGGAGCTGGACTCTCGACAGGCAATGTTACCACATAAAACCCCACGCTGACAAACCGCCTGGATCCACCTCAAGACCGCAGGTTATGTTTCAGAAAGCACACTTTGTTCCATGCAGGTTCGAAGTGGATGGAGAAAACAAACCAGACGGTCCACTTTTCAGAGCCGCCCCACGGGGAAGCAGCCGCGGAGGGTGCTCTGCAATATCACGCGCAGTAATATCAGGCTGGGGTCCGTGGATGTGACCATGCGCTGATTCCTCCTGGGTACAATGTTGCGTCTCTCCAAAATAGCCGCACTTTTAACTATGTTAGGCGGGTCACTTGTTCGAGTCCCAGTGTCACTCCACCGTGGACGATTCTGGTTAGTTCAGCAGCATCGCATCGGGACACAAATGCCTACCGGGCTGTGTGACTCGTCTGAGCGACCGAAAAACATCCGCCCATTATGGCCGGGAAGAACCGAGAGAGAAGCTTTGTGTTCCCTATTGTAAACTTATGCAAGTCCCTGCAGCAGCCTACAGTGAGGCTGCCTGTACGCCGCTTTCCTCACTATGGATGTGAGGCAAGCTTGTCTCCGCCCCTCTGAAAACTGCACATTCTTGTGTAGGCTCTGCGCCAGTTTTAAGTATTCCCCAACAGCCTGCAAAACGAATCCAGCCGGAACCACGCCGACAGGACGGAGCTATGCTGCTTTTCTTCTGGTTCTTGCACTGGTCCTTTCTCACCGTCAGTAGCACGCCTGCAGCTAGGTCTGATAAAATTATGTAGATATTCTCCTGAGGGTTGCAGTCAGAAAGTAGTATGGAGTTTTTACTGTCTTTAAGGAGCCTATGCCTACAATGATCCTGGAAGAGTTGGCTGTATTATATTTCAAAGCCTATTGTTACTTTAAAACAAATCCTCAAATATCAAATTATAAGAAACTAAATAGATGTTACTATATTCTTCAACCAAATGAAAGAAAACAGCTCTAGCAAGAAATAGATGAATTGATTAACAGATGCAAACATCCTGGATTTCTATCAGATGTCATGTCAAATAAGCTTTCAGAATTCAGGGAAAGATCTAATTTTAAATTAAGTAAACTGTGTTTCGCTGCCCTCGTATGGAAGGCTGTGGTATTGATAGCTGTGTAGGTGATAATGGGCTAGAGATGCTGCATATCTGATCCAACAGTACAGTTCAGTCTTAAAGTGGCCCTGCTGGGCGACAACAATGATTAAAGACTCTGATCTAATGTAAAACAGAAATGTGCAAACTGACCCTTACTGTGTTTTTCTAGTAATTCCTCGGCCAATAAAATGTGCAATGTTGGCTTCAACGAGGGGACTTTGGAGTAGTATGATGAATATAAGCAGTTCAATTAAAAAAGGATGACTGGAATAAAAACTATGACTAAACAAGTTTGTTTAAATAAATCGTATTATAGAAATAATCTCTAGGAGTCCGATCAGAAAGAGTATGATATTTAACATACACAGCACGATTCTGGGAGAACACATTATTACTGTAGTATAATTATGATATTTAGCAGCAAAGCGACGATAGGTGATTTGAATTTTAACCATTTTAAGACACATTAAAAGTTCAATAGTAAACAATCTTGCATTTTTAGAAATGTACATTATTTTTCTGATGGAGCAACCGTTACCATAGTTTCCATTAATGCCCATTTTTTTGAGAGTGTGAGGGGTGGCGTTAGGGGTTGCCAGGTAATTAAAATCAATCAAATCAACATACATTGTACAATTAAATGCAAAAATGTGAAGGTCCACCAAAGTTTGGATTCTTGGTTTTATTGAAGCCAGGGGTCTGATAAACATTTTCCTTATCTTTGTCGGCATAAGAAGCGAGAATCCACATGGCAGCGGAAAGGCTACAGAAATGTGTTAAAGTCATACAATCAAACTTCTAAATTAATTCAGGACACACAAATGCAGCCAGCCATGTGCTTACAATGTCTCAATATCCTGAATACAAAAGGACTGGAAGCAGAAGCTCATTGTCTTGTATAGATGTGGACTGACAATAGTGGTCGAAGGCAATTCAGTTAGCATGTGAGGAGGCAGACGTTTGAATACAAAAGTTAAATCAACTGTTCATTATTCAACTTTGGGAGAAACATAAAACCCTAATAAAGAGCGAGTACAACTTTGACACCAAGCAGCATGAGAGCACTTCATTCTGCTTAGCTAAATGCCAAATTAAACAAGTGTGGCCATTTTATGAAGAAATGTCAGTGTGGTCAGTCAGGTTAGGATGGCATTTCAAATTATTCTAAACAGAAAGTGTCAAAGGGCAACACAAACACATTTTAAATAAGTTGTAAACATAAACAAGAGGTGATTCATGGGCAAAAAGGCATAGGTCAAACCTGAAAATGAATAGACATTTTGTTTTGGTTTATCTATTGCAAGATGCCCAAAATATGTCCCTATCACAGGTGTAATAATGATTTTAAAGGATTGATTATATTAAAAAAAAGAATCACCAGTAGAAAGCAGTTATTCCATAGTAACCACAAGGGGCACCTTCCATAACTTAAGCAGCAAATACAGATAAATAATGCAGTTTTACTCGGGAGATTAGCTTCTAGTTTCATTACTAAATATTCTAAAAGGGCAAAGCAAAAACAAAAGTGATATGCATTCTTTATTTAACTGTAGGAATAGGGAATTGATACAAGTGTCCAAGGAAAAGTGCTTATTACATGTGGCGGTACTTCTCCTGGCTGTTATTAAATTGTGCTTCGGCCACAGGCTTGCACATTCCACAGTCACAAAAAAACAATAAGAGCTTAATTTTAATCAAAATTAAATCCAGAAAAGTTGTGTAGTATCATTTTCAAATCAAATCATGCATAAAGTATACTGTACACCAGTATGGTCTTGTGGCAATTGCATTGCATTTGTAGACCAGTTTAGAGAATGTACCATAATCGACTGTCCATAATTATGGCATAGTATATTGAACAATGAAACCACAGGTATGGTTGAATGGAGTAAGGCATTTTCTACCATTAGGATGTTATGAAAACAAGAATTCGTATGCAGGTCTGAAGTTTAGGATTATAGGCAAGAGTGGGACGAGAAAGCATCCACTGGTTAATCTTAAGGACTATTACCAACTATAAAAGCAGAAAAACTTGACTAAAATGCATCTTTGGTTCCACATCCCAATCTTTTTTTGCCATCTTTTAATAGCATATAGCTGCACTCCTCATGCTTGCCTTTCAGTGTGTTAAAGCTTTCGATGAACACTATCCATAAGATTAAGTAGGGCCTTGCATACAGACTTAATGATGATGTACACTTCATTTTAATTAGATAATGGTGACCTGAAACCATAAATAGTTTTACAGATTATTTGATATGGTACAGTATAATCATTTTATATTAAAAAAAGAAAAAATTACAGGAAACAGTTGAGCAACCCCTTAAGGACACAAGTATTAGGAGCATTCCTGTGAAGGCAAGGTGGCCGTTGTGACAAACTGTTAGCTGTACAGTGAAGGCAAAGGTTGTTATTTTAAACAGGGCACTGAAGGAGACGGACAAACGGGTTTCACTACTGGGATGTGTTTCTACAGCTATTCCATGTAAAAACGGGGGAATGTTTAACAGATATGCAAAGTACAGTGTGAATAAAACATGCAAACCCAAAGGAGGAGAGTGCTGTCAGACACTGTATGATACTATACGTCATTTTGATCACACCACAGCAATTCATTGTTTGTCTTTTGGCTGCAAAGCGAGTGGTTTCCACCACAGTGAGTGTTGTTGTGTGGTTCCTTCTAAATCTGAGCAGCCTTTACAGTTTTCATTAAGGCATTCAATCTAATGCTCTATTGAATACCATCAAGTAAGCCACAGAAATCTAGTTTCTGAAAAATAACAGACCACAGGCTTATTGTACATTAACAAAAATGTAAAACGAAATAAATTATTTGGATGTCAAAAAATGGACAAAAACCTTTTAACCTACAGTGCATTTCCTCTTACGAAGACAAGCATTTCTACTATGAAACAAACAGCTAACTGTGCGAGGCACTTAGGAGTTATAGTAGGAAAGATGCCGCCTAACCCAATCCCCAAATATACACACCTGTAGCAAAAGAAGCGGTTCCATCGCAACCTCTAAACTCATCAAATCTCATTCTCATTTAGCCAAAGAAGCTATTTTTAAGAATTTTGACAGAATTGCATTTTTATACAAAATCAAAGTTAACCTGAATAGATTTGTTTGTATATATATTTACAGAATCCTTCGAGATAATTAGGGAAAATTATATGATATGCTTTCAGCTATCTGGACATGTCAAATTAGTGTCATGACGTCAGTGGCATTTTAACATGTTTTGCGATACAGACACATTTTTTCTTTAAACCGGTTAATGGTGCACAAAATAAAATAAAAAGGAGCTTTGTATAAATACATCAGTATCATATCCAATATTTTGTACATACTACATATGTTTGCAAGTATTCTAATATGTTTTCTAAATGAATAAATGTAAAGTTGAAATACCTTTCCAATTGTGACCAAATTCCTTCCATGAGATAAGCTGACCCAGAGGCCACATGACCGGTAGATTTCCACTCTTTAAACCCATGAGGAGAGGGAGTTAACCCCAGAAACTGGGGGGCCTGCAGCCCAGCGCATCGAGCTGGCTGCCTGGGAGTGTGCACACATTTCAATAAACCAACATCCCTTACAAAATTACATTTACAGTGGAAGAGAGGACAGAAATAAAGCCAAGCCTTTAGCGTGTAGCACCTATAAGCAACAGCTTCGTCTCTGTTGTGTCTCTCTTCCCATCCCACCAGAACACCAACATATCTGATAGCATCTGAAACTCCTTTTGGTGAAACCACTGTGTGCTGACTGATATAGACATTGGGAATTTGGTCAATTTTTTATGCTCACATGTACATGTATAATTCCAGAGTATTAACGCAGTGGACGACGCAGATGTTTTTGTTGCCTTCACGCTTCGTTCCCTGGCGGCGGCGGTACGTTGTTAGCTGAAACCATGGAGTCCTGTTTGCGAGTCATCCGGTCCAACTCCGCCTGGACGTCAGTCAAACCCGGCTTCTGCCCTTGGAAAAACAGGAGACAAAGTCCAAAAGTAATCTCCTGTAGTCTCTGTGTGTATTCAAAACAGTTTTCTACAGGCAGTAAGCAGACAGATGAGGGTGGGATGGTGAGGCGGTCCCATGCTGGAGAGTGGCTGCTCGCTGCCACAGTTAACACTCATGCAAAACGTATCATCGGACAAAGGAAACATGTTCTCATGCGCTCCCCTTCCAGCTGGGTCAGAGAAATGTTACCACAGCTCAGCACTGGAACTAGAGGTACATGTCAACGGAGAGATGAGTTATGCAATGGTTCCTTCAATGTTTTTACTGCGTAGTACATTCAGCCAGTATTTGACTTTGCTACATTTACCTGATGTAACAAAGTAAAAAAAATGAAGCTGGTTGACATGCGAAACAGCCGTGTTTACTCAAGCATAATAAATTAGTTGAGCAAGAGATATGACATGGAGTGAGTGACATTAGTTGTATGGAGGATGTTTATGAGTGGAGGTTTGGTGCCTGTCACAAGTTTCCTCAGATGTTTAGTCAAAGACAACTTTTATTTTTCTATTGATTTAACTTTTCTCTCTCTTTCTCTCTCCCAGGCGTGATTTGAGATCTCAATACACAAGATGCTGTAGTAAAAAAAACTGCTAACCTGTGAGGTAGAATGATTAAAAACAGTGAGGCTACTGTTTGACTGAGTTCAGAGGTGAGCATGCTGGAATAAGAGATGGTACCTGTTTTCTTGGCGGACCCTTGCACTCCAGCTCCAACGGCTCCACTTCCCGGGCTCCCGGGGCTCCCGGGGCTCCCTGGGGATCCGGTCTTTTTACTCAGCAGACTGTTGAAGAAGTTAGCCAGCACTCCCTCATTGGCTGCCCCCGCTGCAGAAGAAACATAAAGATTAAAATCACTTCTGTAATATGGAAAACTTCCTTTTCTGTTTGGCATTGTCAAAAATTGCAATAGGAGTTTTTAAATAGGTTGAACATATCCACTATACTTTATTGAGTTTTCAGTCACTCCTTCAACACATACAATACTGAGAAAACCGGCTGATTATAAACAGACTTTTGTGCTTTAATGCTTAACATCTGATAATGTTATGATTCCAGATAAGCAATCGGAGTTATCTTGAGTGAACTTTTTATTGAAATGGCTTAAAAGTTGTGTAGCATATGACACCCTCTATCTTAGGATCCTTGATTTGGAGAAGGAAGAAATAAAAACTTTACAAAAAAGGGGAAGAAATTGTGTTGAAGTCACACAGCAATGCAAACCACAATAGGCAAGGGTTAAGAGACCTATATTAAATCCAGCTAAACCCAATGTAGCTGGAATGCACCAGCACCCTACTGCACGTAATGAAGGAGAGAAAGTAAATACTTCTGCTTTATGCTGAGCTCAGGAGGTGTGCAGGAATTTGTTGTTATGTTAATCATTTTAGTTGCTACCTCTTCAGACGTAGGAGAGTAGAAAACAACTGTGATCTAAAATGTTTTATCATTGTTATTCTTTTACGGGGGTCTTACAAGTTGTTTCAAAACATGCACCCCATGAAAATCAAGAGAGCACTGGAGAGAAAACTATGATTCTCAATAATCGTATATGAAGATTAATGAGCACTAGAGCTCCTACCTTTCATGTTGGGGTCTGGCTTTTTGACAGCAGCCATTGGTGAGCCGCTGGTCATGTTGGGTTGGCCGGCGCGGCCTGCAGGTCGGGGAGACCCAGAGGAGGTCCTGCCCGGAGACTCCTGCAACACACAAACCAGGACAGGACTGTGGTCAGAAACACAAGCGTGTCTATCGAGGAGAAATCGGATAAAGTGGCAAGAGGAATAAATCCATCCACTACAAATATTGCACATTATAGGGACTTTAAAGACACTTACTGTTGCTCCTCTGGTTGGTGTGGCGGGCTGCTTTGATAACAAAGACTGTAGGGGAATAAAAGTAAACATCTTTATTAAGCCATGGTTAAACGAATACTTTCTATGCACAATCCATTTAAGGCAATATGCAAAAGGATTTACTAATTATAAACATACATATTTATACCATTTATTCAAGATAATAGAATAATTCTTTAAAAACTTTCATTTAGATGTCTCTAACAGGGACATTCAGCAAAGATGCATTACATGGCATTTTGTAGAGAAAACTAAACGTGTAACTATTAAATCATTTTCTATCTTGCAAAACAAAAACCTCTGTTAAGTTTTTAGTTTTTTCCTTAGATCTCCTTCCTGGTTTATTTGTGTACAAAATAGGAAGTGAAGGCAAAGTCAGGTGGAAGTATCACATATACATCAGCGAAATGTGCTTGTTCAGAATCAAAACTAAAAATGTACAAAAGGATTCTTGGGTCTACTTATTCACTGAATTGAAAACAATGTTTTTTATGTTCAGGCTACCATGTCTCATGTTTCACTTCTAAAGCACCTACACCATTTGGAAATGTCAGTATTAAGTTTAATCAGGAGAGTGAATTCTTCAATACACTGTCAAACTTGGCAGTCGCAGACAGAAAATATGAAATATTCAAGAAAGACTGACACATACCTGTTGCTTCATTAGGAAAACCTGCTCATCCTCTGCATTAATCTCTTTGTCATGTACCAGCTGTAAACAAGAGCAACGGAGAAAGCATGTTCTTATTCATTTAGCACTTTAGGTTGTGATTTCATACTCTAAAGTTCACATTTTGTTTGATCTGCCATACCTTTCGTACTGGAGGCATTGTGATAAAATCTTCAAATGGATCGTCTGGTCTGACTGTTGTTAGGTTTTCATGCAAAATCGCAATTTTCTTCTCATTATCCCATCCACATGGACTGAAAGGAAAAAGAGACAGTTCAAAAAAGTGGATACAATGATCTGATTTCTGGTTTGGAGGATTTTTCTTTGAATAAATTGGAGATTTGGTTTAGCTATGTCAGTGATAACAAAAGAAGAAGATACATGGCTGTTGGCAAAAAATAAACATGATTAAGTTAAAATAAAATAGCTTTACTCACATGAACACTGCATCCTTCTCTACCACTAAGGCTGGTGAGGTGAACTTGAAGTCATACATCTTATGCACTATATATTTGTAAAGCAGATCCAGGTTCTTCTCCTCTTTGACGGAAGTATAGATCAGGCCAGCTCCATCTGTTTACTTAAATTAAGGCTTGTTGGGTCAACGATGTAGATGGTCGATTAATTGATGACAATAAATAAACCTCATGTGCAATATGAACAACATTTAGAACACTCAATCATATAGGTATCATGGCATTTGTGATAGAATTGTAAACAATCGTGTATTGGAAGGATACACTGTAAGCAAAATCGCCTGACGTTGGACTGGATGAAATCAAAGTGCTCATCTCTGAAATCGTGCTCTTTCTCTAGAACGCCGACTGCGTCACACTTGAGGAGAAATAGAGAGAGGAAAAGAGATACACATTTAATGACAGACAATGAAAAGTCAGGATTAAAAACATGAAGACTGCTCCCTACATCCTGAGCCCATTTTACAGTGTCCTTTGTTGTGATTCTAGATGGTATTCCTAAAAGTCCCCTAACTGACTAGGGGGGACGCAAGTGCAATGCACAAATTGATAAGCTTCGCCTCCAGTGTTGTTGTTTTTTTGCATAGAGTGAAACATCATTTCCATAGGAGGTTTTTCACAGCACAACAATTTTACAGACCAATCGTTTTTCTGTCGGTTTTGATATTAGGATCATTTTTGACAGCCTCTGAAAGTATAGTGGATGCAGAGGACAGAGACAGTTGATGGCGGAGGTAGGAGTTAGTGTGGTGTGTTGTCATAGGAACAAGGGGGAGAAACATGCCCTTGGGAGGGTCCAGGCAGAGATGACGTGCTGCTTTAGTGTTTATTGTCCTTCTGGTGAAGCTTCCCATGATTAGTCTTGCCAGAAGTTGTGATGGACAACAGAAGATTGACAGCCCAATTGAACTACTTTTGAACAGCAAACTCTAGTCTTGAACTTTTTCTAAAGCTGAACATTTCTTCTCTGATGACAGCTAGATAGAAGCACCAGTGATAAAGACCACATTCACCATGTTCTAGTCACGGCTAGCATGTGAAGCTCTGCTGACGGCTACAGGGTGTTTTTCAGCACTAGCATTTGCCTGGAGGGTTAACAGGCAAGTATAATGGCTGCTTTTTATTAGAGTTTGCTGCCTCACAAAGCACAACATAAAAAGCATGTATAAAAGGTCTGAGCCTGAATGTGCGCATCATGGAGGCCATTAAAGAACCCAGCAGAAGGAAACCAGCAGTAAGCACGGCTGTGATGGAGTTAAAAAGAGGCTTCCTGTGCCTGTTTGTCTCAGGCAGATCAGGGGAAAGTTGTGAGAGGTTCCTACAGGAACAGTCTAGAACTGCTTGGGCTACACATGTTTAAAAAAGCAGATCCAAGGGAGTAAGGGGAGTTTAGAGAAGCTATGAACCACAGCCACATGTGGGCTGAATGAGCTTCTGGAAAACCATTCAGCAACTAAGGAGTGAGCGGCAGGATGTTACTTAGGGGGTGGACCATGTGTTTCTCAGGCTTTTTATGAGGATATTGTGAATTAGGAGCTCTTTGAGGAACTGCTAAATGCAGTGGAAACAGAAGGCTCATTAGGGGGAAAAGATAGGACAAGTACAATTTCTTAAAACCAAATTAGCCAGATGTAAAGATGAAGGGAAGTTGCACTTTTTAGGAAATTAAAATTAGTTAAACAATCTCATGCTTTTCGATAAACCAGTAAAGATTTGACATCACATTTGGAAAAACACCAAACCAAACAAACACAAAACAACAGTGATGTTTTTGCATTAGGGCTTGTTGTTTTCTTTTGCAGCTAACGGAACAATTGTGTTATACTGCATAGCCATGATTAAGTATTCCATTAGATTTTCTCATCATTCTTTTGACTCTCTGGTGACAAGGATGTTTTATCCGTCAGAGAACTAGCAAATATCTTATCTCAGAGTGAAGTACCTCTAAAAAATCTTTGATAGATTGGTAAAAACCTTGGAGCAACACCAAAACATTATTGTCTGTTGATAAGAGTCTATGGCTTCAAACATAAGACTTTTTGCATGTAGGACATATTTACCTTTGTGCAAACTATTAGCACTGGAATACCCAGGTTGTGTGTGAGTGTGCTCTCTCCCAGTGGGAGCACAACGGCCTCGTCTTCCCCTGCTGTGGGGGCCCGTCTCTGTGGGGAGGACTGGGCGGCATCCTCTGGTTCTGTGTACTCTTGGAACGCTTTCACCACTAGCGGAGAGACGCAGGAAGCAAAATAAAGAATTTAATTAGTTATAAGTGAACACCACAATATAATAAACATTTCAAATTTTACCCAACATTTTTTTTATTTTTAGAAGGTCAAGTAGTCATGAATAAAACATGTGACCAACAGTATTTATGAAGACTACAGTAAACCTGCCTCTGCTTCTCTTGTAAAAAAAAAAATGCTTTTCTTTCCTACACTGGCAGTCTAATAATAATGTTCACTTTGGTCATGTTAGCTCTCTCTGTAGTGTAGTGATCCAAAACACAGAATAACACTCTCAGGATCCTGGGCAAAAGTTGTTTAACTGCCTATTTACAAACAATCGTAACTACAAATAATCCAGGCATTAGCAACACATTGAGCAAGATTACTTAGTCCTTGTAGTAACAAACTATTCAAACACAAGAAAAAAACACAACAACATTAAGCTGAAAGTCTTGAAAGCTGTAAAAATTCTCCACTTGGTCTGTCTGTAGCCCCAACATCTGCACTTGACCTTCAGGGGAACCTTTGGTGTAGTTACAGAACCAGACATCCCCTGCTTTAACGAACAGTATTAATGTATGCGCTCCACCTCAAACTGTGGGCCTCATGCTGAAACATTCTGTTACATTTCTAAAACTCAAGATGCACCAAACACTCTACAAATACTAATGTAATTATTACTCTGCAACATCTTAAAATCATATTTAGATTATTTTTTGTTATTATTTCAATGTTCAAAACATGTTTCTTTGCGTTTTGGAGTTACTTTTGAATTAACAAAACAAATGGTAAATTACAGAAATCAATGGGTACCAACAAAGAAGTTAGAGAACTTGTGTCCTTATATTGCTTATGCATTTGGCCCAATAAAAGGGTCAACACCAATGAATGGCCCTTAACTGGCATATTAAAATATTCCTGCTCCTCGTGAAGAAATAATTGGTATAATCCAAATGTGAATACAAATAGCAAGTCATTAATGTTATAGGTCCTGTATTGTGTAGTATACATGGACACAATCTCAAAAGTCACATAATAGACCTTTGGTAAAAAAAAAAGAGATACATACATGGCATCCTTTACTTTCCTGAAGTGGGAAGTTTGATTCTACAGCTGTCCAGACATGTAGAAAGCTATAGCATGAAGGGGAGGTGGAGGCAGGGAGGGGAGGGGACTGTAAGCAGGAAGCTCTGGCCTACTTCCTCAGGAGCTTTGGAAACGCAGTAGGGGTCAGCCAACAAAGCCAGATTGCCATTTCGAGCCAACTTCTTAACTTTTAAACATGGAATTTAGTATTTAGGGCGAGGACTAATAGTACAAGCAATCTAAAGAGTAACTATCATTGGACACAGGATTAACACAAATCTAGTGCATATGCACAAATAGTTTGGTATTATGTACACTATTCAACATGCTGATTTATAACCATTCAAATGGATTACTAATGAAAATATCCTTCAGAGGGGTTTATACAGAAGACATCTGGACCTAATGTAAAAGAATATTGAATGGATGACTGCTGCAAAAATCTGAATTCGATCTAATCCTTTCCTGTGCAGTTTAAGCTTCACAGGGGGTCTGCTCGGCCAAGACATGGCATGCCAGAAATAATTAAGATACAATAGGAGTAGCTGCTAGATAAAAATAAACATCACTCAAACATTAACTGCTAGTCATTTATTATGGTGTTCTGTCTTCACCACAACCGTGTCCGAGAAAGCTTAGCAGTGAAATGTGTTTTAAATAAAATATGACTTGAGTATCTTGTATGGATGTTCGGATATGCTATATAAAACATCAATCTCTCTTTTAAGGCTACAGGGGGCAAGTACATGATGATGTGTCTTAGTGGGACAAAGTCTGTCTAACTGTTATTCAAACAAAGGTGGGGTCAAAAAATGTTGGCAAACATAATCGACAACTACTCAACCTTCCATAAATGTGTTATACTGTACTTTGAATACTGAAACAGTACCTCTTAAAGGTTTCCTTTTTTTAAATTCCAAAAGAACATAACTGCAATAATTGAGAGCATGAAAAGGAATATTAGTTTGCTTAAATATGTTAAATATTTGTAGCTAAACTTCAGCTAGAAATTAAATGTATCTTTCCTGGATAACTAAATGTCAAATAAGCAAATTCGGTGTCGCTGGCTGTTGTAAAAAAAAGCCTGACATTTACTCTTAATCTGTTTAGTAGTTAATGCTGCTTGGCTGATGGCTTAAACATTTTTAAAGCTGTCTGGTTACTTCTTTCCTCTAATTTCAGAGAAGCAGAGTCAAAACAAAATACCAAAGTTGTTTGCTTAATGCCTGCACACCATTCCAAAATACTGTAGCTAAACGTCTCCGTGACATCACTACCACATCAGTCATAAAGCGACATATTTCTCATTTAAATGTGTGGTCCAGCAATAGTTTGAACCGGTAATTCAACTTGAGACGTTTCCAGCAGCCAGCCTACTACAGTTACAGCAGAACGTCCGGCCCACACAATGAATTCAGACCCTCTCACTTTACGTCCCTTCCTCCTTCTCCCTGACGCTGCTGTTGGAGGGGAGGGAACCATGATGCAAGACGCCTGCAAGACTCGCTGGGCAAAAGCCACTCACAGCCACTTCCAGCCTATCTGTTGTATGTCACTCAAATACTCATGTCTACAAATATGTAATCTGACGAGGTCTCACCAATCTGCTACTGACATCACAGCAGACACAGCGGAAGATACTTTATGTGGATAACATGTCGAAGCTAAAACTGGAAGTCTGGTCAAAAATATCTTACCAAAGAGAGGAAAGTAGGAGAAAGCCAAGACGAATTTGACAAAACAGATTCAATGTTAAGACTTCAAGAAAAGATAATTAAAGAGTACAAAACCCTACAATTACAACTGCAATATATGCTCTCGCGAATATTTAATGAATACAAGTTACAGTGTATACATTTCAGGCAGTGTTTCCTTTCTACTGCTTGTTTATTCAATGCATTCATTCAGTCTTAACTCATACACCCACCATAACTTAAGTAATGCAGTAAAACAAGATAGAAATGTAGACGCACTAAAAATCATTAACCATGTGCTAGTCATCACTTGGCAACCGGATATACTTTCTTTTTTAAACTTGCCAGCAGACTTGTAAACACATGTCACTGCTTGAGCATGTTATATATTCAGAACCTGTTCTGTAACATTAATTAAAAAATCATTAAATAATTATGCTTCTTTGTGATTAGTTCTTATAGACTTGTAAGAGCAGTACGGAATCTTTGGTGCCAAACAAGAACTCTCTGTTAAACCCTGCAGACTCAACTAACTTGCAAGCCCCTAAACACAAAAGAACTGTTCATAAGGGAGAGATGATGTTCTAAAATTAACAGGAGAACAACATCTGAGTGCATCACACTCATTGATCTGCAGAACTCGCCTCTAGCCAAAACACACAGCTGAGGATCATGGGCCCCTCTGATGATGACCTAGAAACATCCATGACAATGTGTAATGTTACACAGTGCTCGCCTGGCAAGCTACTCAGCGACCACTTTCTTTTCCTTGAAGCCAGTCAGCAAGGACACTGCCTCTTATTATGTAAGACTAACAATGATTCCACCCTGGGATTCTTCAGGAATTCTTAAGAGCTTCTTCATTTAAACCCTCTTCAAATCTCACAATTAATCAAAGACTAGGTGTGTCATATTTTCATTTTCGTCTCAGGTTTTTGCATATTGAGACACTAAAACCTAAAATTGACAACTTATATCAGTCTTAACCAACGGTCTGCTTAAACGTAAGTAAGACTGGTGTGGATGTATGCTCGTCGCTGCCATTCATTACATTTAACATAACGGTGATCGTTTCATCAATCAAATTGAATTCAATTATCAACTACATGTTTATTTTACATTGGTCAAATGCTCCACCAGTGAACAATCAATGTACATGATAAAGTGTACAATTTCTAATGTAGGGCCGTACTATAAGAGAGTACGACATAATCACTCATAGGTATATAAATTCAAACATTACTTACTGTTCTGCTCCATTTCTCTAATGTCCTCTGGTGGGATCTTGAGTTTGTCCACATGGTCACGTAGCACACTGGCCCATTTCTGCAAAGACTCCATAATGGTCCAGGGCCGTGACATGTCAGCAACAAACACAGCTAGACAGTTAGGTAGAGACTGAGGTGAGACAGCAAACTTGAGTAGGCCTTTGTGGTATAGGTCTCCATCCAGGATCCACACGCTACAGCGAGTAAGGTCTGCAAAGAAAAAGACAAAATACCAGTTTAATACAAGCAATACTATTACTGTTTTAAACTACAGTCATTTTGCAAAGACTACTGCTGTTAAACAAACACAGGTAAAGATAAAACAGGTTAACTCACCATCTATGTCCTCGTCATGGACATTTAGGTACAGATACTCCAGTCCTCTCCCTCTCTTGTTGTGATCAGTTCCTTGAAGTTTGGCCATAAGTGCTGTTTTTCCAGATCCATCTTCGCCTGTAAGATATGTCATTCATTTATCATGTTATCCGCCTTAAATAAAATTACTAGCCTCATGTTTTATGGCTGTCAAGAGGCTGGCACACATTTTTCTGGTCAATAAATGTATTACTTAATATTTGTAACACCAAAATTAGTACGACCCTAACCGAGACATACTCTTTGTATATTGTGTTTATTTTGCTTTCCTTTCCAGAATGTGGCAAGAAACATAGCCGGGCCTGCAGACTATTTAATAAATCAGAAAAGTATTTATTTCCTATAATAAGCTTTTGTTTTTGCACTTTGACAAACAGACAAACTCCAAACATTGCAGAAACATAGAATTTCACACATCTAGAACGAGTTGCACTTACCAAATAGCAGGATATTTTTCCCTGATGGCAACTTTGAACTTGATGTAGTAGAAACTTCACTCAGAATTTCGGTCCTACAACAAAAAAAACACAGTCTCCCGTTAGCTTGACAGCAAAGTGGCACGATGACAGCTACATATGTTGCTACCAAAACAGTTATAGATCAGCTAGCTATGTAACATAACTTAACTATTACTTGTACTGTTCAAGAAGATTATTCAACCGTTTTCAGCAAGAGTTAAGTCAGCCCTGTGTGTGTCCACGACAACACTTTAAAAGCAGGAAATGATAAGTCATATCCACTGACCGGCATCGTTACTTACAGATAAAAGTAGCTATGGGTCTGAATATATGAAACATGTCAAGCCCAATAACAATACGAGCCCTTATGACAAGCGTCGAGTAAAGCCAAGATATATTTCTGCAGAATTAAACTTCAGTTAGTCGGTTATACTTTATATTAAGGTTCCTGTTAGCTTGTATCCTGCATAACATGAGCTGGTTTTAAGGTGTTGTCATTACATGAACTAGAAGTCTCTCAAACAAGAGAGACACTTGACTCGTTGATTCAATAACTTTGCCTGAAACTGTTAACTCGTCTAATGAACAATATTTAATAACTACAATGTAGCTAATCGGCACTTTGCTGTAGTTAGCTGGGCTGCTAGCAGGAGTACCGTTGACCGCCCAGCTTCTTGCTAATGTTCCTGCTAACCGGGCCGGTGTCTGGTTGTCAGCAACCGTCAGTGACGAAGCAGAACCAAATCATTTGGTCTTTTCCGAGACGTGCCTCGGCAAACATGTAAGAGTAAAACAGAAAAACAGGAACTTGCCAAAGGTTTTGTCCTTCTTCATCTTCGTTGTTATTGTCGGCTGCGCCCGGGAGCTGTTTCTCCAGAACGGGAGCCATCTTCTCTTTCTACAACCACAAAGGCAAGGCCCTGCTGCTTGGCCACCACTAGCACCGCCTTCATCCAAGTAAACGAGGGTAGGTTGCATTCATTCACTGTGACGCCGCGACGGGGACATTTGGTGTACCTCTGCAGACCTGGCGTCCACGTAAGGTAGCTTTAAAGTGTGGTCTATATAACCATCCTTAAGTATTTTCGTACACAATGGGATAACCATGTATGAAAAAAAGAAGATTGGACTATTAATTTGTGGTTCAAACGTGGTTCAAACCTATCAAGCACTTCTGGCCACATGCCGGTGTTATGCCGTAGATTGAAGCCTTGCCGTAGATTGAAGCCCTGTTCGCGGGGACGAGCAAAGTGACGTCATCGCCTGTATTGAGCGTTCGCCTCGTTTTCTAAGCGGAAAAACGAAAGATACTATTTACTTTCTCTCTTTTGAATGATATATTTCCCATCAGATTAAACAGCAAACGGCTGAATAAATAATGTGCATACAATTGCGTGGAGGCTCGTTTTAAGGACACTTTTCAGATCTGTCACAATCTTCGTATTGGAACAAACTTCCGTTTTTGAGTCCACTCTGTTATGTTCCTCCTTCCTACAGAACAGACAATGACAGGATAATATGTCATTTGTCAGTATAGTCCTATTTTTTAAAACCTTCTCTGTTGTTTAAGTGTCTGATAACCACGAATATAAGCAATGATATAACAGTAATTATATAACATATGTCAGACACTGTGTTATTTTCAATCAAGCCTAAAAGATTATAATGTGTTCAAACTGGCTTCACTCGCTTTAATTGCTCCTTTGAATGTAATGTTCCTCTGTGGTTTCCTACTCAACACATGTTTGTATTGTAATGCCACTCATATTTTATTTTTTATTGTATTTTAAGGTGACATTGAATGCTTTGAAATGTGCCCTAAAATAAAGTGTATTATTGATCTTATATCTGTGCCTATATCACACTATTAATGTTCCTTATTTTAGACTAGGTTAATCCTGGTGTCAATAGGGAAGATCTGCACTGTTCTCTACATAACATGTTCAGCAGAGCAGGTATTTCTCCTGCCAGATTTGGAACCCCCCCTATCATTTTGTCCAGGATGGTCATAGACTCACCAAAATCACACTGGTGTTTGCTGTTCCCCTCTAGTGTGTGCTCACAAAAGCATTTTACTCTGGGCCCAGCAGGTAAAAAACTAAAGAGGGGCTTCCAAATCCGGCAGACCAGGTGTTGTAGCTGCCGGATTTGGAAGCCCCCCTATATCTTTGTCCAGGATAGTCACAATTTCACCAAAATCACACTGGTGTTGCCTGTTCTCCTCTAGTTTGTGCTCACCAAAGCATTTTACTCTGGGCCCAGCAAGTGAAAAACTAAAGAGGGGCTTCCATATCCGGCAGACCAGGTGTTGTAGCTGCCGGATTTGGAAGCCCCCCTATATCTTTGTCCAGGATAGTCACAATTTCACCAAAATCACACTGGTGTTTGCTGTTCTCCTCTAGTTTGTGCTCACCAAAGCATTTTACTCTGGGCCCAGCAGGTAAAAAACTAAAGAGGGGCTTCCAAATCCGGCAGCTACAACACCTGGTCTGCCGGATTTGGAAGCCCCTCTTTAGTTTTTCACTTGCTGGGCCCAGAGTAAAATGCTTTGGTGAGCACAAACTAGAGGGGAACAGCAAACACCAGTGTGATTTTGGTGAGTCTTTGACCATCCTGGACAAAATGATAAGGGGGCTTCCAAATCCGGCAGCTACAACACCTGGTCTGCCGGATTTGGAAGCCCCTCTTTAGTTTTTCACTTGCTGGGCCCAGAGTAAAATGCTTTGGTGAGCACACACTAGAGGGGAACAGCAAACACCAGTGTGATTTTGGTGAGTCTATGACCATCCTGGACAAAATGATAGGGGGGGTTCCAAATCTGGCAGGAGAAATACCTGCTCTGCTGAACATGTTATGTAGAGAACAGTGCAGATCTTCCCTATTGACACCAGGATTAACCTAGTCTAAAATAAGGAACATTAATAGTGTGATATAGGCACTAATCAATAATAAACTTTATTTTAGGGCACCTTTCAAAACATTCAATGTCACCTTAAAATAAAATAAAAAATAAAATATGAGTGGCATTACAATACAAAAATGTGTTGAGTAGGAAAACACAGAGGAAAATTACATTCAAAGCGAGTGGAGCTAGTTTGAACAAATTATCTTTTAGGCTTGATTGAAAATAACACAGTGTCTTACATTATCATATATGTTATATCATTACTGTTATATCATTGCTTACTATTCGTGGTTATCAAGTATCAGACACTTAAACAACAGCGAAGGTTTTAAGAAATAGGACTATACTGACAAATGACATCTTATCCTTTCATTGCCTTTCCTTAAAACGAGCAACCTTGCAATTGTATGCACATTATTTATTCAGCCGTTTGCTGTTTAATCTGATGTGAAATATATCATTCAAAAGAGAGAAAAAAGCTTTGAAAACTCGGCGAAACTCAATACAGGCGATGACGTCACCTGTGCGCGTCCCCGCGGACAGGGCTTCAATCTACGGCAAGGCTTCAATCTACGGCATAACACCGGCAGTGAATGATGTCATGGCACTGATGGCAGGTTCTTTCTCTTTAACAGCTGATGAGAACAGAGTGTGATATCAACATTTGACCATAGACTGTATATCATTTGACTTGTGGCCAGAGTTTCAAAATGCTTAAAGCCATGACCCATTGTGGGGCCCAAGTCAGTCAATGGGTATTAATTCAAGCTTTCTTAAAGGCTAATTTGAGTCATGTAATGGATAAAATAAAAGTTTTTAATGCCGACATCACAGCTTCTAAAATGATTAATGGTACAAATTCAAGTGCCCTGAGCAATGTCACCTTGGTGACACGTAGAGAGTGCAGAGAGTGCTAGGGAGGAGTGGTAATGTGTCTTAATTGTATCCTGTTCCTTCTCTGTTCTCCTTTGCACTGTGTCACTCTCTATGTCATGTAGGCTGTGTTTACTGGAGATGGGAATGCTTTAGTTGGTGCTGAGATTCTTCCCGTTCCGATGATGTATAGGATGATTTGATTCAAGCAAGTCAGTGTTTCATTGTGTACTTTCAACTACAGTATATGGTCCGGACCCACCGGTGGGCCCATCAAGTTCAGCATTCACTGCATTCACTGTGAGGAATATAAAATAAGACACTGATACTGTTTTCCTCAATGAACATTTAGAGAAAAATGTATATTCAGGGCTCCTCTCCCTCAGGGGCCTCTCCCTCAGGGGCCTCTTCCTGGTCTGTTGACTGTTGGTCAGACTCATAGTCTGGATCGCTGTTGTCTTCCATTTCTGAGACATCGTCCTCTATGTCTGGTTCAATCTCGTCTTCATCTGGTTCAAAACATTTGTCCAGAGCCTCTCTGACAGAAAATCGCCTAATCGGTCGCCTACTCATTGTGTCAATGAGTCAAATGTGAGCAAGGCACAAATATAACTGCATGAGAGACAGTAATGGAGGGGCATTTACTGCGAGAAAGTGAGAGGTTCCCGTAACTTAAAGTAAATTGTTGTGTGTGTGTGTGTGTGTGTGTGTGTGTGTGTGTGTGTGTGTGTGTGTGTGTGTGTGTGTGTGTGTGTGTGTGTGTGTGTGTGTGTGTGTGTGTGTGTGTGTGTGTGTGTGTGTGTGTGCGCGTGCGCGTGTGCGTGTGCGTGTGCGTGTGGAGAGAGAGAGATGTTTTCCATCTGCAGGATGAACATAATAGACTCATACCCATTAATTTCCTATGGCGGTCATTTCTGACCGAAAACATCACAGGTGTTACACTGTTGAATAAATCACTAAAAAATCAATGCAAGTGGTGATCATCAATTGTATATGTTCTGAGGCCTAGTGTGGAGGATAACATAGGGTCTTGAGGCAATTGGATGAAAAACACAATATTTATGATAAAAAAACAAAGTCACTCGGTCACTTTTGAACCGAAACGCAAGAGAAGGGTTAATGCACATTTGTAGGCCTACTTTCTCTAAGCCTAGTAGTGTTTACCACATGCAAGAACAAGTAAGACATTGGGCTTTGAGGGGGTGTCATGGTTGCCCAGCAGTCAAATAAACACATACCATAAGGGTGCATAGATACAGTTAAAAACACGTGTCACTGATTCAAGAACATGGCTACTATCTTGATTTGTAAAATGTACATTTCATGGAGTGTTGAAAATGTTTACAACTTTTATCCAAAGGGGTTGCCAGGTCAATAAATGAGTGTGCCAACCAGCGTGCACCCTCACAACATTTGCACTAGTGACACCATCTTGTCAAATGTGAAATCACCTCAGGCCTTTAACTCTAAAACCCGTTGTCACATCCATAAATAGTTTATTCTAAAACGTCTCTTGGTTAACGTACAACACAAGGGTCTTCAATGTTTGTACGGCCAAGGTCATCCCCTAGATCAAAGAGAGACAGATGATACACTGCAAAAACAGCCCTTCCAAAAACAAGCAAAAATATTCTTGAATCAAGTCAGATTTTCCTGTATCAAGCAAAGAAATCTGCCAATGGGGTGAGCCAAATTTGCTTGGCTAGAATTCTTAAAACTAGAATTAAAATCTAGCTACTGAAAGACCGTAATGGGCCTTGAAACTAGACAAAACCGAAAAATGTAAGCACATTTTGCTTATTACAAGCAATGATTCCTGAATTATTTAAGAAAGAATAACTTAAAATTTGTGTTTTGGTTGAGTTGACTAAGAATTTATTTCTTAAATTAAGATTTATAATTAGCAAAAAAAGCTTACAATAAGAATCATTGGCTTTAGTTGACACAATATATTAGTGACTTTGTCTTAATCTTAGAATGTAAATCTTAAATTAAGTTTACAAATCAGCTAATAAAGCTTACAATAAGAATTCAATTCTTGAATTGGCATAATATATTACATTACATGACATGTTACTTGTTACTTGTTAGACGCTTTTATCCAAAGCGACTTACATACTCAATACTGTGGGCAATCCCCACAGGAGCAATTTGGGGTGAAGTGTCTTGCCCAGGGACACAACGACATGCTGACTGCAGTGGGGTTTGAACTGCCACTGCGCCACACGCCTCTATATTGCATTTGTCTTAAATTGAGACAGCAGAAACATTCTTATATTTAGACTTTTTTTTTATTCAAACATGAACACATTTAACAACATTGCGTGGTCATTTTAAACTGTTTTCAATTTTGATCAATGAGTGCCGTGCAATACTTCTACTTGTATTTTTGGTGTGTGTGCGTGTTGTGTATACCACACCACAGTTGTCTCAATGGCAATGCGAAAAGTGAATAGACAGCTCTCGACAATGAATAAATATATATGAAATGTAATATGGTGTCATTTCATCAGATTCTTAAATTGAGAAGTTGATGGTTTATTTCTTAAAATAAGAAAAAATAAATCTGTTCCATGCCGGGAATTCATGCAAACCAATGCTGTAACTTGTTACTGGTTAATTCTAGCTCAATATAAGATAGCATTTTTTAATAAGAAAAAGTAAGATGTATTTTCTCAAAGTAAGAATACTTTTGTTAAGCAAAACATTCTTAACAAGATAATTTGACTTAAGAATTGTTTCCCAGAAACAAGTTTTGTTTACTTTCTTAAAATTCCTTTTTTGCAGTGTACATACATGTATAAAACTGGGCCTACAATAATGTATAGGACAGCCTTAAGTGCAATGTTTAAACATATGGGACCTTGTGATGGTACCTATAATACTTAGCTATTAAAATAATAAAATAAAGCCTCTAGTTTGCCATGATGGATAGGTGCCACACAGTGATTTAGGAGGTTAACTATCTCACGTGATTGCACAAGGATTCATGTTCAATGTTGTAGTTATTTATTTACGATGGGTCGATTTATCTTTGCCAATATAATGCATTAATCAGGTTAATGTTATGCATATTTGCAGGCATATTTGATTTATAATATTTCTTATAACAACTTTTTAAAATATTATCAGACAAACACTGCCTGCCATCACTCCAGTAACTCATAGGGATCACTGACCCTCGCTTGTAGACCTTTCATCTAATAGATATAAATTGAATGAACAATTTGGAAACCTAAATAAATTTGGTCATAATTCAAATCCAATTTTCATCAACCTTCAGCATCTCAAAAATAGTATTTGTTGATATTAATTTTTATTAAGATTGTTTAGTACTATTGTTGTCAAATAGAAAATATCCAGTAGAGGGTGCTATTCCTGTTTTTTTTATTTTAAACTAAATGTGTGGGAATCATCATATTATTTGAAATGGCATCATATTCATAAAGAAACCTTCACATTAGTTTTCTTCATATCAATTTGTATTTAACCTTGAATTCTGATTGGTCAAATTATATTAAAATCTGATAAAGATCTACACAATCCACAGCTTTTATTTAACTATTTGAAGACTGAATCTTCATCACGTCAAAATGACATGTAAATGGTGATTTTGCGTATAACCAAGAGTCCAAACTGTTGTTGAATGAATCCCAGACAAACTGGGTCACGCAGCACAACTATCAAGTAACTCTCCCATAAAAAAAGGGTCCGGATGCTCAACAACTTTCACTATCATGTTTGTATGTGCGTGCTACACACTATAGCAGTAGGCTATTCTCCAAATCTGCGATTTCAAGCCACACTTCTCACAAGTTTGGAAAGTTGAAAACAATGTATATTTTATTGAATGACTCTGGTGAATTGGCTGTACACTTTTAAGTGAAATATCAAGCTTTAAAATGTTTCAATCACAATCAAGTATATTATGAACCTGTCCAGTGTGTACGTTTTTGTGCATTCCTTCACTGAGTACTTAGCATGTCGGAGCAACAAACACCTTTTTCTTTTTCCTCAACCTCCTCAGTCTTTGGGTCAGTCCAGGCCAAATGCTTCAGGACTTGCAGACAGATAAGCCCTGGACATTTTATGAAACTCTGGGGGGTTTCTAAGACTTACCCATATGTCTGTGAGACCTCTGTCTATGGAGCAGCGTGGTTGGCTGGAGTGGTGGTTATACTCATGGGAATGCATTCCAGAGGTTTTGCATCATGTGAAACCGAGCCTTTGCTGCCCCTTTGTCTCTGTTTATCTCTGCTGCCAGCAGGGGAAACAAACAAACTTTGTGGTGCAAAACATAGAAAGCAGAGCATTTTATAACGTTCATAACCAATATAACGTGATCAACTAGTATGTGTCATTGTGACAGTCATTTCTATTGGTTTTTATTGTGTACAAATATATGTTTTCAAACAAATGTGTTTTTGTTGTGACATGCCTTGATTGAATCAGGAATATTTAAATTGTAATTGACAGAGAGTGTCACACTGTTTTATTGTCTTTTCCACCGATGCTCTATGTAACTAGATCTTTACATATAAAAATGTATATTGTCTAACTTGCACATTTAAAAAATATTCAGCTTGTATCATAATTTATTAATGCACAAAAAGTTCATCAAAAGATGCTGTGTTGTGCTATGTGCTCTTGTCAACAGAAGGGGGTGCTGTCAACTCAATACAACTGTCTATTTGGCAACTCAGGTGATAAATTGTATTTATTGAAAGGTCCCTGAGAAAAACACCAGTCGGGGAAGAAGGGAAAATAAAAGAAAAAATGCTTGTAAAACTGCCAAAAGCACTTGGTTCCCACAGGGAATATGTTGTTAAAACATACAAAAAGAAGAAGAAATATATAATGCAACATATATTGCCCATTCCTTTGTTTACATGTCCTGAGACACATCCACTCCTTTAATTACTTTAGGTTATAAGCTAGAGAGTATGTCAAGTAGCCACTATTTATTTAATTGATTTTTATTTTGAAAATCTCCCCATATGCCCAAACCAGGACAAACAAACCTGTTTGGCTGCTTGAGCCCTTCTTTTGATTAAATACCAGGTTGGTGAGTTTTGAGTGATGTAATCAGATCTTCAGCCCCATTGTTGTGTAATTGGTGATGTATTTCTTCTAGTTTCACTGAGAGGTACTGTTAAGAAAACGTGTTTGTGTGAACTATCAGGGAAAGACCCAATCTCGCCTTTCTTTTTCACATAAGGCTATGCAAATGGTAACAATGGAACTGTTGATGGAATTATTGAGATACCTTATACTAGATTATAATTTGTATTGTTGGAGAAAATTAAATGATCTTGATAGTTCTACCACAACTTTATTTGATGAATATAGGCTATATCTGTAGTATACTTGGTTTTAGATACCTCAACAGTGTGTCAGTGGCATGCTGCTCGGGTCAAATTGTTATATTAGACAACATGTTAACCTGGAAGGGTCAGTTGTTGAATTTCATTAAGTTTCACCCCGGACCAACCTTGCCCATTAACACATGGAAGGCAAATAGCAAATAAGGGCAATGCATTTTAATACTTTTGGTCCTCCTAACAAGAACATTCCATTCATTTGAAGGCAGGCATGGGTATGCACATACAATAAAAACGTTCTTGTATATATTTACAATGCCACATGATTTATATGAGTTATTTAGAAGCCCATATTGATCCAAACATCAATGTCCATGTATCAGCAGATTACCCCAGCTCATGCATAAAACACATTTTGCATCATGTAGATTCAATGAAGTGCTTTTAAAAAAAGAGTTTGCCTTATAATTTACCTAAAAAGCCTTTAATTGTGTTATTCTTCTTTGAATGATTACCATGATGCAGTGGATGAGAATGCCAGAAACATCATTTTAAAACGAAAATCAAGGACTCAATGTGATTTCGTGTGAAGATCACATGTGTTTGTGCTGCACAAGTGGTTTTGCTGACATAATGTCTCTTATGAATAATTGATAATATGGTAGGGTAATACTCCTGTGGGGAGGGGGCTAACATGAATTATTATAGTTGTAGTATTTGTCAAAGCAAGAACAGAGGATAAATTGTCATTTTAAAACTTGAACTTAGTGCCAGTCCGCTCATAATCACCACCAGTGCGCAGATGTATTTACACAACAGAGAAATATGCACGAAAGTGGGTGTGTGCGGGAGAGGAGGGGTTAAAGATGGGGAGGGTATAGATTGCAGCCGGAGCAGGAGAGGGGTTGGCTGGATTGTGATAGCGACAGATGTCTAGAAAACGGTGAGGGGGCACTCCTCAGTTACAACACAGTCCCAAGCTGCACCTCGGAGAGCAGGGGAGGAATCTGCAGCTGTCACTCCTAAGGTTTACCTCCATTATCACATCCACCCGGAGCCTGGAAAAGAAGACCAAGTGATCACTCTCTAAAAATACAGGTTGGTTTCATCCGAGCATTGATTCATTTTTCATTTTCAATTGCAACATGTATGGGGTTGGTAGGCTATGTTCTGTGGGTAAAAATAAATAAAATAGGTGTAGAGAAATCGAAAGAAAGATGAGCTGCAGCTTACCCATTGTTGCCTCTCTTTGCTTTTCTCCTTTTATGCAAATGTCTACATTTGAAGGCTGCGGACAATTTTTTTCGTCCGCAGCGGTCGAATTTGATTTAGTGCGTCTTCTAGGCCAGGCGATTACAAAAAAACCTGCTGGGATAGAGGAAAGCGCAAAACAAAGTTATGAAGTTGCGATGCCTGTTAGTTATTTAAAAAAAATGGTTTTCTTTTGCACGTCCGTGTGAGTACCACATTTGCTCGTGAACAAAATGGGCAGAGCAGCTGAGAGAAGCAGCGGTGGGCGGGTTGAAATGGGGGATGGAGACCCCACTACAGCTTTTATCCCTCAAGTGTCCGTAGCCAGTGCAGTGTTTAGTGTATTTTCCCCCCCTGGCGTTGTATGGTTTTATATTATATTGTATAGGACAGATTATAAGTGTTTGCTGCCAATCTAATCAAATGACTTTTGTCAGAGAGTATCTGCTGGTGAGGAATCCCCATCCTTTGTTACCGGCCAGCACATGCTGCCGTACTAGCTGTCTTCTTTATCTTTCCAAAATGAAGGCCGATATATTGCTGTGTGTGTACTGTAGATTTAATTTTCGTACTAACCAGGTAATTGGCTTAATTTAACTTGATTTGATGTCGAAATATCAGGTTTTCTTCTCAAACTGTACATTGTGGCTTTGTCTGATTGGGAGGCCTAGACGATGATTTCTGGCGAATAAATTGGCATAATACAAATCGACCACATGAACAATAAATAATGATAAGTTAATGGATATATCCTAACGCCAAATAAGTCAGACGTTGCCGTAAAAGCACAAAATAACGTATTTTGATCACCACTGGCCTGTTCATTTGACTGTAAATGGGTGTAATGGATGTGGAGCCTATCCCGTAGTGTATGGCGCATCCTGTCTTGATTGCTCCATTGCAGCACTATGGACAGTTCCCAGATTTTACGCACATGCTCTCCTACAGTCATCTTTAACATATAATATGAAAAGCAAACTGTGTGAGATAACATGTCAAACTTGGAATAGGATTTGGCAAATAGAGATAGGCTTAAAATTATCAGATTATTTGCATTTTAAATAAATGTGTGGGCTAGTCTCTATTATTGAGAATCATGAGATGTTTAACAGCCTTCTCATATTTAAACCTGTTCATTTGTTCAGGGTCAGCTGATACACAGACAGTAAGATAAAGTTGAACTTCCAGTTCTCTTTTCTGTCACTGGAAGGAAGTTGCATTATGTTGCAATCACTAACTCTTCCTCTACAGCCACAACAGGGTTTCACATTAACACAAAGGACTACATGTTTGCTGTATTCCCATAACATCTACTTTTTTAGATTTTTTTACTTTTCAGCTTATCATCTTGAGAGAGAAAAAGTTGTACATTTACATCATAGATGCCTAACTCAGAGTTGTAGGCTGATTTGGCAATGGGCCTTACCCACCATTCCTGAAAGGGTAGAGAGTCTGTGAAGTTGTCTGATCTCAGTAAGGTTCCCATGCATTTACCCAGTTTTCTAGCCAAACAGTTTGGCAGAGAACGGTTTTCTAATTGAACTTCTAGTTAACCTCTAGACAATAGACTTCTTTCCATTCCCCTTTCTGATAAAACAGTGTATAGCTTTTTCATTTGGACTCACACTGCATTTTAGAATGTTTGACACAAAAACAATCCAACTAATGTTTGCCTTTGGTGTATACATTTTAACAACCTAACTAACTTATTATCCTCTCTGTGCTTTGGTGTTATATTAGATGTTCAATGTTTAACATTTGACCATGACAACTGGAAGATCCAGGTTTCAAACCAAGCCAGCTTGGGCATTTTTAAACCTTGTTTTATCTCTCATATTAAAATACACCTTCATCTGCTTGTTCCTAGGAGACACCATGGGAGGCAAACTAAGCAAGAAGAGGAAGGGATATGATGTGAGCGATCCCAATAAGGCAAAGGATGAGATTGCAGCAACAGTTACTGCAGCAGTCGAGGCTGTAGCCCCAGCAATAGCTGATGTGACAGCTGAGGCAACCATTGTGGTGAAGGAAGCTGTGGTGTCAGCTGTGGCCGCAGTGACTGAAGCTTTAGAAGCTCCAGAAGAGCCCAAATCAGCTCCTCCAGAGGACCCAGCTCCTGCTGCTCCAGTAGCAGAAGAACCTGCAGCTACGGTAAAGGAACCCGTTCTTGTAGTAGAGGAACCAGCTGCAGTAGTAGAAGAACCAGCTGCAGTAGTAGAAGAACCTGCTGTAGTAGTAGAGGAACCAGCTGTAGTAGTAGAGGAACCAGCTGTGGTAGAACCGGCTGCAGTTGTTGAAGAACCAGCAGCAGTAGAACCAGCTGCAGTTGTTGAAGAACCAGCTGCAGTAGTAGAAGAACCAGCTGCAGTAGAACCAGCTGCAGTAGTAGTAGAACCAGCTGCAGCAGTAGAAGAACCAGCTGCAGCAGAACCAGCTGCAGTTGTTGAAGAACCAGCTGCAGTAGTAGAGGAACCAGCTGCAGTAGTAGAAGAACCAGCTGCAGTTGTTGAAGAACCAGCAGCAGTAGTTGAAGAACCAGCTGCAGTAGTAGAGGAACCAGCTGCAGTTGTTGAAGAACCAGCAGCAGTAGTTGAAGAACCAGCTGCAGTAGTAGAGGAACCAGCTGCAGTTGTTGAAGAACCAGCAGCAGTAGAACCAGCTGCAGCAGCAGAGGAGTCAGCCCCAGTAGTAGAGGACCAAGCTCCAGTAGAGCTCCCAGCTCCAGCACCTGTAGAAGAACCTGCTGCAGCTGTAGTATCTGTGCCAGAGGCAGAGGTTGTTCCTGTCATCACAGAGGAAGCGCCCATCCCAGAGACTGTTACTGAGCCAGAAGCTGCTGTGAAGGAAGCAGTGGTACCTGCAGCTGTCCCTGAGCCTGAGCCAGTGGCCGAGGCTGCTGCAGTGCTAGAGCAAGCCCCAGAACCTGAGCCGGAGACCAAACCAGAGCCAGCACCAGAGCTGGAACAATTACCAGAGCAGGTGGTCGAAGCTGTGAAATCTGCAGCAGAGGAAAAAGTTGAAGAAGTTGAGCCAGAACCAATGGTTGCCACATCTGACACTACTGAACTTGGGACTGTAGAAGCAGAAGCACCTACAGTCTTGGAGACTGCACCAGAACAGGAATATGTTGCAGCTGAGCCCGCAGCAGCAGAACCTGTCCCTGAGATTGTCATCTCAGAGTCCGTCTCTGCCAACCAACTTACTACTGAGTCCGAAGAGGTAGCTGAAGCCTCGGTGGAAGAGTTGCCTTGCCCAGAGCCTGAGGTAGAAAGCAAGATGGAAAATGGAGATATAGAGAGCCCTTCTGTTACAGATGTTGTGGCAGAAGTAGATGCCCTTCCAACTGTGAATGGAGAGTGCACAAATTATGCGGCGACACCGACAGAGGAATGTGTTAATGGTAATGAAAAGCCAGAGGAGACACAGATCAAGGAGCAGAGTGACTTTGAACTGAAAAAGGAGGTGAAGCTGAGCGGGGATGTCCAGGAAGTTCTCGACGCAGTGTCCGGCATGGCAGAGGGTCTCTGCACTGAGGTCACCCAGGCAGTCTGAAAAAGAGGCCATCTTTTAAATCAATGTGAATTCAGTTTAATCCTCCCGAGAAAGCCATTAAGGTATCAAAAACACAGCTAGGCTTTCTGGATTGCTGTAACCACCGCAATTTCAATAGTGGTAACTCAGGCAAAAAGGATGTTTTCTTTTGAGTAACCAAAATGAATGCAACAACTTGAGAACAGAAAGAGACAGAGAGAGAGAGAGAGAGAGAGAGAGAGAGAGAGCGGAAGAGAAATTGGAGGGTAGACAGGAGACTTGAGTTTGGAATAGAGATGAGTGAAGACAGTGTGAAACTGGACAGCAGAGCAAAAATACTGGACAGTAAATATGATACTAATGAATGGAATGAATAAATTGTGTTTGTGTGTGAGCTCGATTAATATTACAAAGTGGTTTATTGGAACAGCATTCGTTATTAGTACATTATCTGATCTGATTTAGAATGTCATATATCCTTTCTATTACTATATGCAGAGACATGACATAACTGTTTTGGCCTTTTATAATAATGGTACCTGTGAGGACTGTTCATTTTAAATTGATTGTTCAGAATAGAGAATAAAAAGAGATTGTTATAGCCTACACTGATCTTCTTTTCTTTTCATGCTTCCCCTCCTCATCAAGTGTGTTATATTTGTCTAAGGCACTGGGTTACAAGTAGGATTTATTGTATTTTATTCTAAGCTACAGATAACACATACTTACTGATAAACCTGTAGATCCTCACACATTTCCAAAAAAAAAAAAAAAGAATTACATAATTTGTTTTTGTGTCGTAACATTATAGAAAATCTAGACTCTGTTAATTACAAACCACTTGTTGACATCTACTGCCACCAAGCTGATATTAGCTCTATTGGTTCAGAGTTTGACTGGTTATTCATATCTAGGAAGAGCAATGTCCTCTGGGTCACTGGCCACATTACAAATATGTTGGTTGGTGGAACATGGCTGCCACTTGTATGCAGCCTGCATGTCAAGATTGGGCAAACAAAAGGATTTGACGGCCTCCGGAGAAATCAGTCTATTTTCTGAAGCAATCATCCTCACCTCTTTCTCTTTCACATCACCATGCCTACAGCCGAGGCTCTATGCCATAGCAGCACACCCTGCCAACATTTCACAGATCCATACCGGCAAGGGGAACTAAATGGGGGAGGGGCAGGAATGCTTGCAGGAGGCAGAGAAAAAGGAAGAGGGGGTAGGGGGAGGGTGTTCTGGGATGAAAGCAATTGCTAAGATGCTGTACAGAGGGAAATAATATAAAGTCCCTTCTGGATACACACGTTCATACTTCAAAAAATTGATATTAAAAGCAATGCGTATAGTCGGACGGTAATTAGGGGTGATAAACATGTTTTAACACCTACCTGATGGCTTCTTGAAGAATGCTGCCACGCCTGCTGTTCACACTAATGTCAGAGACGAGAGGGTCTTTGTCGTGCAGGTGCTAATGCACATACATTAACAAGAGGGGGTAAAATGATAATTGTGTTCCTGTGCATCTATGTGTGTGTGAACATATATGGACAGTGGGAGAGGCGGGTGAGTGCATGTGTGAGGGTGGGCTTTAGTAGAGTATAGTCATCCAACCTTGAAATAACTACTGGGCCATGGGTCAGAACATAAGAGGAGATGGGAGAGTGATAACAGTAACCTCCCATAGAAGTAGCTCCATAATGGGCCCTTCCACATACCAGCTCTCTCCGATTTCTTTAAAAAAATACTCAAGCACTGCAAATTTATGAAAGGAATGTTGTGGAGAGGGTTTTTGGGGCCGGGAGGATGAAATCGCTGGCATGTTTTCATATTTCTTGCTCAATAGCTTTGCCAAAACGACTGACTCTGTTTGCATGTGGGTTGCTGCCTTAGGTTGCTGGTTTGGAAACTATTTATTGTATTAAAAAAAAAAAGGGACAAAAACATCAGTTCTGCAAAGAATGAAACTTGATGGGTGAAGTTTACAATGCTCTGAAATTATTTATTTTAAACAATAATGACAATACGCACAAAATGGGCATGTGTTGAAGTTTAACAGTATTTGCCATCGTTATCCAACAATAACAGCAATTTTGGTGCAAGCATTTTAATGGTTTTACTTTTGTATCACTAATAGATTAAACTTAAAGGCCTTTATTATTTATAGGTCATGTCGCTGCAATGCCAAATTGACTTATTTGGAAGGGAAGTGACATGCTAACCTTGAAAGAACAGTATATATCCGGTGTAGCACAGTAAAGAAAAATCTGGGAGAGCCTTCAAATGAAGTTAACTGATAGTAGTAGTAACGACAGAACCAAAGGAAATGTGTTGCTAAAGATATTCATTCTTGACAAAATTGACTTCGATATAGCCACAGCTATATTCAAAGCTCATCATTTTAACATTTCCCTTTTTTCACTTTCCTTTCCTTGTATGTGTGTGTTCATGTGGGAGAACAGTGTTCTTGTCTTTTGCATCTTGATTTAAACACTGCCTTAAAGTTGCATAGTTGTGAAAGGCCAGCTGCACTGCCTGGTTACCCCAACACTATGTGCTCTATATGCAGGCCCCTGCACAAAGCTCAGACTGTGTTCCAGCTTCTTTTTTCCCTGTGTGAAAACTAGCCTGCAGGCCTCTGAAAAGCAAAAGGAAAAGAAAAACGTGAACTAAATCCAAAGGCTACATTATGGGGAAATGCATGAGACACTGACCTACTAGGTCACGTTTTCAAATTTGTTTTCGTTCTTGTTTTTCGGGCAGCTCACAGCCCTCATCGGATTGGATATAAATAAAGCTAAATCCTAAGTGATAAATGAAATGCATGGCATAACTTTTTCTCCAACTGAGCCCTGCCTTCTTCTGGTGTGTATAGCAAAAATCCTCAACCCAAACTCTTTTAAAGTTGAACATTTATTTTCATGGCATTTAAAGCTTTATTGTAAATGTATAAGACTGATCTGCGTTTACCTTTTGACAAACTTTCCTAATGCAATATTTAACATAACGGTATTTATACACATTTAAATGGTTGTTAAATGAAATGTATCCTATGCCCTGTGTGCTTTGGGAAGGAACCTCTTAGTTTTCTATAACTGACATAACAAACAAGGATAATGTGAGTGAGGACAGAAATGCTTTCTGATATCAGAGATTCTCTCCCCCATCCCAGCTCCGTCCACTCAGCTGGCTGAGGAGATAATAAGAGGCAGGTGGCCAAATTACAGCAACAGCTGATCATTATTTATTATTCAAGCAAGAGGGTGTCAGAGCAGAAGTACAGACAGGAAAACACACAAGACACACATGCCAAAAACAAACAAGTCTCTCCTTCCTTTACTCTTTCTTCACACACACTGACACACAGTAATGTAAAAATGCTTTTACTGTGATGGCTGTACAGGGACTTCCTCTCTTTCCCTTTATGTTCTCTAAAATGGTCAGTATGGAGAAGATGCACTAAGTCACTGACATGCTGAGAGAGCAAGAGTCTTGTGGTTCAGACTGTGCCTACATAATGAAACTAAGATGTTTCTGTTTTTCTTATCTGGTTTCTCTCTCTCTTAGTTTCTGTCCTCTAAACATTATCAGCCTTTCTGCCTTCTCGCCTTTCTCCTCTGGACCTGTAAATCTTTGTAAGACTCTTTATCACCCTCACTCTCTTGTTCTGGCTATGGTTCACCCTCCCACCCCCGAATCCATCCATCTGGATATGTGCGCTAATGCTGTCATTGTATCAGGGCGGGCAGAAGCCTATTAGACAGAGCTCAGTGGTAGTACGGATCAATATGGATCCATAGGGTTAGTCTAATGGACGCTGAGAGTAGCAGTGATTCCCCTTTGTCTGCTCGAAGACCCCATCACCCCTTTACTCCTCTCTCACTCTCACACACACACACACACACACACACACACACACACACACACACACACACACACACCACACACACACACACACACACACACACACACACACACACACACACACACACACACACACACACACACACACACACACACACACACACACACCAACAAAGACACTGCTTTCTATTCCGTCTTACTCTGCAGATGCAGCTGCTGTACTGAGTAAGCACTTTGCTGCTTTCATATTGTGTGTGTGTGTGTCTGATTAGTATCCATGTCAACAGTATTTGCGTAAACATATAGGGCCTGTGGATTCTCAACCATACCTATATGTATTTCCCATGCGAGAACAACCAAATGATTCAGGGCAACACACACAGAAAAACTCACTCACACTACTTTGCTTCTTCAGAAATCTATTGAGATTTTTGACATCACCATAGCAGGTAGCAGTGTGGATGTCATCTCAGTTTTCGTTTTGGCTCCACACTTGCTGAGATTTTCAGTGCCAAAGTCGTTGTATCAGCAAGTATTCAATATCACGTTGCACCAAAATGAAAGTTGAGACAGCATCCACAACCGCTACATCCATCGTTCTTTGAAATACAGACACAATAGTTCTTCTTGATAGAACACATTTGAACATTTGTAATAGCAGGAACAGCCCACACTAATGTTACTAGTAACATTAAGGATAGACTGTGTCCGTTATCAATAATTCACCACATCCTTTAAAATAGACACTCAGCAGATTACTCTAAAGTGAGCATTACAATTGAGATTATGAATGACCTTTTAGCGGCAACGTGGATTGGAGTAAAGTCGCTCAACTGTATATGATGGAAAGCATTGCATCATAGGATTTGGGTCATTATTTCAAAACAAAGAGCAAGGGTGAATACAATTAAAAATACATGTATTTTGTCAGCTTGGACCAGAATAAAGGTGCACTGTGAAGTCTGTAGATAAAAGTATGAATGACATGAGTCAAAAACAATACCTAGGTAAGGCCCTCTTTTTTAAACATTATTATACAAGGCACCCTTCCTTGATTGTGGATATTTCTAATATGGAGTCATTGAACAGCATGAATGTTTCGAATATTCAGATCGTCATTTCAGAAAGGCAGAACATAAGCATACAGAAGCGGATCCAGAATAGATCACCGGGGAACCCGAGAAAACGAAAGGAGTATGAAGTCTCCAATGTTTACAGCACACTGTTTCTTTTTCCTGTGGGATTATGTGAGGGCAATATATGAAGCATACAAATCAAATGGCAGCCATTAAATGCATGTACTATATAGGATAGGGATCAATTTCAACTTGATGTAATTCAGCCATCATTATGTTGTTTTTTCTATTATTTGTTCATTAGTGCAGTGCCCCCCGCTGATGCACACAGTGCTGGTCCCTATGTTCGCTACCCACAAATAGATTTGTACAATCAGAAACCCCAAGATAATTTCAGGCTGTTTGTATTAACTGCCTAAAATAAAAAAATGAAGGGATATCTGAACGGGTAACAACAAAATACTCTTTCTACTCTAATTTCTACTTTTAAATTGTACTAATGATGCTAAAATGCATGTTTTTACAACATATATCATGACAATCACCTTATATCAGAGCTATTTTGATACCATCCTCAAAGAAAAGAAACATTACGTTATACACCTGTTATCACAGAGTCAATGAAAGAAAGATTGCTTACATGGAGTGCATAAACACAATGTGTGTTTTAGATTAGAGATGGAAACTCATTCTGTGTGCAGTCACCTTGATCAAGACTCCAGGCCCTGTACGTCGCAAGGAAACACGCAGTCAGAAGTTCATTCCACTGGCTGCCTTCCTCTCAAGCACTCACCATCGCGCCATAGTGTTTATAGTGAGGAAGATTATTACGACCAATCTTAAACAGAACAGAGCACAATGCACTTTTTTTAAAGATTCAACTTATTCCCTGAAGATTAACCAGGACCATTGTAAGAAACCGTTGGGTTGGTGTATATAAACGAAAAACCTTACCAAAAAACGTCTGTTTTAAAGCCCAAAACACTTCATTATCATTCTGATCAATTTAAAACAAAACAATCAGAATGATAATGAAAAGAGGGTTTTAAGATTTGGGTTTTGTTTGCTTTTAGCTGGAGCTACAGGAAGAGACATCACATAATCATGGGACCGGGGCCCAGAAGGTAGATAGTATTGATTGGTGGTTGATCCCTGCCCCCTGCGTCCTGAGGCAAAATAACCCCAAATTGCGCCTGATAGCATATGGGTGTGTGAGCGGGCATTTTAATGTTTAGGTGCGGTAGCCTCTGCCTACATTTTTGTTTGTGTTGTAGCACTTTGAGTGGTGAGAATAAGCATTATATAACTCCAGTCCATTTACAATTTAAACACATAAAGACAGAAAGCACTTTTGGCTATTCTATTTTTATGAAACAAAATGTACTTATACAGAATTGTGCCCTTGTAATACAATTCCAGCTGTAAATTGTTTCAACCCCAGCCACAGTGGCTGCAGAGGAGTGTCCATTGGGGAGAGATGACCTTCACTGTTCCTCTGGCGACAGAGCTAAATCAAAGCTGCTGCTTGTTTAAGACAGCCACTGCACACTGGCTGCACGGCCCCTGGTGAATTATTTATACATGAAATGAAATGACCTCTGGCACTTTGGAGACAGCAGGGATAGGGCAAGGACAAGACATGGAGTAAAAGGTAGGGTAAGCATAGCGAAAGTTGCAGCATCAAAGAAAGGATTTACTGTATGTATGTGCATACGTGAGATTTAAATTAGAAAAGGAAGAGAGAAACTGAGGGCTCAGCTCGCAGTAGGAACCTGCAGGGGTTTCTGTTTGAGGTCATTCCCGACCTGTTGGAGCAGTAAATCGTCCTCTTAGCATCTATACCTCCGTATTGTTTTTAAGTGTGCTTTTGGATGTTTACCTTTGTGGAGACCTTTATGACGTTTACACCTTGAAAATGAGAATGATTTGGAAACGTAATTTTAGCCTATCCTCACATCTTGCAAAATTGTGTGAAGGTTAAGACTTCATTTTAGATAAAGGTTAAAGTAAGAGCAGAATGTATTATCCGTTAACACACAACTATGTATGAGTGATTATTGGTGAATTGAATGTTCCGTTAGTGCCCTAAAGCGAGAAATGAATACATCGTAGTAAAAAGTAAAGTCAGGGCAAGTGTTTGCCTTTGGCTCCAGATTCCTGTGTTTGTGTCCCCTGCTTCTAGTCAGACTATATTTATAACATTACAACTTGACAATGAACTTTGCCAGACCCTTACCGAGTGGTTCTAGTTGTTTGAACTCCACATTTACTTCTATTCATAACAAATGTGCAGTAAAGGCATTGATTGAGTGCTTAGTAATTTTGGCTGGCTTATCAGCTGTTATATTTATGTGCTAAATACCTTCGCAAGATGTTACCTACAGTAGTAAATTCTTAGACAATGGCCAACTTAATACTGTGAGTCTGTCCGTTCAGTCATCATGGGAATTTGACAAGTACAGGGTTTGGCAGCTAATTGTGTTGAAGACAACAAGCACCAAACGCAACAGGAAGGCAAACACGAAAAGGAGATGTGCGGGACAACATTATTATTGGCAAGTTGACAGGGGGGCTGACTGGTATGACAGCTTGAAATGCCACATTCTTTTCCAATGAACTCTCTAACGAACACACACACCCACCCACACACACACACACACACACACACACACACACACACACACACACACACACACACACACACACACACACACACACACACACACACACACACACACACACACACACACACACACACACACACACACACACACACACACACACACACACACCCACACACACAGTTTTGTGCATTTTGGATGAGGTAAATAAATGATATTTAGCAGTAGGGAAAGGGAAATGACAGACCTTTTGCTGTTTCGCAGGTGTTGATGTAAATACTACGCAAGCTCTGTCTCTCTCCATATACTTCAAGTAATACTCCAGCACTATACTATGTTAGACATTGATGATTGTTATGTGTTAGGTAGATGCGAAAAGTACTTTTCTAGCAGCCTCCTAAAAATAGCAGCTCAAAGCATCTGTCACCTACAGTCCAGCTGCAGCAGGCACATGGGCAGCAGTCACAGAACTACATGAACATACCAGAGGCCGTTACATCGTTTCCACTTTTACAAAAGGCTGAGTTATTAGACTCATTCTGTTCACATTTTTGGTCAAATCTCAAAAAGGCACACAAGTTTACACAACTACACAACAGCATTAATTGAGAATTGCCAGCACTGCATACAAACCGGAGAGAAAAGTAACAGAAAGGCTCCATAAAATGAATTCCAGGAAAAATAGAGCTGAATTGGCCAAAGAAAGTATGACTCAATATCTCTCCAACTGAATTCATGCACATCCTAATAAACCTGAATATTGTTTTACATCAGCTCTAGAGTGTTCTTTGTGTTCCTTTTGTCTTGGCCTGTCAACATGTATTTAACTGTGGAGGACTCTAAAGTGCTGTGGCAGATCGTCATTCCAGCTTTTCACGTCCAGTTATGTTAGCAGAGAATGGAGAAAGAGAAAAGGAGAGAAAGAGAGTGGGATTTTTTTCTATTCAAATTAGTAACAAATAAGCATTTAGAACTTAAGGGGGAAATTACATTTTTTCCCACCATAACCATAAATAAGAACATTGCAGACATCGTCGTATAGAACACAATGATCATTTGTAGAAAAACACTAGCCTACTATCCCTCAAGAACCACATGGATTACACCATGTTAAGGCAATGCAATTTCCCACAGATGAGGCATTATATATATGCCATATACCATTTAATTAACTTTTTCCATTTAAAGATGAGCAGTCTGTGTACGTCATTTTGTCTAGAAGAGAACATTCCAGCTATGTTTTCAGAACGAGGTAGGCAGGACTCATAAAAAAGGAATTATTCTGCCTGGATTCACAGCAGATACACACATAAACACACCGCACCCACAACACTCACAGCCAATAGGAGTTTATGGTATGTTCAGCCTCTATAATTTACACATTGTTAATATTTCACTTATTAAAGTAGTTTGTGGTGCCTGCATTTGTGCACTAGTGTTCATGAAAGAGAAACTGAAGCGAAAGCAGTGGACAAAAGGACTGAGATTGAAAGTGTGGATTGGAGGAAGGTGTGGGGGGGTCTTATTGTATTAGAGCAACAAGGACTTCAAACTGGCCCCTCCTTCAGATGCACTTATAGAGAAACACTGGGCGAGTGCAGGGACCGCCTTCTGTCACTGACCCCCTGCACGCCTCATTAAATCCCTTAACTTTGTCATAGATTCATCCCAACACGTACATAGGCGCACAAACGTTCATGCAAACATTAACACACACATATAATACACACAGTGCCCCGCGCCTCCCCCTTCCCATGATGCCCCTGGCCCACGGGGGTGCCATATGTCCACCACGCAGGAACTGGCAGCTCCTCCCTGCTTTGTACTCTCTGCACACACCCTCCAACCCACTGCAACGTGTGAGGAACACCCGGCAGAATGAAAGGAAGGCGACTACTTGACACCCCAGGCTTTTGTGAAAGATGGCGACTCAATTGATCTTGCCTAGACATAATCAAGCACCATCTTATATTACAGTTACCTACTGAAGGTTGTGGCAGTTTTTTACCTAATGGATGACATATTCCCTTTTGAGTTGGGACATGTTTGCAAGATCTTATTTTCAGGACAGCAAATTAGACTGTTTGCCCATAGTTTTTTTTACTTAAGATATTTGTTTTGTGCCATGATTACAATATGTTTAGTTCTATTGGTGTAATCTTAAAATGCGCTCTGTCAAATATGAGTTTTCCTCTCACAATGCCTCTCACCTCTGTTTGACATAGAGAGAAATCCATAACCTTCCATAAGTGGATTATACACGCTTGAAGCCTTGTGGGTGTTGCTGTAATGTGTAACCATTTGCCCATCACTGAGCCAATTGTGCTGCCCTCTAATGTTACATAGTACAACTTGTGCAAGTCACCACTGTCTCTGCCGGGTTACTGTGTGCAGCAGGGTAATCATTTGACACTGTTAATTTTCTATTGTGTAGGTCATGGCAAACATTGACAAGAGTCCAGCAATGTATATGTTGTTTACTTAGGATCTCGTGGTATGAAGTGACTTTTTTCATTTGATGTTTTGTTTTTCATAAGGGAAATGTCAAATGTCAAAATCAAAATCAGATGAAATTGTCTTCTCTTGCAATATTTTTACACTACATTAAGAAATCTGAGATTGAAAGAAAATTCCCACCAACGGATATTATTAGGGAACAACATACTGAACCAACACTGAAAGTCAGAAAAATAGCGGCAAGCTTTGAGGTAGCAAGGATGTACACAAAGAGCGATGATAAGAGGAAAGGCCAGATTAAGTGAACAATGACGATGGGTCTCCCCCCCTCCCTTTGGCAAACCGGCCTGGCAAGCGGCTGAAACAGGTAGAGCGAGCAGAGTGACTCAGCAATGGGCACTGGGACGCGACCCACATCCACCACTGCTGTGCATTTCTGACGGAGAAGTGTCAGGTAAAGCAGGTCAGGACCGCCATCAGTATTACTGACATTCATAGGAAGCGAAGGAACAGCCTCCCTGGCACTACTTAGCAAGACAGCCAACTCAGCTGATACTCAGGGGAAGGCAGAGAGGGAGAGAAGCTGTAGTGTGTGTGTATTTGGGTGTGTGTCCATGCATGCGTGTAACTCTAAAGAGGTAACCTCCCAGAAAGGTTCCCAATAACTTTTTCCCCCTAGAAACAACAAGGAGTTATCCCTAATAATTGTTCTGTACGGCTTCAAGTACACACTGCTGACTTTCTCCTGACCCTTACTGCATCGCTTATTGAACACAGAGTCTTAAGGAGAATGACAAGATTACACAAGTGCATGTGCAAAAGAAGTGGGCTTTTAGAAATACACACAATGTGCTTTGTAAATTCACACTCATAATGAGATTACAGCTAGTTCACATTATTAATTGTAAACAGGATTGGATTGTAAAAAACGCTATAAACAAAGTTGTATTATTCAGAGCGGTGAACGCAGCCTGCTGCAGAACATGGAATGCAAAACACTCCTTTGAGATGAGACGTCCTGTGTTTTTCTTCAAAGAGTGCCGGTAAGAGGGGGGGGAGGCTAGTAGTGGGAGAATGAGGGCAGGCAGAGATTGTACACAGTGGAGGTCGATAGTGGTTCTGTTACTGGAGGATTTCTTGTGTTGAAAACAACTCACTAAATACAAAAAAGTCTCTTTTAAAGTCGACTACGTTGTAGCTCGATTGTCACCAAGAAAGGGCAATGTAGCATACTGATGATTATGACTTTAGAGGAACAATGTTTGACATTTTGAGAAATCCTACTTCTTCCACAAGATGTAGGAGAAACTGATACTACATGTCTGTGGTATGTAAAGAAGCCAAATCAATCAAGCAGATAGCTTAGCGCATTATAAAGAGGCACCCTCCTAAGAAAGTGAAGCCAATGCCTAAAGGCCTTAAACTTTCATTCTTTCTCATATCCAGCAAGGAATCCTTTGTAAACATGTTCCTTTTGAGTTGGTGGTCTCAATTGCTAGCTTTAGGTCTTTTCAATGCAACATGATGTTAATGTTGTAAGTTAGTGTCCTTTGCAGTATGTTTTTACTTTATGAAAGTTATGTTAGGTTTTGGATGCATACGTTGTCTTGTTCAGCGTTCAGCCCAACTCTCTTAACTCTTCTGTTTCCAAAAAAACAAACATTGCAAAAGCCAAAAGGCCAATTTCAAGCTTCAAAACTGTAGTCGACAAACTAATGGGTGACATCACGATCACTGTCAGCCTGCACGTAAAACTTGTAAAAATCACTCATTACACAGGAAAGGAAAACGGCAAGTATGGCAAGCCAAAGTTGAATTAGGAAGCTAGGCTCTAAACTGTGGTGGGAGTTTAGAGTGTGTGTGTGTCAAAGTCTGTTTCCTCATCGATTAATGTTTCCCCTTATCTTAACCTGACCCCAACCAGTTATCTCTGCGAGGCCTACAACATTAGCCGTGTGGGAAACTCTGATTATATGGTAGGAAAACACTACTTATAGGGGAACAGAAGTTAACACAACACCAGGGACAGTTTGGGTAATGTTTTTATGGATGCTAGTTTATTTTATCTTCCAGATAAGTTTGACTTAACTGCTGTGGGTTTGTTTACAACCTGTATGATTGTCTGACTGCTTACTGAATGCCTCTTGCACCATTTCATTTCTTTTGGCTTTGCTTATGATTCAAGATCTCAGCAATCAAACTAGTGGAGTAAAATGTGATTCACAGTAGAAAGGATGGACAGTCAATCCTTAACAAATAAACCAGAATATTTTTGACACATTGGGAAATACATTTATTATCTTTCTTGTAGAGAGTTAGGAGCACTATCTTCCCAAAAGGTATTGGGAATATTTTCATTTTATACAAAATATATGAGTGATTTAAGCATGTCCTAACATCAAGTTATTTTTCTAATTTGATAGTAAAGGAGAAAGCAATATTGGAGAAATGGAGAGGCTGTACAAACATGGTAACTGTAGCTCAAATTCACTCGTCATAATGTGTGTGTTTGTCCAGTTTGGGACTCTGTTTCAGATTTTTTCTACATGTTTACAGAGAATCTTTTGGCTGAAAACTGTTCTGGCATGTGTGTTTGTGTGTGTCTACATTAGATAATACTCTTACAGCAACAGACATCTTCCCCCCAAGCCCTGTGCCAGGCCTCAGTCTCCTAACATGGCAGTGCAACGCTCCTCTTGAATGTGATTGCACCACACACCCCCTGCCGTCTAATGAGAGGATTAGGCACTGCATATTTGTAAGGATCCCCTGTTGAGGTTGCCCCTTCCTTTCCCTCTCTCTGTCTCCTCCTGCTCTCTGCAAGGCTCTCTGCTGCGTTTATGGGTCTCTGCGGTTCAATAGAGTATCTACTGGCCTGCTGACGCATGCAAAGCACAAACATTCACGCACGCGCAAATTCAACCTTGAAACGCCTACACACACCCACACATGTGGGCACATAAAGGCCTGTATACACACACACAAACCTAGGCTACACACAGCAGAGGAGATATGTTTTGGTTTTAAACATGCAGTAGATGGGGGGGGCTTTGTTTTCCCCTCACAAGCAGCCTGTTCCCTATGTGTTGTTAGTGAACATAGAAGAATCTAAGGATGATCAGTACTATCCTCCCATGTTTGTCGATAAAAGACATACAGCTGAATCAGACCTGCTAGTATAATTACAGACAGGAATCTGAAGAATGCTGTGATCTGAACTGAGCCTGACACCATGTATAGGGCCCCCATGCAGCTGATTTACCTACTCCCAGAGTATGGGGGACATGTTGACCTTGGTGTTAGCGAGTGCCATTTGTTATAAATTACACAGTTTTCCAAGCATAATGTATTATACAACACATCTGGTGGATCACTACTTTTCCTGGTGTTCTTGTTTTTTTTAAGTCAGAGTTGCATCAGTCGCTTTTACAAACCCACTTTCATACTGTTTCCTCCGAGCCAACGAGCTCGCCTTAGTGTACACATGTATTTCTTAGGTTCACCATATACAGCCTGCGGTGTGCTTTGCTCTCTCCTACATCCAGAACAGAAAGAGGCCATGTCACTTATCTGAGGAATTCACCCTGAACATCTCTTCATAAACACTCCCCTGTGGAGCTCATCCCTCTCACACAGTGTCCATCTTCACACACATATTCCCACCCCCCTGGATCCACACAGTGTACTTTATGAATAGCAGAATGCAAAACCTATACAAGAGTCTGTATAACTAAAACTAAATCCATCATGCAAACACAGCCACAAACACCTGGAACTTCCACAAACTGCCCACATTTCTGACATATTTCTTTGTCTCTGTGTTTTCAGTGTTGTGCGTGGCTTCACCAAACAGGTGGTCCTCATTAATGCTTGTCTTGGAAAATGAGTCGAGACAAAGAGTAACACGTGCAAGCGGCTCTCATGATGGCTCATGTTGCTGGAGTTTTTTTGCTCTACTTTCATGAGAAAGACATCAGATCTGCAGAAATTCCTCACAGACCACTTCAACCCTCACACATATCTCCTCGTATCAGGAATAACAGGTACGGACAATGGTTTGTAGAGGTAAGGATGTTATTCACCTCAGACAGGTTGATGAGTATCTGACAGCAGCCAAAAACATACATCTACACGGCAGCATAGAGGAAGGTTGTGTTTTACTCAAGAGTGGAATTCCAGGCGCCCCGTTTCCGACTGATCTCAGCGATGAGGAGAATGTCAGAGTACAACGACAGAGATAAGAATGGCACCTGGAGAATGTACTCTACCGCCAGTCATGTACTCCTGAAAGAAAAGATATGCCAGAAATGAGCAAACATACCGTCACATACTGTACTGTTGCAGACCTTTCTACAAAGCAATGTTAGATATACGAGCATTGGCTGAATGTCTAAAATGTAAACACTTATTAGTGCATCATGGTAGTTGAGAAGACTGCAGATGAATCACCACAATATTCAGCATACTGTATGAGTGGCTGCCTCAGACCTGAGAGTATTTGCACTGTGCCCCATTTTGTGCAAACACCGATGTGTCTGAGCCTATACAGTAAGTGTGCATTAAAGGAGTGTAACACGACACCCAGGTCTCGCAGGGGCGGCTGAATCTCTGACCCCATCTGGAGTTGCCGACTTCCAGACTCTCTAAAGGCCTGGCCGCTAATGGATCGTGAACCCAGATGAATGGATGCTAGCTGTGCACAGACAATAAGCCAATTAACCCCCCCTGCCTTCTAACGTACAGAATACAATACTAGACAATCAGAAAAGATGGCTAATCAAAGAGTGTGTTAGGTGGTGTATGGTATCCCAAGATATTCCTGAATCACAGCATAATAAGTTTGAGATTTCATGTAGAGACATTTAGATTTTCATATCAGAAAACAATTTATGAAAATAACATTAACAGCAGCCATGTTCCAGCGCCTTGTAAGCCAAATACCAAACAGAACACTGAAAATGAAGGAGCTAAATCTAAATTTAGCAATAATTTATTTCATGTATTATAAACTATGTGCTTTTCTTATACTGTGATCCGTCAAAATGTCTCCAGGGACAAAATGTTTAAAACCTCAAAGGGTGGATACATTATTGACAGGAGCCTCATATTTTGTTTTCTGTCTCAGCTGTTTTGACTCATAATATCAGTGCACTAACATTACATAATTGTTATCTTACTTATGTCAGATATGATGCTTATTTAACACGCGTAGATGCACAGTGCACACACACAAACATATTTTGGGGTTAGTAATGTGGAAGTATTGTAGTAAACATAGTAGTGTTTGGATGTTTGCCAAGCAGTCTGTTTCGTGTTGTTATTTTACAGTACTTAGTTATAAGACGTTTAGCACAATGAAAATGTCTACTTATAATCATTATGTATTATATTCAGATGACTGTCTTTCATAAAGTATTAAATGGTTTCTCAGCTCAGCTCCCTCCAGAAACAACAATGTTTGGCAATTTTAAAAGGCAAAATATTTAATGGTAATAGGATAAACCTGGAATTTATCATACGATGGACACATTTGCAACTTTCTATCATTAGTGACATCTCATACATCATTGAGGGTCATGTCAAAAACTCCATTTTAAAATGATCTGAGCCCCACTGTGAGCCGTGAGTTTGTTTTGCTAAGCAGCACAGACACACCCTTTACTCTCTCTCTCTCTCTCTGCTTGCTTTCCTGCGTCATGTGTACATACTGCATTCTGTATTTATACTGAAAATAGCCAGGAGAGGGGGATTGGTCTTCAAACACCCTCCAGTTCTGTAAAGAGGTCACAGTCATATCTCCTTCTCAATCAGAGGACTGGATACGAACTCTCCTATGTGCCTGTGTGTCACATGAACTCATTAACAATGCATCTGGAAAGCAGCTGTGACAGCTCCACCCTCACTCACTAGGCGGCTCAAACTGCCCTGCTGCTAGGTGTACAGTACACATAAAGCCTAAAGACCACATGCTAGTGTACATTACAGTGAAACATGTACAGGTGCTAATTTATTATTTCCTAATACTAATTTAGTACTTAAATTCTCTGTATTGATCATTTGTACGGTTTTAATGTAGATGTAGTGTTTATAGTCTTTTAAATGTTGGTGGCATTGTTAAGTGTCTATTGTACCAATGCATTCCTCAGTCACAGCTCCATCTGTTTGTAGGAAGACTAGAGAGGCCCTCAGCAGACCCCTGAGAGGTCTAAAGTATGCTGGCCTCCCACAGTCTTGGAGAAAACACACTGAATACTCCACTCTGCTCTGGCAGGCCGGTTTTAATTCAGCCTGGGCCTCATGAGGAGGTGAACCAGTTGGACCCCAGCCAGGTAAATGGCTAAAACTAACAGCAACAAGCCATCAGAAGACATCATTCTCCACCTCCTCATGTCTTTGCCTCTAGCTGCCTTCAGTCTTCTCTGTCTTTGCAAAAACGTTTTGTCCAGTAACAGGGTGTGACAAGGGGACATTTATAGTCCTCGTCCTTGAGGGAGATATGACCACCAGTCTGCCACCTTTACTGTGCAGTTTCCTCCATTTCAAGATGACTCATCCAGTTCCCTCCCCCCTTTTCTCTCCCGTTATTGCTTGAAGCGTCCAGTGAGAAGCATCGTTGGCAGTGTGGCCATACTGCGGGCTGCGCTCCTGATTTACTGATTGATTTCAGCATTAACGACCAGCCCCCCCTCCTCCTCCCCCTCTACACACACACATATTATCTAATGTCGGGCCTGTCCTGTGGCTAAGATAAAGCATTTACAAGCCTGAATGCTGAAGTCTTGATAATGTATTGATGCAACAGAGGAGGCAGAGATGTACATGGAAGTGTGGTAGAATTTTCAATCAAGCTTAAAACAAATGTGTGAGGTAAGTCTGTGTGGATTTAGTTTTCACCTGTTTTTTATTATGAATTTGGTTGGTTGGGTTGTAGTTTGTCAGAAGTAATAGAGTGAATAATAATCTCTCCTGGACGTGGATATAATCATTACTTTAAAAAAAAATGTTGTTTAAATGTGCAATGTATCAAATGACAAGTTAAACAATGTTGACAATGCAAAAGGGGTCGATTGTACTGAGGTATCTACAGATAATAAGCACCTGAATATGAAGTTTTCTGGTGGGTTTCAACTAGCCTGTGGGACAAAACAAACCAAGTTCGAAATAAATGCAGCATTTGTTCCATAACTGCTAGATGTGCAAATAAGCAACTGTTTGGTAACACATTTGCATTATTAACAAAGTGGTTATATTTAATGTTGTGATCAAATACTGTTTCTGCTGCCCTATAGTGGCCAGTACATTTATTATTGCAGGTATAAAGTAAGAATACAAACATTTTGGAGAATCAAAAGCACATTCCCTCTCAATAAAAAAGCTGAGCTCCCAACAATAAAACAAGCCCTTTCTCAATTCAACTCATGGGTTTTTGCTGCAACCGTCTTGTGGTCTGGTTCACTAGCGTGTGGCTAATATTAGCGTACTTTAGATAATGCTGTGTCATTTGCCGAGTGAGTTTACTGACTTAATACTCCACTTCTACTGCACTACATTTTATAATTTTACCATTATGACTTACTGTCATTTGTGGCCACAGTTATTGCTGTTCAGCGGAAGACACATTTGCTCACTTTAATGCAACAATGCTTAAGGCCACAAGGCTCTAATTCTAAATGGATTTGCATCAACCTCCTCCACTGCAGACTGTGGTGATGGTTCATAAGATCCTGAGACCCCTTGAGAAACATGGCACTGTAGTTCATTCTGAAGCTACTGTGTAGTGGTTCCATGGTTTATAAGTCCTGAAATCATGACCTGCAGGCATTTGAAAGCTATGAGTCTTTAGGCACATGTTCCATGACAGATAAGCAGAAATAAAACACATTCTATGTATATGTCAGCACGGGGTGAACTGAAGTAGGAAAGAAAAGCCCCAATGAAAATATATAGAACCAATCAATTTGAAATGTAAAATCAATTTGGTATCACATGGTAAAACTGAAAAGAGGGTAAAGAAAGTAAGACTGTTATTCTTTCCCCCCTTTCAAAACGGTTATGATCATGTTTGAATGTCCTCCTTCTCTTTTTCTGTTTCCCATATGAACACTTCAATAAAAAAGTATTCAAACTGAAAAATGGGCCAAAAATGGTTGTCAGACCTCCTGGCTTGTTTTCTCTTATCAATAACCTTAGAAAAGTGTGTGTACAGGGGATACACACCAATCTTTGTCAGGACTCTGATAGTGCAGCAGATACAGTGCAACACATGAAGCCATGCTGCTGTTTTTTTTTAAACGGTCAGCACTGAATGTCACATTTAGTGATGTTGACACAGCTGTATACAAATTGGCTGGACGCTCACTAATCAAAATGTGACCGTTTGCCCCTTGCAATGTCTTGAAGTCTCATTGTGAGAAAGAAAAAAGGTGGAGTACAGTATGTTTCATGGAATGAGTTAACAAAATGATATTCAAGAGTATAAAGATACATAATTTATGATTCAGAAATCTGCTTCAAGACACCGAAAAAAAAAAATGGTTGAATGATTGCTGATTACCAAGGCTCGCAAAATTAAACAAAGGGACTCAACTTCTCAATACAAAAGACACATCTGCCCTCCTATGTCTCAAGCAGCTAAGAGATAAAATGATCAATAACACACATTGTTCAAATAATGTAAATGTTTAGTTTGCTTTAAAGGAAACCCTACACCCTCAGTGTTGTCTTTATTTTAGAAGACACACAGACAAAACTGGGAGAAAGAAGAAAACCTGGCAGGAATTAACACCGTAAAACAGAGGTAAAGGTCGCAGGGGCATATTTTAACAACTATGGTACCTCTGGTGACATAAATGTAGAGGATTGCATCACATAATATATAACAAGTAATTATTTGTTGTTTGCCCTCATAAACCTGGCACTGACTACAAGATAATCTTAAAAGGCAGTGGGTAGATTGATGGACACAGGATAATCTTTGAGGCAGTGGACACAATCTTCATTTAGGAAATGGCCAGAGTACTACTTGGCGTAGCTCTCTTTTCTCAGACCCCATTTACACGCAAACACAAACGAAACGAAACGCAAACGAACCGAATACGATATCAAAAAAGTATTCCGTTCACACGAGACCGCTCGAAAGCGCTGGAGACGCTGTAGTACATATGCCGGGCCTGTAAGTGGCGCTGTACTTCCGTCACAAAATACACCAAAAGCAGTGAAGAAGACCCCTAAGCATGGTTGCCATGGTTGCCCTTCTGTTTATGCCCCGCGGTGGATTTAGCAAGATGTAGTTCATGTAATCCTCCATGTCCACTTGTTGCTGATGGTTGTGGTAGAGGAGCTGTAGATTTTGAACTAACATCTGTAGCATGGTCAGTAGCAGTAGCAGTAGCTACTGACAGTAGCTACAGCAGTGAGCAGCAGAGGTGGGGAGAGGTGGGGCTATGGCTTCATCGTTATCAGGAAATGATCGTATAGGGCAGGGGTCGGCAACCCGCGGCTCTCGAGCCGCATGCGGCTCTTTAAGCCCTCTGCTCTGGCTCCCTTGAGTTTAGACATAAATAAGAAGGAAATAAAATAAAAGTATTTGTAGGACTATTTAAAGTGGACCTATCATGCTATATTTGAATAATATAGTGTAGGACCATACCTATATAAGGCATATTTATACTTTTTTTTTTTCAAAATATCAAACAGATCATGCATTTTAGCCATGCCTCATTTTGCTCAATTTGAATTTTTTTAGCTCTGTTTTTGCAAGGGCAGATTCAGTGAGAACAGCACCATCTACAGGCCTGGCATATGTACTACAGCGTCTCCAGCGCTTTCGAACGGCAATGGCCGTGGCTGTCTCCTCCTGATTGGTGGAGTTGGCCCAATAGCCGTAGCGCCACTGTCCTGACGTCAGGACAGTGTTCAAATCTGGATCAGTTTTTATCAGATCCGTTGCAGCCCCTTTTTTAGAGATTTGGGTATGGAGGAAAATAGAGAGGGTTGTGTTTTCTGACCAAGCGGCAAACTCTGGGGAAGAGCCGGGACGCCAATACGGAAGTGCCACAAACTGCAGTTCATATATTGGCCGATAGGCGATGACTGCAGAAAGGAGCAATTTCCATAGACCCCATGTTAAAATGCCCAATTTCACAGCAGAAAAAAAACGTTTCTAGCCCTGGATGCAATAAATATTATTATGTATATAGTTAGATTCCACCTTCATGATTATGAATCTGTGAGTGAATTGTTTTCTAACATGACCCTTTTATTTATATTAGGTCTTAAAGTTTTTGCATAAATTAGGGCGTGGTCACATTGAGTGACAGCTCTGTCCAGTGACTGCTGCTGTTAGCTTCTTGTCTCTCTGCTCGCTGCTCTGTCTCCGTGAAGCTACAGGGACTCTGCCTGCTCAGTTCATCCAGGGAACACAACTTGACCCCGGCCGTGTTTGTTTGTTCTTCATGCTTATATATCGGACTATTGTGACTCGCTCTGCGGTTAAAACAGACGGTGCATGAATGCCGTTTTGCGGTAAGTGAAATTCGAGTACTTTATTTATGTGTTTATGATTTCAATCAGCTACGTAATGAATGTTAAGGCTTGGGTTAGTGTGTAAGCGAGTGGTAGCTACATCGGTGCTAACGATGCTAATCTTAGCCTCCAAGTTAACTTAAAACCATAGACTGTATATATAAAGGTTAAAACGAAATAGACAAGTGTTAAGCGTTAAGTGGGATAATACTGTAGAACAAAAGGCTTCTGTTTGAGGTTGATAAAATAATGTCATCCTTGTAACTTAGAGAGATATTTTATTATGTAGGTAGGAACTGTATGCATCGCTAATGTTAATTTAAATTGGCTATGCTCAAGTATGTAGACAAGCTAACGTCGAAGTAGTGTATGTGAAATCAACCTCACAATAAGATGTGTGTATATTACAATTATTAATGTCATATTTCAAGATGATTACTTAGATATTACAATATGGTTGGTTGAGCTGGAGTTCATTATTGAGCTTAGACATTAACATCACAGTCATCTGAAGAACGAACCCAAACCTTGTTGTTTTTATTAATTGCATTACCAAATTGGTATCAAATAAACAGTAAGCATTGGTAACACAACTTCCAAAGTTACAGTAAAATAAAAAGGACCCTGACTCGGACAATACACAATCCAACATGTTCAACAGAAGATAATAAGTTATATTGTTTGTACACATGGTTCTTTACATATATATCTGTTTGTTTAAAGTGTATAATAAAATACATTTCAATGTTGATGAATTTCATACTGTTCATTCATAATCTGATTGTCTTTGTAGCTCACTGTTGAAATAAAAAAAAACATTACAATTACAAAATAATTATATCTACAGCCCCTAAACACAAACACACCTCTTTCATAAATAACACACTTGTTCTGCAATAATATGTTTTATGTTTCCTGTAATTTTTGTTAGGAAAGGACATGCCTGAAGGACACGACTCAGCATCTCCTCTTTCTCCGAGGGTCAAGAAAAACATCCAATAGGAAAATTAAAAGCTGATGTTATGATATGTTAAGACCAGTACAGGACATTCACTAAGAAACTATTTTTATTGTGAAAACACAGTCAGCTGATCGAATGCACCTATTTCCACATCTTCACTCCATCAGCTGATTATTTCTATTTGCCTCACTTCATGAGCTTCACAACATGTACCTTGTACCGCAGAGTTTGCAACGCAAATAAATGGGGCCAATCTTCAGTCGGATGTGAATGTGTAATCTAACATTTTCAGTAAGAATAATGGACAAAAGGAGTGCAAATACAAATTCAATTTATTGAAATGTGAACCAAAAGTTAATCAAACATGTTTTAAATAAAAAGCACATATGGACAGAAGGTGTAAACCTATTAAATGTATAAGTAAACACATTTAGTCAAATAAAGTGACAGACTAGGCCTGATCAGGTGGTATCAGACCTGATGGCTACTCCATCAGGTCTGGTCCTCCTCACAGAGGAAAGACCCTCAGTCCTCTCCGGCCAAACCAACAGACAGGACGTCCATCTCACGGAGGTTTCTCTCTGAAGTCTCTGCAGCTCGCTGTCTCAATCCATCCACACTGAATATGAGAGGGGAAAAATGAAAATAATAAATGCTTTAGACAATAAGAAATATAAAGTTGACTGTTGAGTTGCTCAGTTTTTTTAGATTGTCAATACTATTACTGTATAACTAATATCTCAGGTTAAGAGGCACCTTCAAATAAAGATTGGTCTTTAAATACATTTTGTCTTTTGAATTGTTTGTCTAAAGTCAAGGATGTAGAACTGGTACTTGTAGTTTTAATGATACAGTCTGGTTATAATGCTGTTTGGAGGAGGCCTCAGGTAAGAGCACTAACTAGCTATCATCACATGTACCTTAGCTTAACTTAAATGTATTAAACGTATAATTAAGTGATGGCAAAATATAAATAACTAATGTCATGCAAACATATTAATATTTGCTTGATTCCAGTGTTTAATTTAGCACAATTGCATACAAACGTTAAGGGATTTTAAGATTCTGAAGTATTATGCTAAAAACTCAACTTAGATTATTATTTATAGTTTTGCTGAATAGTCTCATGTCCGCTTACCTTAGAAACGTAAAATGCGACGGCAGTGTGCAGATGGGGAGCATGTTAGCTTAGCTTGGTAGCTTCAGCTAGCTCTGGAACTTCCAGCCCGGTGGCAGCAGGTCCCGCCTCGGCTCCGCCTCTTTGCCCTTATTTGGAGCAGGCTGGAGCAGGCGGGAGTGGAACTCTGACGCCACTGTCGAGCCGTTAGTGGCCGACTCCGCCTACTAAGGGCTTCTCGGCAACTCTGCAGAATCCTATGGGTGACGTCACGGACCCTACGTCCATTTATATATACAGTCTATGTTTCTGACACTTGGTGAGTTCCCTGGAACACCGGGGGCACATATGTATAAAAGACGTACAAAAGTGCATTTTGCATGATAGGTCCCCTTTAAATGTTGTTGCACGGTTGAAAATGTTTCGTATCTTGTATTTTGAGGTGATACTGTGACACATAAATAAAAAACAAAATGGTTTTAATTAGGTCAACTAAAATATGCGTCATATCCTACGGTCCCGCACCAGCGCCTTATCTTGCAGGTGAATAACCTGACCCCCGGCTCGATGAGCGAACTATGGATAAATCAAAGAAAAGAAAAGTATCGGAGGAACACAGGATTTAATTCTGCGTGGTTAGAGTTATATGCTTTCACAGCAAACAATGCTGGCTTACCGGTATGTTTGATATGTGGAGAGAAGTTGTCAAAGGTGCTGCAGCCTTTACGTATCGAGGAAAAACACGGAAGAGGAAGACAGCTGACGATCTTCAGTCATAATTCAATCAGTAAACTCTTTTTAGGGTGCAGCTATATGTTTTATTTATTTCAAAGTGGGTCAATTTCAATTGTATTTTTTTTCCTTCAAATGTGCAGAGGACTCCCCAAGTGCTGTGTTTAATTTATTTTAAAGTAGGCCCGTGTATTTTTTGTATTCTCCTTATAAGAGTTATTTGTTTCTTATTAGAAGTTAACCGTTTTATAATGTAATAAATAATAAATGCAAGAAAACTATAGTTTTGTCTATAATCTAACAATAAATACAACTTTATAAGCTATCAAATATGTTTTGCGGCTCCAGACAAAACACATTGTTGGAAAAGGGGCCAAAATGGCTCTTTTGGTCAAAAAGGTTGCAGACCCCTGGTATAGGGCGTACACACTGAGCCGTTTGCCCCCACAGAGCATTCCGTTTGCAGATCTATCCACCTTGGGGCCCGTTATCATTTGCGCCGTCCGTTTCCGCGTTTCCGTTACGGCCTCGTGTGAATGAACGGGCTATACGAAAGAGAAAAGTAGCGGATACAACCGTTTGCGTTCTCGTGTAAACAGCACCTCAAGACAGAGGGTGTGAGTGTTGGACCCTAGCCACATGGAGAGGGTAACGAAAACGAACCGAATTCGATATCAAAAAAGTATTCCGTCCACACGCAATCGGCACCAGAAACGTGTCCGTCCACACGAGACCGCTTGACCCGCTGTAGTACATATGCCGGGCATACACCAAAAGCAGAAGACTTCACGAGCATGCATGGTTGCCCTTCTGTTTATTCTCTGCGGTGGATTTAGCAGCAGAGGTGGGGAGAGGCAAGCGTGTGCTCCTGCTGTAAATCTCCCCGGTAGTCCACCAGCAGATGAAAAACACCCACCTCCCCACCTCTTCCAAGGGACGAGGAAACCGTGCGGCAGAGTTTCCGTTATAATTTTTTTGCGCCGGTCAACATGTCCATTAGTTTAAATCTTCCGGACAAAATTATAAAAGTGCCGGTCAAAGGTCTTCTTTGTTATTTATTGAGCTTTAAAACAAATGAATAACGACTATATATCATAATATAAGAATAATATACGGAGTCTCTCTTTTCCTCCCCCTCTCCTGACAGCGCGTCAGTATTTTCGTTATCAGGAAATGATCGTATAGGCGTAATCACGGAGCCGTTTGGCCCCCCAGAGCGTTGTGTCTGCAGATCTACCCACCTTGGGACCCATTATCGTTTCTGCGTTTCCCTGTAGGCCTTGTGTGGCTGAACCGTATATGATAGAGAACTGTAGCGGATACGACTCGTATCGTCTCTGTGTGGCTGCAGCCTTAAGTGTGAGAATGTGATACACACGACTGCATGCTGGGGAGAGCTGGTGGGTGAAAGAAAATATATCTGCTTTAGGCAAATTTCCATTCTACCCAAGTTTGGGAGGAAAAAAACAAATGACAAACTTCACCCTGCCCAGCAGTTACATCAGTGACCCTCATAACTCATCATTGTCTAGCACGACTATGTGCTGCCTTCAAGATCGTACTCATTATGAACACAAGTGTCCTATACCCTCCAGGCTTCTTAAGGCAGCAATTGAGAAACAATTTTGGTTAATAAGTTACATGACTAGTTTTTTGTTAACATCCTACAGCTGATTACCTGAAATGCAGTCGGTATCCAACGGTGAACAGGCAACAGGGAACATGTTGATCTGAGAAGAAAAAGATGGAAGGGTGCCCTCTGGTGTTTGGAAAAAATAATGACACCAATTTGCAACGAAACTTATCTTAACCTGCCAGGGTGCGTGGAAATCCTGCCAGGGGCCAAGTCCCACAACGGGCTTCTCAAGAAGATCACATGCTTGTCATGTAACATTTATTCAGGCTACAAAACTGTGTAATCCTTGTTTAAACTTTTAAACAAGTCAACAAGCTTATCTCAAAACTGTTTTCCAGACTCTCGTTGACCTAAGGTGAAGCCGAAAACCGGCGGATAAGCAAAGGACATTTTTGATCAAGTCATGTGTGCTGAATTTGTCAACTCTACCTTTATAATAAGAATAAACAAGTGCAGTGCAGGGCAATTATTCAATGTTTTATATCAATGCATGAGAGTGAAATACTATATACACACAACACTTTATTTTAACCAAAAATCTTCCACCTTGTTCAAAACACAATACAATAAGAGGCCGTTGAGACTACAGTTTAGAAAGTGCTGCTATATTGTATAATCATCCTTTAATGTTGAGTTTCCAGCTTTGATGAGGTCTGCCACAAAAAACGTTTGAAGAAATCCTCTGTAGGTGCTATCCTGATGTCTACCCCTTCACAAACTTTAACAAAGAAGACAAGGCTTTATAGTCGATACTTTTTAAAAGAACCTTTAACATTAGAAGCATTTTTCGATTTTAGTGCATACATTGGAGCAGTAATCCTGTTCAAATTTGATATAAAATGCAATATCTCAGTTTAGATTGAATAAAGCAAGTTGGTAAATGCCTCTTGATCTGGTTCTGTTTTCTGGATCAGTTTCTGTATTCACAACTGTAAGGTAGCAGAGGTCTGTGACATGGCGTTGTAAATGAAAGTGTTGTTGAAGGGCACAAACTGGTGGCTGACGATCTTGATGGCCTCTTGAGCAGCAGATCCTAAAGAAACACCATTAAAGAAGATGAAATAAACATCTTTGATTTGTTAGCACTATGTAGGTGAGAATGTATTTTAAGGTCGAAAATATTACCTCCTAAAAATGCAGCGACTGTGTGTGGCTCTGCTGCACCATATCGACAGCTGCAGGTTTAAAGAAAGAAAAAAAAGCTTGATTATAAATTTGATACAGTCTTTTACAATAATTTCATCAGTAAACTGGACATCACTTACAACTCATGGATGTAATCGTCCTTAATGTTGACGTTGAGGCTGTACTCCTGCAGGAGGCTGTTCACACAGAGCTTCAGTTTGCTGATGTCATCTTCCACCTGGTAGTTATAAACTCCTGGGAAGAAAAACATGGGGGGAAAGAAAAGACAAAAAAATGTTGCATCAAGAGGAAATATTGTCATAATTCCAGACTATGAAGTATTTGATTTTGTGCAGTGTCAAGACAGTAACATGAAGATCTTTAACATCTTCCTCAAAATCTGCATGATCCTTGGTCGTACCTGGGTAGCGGGAGTGCTGCTGATAGAAGCGATCTACAGCGCGCAGCATGAGGTAGAAGACCATCTCGCTGTCTGGATTGTCCATGCTTGAGGCTGAGGACACACATTTATGTTAATGGGCAAATATTCTTCACGCTTAACAGAAGATAATATTGTACAAACTCAAAAACAAGACATGACATAAACAAAGCTGAACAGTTTAATCTCCAGCTTACTGATTTCATCTTTATTTACTGAATCCACACTATATTCTTCAGCCAGTGATCTGCAGCGCACCACCCTCAGAAATGATGAGTTCTTACCTAGACACCAACACAAATTGAACAGTTAGCAATAAACACATTGTAGGTGCAGCAAAAAGTGTATATTTTGCTCCACCTGTTTGCAGTTCTCTTGAAATCGAGAAGGAACATACAGTGACAGCAGTACAAATCTTAATATTTCCATAATAGGAGAAAAAAAAGTATGTATCCGTCATAATACTTACAGAACAGTTTGATGTCCTTTTCCAAGATGCTCTCTGGTGGCTGGTACAAATAAAAGTAATACAATTTTAATCACAATGTAATGTAAGTAGCAGCATTTTCATCCATATATTCAGTATTTCAGGGCTAAACCTGGTAAAGCTTGTTATTACTTGGGACCTATCAGACATTTATTTTGAGCACAAATTTAAAATGGATTTAGGACCCAAATAAAGTCATGACTAACTCCAGTACTTTCACACACTGACTACGTGGGTTTATAACATACCTTTCCTATAGACTGCAATAGGCTTTCTACGTGCTTACAAACAGCTGCTACATCCTGCAAGGCCTTTTCCCTGTAACTGAAATCAAAAACACAAACACAAAAATAAACATCAACACAAATCCACATAATTACTGTTAGAAAGAGGCATAAAACCAGAGGCCTGTACTACGAAGCTTGATTTTCGCTTAGCCGGCTAAATTCAGGGAAATCTCGGGCTTTCCGGTCCTACGACGCTGGTTCTCTTTTTAGCAGGCTAGATTTCCATGGTAACTTATGCTGAGCGGCAAACCTGCTCCGGAGCAGGTTAGGTGGCAGGCTAAGAGATCAACTCAGTGAAAGCACTGCCTGCTGACCAATCAGAGCTCCGTGTGCGGAGTTTAAAGCGATCAATTCATATGACAGGAGGAGAAAGGAAATACAGTTTAAACTGCCGTTGCAGGAAAGACGACCGGCCAAAATCAACTGACTGTGTGAACGTGAAAATGAATAGAATATCCCCTCCCATCTTCAGAGCAATCTGACTATTATAACATTAGCGTTAAGAAAGCTTACTTAAATATCTGCCACGACATAAGTAACCGGATCAGAGTAACATTAAGTACAGTCCGCGGCACTGTGAGTGCAGACGTCGATGTGTCCCATTATCATTCATATCATATCACATCATAATGTATCATATATTTCCTTATTTGAGTCAGCTTCTTGAGCCGTATCTGGCCGTGCAACACTCACAGTGTCACATACTGTATGCAGAAGTATTATTTTAAGCAACACATTAAATTGACGAAACACTCGAGTCAAATTCTCCTAATTAAAGTCAGATCCACTCGTGTCTTGGACGGGGCAGTGATTTCATAAACCTGTTAATGTACGCATTCAAACACTTTTTCTTTTACCAGCTGTATTCACCTTGCAGGTGCAGCTATGTGGCTTTTATCCTGGATAAAGTGTTTAAGTCATGGATGTTTAAAGTTTAACTTCCTCATATTTGACTAATATTAAAGTTCACTTTTCATTCAGGAAGTATGACGCTGCGCTGTCAGTACGCTTGTCCGTGTTTGAGATTGGTCGAATGCTCCAAATACCACCCCTTTCATGTGAACGCGCACCTAACTAGATAGGACACGGCTGGCTTGAGCGATCCACTTGATAACCGGCGTCGTAGTACAGCTTAGCGCCAGCGCGTATGTTTTGGCTTAGGCCAACCGGCTAACTCCAACATATCCAGGTTAGGTTGAACCAGCTTCGTAGTACAGGCCTCAGATGTACTGTTGGATCAGAGGTTTTCTGAGTAGCTCTTACAACAACAACAAATACATCTACACAGATAGCACTCATATATTCCAGACTTACACATTTTGGAGGTTGATGAACTTCTGAGAGTCTGCGATCATATCTGGGATGCTTCCCCGTACAGGAAGGCTTCCATTGCCTTCTTTAAGGACAAACTCCTTTACAGCTCTGAGCATCACCCAGAAGGACGGGGACTGGTAAACACAAACAAAACAATACACACCACACTTTAAAAAAAAAAGCATGAATTACTACTAGGGAATGACTATGATATATCCATGTGTCCTTTTAGAGAAAAGGTCTCAGAAATAAAAAAGTTCTTACCTGTGATGTGATGTTGTTACACTGCTCACTATTGAAGAGGTCTTCAACAGCACTAGGAGTCTGCAGAAACAAGGAGTGTAATCAGACCTCACAGGTAAATGTCGTACTATAGAAAACATAAAGACTTGGGAGGAAATATGTTAAACAAGATAACTCTTATAACCTAGGAGTATTTGGGGTCTGGTACCTTGGTTGGATTTAAAGCAGTATTGACATTCTTAATAGCTTCTTCAAAGTTTTCTTCGTCCTCTGGGACACCATTCTCTTTCTTCAGGATCCCTAAAGGCACAAACAAAATGTGTAAAATAAAAGTCGTAGATAAGTTGAAACACCAAAGTTACTGAACTGACAGTTTTACACAATACAGAGGGCCTCAGATACCTTCTCGAATGAACTGTCTGAAGGCCTCTTTCTCCTTGTAGTTCTTCGGTGCCTGACAGTCGTGCTACAATGACAAAACTATTGGTTTATTATTATCGTAAAACAACCCAACAACAGCAGTGATTCATTTGTCAGACACTTTTGCATTGGGGAGGCCACAGACACTGTAATGTACCTCACTCAGCCATTTCTCCAGGTGCTTAGCAATGATGATAACCCACGGTGTGTGACTGTGATCCTGCAGATTCAGTAAAAAAGAGAAAGAAGCACATCAGTTGTGTAAAGCTGGCATAGCTTATATGTTCATCAGTTTAAATGTGCTGAAGTACACACCTTCTTGTCCATGCTTTCAAGGTCGTAGGACTCAATGTGGCTCTTGAATTCAGGAAAAGGCTTGAATAACCGGAGGTCCTCCAAGGCATTGTCCGGGTGGGATTCAATCACTGAAAAGGAGGCAAGTAAATGTCAATATATTTTTACATTTGACATATAAACCATGAACAACGGTGAAAAGACCGTGTAACAAAAAGTGTGGCTCCAGGCAGACAGGATGTCAATAATCTCATGTAAATAATCATGAGTCATGACTATAGAGGGCAATGTATGACATGTTATTTACCAAAGTGCTGCTTTTGCAATTTAAAGTGTTTATTCTTCAATGTGAACTGAAAGGTTACTTTTAAAATGTGTTAAAATGTCATAATAAGAAAAAGTAGAATTCAAGTAGAATGCTAACCTGTATGCTCCTGCACGACGAGTCGCATGTAGCCAATCAGGCCGTAGCTCTTGCAGACGAGGAAAGGTACCGAGGTGCTCCACAGAACTGAGCCCAGCCTCAAACATGTGCTGTTGGATTTACGATAGACTTTTACAACTTTACAAAATAAAATAATGACCAATCAAGGCGATAAAGACAGTTTATATAAAACAACATATAAATAATGAAATATAAAAAATGTCTTATTTAAAAAAAAGAAGCTATAAATCTCTTTGTAAATTACATTAAAAAAAGATTCTAGTTAGGATACTATAACTTCCTTAATAATTCATCATTAACTCTTTTGTTATAGTGCAATGTGAGTGTAAACATTAACCATCTCAAACCTTTCTGGCAACTGGACACCGATAACTATGCTGAACCTGTGGAAAAACTCAGGATCATTGTCCAGAAGCTTGTCTGGACTCTGCAGGAGTGACAGAAAATACAAGAAAGATCGCTGTCACTGTCAGAACAATAATACGGATTATTACATTTAATATTTTACACTTAAATGTAACGACATTTGCATGCTTCTTTTATAGTGGTATGGAAGTTGCCCTTGGTTGTATGTCCACTGGTTTATGTGTGTTAGTGTGAAATGTATATTTATTGTTATTATGAAGATGGTATAAAAGACGTTCGATATAAATTCTTACTTAAACATTAACACTGTTAAAACGTATATGGCATCATGTTAAAGCTTTGAAAACGACAAACCTCCTCGACAAAGTTTCCAGAGACATCAGTGTTTAGTTCTTGTAGCAGCTCAGTGGCAGCCTGTGCTCGATTCTGCAACATAAAAACTAAGGTCAGGGCTCATACAAATACATTTAACATTTCCTACTTGATGCGTTTATTTAATATAAAAAATGACTCCATGAATAACCAAGTAGGAGGAAAGATGCAGATGCAAGGAGGAGATGGTGTACTTGCTTGTGCACTTGCATATGTTCATAAAACATACATTCTTTGATTTTGGGAAAATATACCTTTCCAATGCTGTTGTTGGTGAGGAAAAAGCTGAAAGACAAAATCGAAAGATCAAGCATGAACAAACGTGCAAATATAACACACTAATTCAAGTGTAGATACATTTACAAAACCAAAACAACTGCTGTCTTACTTGTTTCCAACATCTTCTCCCGAAACAGTGTGCCCATCGACTATGGTGAATGCTCCAATACCTGACAGAGAGATACATTAATTAAATAAGGGGGATTATTTCATTATCACTTTTATATATATGCTGCACAGTCTATGATCAGCACCTGCAGCATTAGCACAGAGCCACATATGTTTTACCTGGAAGCACTAGGTTCTTCAGTATCTCTGTCCCAGTTGCTGTGGCGTTGATGAGACAAACATGTGCATTCTCCAGTGACTCCTGACCATGGTCACCCCACAGTCTGAAAAATAACATGGACATGTGTTGCCACCTAGTGAAACAATGATTCCTCAAGCCACTGTGCAAGAATGGCTTAGCTACAAGAGCTTCAATAGCATTCACTAGCATACAGTTACACTTGATAAACCATCAAACACATTACATATATAAAGTCAGCGGCTGTCATTAGACAAGCTGGCCTTTTGATTGACAAGCAAACACTAAACAGAGACTCATCCCTATCATAACATTAGCCATTAGCCATAGCTAATGTTAGCACAGAGATACTGTTTTCATACAGCTAGCTCACTTTAGCACTCGAGCCTCACCGGTGCATCCGATAGCACCTCTCAGAAGAAAATTGAAAAAACAATTAGCTAAAATAATATTCTTTGTGAAATGTGCAGTATATCTTTAAACGTACCTGAGTTGTCTGTCGTATTTCTGTTCTTTGGAAGCTTTGGTGGCTGCCATCGCTTTCAAATGACAGACGCTTATAGACGTATTTTAACTTCCTCATTGACAGATTCGACAAAAAAAAAACATACTAGTGTGACAATTCGGATGCGCACTTTCCACACAAATGCTTCCCCTATGGAGACCGACTTGAATTGACATAAGGAAGGTATTGTTCAATTGTTCTATAGATATTGTGTTGATAATACAGTAGGATAAACTACCTTTCTGTGAGTTAATATGATCAATATAAAGTGAAACGTGTTGGAGGCAGCGGGGTCTGCAGACTCCCTGAGAGGAAGGGGCATAACGGGCATAACGCATAACAAAGAAGGGGCATCTCACACAAAAGATGGTGGGGACTTTGTGGACACTAGTGGAAACCAAAGCAGCAATGATATATGGATTTTTTAATTTAAAATATCCAGATATGAATGTAGCCGATCTATCCATGGGTAACATAAATGACTAATCTCATATATGCACACCAAGCCTGATCCTGACATTAACCTGTTAATAATTGTATGATCCATTTGCTGTTAAGATGATTTTGGAATTTAACCCTATATAATTTGGACTTGCACCTTATTTGCACTCTTCACACTTTGTATTGCCACAGTTGCAAAGCAATACCCCTAGGTAACAGTGTGATGCTATATCTTACAATATTTTTTGAATAATAATTCCACCATATGCACCCTAGGCGTATAATCATTTCCACAATCAACTAATACGGTTATTGTTTCAATCAATTAATCAATAAATTATTCCATGGTCACCGTTTTATATTCGTAATGTTTAAAATAAAAATGGAAAACAAATTATTTAAAAGTTTATTACAGAATTTAAGATTAGGCCTATACAATATTGAAAACAGACCAAAAACAACGAAGACCAAATAGTCTACGTTTAGATGTAATTAAAAGTAATTTTAAAGCAGAATTTGGTCCTGTACACTACCTTAACACCTACAAATGGATGACAAACAAAGCTTGCTTTGATGTATATTGAGAATTGTGTGTAATTAGCAGAGAATTACAATAAACACTGGTCATACCAGTCTAACATGATATGCTATCATCAGTTACATTTTTAGTAGAGAAAAAGACATTATGCAATATAATAATGTTGTAATCATATCTTACTGAAGTCGTTAAATCCGAAAAAGACTGACTGCAGTGACTTTAGACAAGATAAGCTTTAAAACCACAGACAGGTGTTTAAGTGTGTGTGTGTGTGTGTGTGTGTGTGTGTGTGTGTGTGTGTGTGCGTGTGTGTGTGTGGATGTGTGTGTGGATGTGTGTGTATGTGTATGTGGGCGTGAAGGGGCGTGCCAAGAAAGGGATAATTTCCCTTCCCGTTCGACCCCAACATAAACTTCATCAATAGCTTGTTTGCTTTGCTTGAAATCCGTGTCCGTCCTCCACGTGCGCACCGGAGTGCGGGAGTCACACACCGACAGCTCGCTCAGACCCGAGTTCACTACAGGCACAATGACAGGGAATCAATGGGGATATGGAAAAGATGACGGTAAGATCTCATATCATCCATGCTCCTACTGCTTCCCATCCACAGTGGAGGCATGTAACCTACTATTCCACACTAGCCTACATTTGTACTGTTGCGTCGAGTAGCATTGCGTGTTTCTAACGTGGAACACTTACGTTGTTAATGCGAGATTAGCCTCATGCTTAAAGGGATGTCTGCTGCTGTGACCTACAGTACACCTGACTTTACACCCGATTTGCTCTAGGTTCTAGAGTTCATTGCATTGGATCAGTGTAATGGACAGTTCAAGACGTATTGTGTTGCAGTGACAGGATGAGATTTGAGATCTGTTTTCCCTTTTGAATAATTTGGTCTTTATTTCATGCAAATCCCCACCTATTAGTTGTTGTTTGTAAACAGACCTTGTTCTTAAATTCAATGAGCTGTGTATAATTAGAACTGCAGATTTATATTATTACTATGCTTTAGAAATAATTCCATCCTTTTTTTTGTATGGACCCAGTGAAAACTGTTTATGTTTATTTTTAAAGTAGCATTCATATGGTCATCATCCTAGAAATGAAAACTGAAGGTGTAATTGAAGTATGTTCTGTTGATTTCTAATTATCTTCTTTTATATCAAGGACCTTCTGCATGGAACAAAAATTACCCCGTTGCTGATGGGGACCGGCAGTCTCCCATAGACATCCTCCCTCATCAAGCTCGACATGACCCCAACCTGGGTCCCATTGTCCTGAACTACGATCGTTGCACCTCCATCAATATTGCCAACAACGGACACTCTGTTGTGGTAGAGTTTGAGGACTCGGATGACCGTTCAGGTGAAATAATTTGGTATTCTTTTATAAGTTTACATATCATTTAACCCTGAATCTTTTTTTATTATTAAAGAAAGCAGAATCCCTGCTACAATCAAAATCAAGGTGTTAAAATGTGTGGAATCTTGGTTTCGATGTGGGGGGAAAGAACACAAGCAGAAAGGTGCATTTATATTTCTTGCCTTTTTGAAAACATTTAATGATTGCGTTGCAATTATTGACAGAGATCACAGTTCAGATTTGATCTGATCTCTGTTTTCTGCCACCTGCAAAGGAAATCTGTGCTAAAAGTTGACCCTCAATAAACATAAGTTTAAAAGGAGGGATTGCCTTCATTTTAAGAAAAAGTGCAAACCATGTGAATAACTGACCATAATCAAAGGTTAGAAATAAACCCCTGATTATGCTGCAGGGATATGCAGGCAGCAGTTAACTGTATGAGCTTCTGTCTACTGGACAAGAGATGTAATAACATCAGGTGATCTCAGTGGTTATTATGACCCGATTGGCTTTTATCACTGGGTGGATCCATGTTAACCACCCTGTCATTAGCATGAATGATAAGCTCAGAGACGCAGGGCTGTTTGGCTCAGACAGTTTCCACAGAGCAAGCAAGAAGCTATCATCGAAAGTCATTAATGTAAGAGGAGAGGAAAACTAATGCACTTCCTCAGCACTTCTCCACAGTTTGAACAAGGTGCACAAATCCCTTAAACCTGCTGTTGTCAGTTTGCCATGTGTGGCTTGGTCAGGCTGTACACATGCATACATTCACACACGACTTGTATTGTGTCACAAGAACATTTTAATTATATAGATTAGTGGTGCCCAATGCACAATGAAGTTATTAAAGAGTTTAACAACATATCATATTATGATCTAAAAAACATGGCTCTGAATAATGTAATTATAATAAATGCCTTTCTTCCCTCATGTACGTATTACCAAGTTTAGGGCTTACAACATTACTTCCATCTGTAACGACCTGAACATAATTTATTTTTATGCGACAATCTACTGATCGCCTCATATTCTAGATAAGGATTCTTCAGACCCATTACCATCACATTTGTTTGGTAAGCACATTGCCTTATAGCAGATCACAGAGTTATTTTGGTTATCCTAGATTTATACTGTAAGATGTGCCAGATAAGTGTTTTGCTCTTTGTGCCATTTCATGCCTCACTAATCTGACCTGCACTGGTGTGGCCTGTTTGTCAGAAGGATGTCAGCAGCATCACAATGAATAACAGTCAGACTACACTGCTGTTCTTCAAACCCAGCAGTGCAAGCCATAGGTTCTAACACAGTCTTCACTATCCTTCTAATGTGCTAAATATCACTAAGACATACATCTATTCATCCATGGTCCACAATGAATAGCTCAATCAAGCTAAAAGTAGATTTAATGTTTCTTTATTTAGAATAGCACCCTCTATTTGTGTCTCCAACTGAAGCTTGTGCCACTGAGCTCTAATGATGGATTTGTTTGTAAAGCAGGCGGACTCTCTGTTGACGGTGCTCATGTCATGTATCAGCCTTGAGTTAGAAATTGAATAAATTACTGTAGGTTTTGCCGGGTTAACTCTTCCTGCAGTTGTACCAAGCTGTTTGGATGATGATGCTCACAAAATACTCGTTCTAAAACCCATGGATAGAAGGATTGTGTGTGTTTTCATTGTTATTTTTGTTTACATGTCATCTTCTACAGTCATCCAGGGAGGCCCTCTTGACAACCCCTACAGGCTGAAACAGTTTCACTTCCACTGGGGTGGAAAGGGCTGCCATGGCTCTGAGCACACTGTTGAAGGAAACAGTTATGCTTCTGAGGTCAGTGTCGGTGTCTAATTAGCAAAACACACAAAGACACGTTTAGCAAAGGTGTGTCATTAGGTTTATTTGGTAACATCTTTTGCTAGAAAATAAAATCTAAATACAACTTTCATGCTGAGAAATACCATGCGTATGTGACTTGATTTCGTTTTTTTTTTACAATAAAGGCTGGTTAATGTTTTTTTGTGTCTTTCTTCCTTTCTTCCTGTTTCCCCACTCCAGCTTCATTTAGTGCACTGGAATGCAGTCAAGTTCAAGACGTTTGGAGAGGCAGCATCAGCTCCTGACGGCCTCGCTGTCCTGGGCATCTTTTTAGAAGTAAGATATTCCTCTTGATTGCAATCACATTTTATGTGAATTTAAGTGTTTGTCAGCTTTGAAATGAACATTTGCTATAGTTAAGAGATCTAAAGATATTTATATTCAAACATCAAAATCCAACCGCAATCTTCTCTGTTACGCAAGACAGGTGACGAACACAGATGGCTTCACATGATAACAGACTCTCTGTACACAGTGAAGTTTAAGGTCAGTAGATTGCAGCTAGGTTTTATTACCTGTAATATTCATGTGGTTAATGCTGCTGTCAGCATTACTGCAGTAATATAAATCTGTTGTCTTTTCATATTCCTGTTTCAGGGCAGTGTTACAGATTTCAAAGGTTTCAACCCCAAGTGCCTCCTGCCCAGCAGCCTCCACTACTGGACCTACCTGGGATCCCTGACCACCCCCCCTCTGCACGAGAGCGTCATCTGGATTGTGGTCAAAGAGCCCATGATAGTGTCTGAAAAGCAGGTGGGTGTGGGTCTCAGAAATGTTCCTTTGACCACAATACATGACTTCCAACACCTAGAACACTGTTGAGTATTTATTCTCCAGCATAATGAAGCACAGCAATAAGTCCAAATCCTGTAGTTGGAAACACCTTGGGCACTAGATCTATGTTTTTGTTTAGTACAACTCGATCTACCACCATCACTGCCTCAAAGGTTATGTTCAACTGTACAATATTTCTGATTGCTTTCAGTCATCTGTTTGAGCAAATGATCTGCACACAAGTAGTATTTACTCTCTGTGTCAGAATCAGAAATCCTTTAAAGGGTGAGTATACTAACATATTAAATAAAAGGGTTGAATTAATGTTTTTAGATTTGTAAGTAACACAGCTTCACATATGTATACCCAGATATTGTATTTGTTTCTGTAATTCAGTGAAGCTCAAGCTATTGATGTTTCAGTTGATCAGTCAGTTGTGACATCCATGTTTCCTGGCCTGCATGATGTTAGACCATGCTCTACTAGACTTTAAGTATCCACTGCCTCCATTGTTGTCCCATCAAAGTTAAGCATCACTGGATCAGTATGTTAGGTGTGAGTAATGATGGGGGGGATGTGGTGGTAGGGTTTACATCATCTAAAAAAATGTAATGTTTGGCCCACGTACGATGCTATGTTTAGAGGCAACAACATTAGCGAGCATCATTCATGGGGGATGCCGTGTTTGGGGTTGATTTGTTTTTATCCACCCCTCTTGGCACTGAGTGGAATCAGAAAATGTAGGTCTGGTAACCCCAGGTTTGACAAGTTAAGCTGACTAACAGGATGCCTGCAGCACATGCCCTCCAGGTCCCCATGTGGCGACTGCTGCCAGCCTCTGGATTATGCTCACACTCTTTGATCTTTTCTAGTCCGGTTCCATTTTTTTTTAACTCCAGGACTAAACACAAGTAATCAGGAGTTTAATGGCAGCGGCACCACGGGTGTAGGCATGAGCGATTTGTCTGTAAACCAATGTGTGTCGCATGGCTGGGGGTGAGAAGTAAGCTAGGCAACTAACCTCACAGCCTGTGTCTGCAGGCCTCAAGCCTTTGATCCCCTCCAGCTGATTATCATGATGGATGGATGACTGGATGTGTTCTGGGCTTTAATTGAGAAATGCTTGCAAGCAGACCCAGCAGGGAAAAGCCCTTTTTATAACGGGGTATTATTTTGTTTTTCATTACCCGGTTATTATGGACATGGCGCTAATGGGGAAATAACAAGAACATTACAGTAAAGTGAAGGTAGATTCACATTTTGGAAGTGAAATGAGCTAGTATTATACAATATATTCCTTGTAAACAAATGGAACAAAAAGAATACAACAACAATTCATTTACTACTAAATCTTACTAAAAGCATCGCCTGCAGCCAGATCTTAACGTAGCTTCTTACATTTCTGTAATAGAGCTCCAGTGTTTTTCAGAAAGGATCAAACACATCAGTGAGTTACACAGCAGCACAATAAGGGTAACAAAGTATTCAGCGAGGGATAAATGTATTGTTGGATTTGTTGCAATAACATAAAGAACATCACCGATCTTATTTGCCTAGTTTTTACATTGTCTAGTGTTGATCAAACGTTGTGTACAGAACTTGTTAAACCAATTGATTTCCTTGCAAAAATATTAAATATATCTATCTTTCTCTGCCGATGCAGCTGGGCAAGTTTCGAACGCTTGTGTTCACTGGAGAGGAAGAGGATGAGAGGACACGCATGGAAAACAACTTCAGGCCTCCCCAGCTTCTCAAAGGCAGGACTGTGCGTTCCTCCAATTAACCCGTCCAAAGTGATAGACAACAAAGGCTGTTTTAGACAACAATGAATGCATTAATGTGATTGTACTTTTTTACCTCATGGTAGCTTGACCTGAAGATTGCTGCATTACTTTGTACAGAAAAGTAATTCTGATCACTGCCAGCACATTGAGATGCAGACTCTTCAATGGCAGAGGGAGGAATCCGTTTTTGAATGATGTAAGGAAAATGAAAGGGATGTTAAGTAGAAATCTAATAATATATTCACTTTTCTAAAACTCTGCAAGTTTGTTATTTGACAAAGATGAAATTACTATGAGCTATACAGTATGTTAATGAAGATTCAAAGGTTGGATGTGTACTACCTCCACAGCAAAATGAGCTTTGTTGGGTGCTATTATGTAACTAGTTAGTCTGTATACCCGTGCCGTGTGTTTCTGTTCGCAGACTGCTATTGTACCTCTCTGCTACCTGCCGATTCACAGCCCTGGCCTCTTAACTGATCCCTGCGTTGATCCAGCCTACTGCTGATGGATTCCCCGTCCTTGTGGACGTAGATCCCTCAGTCCAACAATCTTAACTGGAGGTGGGATTAGATTAACGCAGTATTTGCTCTGTTGACCATGACATCGAGCATGGAAGTCTCAGGTCCTTTTTAAAGCTTAACGGACTGGGTTACACCCCCCAGCAGGAGGATTTATTATTTTTAGCGTGCTCTTCAGATTTGACAAAAAGCAGTGTTCACTCTTGTTTCCCATTCACGCAGCTCTAAACAGGAAGCCAATGAATTCAATATTTCATTCAAACTCTGAGATGTTACACTGTATTGAAGTGTTGCATTGTCTGGTCTGACGTTTCTTCTATGCAGGAGGTGATGCACACTGTCAGCAGCTCATCTCTGAAGCTGCCCTTTTTTCAGAGAAACGCATGTAGAGTCTAGTATGAACTGTAAATGTGTGACAGAAGCCCTGGTGTCTCACTGAGGAGAGTTATGGCAGCTTTGTGTAATGCTGTTCCTTATTTAGATGGGCTTGGATTACACTAATGCAGAGGTATGGCAGGGATAAACCTACAACAAAACGCACATATGGGGAATGACACCTCAGTTATGATTGTTATGTGTTTGTGTGAAAGACCATTAATTTATGGGTGGTTTGAATATTTTTGTAATGCATTCATTTGTGATGTTTGCTGAATTAAATAATAACATTTCAAAGTGACTTTGTTTAACAGCTATTTTTCATCACATTTAAAGCCAGATTTTTAGACTTGACATTTACAATATTAAGAATCTTCCTGCATTTGATCATTTGGGATATTTTGCTTCTGCTTCCAAACATAAACTGTTGTGTTGTAAGACAAATGGCTTAATGCGGGGGTTGTAGGCAAAGTTCAAGCAGACATTTGCATTCATTAAATACGGTTGATAGTTTTCCTTCTCACCAAAGAGCATAGTTCATCTTTCTTGTTTAGAGCGCTCTAACTGAACCTTGTACCTTCTATCTAAAACAGGTTTTTGGACAGGAGACATTCAAGCAAATGTTTAAACTCCCTCTCACTGATCAGAGGCAGCAGTGCTGGTGCTAAGGTAATTAATGACCAGACTGTAGCCTGGAGGAATTAGAGAAGGAACACAGGTTGTGATCACAGTCAATTATTTATTTATAACTGTGTCCATTGAGCCATTTATATTTGGCCCTTTAAATTCAGCAAGGTAAAGTGTTAAATATTAGCCAGTAATCATGTAGCAAATACCTGGTAAAGAGCTGCAATCTTGAGGGAGCCATTACATCCGTTTGGCACTATAAATGTGTTTCTGTCTTGGTTATTTAAAAAAGAACACATTTCCTTATTTATATAAACTACCCAACCAATAGTGAACTGGAATAGAAAAATTCATTATCATGTACTTTTAACCTTCCATCTGACAAAGACCATCCTAAAGAAGGTAGAAGAAACGCGCCTCTGTTCTCCCAGAGACACATACATAGAGTAATAAAACACAATCTTCTTTAAATGAATATGCTGAAAGGATTGCATTTATTCTAATGAAACTCTTTAAAATAAAGATTCGTTTTTTTTGTTATGCTGGAACTACAGGAAGCATATCTGAGAGATGTTTGTCATCCAGTTTTATAATTGACAACATGGAGTATGATTTAAACTTCTTTAAAATAATACAAATCTTAAAGTCTGAGGCTTCAAAGTGTGGCTATAGTATTTGTCCAGCAGATAGCGAGGTGAGTTAAGACTCAAGCCTTATATTGGGTGTGTAATGTACTTGAATTAAGTTTATCAGACAATTATTAACTGAAATGGTGTATTTAATTTAATTCTTCAGATATACAAAGAGCAAGGTCTGTGGTTTGAATTGTGATTGAAAGAAACATACTAATCACTCTGAACCTGATAAAAAAAAAAATGCACAATGGAATCATTGGTGTTCCTGTAGGTGGCAGCACCTGTCTGTTGTATCACATGCAGTGAGACAAAGGGGTTTAATTTAAGTACAAATAAACCACAGACGCCTGTACATCTTTTTGAAAACATGTGAATGGCTTCATGTGGATGTATTTAATAGAAAAGGGCTGACTAAAGCAGAAACACATATCTGACATCCAAAGAGACAGCTTTTATTTTGCCATCAGTTACTCTTGACCTTGCCTTTGTCTGTCCTCCATGACACTGTGTACGTTTTGTTTGAATCAAGAGGTTGCATTACCCCGTCTGGTTGCATTTCATATAATTGCTGATGGTTGTGGAAAAATGCAGTTCCAGGTTAATGAATAAAGAATTAAAGTGGGTGTGTGTGAAGTATATTTAATTCTATTATTATTATTCTCAAATAATCCTTCCAAAATAGCATCAGGAAGCTTTATTGGGACTGAGAATACCTGAGCATGCACATCATCCTCAGCCACAATCGATGTGCCATGTAATATGATATTACAGTCAGGCCTCAGAAATAGAGTCAATCACATGTATTTTTAGCATCAGGATATCTACTTGCTTGTTGTAGTGATTTTTCCCAGACACAGCATCATCTGAGCAACTTCTGAAATACTAACCTTTGGGTCAAGTGACCAGCAGGAGGTTTGCTGGCCAGACAGAAGAATAAGCTTAAAGAATGGCTAAATTATTTACAGGTTAACACAGAGAAAAAATAAATTTCTGCATAAAGACTCCGGCATGCATGTATAGAGTCTATCTATGGTATAGGGGGGGCGTGTGGCGCAGTGGGTGAGTGCGTTGGTGTTCAAACCCCACTGCAGTCAGCATGTCGTTGTGTCCCTGGGCAAGACACTTCACCCCAAATTGCTCCTGCGGGGATTGCCCACAGTATTGAGTATGTAAGTCACTTTGGATAAAAGCATCTAACAAGTAACATGTAATGTAATGTAATAAATACACGCCAAACATGTATTCATACCCATGCCAAACTCAAATGTTTTACGCATATAAAGTAAAGCTAAAAATAGCATAATGTGCATAATGTTGCAGCTGCTGCAGAAGGAGTTTTTAATTCATACTGTTGATTTAATTGCACTATAGCAATGCATCATATTTTATCAATGTATTTCTTATTATTATTTAAAAACGTAATGTATCAAATTCACTTTAGCTAAACCTGTAAAATAAATGTAATATATCTGAGAAAATCTGATGTTGGCCAACAGTATACATTTGCATACAATGAAAATACACTTAAGTAGAAATACCTCAACATTGCAGGATAGTACTCACTAAGTAAATGTGCTTAGTTACATTCCACACACGAGAGATGGTATTAACAAGACAGGTAGGCATTAACATACAATGCTAGTGATTTACTTTATGGTATGTTTTTAGAGCATAGCCGACACTGATGTCTAAAAGGGAAGTTATCCTGACCTGTGCTGCTTTGATTTTGACCCCTAATCTTATGAAGGTGCAATAATAAGTTGATGTACAGCCCCTTTACGTTAAGGGTTATTATCTATATTCTTAATATTATTATTTGTTTCAACTGCCACGTGTTCACTTCTTTATCCAAACCAAACTACTGTATCTAAGCTTCTAATCTCGCAGTTTTTATGACGCCACAGACGGAATACCTTCTTCTGTTTCAGCAGTAAAGCCATCAATTGAGATACTCCACTCCTAAATCCATTTAAGTTTTCCAATATTGTCAAGGACAACGTCTCTCTATCTGGCAATCAGGGGACATGGCTAACGGTGCAGTTACCATGGATACAAACAGCACATGTAGCACAACAAAATAGTTTGCCAGCTCCTATCTCCCCTACTTGATCCATCGCCATCACCCTGTCAGAAAATAAAACGCTTCTTTCCCCTAAACACTCTCTGCTGACACGTGTGTGTGTGTGTGTGTGTGTGTGTGTGTGTGTGTGTGTGTGTGTGTGTGTGTGTGTGTGTGTGTGTGTGTGTGTGTGTGTGTGTGTGTGTGTCTGTGAGTGTGAGTGTGAGTATGTGGTCTGTATTCATTAGGAGCTTTATTTAGCAGCATGTTATCTATTTCTCAGTGAACAGGCCTGTGATCTCAAACTTATTCCACACACACACACACACACACACACACACACACACACACACACACACACACACACACACACACACACACACACACACACACACACACACACACACACACACACAGCACCTGTCTGTCATGTACGCTGATGTTTGGCCTTCACCCAGGATCAGGGTTGGGGTTTTTAAGGTTCAACTGTAACAACTTGTTCGACAATATCCAGCTTTTATGGGTTGGGTATATACACCAAACAACATTAAGGTTGTCAGGCAGTGGCCTTGGTTCACAGAGTGGACTGTAAATCAGAGCAGAGGAGAAGAGATGAGGTTCCCTCTCTCTGACACTCTGTTGGTGGTCTGTTATGATAATTAAAGAAAACAGAGCGCCGCTGTCATGGGAGAGAGGTCATGATCTGTAATTCTATACTCTACAGTCGACTCATATACCATAAAGCAGGGTCTTTAAGGTTTCAGGCCAAGCTGAAAGAGAGAGGGAGCAGGGACCCCCTACTACTGTACACATGTATATCATTAATTGAGTTGCATATTAAGCTGGGCCGACAATACTGTGTTCAGTAGGTCCACCTAAAGTGCCATGTATAAACGTACCTCTTTCTGATGTAAACAATACCGAGCTATAAAATAACAGGTAGTCGCAGCTTACTCGTTCGCCATTATGGATAAGCACAGCATATTGATTCAGTGAAGGTTAGCTTCATGGGTAACAGTTAGATTAACATCAATGTTGTGTAAATTAAATGGGTTTGGGATTTTTTTAAGATCATGTTACTATAATGTGTATTTCTAAACATATTTAAATGTTTGAAAAATGTTTCAAATATAATCAAACCTGCAGAAACTTCGAGGAAACCTAGGGGTCATGGACACGTGTTGAATACCTGTGCCATAAAGGGTTTGATGTATTTACTTTGTTTCCAGAAATAAACACCTCTGGCCTTGGTTTCTTCTTTTTTTACTTTTCTCTTGCAGTATACCTACTGTAAATGTTGATTCAGACGGTGACACTGTGAGAGACGGACCCAGCCTGACCCCTGTCATCTGATCCTCACAGTCTGGGTTACCCATCATTGGGTCATCATGACATATTCCGAGAGGGCCACAGACACCTACACGGTCTTCAGGGAACTCGTCTGACTTTACTCAATGACCATTAAAGCCCCTTGAGTCCATCCAAGACCTCACTGTTTGCACATGGTTACTATAGCAACGCTCACAGTCAGCGCTGCATCATGGCTCAGTCCACCCCTATTTATTTCATACACGTCTGTTCAAAATCAGTGTCAGACTCATTTGGCTTGCTGACTAGATACTAAAATTACCTTTAGTGGAGTTAAGAATCATAGATTTACAGTCAAAGCTATTTCAGTCAAAGTTGGATGAGAGTAATGGTCACATGTATTGTAATAAACACAATTTCCTAGGAGTGAATTACTAATAGACCAAACCATCTTTTGGGTATTAACATGATAGATTTTAAAGGCATGTTTTTTGGCACAGTTGCAGATTTTCTTAATGGTAAACCATCAAGATGACACACTGTTTAAACATCATTAAGATACAACCTACCATTTATTTTGGATGACTGTTGATCATTAGACATCAGGTTTTTTAAGTGTGACATACTGTGGTGTTTAAGAACTAACAAGACTGAGACTATGCAGTCATGCTAACAGCTCTGTGACGCTGGACTTAGCTAAATGCTAATGGTTGTATGTTGACATGCTCACAGAGATAATGCTAACACACTGATGTTTGGATAACATTTAGCAGATTCACCATCTGTGATTGAGGAAGCTTACATTTCTAAATCAGGTTTAAACACATATAGCTGAGACTGAAACGTTGTCAATTTGCTGATATAATAAATCAAAGGATTAGGCCAATTGAAAAGGACATTTTGGAAAAACTGCACATGGGCTGAGACATATTGGTGAATGTAGGCATTCTAAGCATATTTGATCTACCTAATACAATATAATAGATGTTAATGATAATTTAACTCAGGTATACAAGATCTTCTTTGTTCTTGCTTTCAGAGTATTCATTTAATTTAAATTCAAGTGAAGCAGTTAAAGTGACCTCGTCCAAAGCTTTATTTAAATTCCATCCCCAGACAGACTAATTAAAAAGAGATCTGATAACTTAATGGGTCTGGCTGGGATAGACCCATGTGATCATCTTCCCCCCTGGATTGTCTCCAAAACATCACAAGCCTTAGATCCATCCCTCATCTGCTATCTGCCACAGCTCCCACAACCAACCACTGCTGACACATTCGAGTCAGAGGGGTCAGTCATGCACCCAGAAGCATCACAAGTTTCCAAGATCACAATCCCCCAACAAGCCCACTGCGGCAAAAATAGTCCCTGTTAGCCTTTTATAAATCAGAGTGTTTCTATAAAAAGCCTTTGGCTGACCAGAAACCTGGGCTGAAGCCACATCACCCTATCTTTAGCTTTATTTATGTCCTGGTGTTGACAGGGCCACTTGCAAAGCTTTCCAGTCACCGTTCAATAGGTCACATGTGTGCCCGGCCCTCGGCCCAATGTTGGAAAGCAGCGGGCCAGCCTGCATCCCACAGAAACAAACGCCTGACAGCTGCCGAGCTAACGGCTTGATGATTCCTGCCCTCAGATTCTTTCCATCCACTTAGTGTTTATGGAGCTCTCGTCTGATGACAGATAAGCATGTCCACTATTGTGAAATGATGATTAGAATTCTGTCACATGACGAGAACTATTGTTACATACAGGCGGTGTTTTGCTGATATTTTTTAAGCATTGCATTACAAGCAACTCTCCGGCTTTTTGAATTAAGAGCTTCAGTCACTCAAACTTTTATTACTCAGCACACAGATTGTCATGAACAACCTATTCAGCACCTCAAAAAAGCAGACAGCATTAGCAGAAAGGTTGTTTTTTTATACAACAAAACAATATATGATTGGATGAATCCAGGATCAATACAGACAAAGATGGAGGACAGAAGCATTTAGGAAGAAAAAAACTTGAAGTATTGTGTCATGGTTGTGAAATGTAAGTTTTTCTAGCCTCCTTTTTGTTTTGAATTGGGTGGATGATGGATGTGGAATTTGTTTTGTATTGAGTATAGGCCTTATGTATATGTACGCACATTCTTATGCATGGCATCTGTGGGATGTAGTGTTGAAATGTGATGATGCAAAGGAATATACTGTAATTACTCATTTTACTATTTTACATGTTGCTTTCCTGAAATGTGGGGTCAGAGGAGAATAAACGTCTGAAGAACTCAAGCATAAAATCTTCGCAGACACACGTCATTAAGAGATCCTGGGAACATACACAGTGACCGATCAAAGCAAAGCTTAAAACTGCTAAAAGTCCCTTTTGGGAGTCAGGGATCAGTAAACCTGGTACACTTCACATTAGAGAAAAATCTTAGAAAAACTGGGTGTGTTATTACTCCTCACGACCTCTCCTTTTCCTCTCTCCTTCCAATATTTCAGAGCAAAGTTTGCCCACACAAGGACATCAAGGTCTCATCCCACTGAAGCCTCAGTTCATGACTGATGAGCAGAAATGGTGTAGGTGGACTGTGTGTATGTGTGTCTGTGTCTGTGTGCGTGGGCTTGTTACTCTCCTCTCAAGACCATAGCATTGTTACACTAAAAGCCTGAGAGCTTCCAAATGTGTGGGCTGCCATGTCTTGATGTACGAGTGCTTGTTGCTCTTTCAGTGTCTCCATGAAATGATTATCCTAACCCATGCGATGGAAAGGTGGTCCAGGTTCCTATTTATAGTCCCTTATTGGACCTTGCATTGTATCGGAGTCTGAGGAGCACAATCATGCTAATGCTTGTGCCAAGATGGAGACGTGTCAGCTCCAGTAGATGAAGTGTGTGGGATGAGTGAGTCTGAGAGGAATGATTGGAACATTTTCATGTAATTGTATGGCTGCTAATTTGCAGTTTCTGCTACTGTCACTTATCCAGAGATGTAGGTCTGTGCATGCTCTACTGTGGCTTTCACCTTTATTAAACATTTAAAATGAGTAAACATATTTTTCGATATCACAATGACAATTGCCTCCTGTACAGTAAAGGATTGAGAACAAATTGTACTGAATTAATCTTGAGGTGGAATTGTTTTGTTAACAACTTTAATTTTGTCAGAAATTAACTAACATTTTAAGACAAACCACTCAATGTGGTCAGAATATATACAATTGTAAAATCAACAATTTTATGTCAGTTTAGAAAAAAATGATCTGATCTGTAGGTCATGTGTTCGGCTAGAAGGCACCAGAACTGCTTCTGACTGGATTTTATTTTTTTTAATTAAAGATATGTCTTGTGAATGTTGTTGAATGATCATCAACAAGACAATATAATACTATAAGTGTCATTTTGCCCGAGTGAAAAGACGCACAAAAACCTTTTATTTGTTGCCATAGCAACGAGTTGCTGGGTTATTATATTGTGGGGAATAAAATAAATAAAGGAGATGCTGATAAGGAAGCACATTTTCATCTCATTTGTTTCTTTTTTCATGTCAGATTGATCAGCTATTATTTGACATGTGCCATAATATAGAGGAATAACCTGCACAGCATATCTGGTGTCGCACAAGAGTTTTTCATGATGCCTTCATAAACACCTTCTGGATAATGTATCACTGAGCACCCTTTGTCCCTATTCCTGATATGAACCTCTGAGTCCTCTCCAGATGTAAAGCACACTCTGCCCAATGCCTCATCACTCTATAAGTGCTGTGTGGAATATATTAAAGCAATAATCATACATAATATATTTTATCTGTTGCCTGTAGTGTCATGTATTGAGTTGTAATGAATACAAGGAAAAGCCTGGGTATTTCTTCTTTTTTTGTTGTTGTCAATGAACACCATATGAGACCAAACGAACAATGACTTGATTCTATTAACAAGTATTATCTGTGTGACAAAGATACAGCTTTATTGCTCTGTGCCATACATATCCAAATGTGTTGCCCCAATATGTTAGTCACGCAATTGCTTCTTCATTAATATTAAAACTCGTCATTGGAGGTTAATTTGGGTCAATTCCTCAAACAGTCTTGCTGCTGTCAATACTCAAGAGTCACGAAAATCTGAAAATAGTGCATGTTTCACTAAAACTACAGTGCCTAGCTGCTTAGGAAAAAAAACTGAGCCTGTATAAAAATGTCCATGTTTAGTAGGAACAAGAGGTTGATACCCGCAGATGTCAGAAAGTCGCTCACCTCGGAAGTTTTTGTTTTTTTCCCTTATAAATAATCTAAGATAACGTTGTTATCCTTTAAGCATATTCACATGAAATAGAACATGACACTGTTCATCTACATGTTGCTGATAATAGGAATATAATGCAATGTTATGTTCATTTCCTGAGATGAAATGAGTTATAGAGCGGGTGATTTCATTAATAAAGTCAATTAATATAACATAAATGTAATATTTCTAATTTCACATTTAGGGGAGGGTGCATCAAAGTTCAGATTTTGACTAAATTAAATCATAATCTAAATCTAAATATATGCCCAACAAAATAAGTCATATAAACTGAACTGAAATATCCAGTTTCTCCTGAGTTGAAAAATAAGAAAAAATGCAATAAGGCTATCAAAGAACAACACTTCAATCTGAATTAAATGTACTGATGAACATTTTTGAAACCACACACATTAGATGACGAGGGGCAGCTTTTTCACAGAGCACCAGAGTCATGTTTGCTTTCCTGTGTATATGTTCCAGCTGCTTCTTGAATCAAATTGTTGATTTCCAGCTTCCTGTCTTGATAGCCTGAAATGTAAGAGTGATTACAGTCTCTGAAATGCCATAAATAGCAGGAGTGACGCACATACTCTGTCAAATGTCCATTTTATGTGACGGGCGTTTAAACTGTTTTCCTCTCTGGGATATCAAATTACACTATTGAACGAATAATAGAAAAATAGAAGAACAGAACTATGACCCTGTCCCCTTTGGGGCTTTGTCTCTAAACATTTCAATTCTCATGTGTTAGAGCAAGCAAGTTGCATGGAAAAAGCTCTCTTATTCCATGGTGGAAATGCTGTTTGTGCCAAGTGACACTGTTTGATTTGGCAAGAGTTTAACACAAAATAAAAATGTAAATGAGGTGGGAATGTTATTTTGTTTAAGAATGATGTATATAAGTAAAGTAACAAGTAAGCTATAGAAAAACTTTAATATGCAAATGTTCCATTGCATGTGAAAATCCTCCCTTAAAAACATTCTATATTTTGATTATTATTAGTGATTACTTTATTGTTTTGTGAAATGTATCTTTTGGATATACTCATGGGTAGTTAAATCTATAACAATTCATCATATTCTATAAATTGTATTTTATGTTTTGGATGAAAAGTCTTAATCTGTAACTATTAACTATAAATCAAATAAATGTAATGCCTTCACTTATTTAAAAGGTCACATATATTCCTCTGAATTGTTGTAGACAATTGAAATGAAAAGTACAAGTTCTTCAAATATTGAGTGGTATTTGAGTATAAATACTTATTGACATTCTCCCAGTGCTGTAGAGGAGCTGGACCATGAAGGATTAACTGCTTCTCATGCTGCTGGTGACGGTGTTATGTGAAGCCTTGCAGCCTCCTTCCATCAGAGGTCCTCTGCACTCAACGCAGTGTTGAAGCTGAAGAGAAGCTGGATTGTACAAACTGTTTATTTCAGTATTTCTTGGATGATTCCCTTTGCAATGACGAGCAAATCTGAGTGGATCTCAACGTTTCTGCCTAATCAACTGTTAAAGTGATGTTACAGTAAAAGTGAACAGCTGGAGCACATCATGATGCAACGTAATGCTCCACTGACTGCTGTCACTGTCATGCAGCACCATTCCTGTCAGTGAATCAATTTATCGCGTAAATGGAAAACCCTAACAGCCGCTGACCCTTCTCAACTGCCAGTAATTGCCGGCAGTTTATATTAGTCAAACATCATTTACTGAACAAGATGGTAACACAACTAAGGGAGAGTTTATACTCTACGGGTCATTTATTGCGAAATTTCTGAGGAGAATATTCATGATTTTAACCTTTTAAGATAGCAGGAAGCTGACGTGCTATGTGTTCCTCTATTTTCCCTGGTGGGAGTTTTTATTCCACAGATATTCAAATAAAAGCATGTCTGTTCCGACTGCAATCAGTCCTACTAAATTAGATGATACAAGGTGATTTCCTCTTGATGAAGTGTAATCAAAGATATTGCAATCAAAATGCAAATGAGCACTGTATATCAATCTGTACCTAATCTGCACACCTCTGTAATGTATATGACAAATCACTCAAATGACAAACCATGGACTGGTCTCTCACAGAGATGTCTTTCTCAATCTCTGATCCCTATCGTTACAATCACAAATTTGATTTTGCGCCTCAACTCTCTGAAACCCACTAGAGATGGGATGCTCCGGCTGATTAATTATGCATCACATTAGGGCAGTCTTTAGTAGTGGAGGAGAGATGGAGGCATTCTTTTTCATTTGTTATTTAACCTCTGCTTGATGAACATAGGAAATAAAACTAATGGGGGTTGAGTTGTTGGAGCATTACTACACTGGGCTGGTTTTAGGAATTTAATTCACTTTTAAGTAGTAGGTAAATTGTGGCAATAATGTCCTTTCAAGGTGGCACGAATCAAAACAAAACTGGGACGAACAATCATAAAATGACATTTTGTATGTATTTGGTGGTGTAACCAAATTAGGTACCACTTTACAATAAGACTACCCTTATAAAGGATTCATAAAGGGTTTATAATTAGGTTATGAATTAGGTTGTAAACACTTTATTTATCATTAAGAACCATTTATAAACCAATTCATACATCAACACAGGCTCACTATTTGGCAAGAGGACTACGCCTTATATTGGCGAGAATCAACTCAGTGAGCAACATATACCAAGAACGCTGGCTGATGAAGAAGACAAAGTAAGCTAAGTAGCCAATATAAGACTTAGCAGCACAGATAAATGTGAGCTCACTATTTGGCAAGCAACCCGTCACAGTTGCCCTGTTTATCTCATGTCTTATAAAAGCTTATTAATGATTTATAAAGTGTTCACAACTTAATTAATAAATGAATTACAAACTATTCGTAAACCCTTTATAAGAGTACTCTTATTGTAAAGTGGTACCCAAAATTATTTCCAAAGGTTTGATGCAAATATCAATACCACTGTCATGACTATAAAGTACAGGCAGATGGTTAACCTACTGCTCCTGGTCAACACATAGTCCAGCACATAAACCTCTAAAAAACACAAACATCAAACAAATGATTATCCAAAAACGAAATAACAAAGCAAGCTTTAGAGGTTATGGTATGATAGGTGAAGTTTCTTATCTTTGGAGAGTGCTTGTGCTAAGCTAGGATAACCTAACGCTGGCACATGAGTAGTTCTCGATCTCCTCTTCAACTTTCGACATGACAGTGAATACAACTTGCTTGGACATATGAGACTGACATATCATCACCGTATAAAGCTACCTAATAATAACAATTAACAATAATTTGGAGTCCATGTTAGTCTGGGCCATAAGTGTGAATATTCTGTTCATATAGGTCAGGGCTTCTCAAACTCCGGATCCGGACCGAACTGCAAATCAATCCGGACCGAACCCTGTGTCCCATTATAAAAAAAAAAAAAAAAAAAAATTCTGATTCTGATAAATTAATGTACATCATCATATACGCGCGTCTTGTGTCTGACGCGTTGTGAGAATGAACGTGCATATATATTTACTTGTTTGTGCGAGCGTGACACGCATAGCAGACCGCAAGTTAACCGCAAGTTTACCTTGACTTTCTAATGCTTCTAATGCCTTTTTTGCAGAGGTTCAAAGCATTGACTACAGACAAACAGTGCCATTTCTCCCACTAGTTCAAGCCACCATACTGTATGTATGTATTGAATGTGTGTGTGTATACACGGGCGCCGTTTACCGACAGGCAAGGCAGGCAAGTGCTTGGACCAGAAGGGGTCCCCCAAAGAAGGTAGATTAAGAAGGTCCACAGCAACGACAACATGAAACACCCATGCATAGAGCGCCAAGAAACTGCTTCTTAATTTCAGTTTCGTTTCTCCGCTCGAGGGGACGGGGGGGGACGGGGGGGACGGACGGACTTTACTGGCATTGATCCGGACCAGTGACCTTGTATAAAGTTCACAACTGGACCTTTAATAAAAAAGTTTGAGTACCCCTGATATAGGTTTTAGTTTCTCCATCGTTACCTCCTCAAACTTCAGGAATTGCAGAGAGATTTATTATTTATTGGTTTGAGCAATCCCTTACACATATAAGTATTAATGTGATCCATGTTAATATCAAATAATTACTATTGCTATAGCTATTGTAAGATTACGGTGGAAAAATTGCCCGTGTCAAGTTTTCATTTTTATAATAATGGAAGACTTACTGATACAGAGCAACCCTCTGACAGCTAAAGCTGGGAAAACTGTTAAGTTTGAAGCCAAAGTGAAACTACATGATCTTAAAACAAGCTTAAAATAGCCGAAGCTGTGGGGAAACTCATAACAGAGGGAGGGTTAGGAAAAACACTCCTCTGTTCCGGTAACCAAGCAATGGAAAACCGGCCGGACGCTTGGGGAAAAGTGTCCACTGCTCCACTGTTACTGTCCCTGAGTGTCCGTCCTTATGTGGTGAATTATCTCTCATTTCCCAAGCTACTTGAAGTGATTGGAAATGTCGCCCCCATTTCTCTTTGTGGCCTTGAACCCCGAGTCGTTCAGCTGAAATATCTCTGTCCTCGGAGGATCTGTTGGAACACATCAAGGCTAAAGTTGGAGACTCATTACATCCCAAATGTAACGCTTGACCCTGTGTCACAAGCTTATTCCTTTCTTCCTGCTCTATCATGTCCCTCAGGGTCCTTCTCAGTGTACTTTTCTTTTACTTGGAGCGATGTTGCTTTGATTGGAACGGCTAGCTGGAGATATAAATAGCCTAATATAAATGGGCAGTGGGTGCGTAGGCTATCAGCAACATTGTCTGTATATTTGGTGAGTCACTGCACATCAAAAATATCCAGTTGAGAAAGCAAACCCATTGCACACATGTAGTTGTGATATTCAGTGTGAACATGTGGTTATTTTTAGATTTGACATCTAATTGCTGCTCCAATGATGCCGTATGTTGCCCTCGGTTTTATGCCTGCTTGATCGGTAGAATAGAACAGAATGTATCTCAACAACTGTCTGCTGAGATATAAATAAAAAAAGATACAGCTTCCAGCCTTAAAACAGATGAGGGCCTGCATCTGTGTACGTCATCATCATTTCCAATCTGGAATTCTTCCCTGAATATTTGTTCGTACTTTACTGAGAGAACAGTACATTTTGACTAGTCCATTACTGATGGACTATAGTGTAATGTGTGCAGTACATAGAAAAGAGTATGAAATGAGCTGAAATGTCTGCTGCGATTGGTTTTTAGGGGTGATTAAAGGATGTACAAATGTCAGAGTTAGTTGGTTTCATGTTAGAGAATAAAAGGTCATATTGCAAATAAAGCTACCATAATTAATTGTCGGGCTTGACAAAACCGCCAAAACCCGAACTGTTGCATAATAATCCTATACCGTAATTAATTTGTTAGCAAACAGTAATATCCATAAACATTATCATTTAGCTATTTACTCATCTTTAAGATCTGGTTTGGTCTCCAGCTACTTCTGTGAAAAAAATACCTGTGTCTTTATTCCGCTTGTTTGACTTTATACCACACTATAAATATTGGCTGGAGCCCCTTAGTTACAGCTTCGTCTATAATTCTCAGTGAGTTTGTCATTGCGATGTGGAGAATGCAAAAATCTAAATGTATTATTTTGAGACATTTAACTAAATAATGTCTATTTGATGGATTAGAAAGGTCAGATTAATAAAAAAGAAATGTCAATGATAATTTGTTGACAAAAACAATCTGCATCTATAAATTCAGACCTAGAATTTTGTTGGATGCTTTTTGCCTCTGGTCTATACAGTACGTTCCAAATGGTGTCTGTGAGAGGATCATTTCTTGCTCCTTTTTTCTCCTCACAGTCGAACATGAAAAGTAATTCTATATTAACTAAACATTTGTTGCAGCAGCCTAATTGATGAGTATGTAGCATCTATTCAGGCTTTGTCTTGAATGAGAGGTGATTAGTCTGTTGGACACTGCTAGGTGAATGTTATTCAGCGGACCTTCAATTGTTGAGATATTTATAGCATCACTTTTGTCTGAATAAAGCTTTGCTTGCCTGTGAGGTCTTCTGGGTCAGCATATATATAGCCTTAATCACAGAGACTGTAATGCTGCGCAAATGCAATTGCAAACACAGGGCTATTTCAGGCTTTCTCATTAGATTAGAAGTGTGTTGTAAGGTGAAAGCAAGCAGGTAGAAAAGAAAGAAAATGTGAATCTACAGGTTTGAGAGTGGATTAAATTAATAGAACAAAAATAAGATGGGAAGATTTTGAATTATGAAATGATGTAGCTATGGTAGTTGCTACATGTTTAATTCTTAAAGTGCATGTTAAATTAGATTAAATCAAAACCCAGTATTTACAGGCATTTCATTAAATGTAAAAGTTTCTTTATGTAACAACGTCATTATCATAATTAGAGATCTAAGATATAGTATCATACTGTATTTCCATCACCAGATGTGTATAACATGAATGAACAACAGAACATGCAGTGTAAATGAACAGAGTATGTGGGCCAAGGTTAGACAAAAAAATATTTTAAGAATAACATTGAAATATAGTAGCTTTTTACTTTTAATATTATGACTTAATTCTGAAAATCTCTAAATTGTTATAACAACCCATGGCCCCACTGCTCTGTGCTAGTAAAAAGGCATCATTTTTAAACAAATAAACAGTTCTATAACAATAAAAAAGACAAACCTAAAACACAAGTCAACATCTTGTCCCAGGCACGGGCCTGAGCACTTCATACTGCACATTACACATCTAGGCTAATCTAAAATGTCTTGTACTTCTGCTCAGAACATCTGACGTTTGATCTAATAACTGAAATATACATTCACTTTTAGACATTCAGATAATGAACTCAGTGCCCTAAAAGCAACATTCTTACATTGATCCCTTTGGCGGAGGCAGTGAGCAGGAAACACAATATCATCAGTTTCATCCTAATCAGATAGAAGTCTTCAGGGGAACTCTCTCCTGGTTCGTTTTGCTCGGTTGTTTTGGGTTTTGGTAGGAGAGTCTCACAAACACAACAACGAGAATAGTTCCTGGAATAAAAAAACAATCAGATTTTCAGCCACATTATTATGTTGATGCTTATTTGTCTGTGAATAACATTGAATAGGCACAGTATCACAAAAGCCTTGAAACATTGAATGCAATGCAGTACACAGGCCCGGCAGAAACAATTAAAAAACACTTTTATAAAGCTTCTCATGGAGCTAATGCAAAGTTGTTTAAGCTATAGTAAACTTTTTCAATCACCCTCTCTACTTACCAATGACTGCAAAAGTGCCAAGCAGAATCCCCACTGCAGACTGGATAGTTGGCATGCCCTGCAACTGCTTGGCAGCCATTTTGCAGTTCCCTCTGACGTTGCAGGGACACACTGTCACTAACAGGAGAGGGAAAGGGTGAAACAACAGAGTAGTTTTGAGTAAACAGGAAATACGACTCCTAGCCCGTTTTTATTACTGTTCTGTTACAGAGTCGCCAAAACAAGTCGAGCTACGAACCTTTACTCCAATAGCAAACAAAAACATTTCTCTGCTTATAATGAATGGAAGATTCATTTAGAAATATATTTAATATAAACTCTGAAGTTGACGAGTGGAAGGAGTTAAATGTTTATCTGTACAACTTTACTTGTTATAATATATGAAAACAGATTTTATATAGATAATGTCCGCTTTTTCTAACCTGTACATATGAACCTGCGCATTATTTTAGGTGCATATAAGATGTCAGCAGCTGTTCGACAGAGTCTTAAGAGAGCTGTGTAATCACACGCCCAGTTTGAAGCTCCATTGCATCATTATTAAACAAGAACAGTGCTGGGACATGCTGCCACACACAGGGCAGGGGTTGATCTTCATCGATTGTTCCTATACTTTTGTTCCATAGCCTTTGTGTGTTCACTTTAGCTCATCAGCAGGAGAGCAGGTAATACCTGGCAGGTTTATGAAGGTGCTCCTGGGAGGAGAGCTGCTGTCAGAGATGGTGAAGGGCACAGTGTAGACCTCAGGGGCGAGGTACGGGATGTTCAGGGACAGGTTGGTGTGAGTATCTGAAAGACAAAACACATACATGACATGAAAAATGTGTTAAAGGTCACCTATTGACACCTATTGGTCACCTATCGGAAAATGAGCTGATCAGATCTTGGCCACTTTATGATGTCATAATGATTTTTTGGCTTGTGTAACCATTAGCCAATCACCAACCAAGGTAACACCCGCCCACCTTATCACCTGAATCTCCTCCTAGAGCACCATTGTGGTTTTTTGGGAGTGGCTCCTTATTTTCATCTAAAGTAAAAGACAGAGAATCAGCACTTTTGAAACAGGGCTGAAACAGAGGGGTTTATGGGATGCTACAATGCACGATCTGTTTGGTATTTCGAGACATGTTTTCTATATATCTGAGACCTAAATACAGTATAATAGCGGACCTTTAAATCACAACAAGGTAAGGCAAAACCGCAGCAACAAGCGAAAATTCAAAACCGCGGTTGTTAGAAAAATATACAAGTGTATGCTACTTAGTACTTGTATTTGATGGATGATAAACACTTGCACAGTGTAACAATATTGCTTTCATAATGTTTTCTCATAAGAAAAAAAAGAAGGCATCATTCCTGTGCACTACACGTGTTACATCATATACTGTATTTGTCAACTGCAAAACAACTTCTTTACAATGTATTCTAGCAAAGTAAAAATCAAGCACACACATGCATAAAGCTGCATCAGAGGGACTAATGGAGCAGTGCATGGAGAGGTCTGGAGCGTATGACTCTGTATCTTATCTCTGTAAATCAGTCAAAAACACACGTCTGGCTGCATGACGTAAAAGCCCGTCCAGTAAAGAGAACTGCTTTATCATGCTGTTTGAACTCTTATCTGGGGTCCTAAACTTCACGCTTGCACCTCACCATCAGTCCCCTTCATGTTCCATTTGTCTCTCAGGGAAACAGGACATGTGCATGCTGGTAAATTATCTTCTATCTGCACTGTTTCACCTCTAATGTGACATTTACAAAGGTTGGGTCTGTGACTACCTACCAAGCGATATTTTGGATAATTGTTTTTGCCAAAAAGTATATTTGACATTATAATGGTATTAAATGCATTACATTAAGAGCGGATGTGTCACTATTCTCCCCTCACTTCTATGAACAGCCATTAAGAGCGAATGTAAGTGGAATAAGAGTGAGCTGCCTCATTAACTGAATGACTGCATTGAAAAGAACTGCCAATTATTTAAACATGGTACATTTGAGGCTCTGAAAGACTGAAGACACACAAACACACACCCACACACCCACACCCACACACACACACACACACACACACACACACACACACACACACACACACACACACACACACACACAGACAGAGACTCGCACACATAGAGACTCACACACACATGTTTTCTTTTCATGAGAGGTTATGGTTGTGTCACGCAAAACGTGCACCAGCACTCATTAGACCGGTACAAGTACACATTTATGTCCGTTACTGGCTGAGACCAGGTGCAAAGCATTCTGGGATATTCCTCTTTTAGCCTCCATTAGCTGGCAGGAAGCCAGGAACCCAGCGGTGACGCCAAAGAAATTACACAGAAGATATAATTACAGCTCGGGCTCAATCAATACCAACAGGAACAGGGGAGGGAAAGTGGGAGATAAAAAAATTCTGAGAGGGAAGTGGTTGAGCTGTTTGAATGACTTAATGACAGACGTCAATGCAGCAAATAGTTTCCATTAAATGTGCCTAACGCTAGCAGTTTGCAAAGGCAGACAGAGCTTCCCAGACAGTACTGATGAAATGATGCAGGAACAGGGCAATTTGCACATCTTCAGGGCCAGATCACTCTGTTTCTTTCTCATGGATGTCCTATCTTCTATTTTTATTCATACAGTATAATTCAAAAACATTTAGCACACTTAGGAAAACTTGCTGTCCACAGGGTGTATTTAAAAACCCATTTATCAGCAACGTCATACTGCACAGCCTCATGGATGACATCAACCTGTCTTATTCAATAAATTAACTATCTTGCATTATTTAAAAGCAGGCTGTTTCTTAGCAAGTTGGACTTAGCACTTCACTTGGTCCATAAACCATCTCAAAGTACACGATAATGTATTAAGTTTTCCATATGAATGGAATGATTTGATTTAGAAATTGTGATGGATTTAAGGATTCTTCTTTGGTCTGATATATGCAGTGAATCCATTAAGCAGCTCTCTGGCTGGCTCTGAGAGTGTGTTGGCACACAGCATCACACCAGAGTACTTGGGCATATTGATACTTGAAACACCTGTATTATAAATGTCTACACTTTGATTATTGGCTACAATTAATCTCAGCCTTGGTGGCCTGCCTAAGCTAAAGTAGGTCCTCCATACAATGTGACCTTACTTGTCTTCACTTTTCAGCTTAAATAAAAAAGACTAACACTGTCTGCCGTGGGTTGACCGTGTTGACTAAGTCTGCGTCCACCTCACCATTAATCGGCGTTAGTTTCCAGTTACGTCGCACTGTGGCATCACTGCGCAGGGAGAAGTTGAGTCTTCCCCCGTGCTGCGGCCCATCACTGTCCCGTGAGGCCAGCACCAGAGCTTGGTCCTCCCAGCGAGGCGTGCACAGGTACTTCCAGGAATAGTCTCCAACCAGGACCGGGCTGTTATCGTTCACATCCAGGATTTGGACCGTCACCAGGGTGGACGCAGACAAGGAAGAGTTTCCTAAGAGGAGCACAAGAGATGTTGAACGTATGCGCCCCTAAACAAATACAGATGATCTAATGAAGTGCATTCCTTGCCTAATTGTCTTTATTTCTTCTGTTTTCTTGCACTCTTAATGATTTCTTTTGATCTCACTATCATGCAACTCTACTTTTACATATGTTTTAATAGGACTCTGGTTGTCTGAATGGATTTGTATAGGCTTACAGTATTTGTGTTAGTGTAGGAAGTTGTGTCTTTTAAGTATTTTCCTGTCAATTATTATCAGGAAATTTGAAGATAGGTAAAGATTATTGAATATTATTCAGAAAGGAAAATTACCACAGCCACTATACTGTATGTATAATAATCCACTCATCAAATAATATAAATAATATATTTGAAATATAATAACATTACATTTTGTCAATAATTAACTGGAAATGGATGTGTGGTTTTTATAGTAATGAAAATAAACGTACGCCCATCCACTGCAATGACCTCCATGGTGTACGTGCTGTTCTCCTCTCTGTCCAAGGCCTGCACCGTCTTTAGTTCACCAGAATACTTCCCTATAGAAAAGTATTTCTTGGTGTCCCCTTGAAGAGAATATCTGCACAGAACAACATTGTAAAAACATCTGTTAAAAAAATACTATAGCAGAATTAAGATAATTATTTATAGAATATTCATTGTCTCAGGCTTACCTGATTGGGTGAGAGTCGGGGTCATAACCTCGGATGGTGGCGATGACCCGTCCTGGCTCTTCCCCCTCTCTGACAGTCACCTCATAATGGCTCTGAGACAAAATCGGACCTTCATTCACATCATCCACATAGATGGAGACCGTTGCCGTGGATGCAGGTCCGTATCGGCCTCGGACCAGAGCCACTGGGTTCTGAGCGCTAAGCACCAGGATGTACTCACTCTCACGCTCAAAGTCCAACACCTGTGTTCATTTATAAAACACAAGAAAGTCATTCCCAATGAACCAGGACATCAGTTATGAAACATCAATGCACTGCAATCCATAAAAGCAAGTTATCTACATTGGTATACTACTGAGGGTGAGTAGGAAATGATGCTTATTCTTTGGGTAAAGTAGTCCCATTATAAATGATTAATGTTTCACCATTTGAAATAAATGTGAGGAAAGTATTACATTTTCTGAGAATTTAATTCTAGTTATAAGCACTCAATTCAACGCCCACACACCAGAACCAGCGTATCTTCTTTGCAGACGACGGACATTGTCCAGTCCCCTATAGAGACTCAAAGGAAACTAGATTTAACAGCTCTTGCTGTGTTTTTCCGTTATGAGCCAGACACCGCCACGGAGCGAAGAGCCAATTGATTCACTGTGTCACAAATGAAACATTTGCCATTATTCTGCACTGAGATCATGTCCTACTGTGCTTAGATTTATGGTTAACATTGGATAAAAAACATATATGACATTACAGGGAAGTCAATGTATACATCTTGATTTAAAAACAGCAAAAACAGTAACTGTGGCCTGCTGATTAAACATGTAGTTCTACAGCCCGTCAATGATTTGAATACATTGGTTAAAGATAGAATAATGTTAGATTTCAAAGATTTGAGAAGGGGAAATTGATCATTAAAGGCTGATGGATCGCATTCTTATTCTTTAATACTTTTGACGAGAAGCGTGTGAAGTGTGTTCTGTTTGCCTATAAAATAAGACATTATAAAACCAGCGTTGCCTGACATCACGCTGCTCAGGCAGAAGTGCGTCTCTGTTGCCAGGGAGAAGAGACGCAGACCTTGGAGGGTGCACGTGTGCCGCTGACTGGAAGTGACGCATCAAACTACTTCGTGCAGCAGAGCATGTTAATGGAATCTCTCGAGGCTGTAGTCATCTAAACGACTTTATTACTCAACGTCTTAACGTGCTCATACTACTTTGGATTCGTTCTGGATTTGTCTCCCGCTAAATACGATTGAGGTATCAGTGAACGGCAACCTCAACTCAATCTTCATACTAAATATAAAGTCCCTAATTTTCTTATTTATATATTACACTCATTTATTGTAAACTGAAAACCTGGACCCCAGAAATCAGCTGTAAACAAAACACATATATTATCACCCTTCAAGTTGATATGGATATGGTAAGCATATTAACAGTTCCTCATTTTCACATACAGCAGATACAGAGGAACATTATTCATCTGGAGTCATGTTTGTTTCAACCTGATGAATGTTAGTTAGATTTTTACATATTTCTGCTCTGGTTTGCTCAGCACCAACTCCTGGGGGAATATCTGGTTTGTTAGCTGCTTAATACGCCGCTTTGTTTCACAGATTCTTGCTACGCTTTGAACAGTGGGTGTCTGAGCTTTTTTGATGAGAACAGCTATCTGCTGCAAAAATGTGAGCAATTGTGGGCCGGAAAATCATACAAAGACCCTAAAAACCTTCATTAAGCTGAGGGGAACCTCAAAGTCAGGTGATAACTGCTCTTTGTGTTTGTCACTATGAATGACCTCTTGGACCAAATCCATGCAGCTAATTGAGTCATTGTGTATTAAAAAGTACATCTAATTAATTTGACATGTTATTGACATTCCACGTTTTTGCCCCCTTTAAATCAAATTTGTCTTTCAAATGAAGAGTTTGGACTGTCACCAGGTTGTTCTCTTGAAAAATAAAAAACATTTAATATGTTTAATCTTTGCTTAACTCTCTTCTCTCAACACAGTGCCGCCGGCTCATCCGTTATAAAAGCAGCTATCATATTTCTTCCATCACAGCACAACTATATACGCCGTTCTACAGTTTTAAAGCATTTGTCTGAGTTAAAATTAAGCATATAACAAATCTCTTTGTAATAAAGTGATCAAAGTTTCACAACTTCTTTCTGCAAACATCATTCTCAAATAATTTTGTTTTCTTATATTAAAAGATTCATACTTTTGAGTGATTAATGAATTAATATGTATTAAGGATTGTTTTGGTGTTAACTTTAAATTAATTAATTAACGTTACATCATTACCACGATTAACTGAACTGCTATAAAAAGCTCTAGTTAACTTCAAACTATATTTGATATATATTTTTTATTATATAAAGGCTATTTATTTCAACATAATGTCTAGCATTTCTTGTTCTCCTCCTCCTAATTTGATTCCTCTCCCATCCCTTGGTTCATTATATATAACGGCAGCTTCTAGCCTGTGTGGTAAACTGCTATTAGCGTCTGCTCACACAATCTAATTATTTACATGGGCTGTGAACAGTGTGTTATTTTCAAATAATGAATAGACCTGCCCTCTGGCGCTGACCTCACATTGTAACACAATGAGTTAAAGATTTTTTCAATTGGAGCTTTACAAGTGAACAATTTAAGCTATATGTTGTTAAAGACAGCTAATTAAACAACAGTATCCCTCGACACAAAGCTAGTTACAATGATATGTAACAAGAAGAGCTTTAAACACAAACTCAAATAGACAGAATTGATCAATTTCTCTAAAAACAACTGTCCTTGTGTTCGAATCTTATATACATCATCCATTTTTAACTTTTAGACATGTCCTGTTTTATCTCAGCAGAGCGTCTGCCGCTCACAGTTCAATCACATTTGTCTCTCCCACTGAGAGGTTGAAAATAATTGACTGGCCCACTTACTGAGAGCAGACCATTGGAGGCACACACACACACACACACACACACACACACACACACACACACACACACACACACACACACACACACACACACACACACACACACACACACACACACACACACACACACACACACACACACACACACACACACACACACACACACACACACACACACACACACACACACACACACACACACACACACACACAGATGCCAAATCGTCCCCTCAAGCCTCCCAAAAACGTCCTGCTGGATTATGTGGGACAGGCAATTCGCAGAGGGCAGCAGAGATTATTGGGCTAAAATATGACATTGTCATCTGGACTCTTTTTAATTAAGGCATGTCAGACGGAAGTATACAAATATTTTTCATCCAAACGTTCTGTAAGTGCCACAAGGACAAACCTTGATATTAAAACCTTGTCCTTAAAAAAAATGCTATTTCGTCACTGCACAAGCCATCACGCCAAACGTTGTCCTTGACATTTCAATGTGTTTCTGAAAGGAGAAATGTGTGTGCACTGTGTGAAAAAAACCACATCAGTTTAATTTGGAGATTAGATAATTCTTTGAATGAGGACAGTTATCAATATTGCCCTCAAATGGTGTTACAGGGTCACAGCATGATGTGTGTTGTTTACCTTTGAAAGGATCAGTGAGACTTCATTGGTCTGCTTGTCTGTCACAAATGTAAAGACCTCCTCCTCGTTACCGGACTCTAAACGATAGTCCACCTGCCAGCTGTCTCCTCCTCGAACATCTGCATCCCCGGCCAGCACAGCTGTTACTGTGGTGCCCACCAGAGCGTCCTCTGGGATGTGGAAGGGCCCATACTGATGGAAAGGAGACGGAAAAATGACATTACCCAGCAGCAATCATTCATTTGAGACACTCCTATCTGGAAATGCCCTTAGGGTGCAAATGTATACAATAGCAATCAATTATAATAAAATGTAACCTTTTTAGAAATTCTCTTCTCATATTTTAGCTCAAGTAAAACTTCCCCCCTCAAAAAGTGCAAAATGTAGTTTGTGGTGATTTTTGTATTGTGCATTAGAGCATTTTTCTTAAGAAAAATGGCATTCTGCTATTATCACAATTTATAATACCGCAGTTTGATTTTTTTTGTAATAATCTAACTTTAAAACATGACTGTATTCTTAAAGTGACAGACCAATACTGGCATTTAGGCACACTAGTGATTATGATTTGTTAATCAAATAATTTATAATGAGAGAATAGAAGATTATATTTTACATACACACATATTTAGCAAAGATCTTTCAAATGTAAATATTTTCCTAAGATATATCCTGGAGGCAGGGTCATGTAAAGCTGACCAATACACTATATTTTCAAATGGCTCTGCATTAACAGCTGAACTAAATATGAATCAAAATTCATTCAATATTTATATCATAGCAGCTGTTCTTGCAGTTGAACATCTGGCTGACTGTCCACTTTTCAATTCTCCCGCTGTCGTGACAGTCTGTGTGTATACATGTGAGTGTATGTTTGCTCCCTCTTGCCCTCTTAGTGTTAGCTAACCTTTATTCACACACCTCTGTGTGTTCAGACAGCCATACAATCAGCTCTCTCAGATGTCCTCTAGTGAAGCAGCCTTGCCTCTGATCTAGCTGCCCCATCCACAGGGTCGTTGACCCCAGCCCTGTCACCACTCGCCTCCCACATCCCCCCACAGTGCTGCCTCCCCATCGCCACGGAAAAAGCTACTCTTCTCAGGCGTGACCTGCCCAAGAGCATTTTCCACCTTGTGTGTGTGTGTGTGTGTGTGTGTGTGTGTGTGTGTGTGTGTGTGTGTGTGTGTGTGTGTGTGTGTGTGTGTGTGTGTGTGTGTGTGTGTGTGTGTGTGTGTGTGTGTGTGTGTGTGTGTGTGTGTGTGTGTGGGGCAGCCATTATATGAACAAGTGCTCACGGCAGGAAAATGAGCTTTCAGCAACGCTTGAAAAACGTTTGGTTAAGATACTTAAGTGCTAATTGGATAGAGTAAGGACATAAAGAGTTTACCATGACAACAGATGTTATAAAAGTGATATTGCACAATCGTATTCAACGTCTCTCCTGTTATTGGCCTGGTTATTCAAGCCGAAGCTCTACAGACAATCTCCCACATAACTCCCAACTCAGAAAACTCCTTTCTCTTCTGTTATGATGCACATGTGGGTGAAAAGTGAAGGGATTTCCTGTAACCGCCTTTGTTTAGAACTCTTTTTTCAGACCAGCAGCTGCAACAAAATAAAGGAAACCCCTTTCTCATTTAATCTTAAACACTAAAAGTTACTTTTATACAGCCACCTTTAAAGCGTGCAGAATTTGTATAAATATATTTTAGAAGGAGCGCCACTTTAACTCTCTTGTGTACATTATATCCAGTAAGGGGGCTCTTATAAAAGAACAGCTGATGCAGACATTTATGTGATTTGAATAGCTGTGAGGACATACATTCTTACATATTGTCTATCCATTTAATTCATTAGACTATAAATAAAAAAGTGGAAAGTACTCGCCAAAGAAAGCTTTCCCAGATTAAACTCAGAGAACACAGTCCACTTTGAGTACAAAGAACTGAATAAAACTCCCTTCAATAACATGGTGCCATCGCTATAAGCCTAAGATTAGAGAGCATATCTAGTTTCCCGCCAGGAAAATTAGATCAGTGACCTGCAGAGCAGATTAAGAGTCTGCAGTCTAACAGCCACTTACGATGGCCTGTGATGTTTGGCCTGCCTTTTCATTGTTCATCATGACCTGAGAACACAGTTGCTTTAGTGTGTGTACACATGTGCTCGTACCTCATGTTGGGAGAAGACTGGTGGGTTGTTGTTCTCATCCTGTACCGTCACCACCAAAGTGCACGAACTGTTAAGACCTGCCAGGGAAATCATCACAGCTTCTGTTAGTGACTTAGGGTCAGCCCATCATGCAAATAACATAGTGAAGGAACAGCAAGAACATCATCCTGCCTCCATCACAACAATCATGAGTCATGCAGACCACATTATCCGTCACCCTAGAGCACAATGTACATGCACTGGTAAATAGCTATACATTATGTTACCCTCTGGTACAGTAAAGGCTTTTTAATTTGGTTCTTTATCACTGCTTTCTTTTCTCTCTTGTCCCACCTTGATTGTTGAGTTTGCAGCTTTATTGAAAACTATTTCTTTATTTTGACTGACATTTGGATGAAATTGTGATTGGCTGTGCAGTCTGCAATTGCGACTTGAATAACAGGGATGGTGATTGGAAACTTGGCCTTGCAAAGTCTTTTTAAGGAATGCACTAAATTCATACGGAAATACTAAATGTAGCTCTCTTCCACAAATTAGATTTTTCTCATTTGTTTTGAGAGAGAATAACCAAAGTGACTAATGCACCTGTTAAGAGCATGTGTCTATATTTGTCTACGCAATACAAGCACAGTAGGAGGAAATAGGAGAAATATGTTATTTATTTTCAACCATTTTTGTTTGCTTTGTTGAATAAATAAAATGGTTTTATTTTTTTATTTGTATTGGGCATACTAGATAATAAAGTTAGAACAATAAATAAAGAATATTTTCTTATTTTAGCATTTAAAAATACTATGTATGCTAGTTTCATCTATATTGTAATCTATCCAACTTTATGTCCATTACGTAATGTGTTTCTTAATAGATTGTATTTTTCACTAGAAAGTCTAATGCCTTTTTTCCTAGAAATCAATAAAAAGTAGAAGTTCTCAGACACAGACCTCTGCCAAGGGGAAATCCCAGCAAATAAAATGTAAAAGGCAAGTCAAATTTAAAAGGGCGTGTTTCCTATTTTGTGAGACTTAGCGGGGTTGTTAAACGAAAAATCCCAACATGAGGAAGGCTGCATTTTTGGATCAATCTAAAGTCACCTTTGGCATCCTCAGCAGTGATGGTGAGGGTGTACTGAGGGGCTGTGCCCTCCATACTGTCTGCCTGCACAGAGATGACCCCCGAGTCACGGTCCACTCTGAAGAGGGCTCGAGGACTCTCTGGAATTTGTCCGACTAAACGGTAGAAGATCCGCACGTTGTCCGTCTTGGGATCGTCATTATCGGCTGCCTGCACTGTCAGGATCTCTGTCCCTGGGAATACATACAGTGTGAATTACTTGCCAAATGAAACCCAAGAACAAAAAATGTATATCCCTCTGCCAAAAAATCCAGTCACAGAGAGCAGTGAGTGAGAATAAGGGCGAGGAAGGATAAAACAATAGCTTGCTCAATTAATCCTCACACAGTAATTACATCAGGTATAACAGATTGTCCTTGATAATTAATTTCCCAGAATCAAGCGTTTTAAAGCATCATCGGGGTGAGTGATGGTGCTTTCCCCCGGGTGCCTTTCCTGGCAAAAATCCCAAACTGCTCTCATAAAATCTATCTGGCCCTCTCACATCTTTATCACAGCAAAGTCCCTTCAACCCAGTGTTCCCTCTACCTTGCTGTGAATAATGACTCCCAATATAGATTAAAGATTTTTTTTAAGTGTCTCATAGCATTGTTTTAAAATGATCTCATCAACAATGGAGAAAACAATTATTTAAAGGGAAAAAAACATGCTCTCCAACCCTTAAATATCTTGGACTTTCCCTTGAGGGGCTTTACGTCATTCAGACTTGACATCTAATTGTCCGAAGGTTTTATGAGAGAACTGCTAGGGTTGAGGTTTTTGAGTAAATATAGTTTATCTGTAGTATTTTTAAATTTTTTCTTTATATCTAAAATATATATAATACAAAATATATATAATATAGGCTTTCAATTACCTCGAGCAGCCAGTTCCTTGACCACAGTGTGGTACTGTGCCTGTGGAAAAGTGGGTCTGTTATCATTGGCGTCGCCCACCATCACCCTCAACTCCACAGGCTTTGCAATCTCTCTGCCATCTGGACGCTCAACCACGATGCTGATCTGGAACTGACCGGACAAAAAGAGAAACACATTGTTTGTCTCTGCAGTAGGTAGAGAAAAAGATAAAGTGGCCCTGCAGTAGAACGGTGAAGGATGCTTCCAATTGTACTGCAGGAGCGATTAGGATCCTGCAAAAGGGGTAAAGCTGCAAAATAGATGGATTGAAAAGAGAAAAACGTGCATGAATAGGCATCTCTACATTCATCATTCTGCAACGAGGGCAGGTGGGAGCACAAAGCCGAAACTGTGAAAAGAATCCATCAGAAGTGCACCATCACTCATGAAAGATACAGACTGATGGAGCTGCATTCAGAAAAGAGAAGTTTGGCTTTTAGTGACTCTTCAACATGTCTACAGATTATCAATCATGAAAAAGATGAGGTTTTCCGCACCTTTCTATTAAGTAACACTACAGAATATAGATGACGCAAATGTATAACACGTTTTTAAACACTTTTTACATCCAGTGATGTGGTTGGTAATTGGCCACTTGAGCATTTGGGCCAAAATATACTGTCAAGTGTGCCATGTTAATCTTTCAGGAGCAAATGAAAACAATTATGATTTTATTTGCAGAAAATTAAAGTTAAGAAGATATTGAATAAAGTGTTTTATATATATACAGTTTTATATTTGTTGTCATGACAAAATAAGGGAGGAAGGAACATAGCTTTGCTTGTATGGTTTTGGGTAGTTTCATTTATTTCTACTCTTTTCTGCTCAGTGCTCAGCTTTGGATCTTGTGAAGACAAGAAAATATTGCAAGGTTTACATACAAATTAAAGCAAAGCTGAAATGAAACTAACACAACATAACAGAGTTCAAACATAGCAATAGATCTGCTTCTGTCTGTCTTAAAGAAACAGTGTAGCACATTTAGTCTTAATGTTTTGACGCTTTAAACACTGACATTATAAACTGACATTTATTATTAGTGCTGGAGATGTTTAGCTTGCACTCATACAGACCTGGTCTTGTGTCTCCCTGTCCAGAGGGGCGTTGAGATAAATGACTCCTTCTCTGCTGATGGTGAAGAGCATCTCTGGAAACTCCCCCTCCAGACTGTACTCTGCCTGACTTCCACTCCATTTGACCTACATAAACAAACACATAGGCGCACACATACTAAACTAAAGGTTCTCTCAATACATTTTGACATATAGAAATGTGGAAACATTATATTGCCTATTTTGTTTTAACAATGAAAATGTATGGGTTTGTCTTTCATTTGAGTGCAACAGGAAATGTGTCATGCAGTATAAACCTAAAAAGCTATTCAGGCCTGCATGATGTGTAAGTACAAAGCTAAGCTACATTTGTTTACACGATAAGGAGCCAACCAAATGCACTGACAATGATGTGGAACAGAGAGCACAGCCAAAACTAACTATGCGCGCTGAAGGGGATTTTCCACTCTGCTTTACAGCCCCTGACAGAGGGCTGTGCAGCAGGGCTGAAAGGGCCCTGGTAGCCATCAGACAGCACCCAAGAAGGAGAGGGGCCCGGTCCCAGCACAGCTGATGCACACCCAGGGCATGTGTATCTCCTCAACTCCCTGTCACACACTCCTCCCTTGTTTTGGAGATGGCTGCCCAAACACTGTGCTTCTGTATACATAAAGACACTTCACACAGCTGGCCGCCTCTCGCTGTTATGGTGTGTTTCTAGAACTCAGAACTTTGAAGAGATATGTTTAAAGAACTGATTAATGATCAGTGACTGCTCCGTATAAGATCTGAACAAAACATCTATGAAGTCATCTATTTTGCCTCCGCCAGTGCTTGAGTTTGCAGAGCACGTTCTGTCTCCCCCGATTGCTGAGCTGCGTCAAGAGCGCCTCTTGTGTGTGTGTGTTCTTCTATAACACGTGAACTAGGGAGTTATCAGCTGCTGAAGAACAGCAAATTATGCAATGTCCTGCATTAAACACAATATCAGGAAATACTAAAATATCACAGCTGGAACATTTTGTAGATGTAAACAAATTGAAATCTGCAACTGTTTTGATAATAGTTCAAAACATTCGCAGCCAATGTAAGGCTTTGCTGCCTTTATATGTCGTTTATAATAGAATTCTAAATATCAATTGCAATATGATACCATAGATTGAAACATTATAAAGGTTTTTGTAAGACTTACTGTACTAGCTTGAGAACATCACTAAATATGATATGAAATACTGACATGGTAAATACTGAATTTCTTGGAGGGAACAGAGGCATTTTGATGCTTGTAAGATCACCAGTAATAACAGTGAACGTTAACGTTGGCTGGAGGTCAGGACAAAAGCATTATTGAGACAGAAAGAAAGAGTTGTCTGTGGTTAAAAGCAAACAATGTTTTTGTTGTCCTCTTGAGGGCAGCATAAACAAGTTGTTAACAAAACAGTGACATATTATTACCTTATTAAATTAAGATAGCGAATACATTTGCATTTTATTTCTTACACAACAGCAGATATGGAGCAATATAAACATTTGTGTTGATCAAAGGTTAACATTAACATTTGATCATAGAACCTTAGACGTTGGTGCTATTAAAAGAGAAAATGTGATCCCTTTTATTGACTTATTTTAGCTGAAGCAACATATTGAAGTATCTTTTACATTTTTAACACTGATATGGGGCCATGACAAAGGTCTAGTGGGGCTCAAACCAATTCTGCAACACAAAATCAGATTTGATTTGACTGTGAAAACTGTCAATTGTGCTTAACTCATTCATTCACAGGCTCTCCTCCACTCCAAAGTCTCAATAGATGACATTACTGAGTTGAAGTAGTCCTGCTGATTGGATTAAATAGTCAAAGTTTTAGGCAGGCAATCAGTAATATGAAATAGATAGCAGATTTAAATTAACCTCAATAGCCCCCAGTGACCTAAAAGTACAGATAACAGATGCCTGGATTTAATATTTAAAATTAGCTACAGCCTAATTTTATTTGATTGCAGAATGGGTGAAATTGATCGCAACATCAACCTCAACAATATTGTATAGCTGTAGTTCACACAGAAAGAGATGATGGCAGAGAAACATGAAGCTACGCATCAGATTTTCTTTAAGCATCTGTCAAAATGTCGCCACACCATGGACGATGAAACAGCAAGAAAAAGACAACATTTGTTGCAGAATATGACTGCTCCATTTATCTGAGACAATCGGAGGGGGGGGGGGGGGATCCATAGAGTGGGCCCTTGAACATGACTATGTCTGTGTATGTGTCATAACAGCGGTTCGTCCTACCTCCTACTGAGCACCGCAGGACGATCACTCAGCGGGGGCGGGATGTGGCTTCCCCCTAACATCCCTGTTTAACTAATCCAGTTTAGTGATTTATTCAGGATGTAACTAAACGGTTTTCATGTATGAGTAATGGAAGAAACAAGGATTTTTTTCTCACTCTCTTAACACATTTGTCATTAGAAATGTAAGTGGATACAGAAAGGGAACCTGTTCAGTTAAATATGTTCACATAAAATAATTTACATAAAGACAGACAGATGCTATTTGAAGACATAGAAATGATAAAAAAGGATTATTCGAAGTCACCAAGCTGTGTGCTAGGGTATTTGTTATCAGATATTAAACCGTTGAGACTGAAATATGATATTGTCGATTAAAACTGCTCTTTGAAAACTATGACAGAAAACGAAACAAATCAAATGTGCCCACACGTGTGAATCCACACGTTTTCAGTGGGTGGAAGGGGCTGTTCAAACAGGAGAGATGAGAGGCTGAGGGCGAGTGTGGGGGAGGTGGGAGAAAAGAGGAGGAGGGGGAGGTATGTGATATACCTACTGGCCACAGCGACTTTCAAAACCGGCACAATGCTTTTAATTTAGCATCACATTCAGCTCTTACAATCCTCTTTGTTTCCACAGTTCTCTGTAGTGAATGAATGAAGTTTATTTGGTGTCCTCACAAAGGGTAACGGCCACTGTGAGCCATTTGTTTTCTACACGTGTCACAAAACACTGAGGGCTTTTGGGTTATTTATAGACATGTAGCTGATATGGCTTATTTTATAAAAAAACAAAAGGTCAGACAAGACCAGGGACCGACATATGTTAGGAAAACCTGAGGGAAATCTTTAAACAGAATGTATATTATGGTGCTGCAGTAATGTGGAAACTTGAATATGAATTAAACATCTCCTTTAAGAGGAAATTAGAACATTGATTGAAATATAGATGTTTGTCATTCCACAATGAAATAGTGAGTGGGCTTAAAAATGTGTTTTTCAGTAGTGACTACATCAAAATGTTACTTGAGAACAGGATTTCCGTCTTTTGATCTGACAATGGGCCTTTGTGAAATCACCATGGTTACTCTTCTATTATTCAGTATCAAAACGTGTACTCTTAACAACCTTCATTGGCAAGTAAGGCTGCAATTAACAACCATTGTCATAATCAAATATCTGGCAAATTACTCTCAATGATTAATCTGCTCTATACATCGCAAGAAAGTAATAACGTAATGATGCCGTAATATGTCTTGTTTCAACTTATTAGTACCTCAAAGTGCAAAGATGTAAACTTTAAAGTGATGTGAATGATTTAGAAAAAGGAGCAAGGTGTCACAACTGACAGGCCGGAACCAGAACGTTGGGAATTGACTTAAATTGTTGATTGATGATTAAAAAAAGCTGCTTATTTATTCATTGTTGTTTATGGATAATCAATCATTTAGTTTAAGCAGACTTCAAGATATTTTACATTACCTTTTTTGGCTGTTATAATCCCATTGAATGGCTTTTATCAGGTGTCAAATTTGTCTCTAGATTACATTAAATACTAACATATTTATACTGGCCTGTTAATTATGATTATGTGAAGTCTATTTATAGGGTGCATTTTGCCTTTAAGCTGTTAAGTTTGTAGAATACCCCTCAGAGTGGTGGTGGGTGGGAGCGTGAGTAATTATGGGAGTTAACGGGACTCGGTCAGGAGCTAGGCTGAAAGGATCCATGGCATTTGAACAGCATCAATAATTCAGTGTTTGGTCACTTAGGAGGACCCATGAGCCACTAAAAACAGCAACTGGCAATACGATGCCACTTTACTGGGCCCAGGTTATTGACAAAGTATGTTTTATAGTAATACGATACAACACTTGGACCTGCAAAAACAATAAAGTCAGCACTTTAACACACCAAGTTGTTTGCATGAAGCGTGGACAAGATCAAATAAGTAAAAGTGGTTTTAATGTAGACGAATGTGGATGGGTAAAAACACTTTACGTGTCAAAGTGGTGGATTAGTGTTTCAGAGTGAACACATGTTGGTCAGGTCTCTGCGGCCTCACCTGTGAGATGGGGATGGGGTAGGGGCCCGGAAGGTTCTCCTGAAGTCGTACCGGGTCGGGTGAGGCCCAAGTGTTTCCTGTCACCTCCACCGTAACGATCCCGTTGGTGAAGAAAGCATTCGCCTTCCCAGCCATGTCCTTCACCATCACCAAGAGTTTGTAACGGCCGCACATCTCAGGGTCCAGAGTAGAGGCTCCTGGCAGTCACAGTGGATTACATGATACAATGTGAGTCTTTATTTATGTATTAATGTTGCATGTAGGGTTTCTATCAAAGGCTAATTTGTCTGGTGAGACAATAAAAACGTTGATGTCATTAATAACAATATACATCAGATGAATTAAGTGCTCTATATAGTCAGATTCTTTAAATTCCCCTTTATGTCCGTGGGTATGCATACATGATGTTTTTATGAGTAGTATGTATGTTTCAATGTGTGTGTGCATGATAAATAACCATGGTTGCATGTTTACTTTCACTTTAATTTCTAAATAAACCTGATTACAAAGGCATCTTCTGTATACAGTATATTGTGCCCTGTTTAATGTCATGATACTGTATTTGTGTAAATAATATGAGGAACCAAAAGAAAAACTAGTTTAAAGCGTCACAAAAAAGGAAAAACATAGATACACTATGATTGGTTTATGCAACACACAAACATCAGACCAGACTATTTTCCATTATATTACTGAGACTCACATTGCCTTCTATATTTAAAATGAACATGAGGGCTCTATTCATCACTTTATTTTCAATTTCCAGCAAAAATGGAAAATAACTACCGGAAACAACCCACTTTGAAGGTAATCATAACCATCATTTACGGCTGGCCTGGAAGACCAGTCGAAAATCAAAGAAATCATTTTCAATTTTCACTGCTCGAGCTCTGTGAAAACTCAGCAGCCGTGTGGGCCGGAAAGGACAAGTGTGAAAGTCATCCAGCTCCTGCCAAGCCGGAACACAGGGCAAAACGGGAGCTACAGAAATAGCTCCAGATTACAGCACTTGCATTGAGGATAATTTCAGTATGTATATATTCAACATATGTCTGTTTGCCTAAAAAAAGTGTTATTATTTTCATTTACTGTACCGGAAAAATTTGAACCTGAACAAGATTAAAGATGAACTACTCATGGATGGCTTTTATGAGATTATCAGTGAAGCTTGTTTTGGGTTTTTCTCTTCTTTTGATCATATTTCTGCATAACTAGGTTAAAAGGAACAAGACCTGAGACCTTTTTTGAAAAAAAGGGTTCAATGCTCGATTTCTGAGGCAAATACAAATAACAATATTTGAGATTTTAGGAAATCTAGTAACAAATATATCAGCTGATTCACATTTGTTTTGAATGTGGTACTCAGCATGTTATTTTAAAAATAACATTCTGTAAACTTGTCATCGCTCTCTGGTAGAAAAAAGGCAACAATCATTCCAAACTTGAATGAATATGTAATGAAATGTTTTGTCTTATTTGCTATATATACTGTATATTTCGTTGCAGTCATAAGTTGGGACTGACCTTCCTCTGTGAGGGAAACCTCTCCAGTGATGGAGTTGATGGAAAACATTTGGCTGGAGGGAATCCTGGGCGTCTGCTCCATGAGGCTGAAGCGCAGCTCAGCGTGGGCGGTGTTGCGGTCATCACGATCCCGTGCATCCACCTGCATGAACGGAATCGCTGAGAGACACGGTGGCGCAGAGTCAAAGATGCTACCTTGTGTTTCACAGACATCAACCTCCACAGCAAACTCAAAGCATATACAGTCCCTTAATTCACAGAAAAGGATAAAACCTCCATTCAGGAAGCACAAATCCACATATATGTATAGTTCTTTTTGGTTTTGTATAAAGTTATATTGGGACCCAACTTAAGAGATGACACAGCTATAACATACCTGATTTGCCTATAAAAAAACATGATAGACGTTTTTCTTTTCACGATACACTTTTTCACATGGTGGTTTGAGATCTGGTTTTATAAAAACATACAGTAATGTGTTTCAACAATTACATTTTTAAAGCTAAGTAGCTATTACGATTATATTTTTGTCTAAAGAATGATCTATAAATGACTTTGATGTTGAGGGTTAGGGTACATTTCTTCCAAGAACATAGAACATGTATTATTTCATATAAAATACAGTTTTCTACTTGACAATGTGATTATTTAACCTTATGAAAGTTTGCAGAAGAGTCTTTTTTACTATAGTCTAAATGTACCTGATCCAGTAAGACACGTCATTGGTTCTATAAATACAGAGGTTACGTGTATGATGCCGTTTCCAGGGATACATTAGGCATTTTTTTCACAGTTTATTAAACGTTTTTTTGTATTCCATGAAGCAGCACTGACAAAGGTGAGCCAGACTGAAAAAGGTTGTTCAACACAGCTCAAGGATTTTGTACCTTTGAGAAGCCCGAGCTGCACACTGCCTCTCATGCTCTCCCCTATGAAAGTGGGCACATTGTCGTTCTTATCGATGACACACACTTCGACGGTGAAGCTCTGACGGTGCTCTGATGTTCTGAAGGACACCTGCATCATACACACAAACACATTCTGTAGGTGTCTCTAAATAACACACTCAAGAGCTAACATACAGCCTTGAGAAACTAACAATCTAAAAAGGATTCATTATTGAACATAAGCACAAACACCTTGCAAAAATATACTTGTTAAATCAATTATAAGCATCTTGAATGACTTCATTAGTAACTATTCATTAGCTTAGACACGTATAGTAAATTGATATCACAATATGGCACATAGTAATATTACCTGCAGAGAGTATGACGGCTGTTTCTCTCTGTCCAGTGGTTTTAGAGCGTACAGAAACTGAGCGTCCACTCCGAATATCCCCTCATCATCCCCCGTTACCGTCAGCTCGGTGTAATTTCCTGGCAGGTTACGAAGCTGAACAGAACAGAACACCATTTAAGAAAATCATCAGCCTGTGTTCCTGTTTCAAAGCAACAATCAGTTGATCAAACTAGTGTATTTCTCCGGTGCATAGAGAGTATTACATATGAGAATTATTAAATGAATTAGTGAGCCACACCATTCAGTGGGTGACCCTCATTATAATAAAAACGGCCACTTGTTTATTCCACATACACTATCCTGCGACTTTAAAAACGTGCAGGTACATTCATTGTGTGTAAATCAACTGCTAAAAATATTCCCCACAACTTCCTCTTTAACATTTTGAAAATGTATTATTCAAAGTAAATAAAAAAAAACCTGATAATTGTAGTCATCTCTTATCAACCATCTATCACAAAGAGCTTTTTCCTTGAACTAATCAGAAGCAATTACTATGTCCCTTCCATTTAAAAACCAAAGTAGTTATTATCCAACTCTTCCATTCTGGCCATTAACATGCTATTTAAAAAGTGTTAATGACACTGAGTCCGACACAAAAAACTGAAATTATGATAATGCTTCGCACAAGATGTGATGGCGTACAATAAAAGCAATCAAAGTGGCAGATACTCATGCTGCGGCACAATCCATGGGATGATGAGTGACATGTTTGAACAAAACCTCCCGCCTGCAGCTGGATTGAATGCAGAGGCTGGGTCATTGTGAACACTCCAATAATAGTCTAGTGATGACGGCAAGCATGTTCATACGTCCTAAACCTTACAGTAAGTGCAGAAAGGAGAGAATTGAGAGACTGACGCAATTCTGGTTTAATATACCTTCATTTTCTTCCTATCAAGTATGGTCTTTTCGTCCATATTTCTCACCATTATGAGAAGAGCAGGCTTGAACAACTGGCAGGAGATTTGTTATTAACCTTCTTTACTCTGAAGGAAATGCATTAAATGCTGAGGACATTCGACAGTGCATTAACTCTGATTAAATATTCAATGATCACTCTTAAAAACAGTTGTTTTTTTATAAACATGCAACAACACGCAACAACACGCTACGACATGCTACAACACACTGTCACACTGTTGCATGTTTTTTATAAACATTTGTTGATCGTATCAAGGAACTAGGGTTTGAGTTGCTGTCGACTTGCATTTCAAATTAGAATGCTCATGAAAATTACTATAAGAACTAAACACACTGGCTGAATTTTCATGTAGTAAACACCATTGTTCAAAATCACGCATGTATTCGCTTTTCAGAAGGCTGTGAACACAAGGAGAAACCTTTAGGTGAATTTAAGCAAGTGTAACTGCCTTACCTTGGCCAGATACCATGGGAAAATACCATCGTAGTTTTCAGGGACACCAATTTTAACATTTGCTCCAGAGCACGGTGCAAATGTGTAAATGATCACCAACTACAAAACAAGATATTTTGTGTGTCTTAGTAAACTTGCTCAAACAGTAACTTAATTTAGTAAGAGAACAAGGTATTAAAGTGAACATTAATTTCATGATATAAAGAAAATGATATCTTACTATGAGAGCAATGATGAGCATTGTCGTAGTTTCTCTGTCAGCCATGAGTCCTGTAGATGAAGCATTTTCAGTGAGATTGTTGGGCCATTGTTGGGCCACATGGTCTCAGCCCAACAATCAACACAATTTCTGTCTTGTTACTGATTCACAACCATGGTTATCTTTCATACACACAGTTTTTACTTGTGTAACAGCCTGCATTTAAATACATAACCACGTATAAAGTCGTTTAAAGCATCATCTGAGCCCCCACTTTCACAGCGTACAGAGGACCAATGAAGCCATGTTTGATTGGAGAAAAGCTTAAAATCAAGTTGGATGTAAAAATGTTATCATCTTATTGGAAAGCTCCAAATAAGCAGCTGTTCTAGCAATACCAAATAACAGGCTATGGTGCAGTGTAACAGTAATGCCCTTTATAATCAAATTATTTAAATTCAAGCCTCTAAAGTAGTAAAACACACTCTATATAAACTGTAGCTCAACAACAACAACAAGATGACACAGATTACAGTGGCAAAACACGAGTTAACCAGCAACATGTATTACATTACTATCCTATTTTAAACAAAAGCTTTTGTGCCTTACCTTCTCCAAGTGATGTGTGTGTTCCTTCTGAGAAGTGTGAGAGGAGTTTAAATTATGTGGAAAAACGGTGTACTTGTACTCCTTTGGTGGATTAATGGTTAACACCTTCAGATAAACATGCTTAACTACCTAGTTTCCTTCCTGTAAAACCAATGGCCAGTGAGGCTCCATTCCACTGATACCATCAAATGAATATTCATGAGGATGTAAATCGCCTGAATGACTTATCCTTCTCTTCTGATGCATTCTGCATAAACATTGTTTTTGGACCAAATGACAGAGAAGATTTCATCTTTTTTATTGTATCTTTTATTAAAAAAGAAAATCAAGGTAAACAAAGAATTTCCAAAAACACTTCATGGTTCACAGGACAAATATAACGTATTGCTTTACTTATACATTCACAACATGAATTCAATCTTATGGAACAACAAAGAAACCAGAGTTTTTTTCATATCTTTGACTAGTCCTCAGTCACTTGGCCGGGGCACGAACCTGCGTACCTCGTTTCAAGTAAAAATGACTCCAGATGACCAAGTACTGTGATCTTTTACCGCATCTTTTAGGAAACTGAGATGTATGTTGCATCCAGCATCATTCCTGTTATATACATCAATCCCCTCCAATAAAGGTGCACAACAACCCACCAGAAAGGCAGTCCTTGCAACTCATTAGAAGATAAAAAAACCTTTTTGCATTTCTCATTCAAACACATATTAGGACAGCAACATGTTTAAGGCAGACAAAAATAATAATATGAAAGAAAATAAATGTTTACAAAGCTCCATGCAGGTTATTACCATCATCATGATATGACTTGAATGGTGTCATTTTTACTATTTAAGTCCTCTTTTGGTTGGTGTCTAAAAATAAAAATATATTTCTGTACAGCTCTATTAGTCCTTTAGGGTTAGTGTTAAAACACACACAGCGTCTGGTCTTCAGAGGCCAAAGAAAAATGTCTGTTAGTCCTGTGTGTTCCTCAGAGAACTGTGAGGTCGTGGCAGGACTTTGACTTCTGCCTAAAAGCCATCTTCTTGTTCTTGCGTGCAACCATGCGGCCCAGAAACCTCTTGGCCTTCTTGCCGATGCTCTCTCTGCGTCTGCAGTTGGCCATGCGTCTGGCGTTCTCCTCCTTGCTGTCTTTCCTCAAGCGGATCTGTCTGACGATGCCCTCGAAAAGGTCCTGCACATTGTGGTGAAGAGAGGCAGACGTCTCGATGAACTTGCAGTCGAATACCACTGCACAGGCGCTCCCCTCTGAGATAAAGAATATGGAGAAAGGAATATTAGTGTTTTGAATGTATGTACATTTAGAAAAACATAGAGGCTTAAGTAGATTTAGGTTGAATGTGAGAAATCCTATAGTGATCATATTTTAAAACTTTAGCTTTAGATAGCTGTAATATTTGAATGCATGCCTTTTTTTTAATAGTTTTAAGCTTTAAATTATAAATATTGCATTTTTCAAGTAAAGAAAATTATTTACCGATAGCTTCCCTGAGCTATAACACATAATCTTAACAAATCATGAATCTGTGACCCATTTAAGGTTCAAAATGTATTTATTTATTCTAACTTACCATCTACTGACACCTCTCTTGACCGCACCAGGTCGCTCTTGTTGCCCACGAGGATTATGGGAATGTTCTCTGACTGCCTTGCCCGGCGCAGCTGAATACGCAGCTCTGACGCCTTCTCAAAGCTTGCTTTGTCTGTCACTGAATACACGATGATGTAGGCGTCTCCCATCCTCATACACTGGTCCTTCAGCCACTGACTGTTATCCTTCAGGAAGGAAGCAGAGACAGAGTTTAGCCTCAAACATGGCTGATTTCATATTGCAATATCCATTAATCAATTTCAGTGGAGCAAACATTGCATAAATAATATATAACTCACCTGTTCCCAGATGTCATACAACACAATGGATGCATCTTCATCATCTACCACCATAGATCTGTCATACGTGTTTCCTGTGAAAGATAAGAGGAAAAATGGTGTTACACACTGACAGAGGAGCAGAGCACACACCGATTTTAACACACTTTTTCACTTTAAAGTGTACACATTGCTGCAGAAAGCTGATCATAGTTTGTGATCAAGCCGTTATTGGCCTTTTATATTTTCCATTCCTTAGTGCTATTAGATGCATTTCTGACAGCTGTACTACTGCGGGCAGGGCTGGTGCCTCGCTGTAGATGGAAATAGCAATAATCAATTCATGTACACTCTTGCCTGCAATTTGTTTATTCTAATGCACCAGCTTAACTTTATGTGTGTCCCTTATCAATTACAGAGTTTATAGGGCTTCATGGGGCTTTTATGTATTTTTTGTTATGGTGTTTATTTCTTGAGTGCTGTTGTTTCTTTCTAAAAATGATGAATAGCATATAATTGAATAAACCTTTGACCTCAAAGCAAAATTGGTAATATATTTGCATGTGAATTGTTCAGAATTATGGAGACTAAATTAATATTTCCACTTCTAATTAGTGTATTTATAGACAAAAGACTTCTGGATTATGTGTGTCAATGTGTGTGTGTGTGTATTGAGGTTGATGACTCATCCTCAGCATCATCACCATTTACCTGCTTCATCGCAGTCGTGACCAGCATCCTCAACTCCTCCAAAGACGCGCGCCAAGCTGGACTTGCCGACTCCGTGCTCCCCAAGGAGAACCACTTTGTAGATCTGGGACTCCGTCTCGCTGCCGGTGGAGATCACGGAGTCGGAGGAGTCCGACGCGTAGCTGCCTCGGTGCTGCTCGCTCGGGGAGTAGGACGTGCAGCGCAGGAGGTTGGACAGGTCGTCAGTCTGCCCCGTCTGTGGCATCGTGGCGTGCAGATCACGGTCGTCCACGGGCATGCTTCTCCTGTGTATGTTTGGTACATTCATTGGAAACGGCATGCTTCCTCTTCTTTTGTCCATGTTCCGCAATTTGTCACCCTTGTTCAAAGTCATTTTGCTTACGGAAGATCTGTGGACAGATGTGGCATGCGTAAATGTCTGCTCATGTGTTTATTAACATTTAAATATAACTCACGGACACACGTGTAAAAGTCTAGTTCGTGAAAAAGAATGCTTCAACGTCATTGTATTTTATGGTATAACATAACATAACTTAACCCATGAAATAATTAATTATATGTCTTTGTTTTCTGAATTCTCAACCTGACCTGACCACATGTCCAATACTACTCCCCCCAAAAATGCATAATAAGACTAAAGCTTAACATTTGTCACCATATTAAAGACACTTACCCGGTGCAGGGAATAAAATCCAGCGAAGCCGATCAAATAATCCCTGGTTTCAAGAGTTGTTGTAGCCGAAAAAGCGGTTTTGTTTGAGTCTGATCAGAGTCGGTGCTCAGGATATTTATATAGGACTGGGAGTGACGTAGGCAGGGATTCGCCCCAGAAAATCACGTCTCCTCTTATTATAGTGGTGCGTAATGGCACCATCATACAGAGGAGGGGTGTATGACTGTAGAAGAGTAGCTGAGGAATCTCCCTTCCGCAGCGCCAAATGGAGAGCCTCTGCGGGGGCGGCCAGAAATGATTCCTTGAAGAGGGGAAGCCCACTTAAAGCTTGAGTGATATAAATATTTGATGTTCATTTATGAGATACATTTAGAGACAGTGAAAGGATATCCATCCACATGATGCAATATTTTACTGTGTAAAAGTGCTTGATGCAGAGACAAGGGGAACGCTTTTATGAAATTATAATGGCTTGTCTTGTTGAAAATTGATCAGAGCTCCATGGTCGCTGCAAGGTTGAGGTCAATACAATCATAGCACATATTGGAAATATTGTTATTATACGAAGGAGTTGCATACATTATAAAGGTATATCACGTGGAAAATGTGGTGTTATTTCCATAGTCTGCTCTTGACTAACAAAACACTTGAATTTATCATTGCATATGCAGACAAAGGAATACTTACACAATGAAACAGACGTTGGCATGCATTTATCAATCAGTATATCTTTCCATCCACCTTGCTGTTTGAAAAAAATTAAAAGGCTGCACACACAACCATCATTTCTTGCACTTTCCGAATTCTTCACAGCTGAAGGGTCTGACCTACAATAATGTATGTTTTACTGATCCATGCCTTAGTTGAATAATGCAAAACGATTTAATTGAAAATATCAAGGCTGTTTGATACATCAATAGGAACAGATCTATATGTCCAAAATGGGGTTCAAATACATTCAGATCAGATTTCTCTATTGAGCCATTGCATGTGTTATTTATGTTTAATCGTGCATCTGACATCCTTTTTTATATATATTTTCTCGCACACAATGAATGTCATTTTCCAGTTGAGGTCTCAGACTCTGCATGGTGTGTTGGTGCCCTCTTGTGGCTTCAGTTCTCACATTACAGTTGAACCTTTTAAACTCATTGCGTTGGTGTGTGTCCAATATCATCATGTCTTTTCTCCCTTGTCCCTTTGTAGGAAACGTGAATAGATAAACAATACAAACTATAAACAGTTGTGCTATATGTTTTAGTTGTATTGATGTTTGCATTTTTTATCTGTTTATCACAGTTTATATATAGCTTGTATTATATGTGAATGTGATGGCTTATGCATGTAACAGCTGCATGCTGCACATTCAGCTGCAGTAATTAGGACTGCTTCAACTGCTATAAATTATTCTTTAAAGGAAATGATGTCATAACAAATGGCCATTGGAATTACCATTAATTTAAGTGAATATACATTATAGCCGGACTAATTTATCATACCTCAAGAAAAGCATTTTGGTTATGGAAGCTCTAATTTCCAGTCATATATAATTGCATTTGACTATATTATGGATGTAAGTATCGTAAATAAAGTATACAATTATGTTCAAATGATCTCTAGAGGGTAGTTAATAGCAAGTAGCTTTTTGTGTAGATCTGCAGCTATACATTGTCTTTGCAGGCAGTGCCAAACATATTCAGCATTAGTATGTGTGCACCAGATCCTGGTTAATTCGATCGAAAAGGCATTTAAACATGCTGTACTATGGTGGGTATTGTCCTTTTGTTCTTATACTAAGAAATCCTAGCAAGACCTTTCCAAATGTGTCATAGATCCTACATTATTTATATTATTATGGAAAAATGGATAGCTGAAGGATGTTGAGCAATGAGTGAAACTACTTTCTTATTTGAATAACAAAAATGGGATATCGAGACAATTCATATCTATATATCTTATACTATTTATTGAGACCTCTTTGTTTAGTATTCCCTGTATACTAAATCTGTATTATGTTCTTTTGTTTGATTCAAAATAAAAGAACAAGACACAAAATGGAAGCCGACTAATTGTTCCTCTTACAAGATAAAATATTGTATGGGATATTAAGGACAATCTTTTCAGTACTTCAAGTTTGGACATGCAATGTCGCTTAGATAAAGAAAAAAGAAAAGCATTGGATTTTTTCAATACTTCTCATATCATGTATCCTCTTTGTCTAGTGTAGTGATACAATTGTACATTGATTTGGAGTCATTATGTCACATTATATGTAATCAATTGAAAAAAGAATCCAATAGTTTAATTATTTATAAAGATGTTCATATAAGTAGAAGCACTAAACTCCAATTAAATATGTGATACTCGTCCAGTGTAGTTTTACAATGCTGCATTGGTTTGTAGTCTTTGGGTCACATGACTTGGAAGCGAGTGAAAATAATGGCGATTTTGAAATTAAAAAGAAATAGCAGCAATTGATAACAATATTCGCATAAAATAGATGAAGGCATTCAATCAAATAGAAAGAGGCGTGTCTTATCCGTCCAGTGTAGTCATTATATCAAAGCGATTGAAAAAGTTCCAACAGATTATTTTAATAAAAAAGAAATATAAACATAAGTTAATTTCAGGTAATTGTCGTGATCGCACTAAATTAAACATCTTCAATGGCAAAACAAATAAAAACGTCAGGAAACCGGATGTCAACCCCTTGACGTGATATTGCGCATGCGCACGTCTCTCGTGTGTTCGACCTCTACTACAGACCGGTAAGAGATAACCTCCTCAGTCACTAGCTGTGTGAGTTTAACATTTAATCGTGTCGCTTCTTTGTAACTCTGTGTTTCTTTTCGCTATATTAACAACAGCAATGCTTAGCTCCTAGGATTTAACAACTAGCTTGTTTTTCAGCGACATTGTTCGGTTTTGCAGCTAATCCTGACCTTACTTGTATGTGTCCACGTAACTTCGCACACTGTGTACTTTCTCATTTAGACAACTAGTTACACAGTTAACCAAGTCAAACTGTTCATTGTTGTTATTCAATGCATTTCTTTGTTTTGCGTATTGTTTTCTACAGACTTCTGACCCTGAATCAACGCCAGCTCCTTAGCTTGACCTGACCACTGCTCATCATAATGTATGCCTGTGCTAAATTCGTCTCCACGCCCTCTCTGGTGAGTGAGTCTGTTTCAATGGATTGTGATTTCATGACAGATTGCAACAAAAGCTGCAAATCTGTGTTCATGCCTTCATGCCAGAGCAAACCAGCTGCATTCAAGTCGCTAACGCTAGCACTCAGCCATGTAGCCGTCTTTGACCCATGCTAAAGTCAGCTAGTGCTCACACCTGCAAGGACGTCCTTGTTTTGAACATAATGAAGCCTTAGCATAGCCATTGCATCCCCTTCCTATCTACATCTATCATCTACATTCAAACATATGATGCAGTTAATTGAGAAGCAGCCATATTTAAAGTGAAATCTGAGCTGTATGAGCAGAATGAATCCAAAGCCACAATATAATGGATCACTGTTGTCTAGGCAGGGTTGCATTTATAATTGATCATATTTAGTTGTGGAAAGCAATTTGGTAATTTACAAGTAAATGTTGATGTACTACTATTTAACTTGAGTATTTAGAAAAAAATACATTTACATTTCAAGTTATTTTTCCTTTTTTTTTATTATTAGGTTTTTACTTATAATGTGTTATGGTATTATCCAATTCTGATTTTCAGTTTACAATACAACCAACCATTGTTGCAGATTAAAGTACTAAAAGAAAGGTGTTACATAATTTCCACCTTTTCATTTAAAGTACTGCTTACATATTAATTAATACATCAAAAATCATGATCGTAAAACACTAACAACAACCACTCTGCATTATGAGAGTGCAGAGTGGTTCAAATGTTCACATGTGCTTAAGTTAACATTTGAATGCAGGACTTTTCATTGTAATGCTGTTCTATTATATTGTATTATATATAATTTTAAGTAATTATTTTAATACTTCTTCCTCATACAACCACATTTTTTACTAGCCAAATGTCTCTGTTGGGATGAGCCCACATGCTTTTAATTCTGACCTCAGAAGTTTAGATGTATTCTTAGCACAACACAATAATTATACAGAAATGTATCAGCATGACATTTTTGTGCAGTATATTATCAGAGCTTGATTTTCTCAACTACATGTGCCTGTCTCTTGTTTCTTGGTACAGGTCCGTGCTGGATCTCGGGCACTGTACAGACCACTCTCTGCAGCGCTAGGCATAGATGCCAGGAAAGCAGAGGTAAGCAGCTATCAGTACTGTGCATTATAACTGATTTATTGACCTTGAGTGTTCACAGAGGAAGGGCACTTAAGACACAAGTCTGTAATTTATAATGACATTGTTAAACATTGCTACTCAACAAAACTATCTCATGCAGATATCATTTAATGTCTCCCAACAAGTACAACAACAGACTGGTAAGGTGATAGGATTATAACTTAATGTAGCAAGCCTAGTTTCCCATTGAGTACGACCATTGGATAATGTTGTTATCAGCAAAAGCAGTAAAGACACCTGCATCAAAAATAAACTTAAGCTGGCTAGCCTCTGTAGCTACAATTATGTTTGCAACATTTCCCTTGCATCTCTAGAGCTGTACTAATGTTCATTAGTCATTAGTTCATTAGTTAGTTCATTTTCATTTGATATAAAACCTTAATCAATTCCATAGTTCATTAAAGACAGGGTCAAAATTCGGCTGTAGAAATTAGGAGATCTTATAAAAACTGATCTGTTTTAGTACACGTCTTTTACATATAAGCATACAATGTTTAGTGCTGATTTGTGATCCTGTACTATTTTGTTGTGTACTAACCTGACTTATTTTTGCATATCAGACTGCGTCCCTCCTGGCCCCTCAGAGCAGCGTAGCCTCCCAGCAGCAGATGGCAGTGCGGGCGTTCCAGACCAGCGCTGTGAGCCGTGACATCGACACTGCTGCAAAGTTCATTGGAGCAGGAGCTGCCACTGTGGGCGTAGCTGGATCTGGAGCTGGAATTGGAACAGTGTTCGGTAGTCTTATTATCGGATACGCCAGGTAAATCAAATAATCTGTCATTTTAAAACTTCTCCAACAAGAGGCGAAAGTCTCATTTGTCATAAAAAACACTTTCTGTGTAAAACATTCTTCAACATTGTCAAGGGGTTAATAATATAATTATTTGGTCACATAAGTCCTTGGGCTGTCTGCTGAATGAATGGCAGTTGTATTTATAACACTTTTTACCTCCAACTTCTGACAGCTGCCTCTTTTTCTCCACAGGAACCCCTCTCTGAAGCAGCAGCTGTTCTCTTACGCCATCTTGGGCTTCGCTCTGTCTGAAGCTATGGGTCTCTTCTGTCTGATGGTTGCATTCCTTATTCTGTTTGCAATGTAAAGCAGTTAAGCATTTACTGCAAAGGGATGGATACATCATAATGTTAATAACAATTAGCAGCTTGAGTTGCCCTTGAACGGTACGATAATGTCAGCTTATCGCGTTGCCTATTCTTGTTCATTGGTGCTTCTTAAGGTTGTGAACTCACTGATGTAAGAAACTCTGGCAAAGCAAAATCATTGTAAATGATGGGTTTTGCCATGATATTGTATATTTAATAAAAAATGTTTGTGTTAAACATTCAACCAACACCTGAAGTAACATTTGTAATTCATAATTTGTGTTTGTGAATTTGTAAATGGTAGTGTGTATGTTTTTAAGGTTCTTGTTTTCCAAGTGGCTCTGTTTTTCTCCTAATATAATATAAAGGAGAGGCTCACAGTTACACAAACTCTCTAAAATAATTCAAACCTTAAGTTTTGCAGCTGTGATGCAGCATTTCCCTCCAGTCCTGGTAAATTTAGCCTACTACATGGGTCAAGTTTTAGGATCACCTCTGGTTTGTCTTTGTTACCCTGAAGTAGAACAAACATGATTATCAAAAATATAGTTAACCTTAATATTAACAAGCCCTTACTGTGACCATAGACTTACTCAATTGCTGTCACCTGTTATCCAGCACTGGGTTCAGGTTGCCAGTATTGTCTGCTATGTCCAGAATAATTATAAAGTGTTTGCCAGAGACTTAGCAATTGTTTGAATCCAGTATTTCCAGCATGACAAACCTAAATCATGTCTAGAGAAGAGCAGACGTTAGGCCTATGGGAAACATTCAAATCAGACGTTGGTTTCCCGGTCAAACATTTTGAACATCCTGTGCAGGGGGAGCACACGTGTATTTGAAATATTTCTAGCACAAACAGCTTCATTGCTTATGTTTTAAGCGATCACCTGTTAAAGTGAATGAATGTAAGTACTCTCTAATCATACTCAGAGGTGGGAGAAGCACTCCGATCTTGTACTTAAAGGGGACCTATCATGCAAAATGCACTTTTGTACGTCTTTTATACATGAATATGTGTCCCCGGTGTTCCAGGGAACTCACCAAGTGTCAGAATACACAACCCTCTCTATTTTCCTCCATACCCAAATCTCTAAAAAAGGGGCTGCAACGGATCTGATAAAAACTGATCCAGATTTGAACACTGTCCTGACGTCAGGACAGTGGCGCTACGGCTATTGGGCCAACTCCACCAATCAGGAGGAGACAGCCACGGCCATTGCCGTTCGAAAGCGCTGAATCTGCCCTTGCAGAGCATAGCTAAAAAATAGTGCAAATTGAGCGAAATGAGGCATGGCTAAAATGCATGATCTGTTTGGTATTTTGAAAATAGAAACATATAAATATACCTTATATAGGTATGGCCCTACAATATATCATTTAAATATACCATGATAGGTCCACTTTAAGTCAAATTAGAGGTACCAGTGCAGTGTGGAGGAATACTCCGTTACAAGTAAAAGTCCTACATTTAATATGTTACTCAAGTAAAATAAAAAAGTATTGGCATCGAAACATACTTAAAGTACCAACAGCAACGGTACCCATTATGCATATTGCCCCAGTTCAGAATAATACATATGTTTTGATCATAATTATTGATGCATTAAAGTGTTATCAAAGTTGATAAAGGTGCAGTCATTTTAATACGTTGAATTACTTGTATGCTGCCTGCAGGGTAGCTTGTGAATGTTACCCCCTGTAATCTTACTGTTAAAGGTGGGGTACAGTAGGTATTTGAGAAACCGGCTCGAGATCGCTAGAATTTGAAAATACACAACCGGAGAAAATCTGCCACTTCCTCACAGAGCCCCTCCTCCAACACACACGAACGCGCACATGACCAATGAGGGCACGAGATAAGTTTGTGCACAGATGGAAGACTGACAGGCAGGTAGGCCATCCAGTTATTTTAGCCGGGCCGGCTAAAATGATTGGTCGTACTTTTTACAGTATTACGGCTTCCACAGATGACGTTTTTTTATGGATTTTTTGTCAAAGCACTTAAGATATTCATTGCTATCCGGATGTTAAGAGCATTCCATGGAATATAACAAAAAGTGTATCTCGAGCCGGTTTCTCAAACTTACCTACCCCACCTTTAAGTGTTGATTATATTTCGCATTATTAAATAATAAATCAACATGTGCAAAGTAAGTAAATATATTAAATAAATGTAGTGGAGTAAAAGTACACGTTTTAGCTCTGAATTGTAGTGTGGTAGAAGTACAATTTAGCAAAAATCCTCATTAAAGTACAAGTCTCTCAAAATTGTACTTAAAAAAAAAGCGAGAAGAGAAAAATCAGTAGTCTGCAAGGCGGAACTAAAGACAGAGTCAGAGTTGAGGGAGGACATATTTGAGCAACGCACGATGTTTGAGTTTATGAAAGAAAGTCAAGTTATAATGAATATATTTCGACATGTCAGTTAGAAATTAAAACAATTAACCGAATGTATAATTATATGCTCTCAAGACATTGTTTTTTACTGACAATATGCCTGAAACCTCGGAGGATAGCGCCGACAGCTGTGTGCTGTTACACAGGTCCTGACGCTGATCCACAGCTCAGAGAGCGAAGAGGAGCAAACAAAAACCAGGTGAACAAACACAAAAAGATGCTATGCTTTTGGATGGATAGCTCGGGCAACATTACTCGAAAAATATATTGTCTTCTTGAGTGTCTTAGATTTTCCGCCACCTGTCACAGCCCACTGTGTTTAAATAACACATTTGACATCTAAGCTACTTTACACATGCTCCATTTTTACTCTGTCAGCTTAGCTAAAGTTTTGGTTTGAATTGTACCTTGATAAAACCCCTGTAGTTCATGAGAGTTTGGTGGTCAAATGTGTTTCATAAGGGGGGAGGCAATTTATTTATTTGCCCATTAGATGGAGTAGTACGAGAAGTTCAAAATATATTCGCTGTGTTTGTATTGTATTTATTTTGGATTTGCAGCTTATTGTTATTATTTTCTTAAATGTGTCTATTTGCAATCTTATAGCCGGCCTTGACCCTCCTTTTGGCCCTAAACAAACTTATGCTAAGGGCCCACCTCCCTGACCTGACCCGTGACCCCTGTATATCATTTGCTATTGCCACACAGTTACACTTGACACCCCAACACTGTACAGTGTTTACGCTTCACAGCTTTTACCCTTTAATATCCACCAGGGGTAGCTAGTGTAAAACAACGGCTGTTATTTTTCCATTTACATAAATAGGAGATTTCACTGAGATAGTATCCAGATGAAACTAACCTAAGCGCTCAGTGCTTAGATGCTTTCTTATTTCATGCCTCTGTCGGATTCATTTATTCACCACAGTGTCTTTGTAACAGGTTACAAAAAGGCGCAGAAAAGAGAGACCTTCATGCCAGCCAGTCCTGGACAACTTTGACCAGCAGTACAGTCAGGAACTCGGAGACCTGTGGCCATCTGCAAGGTAAATGTTCTCCTAAAATATATTACAGCATGTACATGGACCACACTAGTACCCTTCCTTAATCTGGATTGCTTGTTTCCTACAGAGCAGTGCTCCTGGACCCTTACTCTTGGCAGTATGGCGTCATGCTGAACCGCTTCAGCGCTGTGACGGGCATCACACAGATCCTCCAGTCTCAGGGCTTTTCTACATTGCTGCCTCAGAACAGTGTCTCCCCGCTCCTTTGTAATGACTTCTCAACAATCTCCAATTCTAAACACCAAGCAGGAAAAGACTCTCCATTTCCACCTGACTACATTTCAAAGTTCCCTCCTAATGACTTTCCTCTCCAACCTGAAAGCAGCTCTCATGTGCTCCCTCAAGACCTTAAATCAGAGCCTTCACTGAGTTTACCCCGTTCTACATTACAGTGTTACATCCACCCGTATCCACTGCGCTTCCCCTCTCAGGCTCACAGGCCCGGCCAGCTGAAGCAGTACTACCTCCTGAATGCTGCCTCCCTGCTGCCAGTGCTGGCTCTGAACGTCACAGATGGGGAGAAGGTTTTGGATCTCTGCTCGGCACCTGGGGGCAAAGCCTTAGCCATAATGCAGTGTGCCACCCCAGGTAAAACAAGTACTTTTTCAGACATGCAAGTAGTACAAAATAGTTGATTTGGTTCACTTTAACCCACAAGGCAGTAGAAGACAAATAAAGCTTATATAATTTAAACACTGCTGAGTTTTATGCATAGTTATAACAGTTTTATTAAATATTGGTATCTATAATGCTTTTATTCATGAACTATCAGTTAATGAATATGATTAATTATACTTAATTAAGATTGAAATTACAATAAATCATGAGTTACTGTGTTGGTAATATTGACATGAATATAAGATCGAGGTGTTTTGCAACAAGAGCTTTTCATGAAAAACATCATGTTGAAATCAGTTTAGTTCAATTTTTACCCTCACTGCAGTAGAAGAAAAAATAAAGCTTATATAATTTGACTTCATATCAAATGATCTATGTCTATGCATAAAGTTATAACCGTGTTGTATTAAGATATTAATTATTGGTATCTATAATGCTTTTAATAACACCTAATTCGATTGAAATGACAATAAATCATGAGTTACTGTGTTATTGACATAAATATAACATCGAGGTGTTTTTGTAACAAGAGCTTTTCACAAAAAACATCATGTTGAAATCAGTGTAGTTTTATTCTTAAATATAAAGTTATAATGTACTTTGCATGTAGTCTCTGCAGTTAAATCATATTTTTTTCAGCTGTGAACAGCATTTACTGCATTGAACACTAGTAACAGTTAATGCGGCCCTGTTTTGTGTTCCAGCACTGCTCTGCTGTAATGAACCGGACCCCCACAGACGGGACTGGCTTTCCAAAACCCTCGAGTCGTTCCTGCCTCCGTCACTAACCAGCAGAGTGACTGTATCCGCACAGGACGGATGCTCTTTTGGGCAAAGTGAAACAGGAGAGTATGACAAGGTGAGGGGGAGTCATGGTTATTTCAGCGTGTGACTACATTTGGCTTCGGTGTTCTTCAAATTGAGTTTTTTCAAGGCCATGGTTAGAAATGAATGAAAACAGCAAGCCTTTGAACTGAAGGTAATAAGCCCAGCGGAAGAGACGAAAACCATTTATTCAAAACAGGAGCCAAGAAAAGGCAGACAAAATGGTCGGGAGCTTTCAAAGCACTCATTGTGACTGATAATGGGCCAAAATATTGAAAACAGAAAAGCACAGACTGAAAGGTAGTGTAGGAAACGGTGTGAACAAAGGCTGAAAGGATTTAGAGTACAAACAGGCTGTACAGATTCAGGCTGTTTGTGGCAGAGAGGATAGATCTGTGGGGAGATTCTCAAGTTTTAGGTTTAGAGTTTGTGTTTGGGGAAAAAGAGCATGTTATTTTACAGACCTCCAGCATTTGTATTTATGTCTGCTTTTACCCTTATTAACTAATTACATGTTCTTACTCCTTCCCTCTCACTTTTCTTCTTTGATCCTTTCGTCTCATGCTGCACTGAAACTCTTGAACTCTCAGACTCTGAACTACTCACATTTCGTGCTCTCTGTGTTGCAGGTTTTAGTGGATGCTCCATGTTCTAATGACAGGAGCTGGTTGTATTCCAGCAGCAGCCAGCAGGGGGAACAGAGACTGAAGGAAAGAGCCAGGCTGCCTGCTCTCCAGGCTCAACTGCTGAGGTGAGTCCAATACCGAATATAAGAGATATCTGAAATGTGTTAACCTTGTTGTTCTGTCCTAACTTCCTACATGTCATTACTCAGGCAATGTGATTTAACCGTTTGTCTGAAAATGATAAAAGCACTTTAGTAATATGTGGTGTTGCTGTTGTTAGTAGGGTATTTCAGTTATCTGTTAATTTATATAATGATGGCTGTATGGCACCGTATGATTACCCAAAAGGACTAATATAATATAGTTGGCTCTGACAATTCGATTGCAGCTTTGTATAATTGTGTGAAATTATAACCAAGCATAAAATGGTACAGAACTGTAGGTAATGTTTTTGTTCCACACATCCTTATTCCTTTGCAATACCTTTTGTCTACCTTACCCACAATGCAATTCAACAGTTTATTCATAAATCTGTATGTTATGCAAGTTGTGGTTAATGTAGCCTCGAGCAGCAAGCCTTTAGCTGAGCTGAGCTGAGCAGCTACAGACGTCTCAATTCTTACTAACTCCACACAACCATTTTTTTTCTTTCATTTTCCACCTTGCCGTCCTCACACCCATCACTTGAGGCAATTCATCAGACTTCTCACAGCTCCCTCTCGAGCCACAAAAGGCTTTAGACAACTTTGTTCACATATGCAGTGGTACTCCCTAAGACCTGCAAACCGACTTTGATGTGTGAAATCGGTAGAGTTCCTCTTTTGAAGCCCCTTCTCATGAAGTGCAATGTTTGTCTACTCTGTGCAGGTCTGCGCTGACAGCGCTGCGTCCGGGGGGGGTTGTGGTCTATTCCACCTGCACTCTGTCCAGCTCTGAGAACTATGCTGTGGTCGACTCAGTGCTGAATGACTGTCCTGAGGCTGAACCTGAAGACCTGTGGGAGGAGATCGCTGTTCCTTTATCAAAATACTTTACATTTAGTCATGCTCACCCTGATCTTGACACACCTCAGAAGCCGTCCCTGCGGCCACTGAATGGCTCCTCGTCCTCTAATCCCCGCAGACTCGGCATTTTAGTGGTTCCTCAGCCCGGCAGGACCTGGGGACCCATGTTTTTATCTCGGATTAGAAGAAGGAAATAAAGTAGGTTGTGGAACGAATTTCCAAACATACACATTTCCTCTGTACACCTTTTGTTAACTCTAGGTTTTTAAATGCAAAGTACCTCATGAAACCCTCCACTAGGTCACACACGCTGACAAACGTACCCTTTCACATTTCATATATCAACATTTGGTTTACAACTCCTTCTTCCCCTTAAAGCCAAACTATTTGTTCCTTTTGGCTACCCACACCCTTTTTATTTATTATTTGTTATTGTTATGATTTATTGTTTATCGGAACCACTGACACTGCACATGTACGATTAAATTATATTGTCTGAACATATTGTTAATTGCTTTACATCAATAACTGCGTCCACATTGTATAATGAAATCGATAATACTGTAAGACTGCAATAATTTACAATGTAATATTAAAAATTAATTCTCAGCGTATTGTGTTTGGAGAAAGTGTGTGGTATCGGTTGTGTTTTCTTAGTACTCTTTGACTGCACTTAGAGAAGGATCACCACAGAATCTCACATTCAGAGTTTCCAGCCTTAAAGGTAGGGTAGGTAAGAATGGAGAAACCAGCTTTGAAAGTACACAACCGAAAAAAATCTGCCCCCTCCTTCTGACTTCCTTACAGAGCCCCTCCTCCAACACACACGAACGCGCACATGACCAATGAGGGCACGAGATAAGTTTGTGCACGAGATGGAAGGCTGACAGGCAGGTAGGCCATCCAGTTATCTGCCACGGGCCGAGGCAGATAATTGGACTTGCTTTTTACAGCGCCACGGCTTCCACAGATGAAATATTTGTATATATTTATTGTCAAAGCATTTAATTTATTCATTGCTTTCGGGATGTTAAGAGCATTCCATGGAATATAACAAAAAGTGTTTCTGAAGTGAATTACCTACCCTACCTTTAAGTCATCGAATCTGGCTGCAGTCGTTACATTTTGATGAACTCTAGTATTGACTCATCACTGAATCTTTTTAATGTTTCTATCTGAACACTTGTGACTCATCTGTTTATTGGACTGTTTGTTTTTGAATGCTAAATACCATAACGCTATTGCAAATGTCAACATATGGACATTAGACACTCAACAGGAGGCAAAATGTTTCCTGTCTGAGCGATTTGTTTAATAATAAGGAAGACTGAAATGACTCAGTTTGTCTTACTAACTTTGCATTGACCTACTCTGAATTAACACATACTTCAAGTAATCTTCCATCTGTCACCAAACCTCCCTTTAGTGTGATTGAGTCTGCAGTTTCATCTCTTACATCGGCTCATTACCTGCGTGGACTGTTCTCATGTCACGCTTGATTATTTTTGATTATTTTGTTGCAGAGTTTGGGCTTTTCATCAGGGTGTGATCACTCAGACAAGAAGCCAAAACATGTTTTGAAAGTAACTATAGACGATAATGAACAACAATATATATATTTGTACCTCTTTGTACATTACAGACTGACAAAATGTGCAGTTGCAGAGGTAGTTATGTGTGAAAATGTGTATTTTTTCCACCCAAATACATCCCACTGGTGTTTCTGAAAGAGTCTATGGGCGCTGTCAAGGCTGTGATTGCTGAAATAGGAGAGCTACACGAACCATGCTGCCAACTAATCTGGGTGGCCATACACACAAACATTACTGGATGCATTCGTATGGCTCTTTTTGCCTGAAAAGTAGCTTCAGTCCCTGATATGAGAGTCATTACACCACCACAACATATCAGAAGTGAGATGTGGAGATGAAGTAAGGCTTCATTGAGGTTAACCATGTTGCTGACCTCTGTGTGAACCCTGGTTTGTTGATGTTCCCCATATTGAAGTGTTTCCTCAAGGGGAGAATCTCTAAGCAGCTTTTCCTCCACTTCAAAGGGAGAAAATGTAGGGCTGCTTTGCATAATCAGGTGGGGAACAGCTTTTTGCCAGAGAGGCAGGAATTAATTTGTGGCACCGCCAGATGTAATCATTAAAACCCTAGTCATCGACAATAAAGAGAGGAGGAAATGGGGGTTGGAATTTAGTATGAGAAAAAGAAACAGAGCGTTGGAATGCCAGAGGACACTAAAGCTAAGCTAACCAGGCTAATCTGGACTGAGCTCTGCTGAAAAATAATGGCCTTATTTCAGACTGGTAACATTCAGTTTTGTCACTCGGTGGTTGTTTTGAATGTACATTACAATTTTAGTGGTGAGCAGTGATGAGAACGCACCATTAAAACAGGTATTAGGCAGCATTACACATTATGTCAGTCAAACTGAGAGCCATTTAGCTGTATGTGTAGGCTTTAAAACTCCACTCACAGTCTGTAAATGTACTGAAGGGCTCACTCTCACTGCTCTCATTAACCCCTGTTACCGGCAGCTGTTTTCAGCACAAAAAATAAATAAAAAAAGAAACTCTCTAACCCACTTCATTCTAGCTGCTCAGCACCAAGCAGCAGACAGACAGATTTAGTGGTTATGAGATAGTTTCAAGTTGGGTACAATGTTATACACTTTGTGACAGGAAAGACTTAAAAAAGCATTAATTATTTGTGCAGCTCTAATCCAATCAGATCTAACCCACAATAATCACAATGTCAATGGGATAAATTCCCCCATGTGACAAATGTTTAACTTGAAGAGTTTGACTGAATATGCCTGACAGTTAACAAGTGGGACTATAGATTTAGTACCTTTTGGGGTATCCATCACTCATTTCAAACGTCATAATTTGTCAATATTCCATTAGTAGAAGTGAGTGAACAGGATTGCTGCTCTTGATTGATTGTCACACTACTAATCTCTGAGGGGGGAAAAGTCTGCAAAGAATAAATAGCTGTAAGGGTCAAGTCAAACTGTTTGTCTATATGTGAACATGGAAGAGAACCTTATTATGAACTATGACTGGGTCTACCAAGGCAGTACATCTGATGTGCAATATGAAAAAACTAGCTGTTATCATCTTGCCACTTGCTGTATAATGAACCAGCAGCAAATATGACAGTACAACCTAATCGTCTGGCTGTGTAAGCCAAATCCAATACTTAATTTAATTTAAGGGCAGACTGAAAGAAAGGTTCCTCTCAAGTATTATTTGTCAAAAATTGAGCAGAGTCTATATATGCATAGACAGAAAAGACCCAAGCAGAAGGAGAAGTGAGAGGGTGATAAAGCAACTTCAAGATATACAGATATTTGCATCCTATTATCTACTGTTTGTCTGGCATAAACACTGACTCTAAATGCAAAAAAGAAGTTCAAGTGTTTTGTTTTTGTGTTGTTTACAGATTTAGCAGAGCGCAGTAATCACACCTATTTCAAATGAATCAGCAAAATACTGAAAATGGAGAAATGGAATAAAACTTGAGTAGTTGAGTAGTTTGATAATATTCAAAATCATAAACATGACTCATTCTTGCCTGAACTTTTTTTATTTTTACTGCATATCCAAAATGTGCATTATTTCAAAACTTGTTTTAAATTAAAGGGGTCTCATGGGCAAAATAAACCACTCAAGCTTTAAGAGAACTTCCAGACCAACTACTGTCCGGCCCCCATAGACTGTATAGTGGCCCCTGATGAACTACACCGGGAGGAGTTGTGAGTGCTTGTACCTCCTGCAGTTCCCAGCTGTGGGGAAGGAGACTACCATAACATCCGCACAAGAAGACAGAGCACAGGCTCAACTGACTGAAGGCAGGGAGGATTAGCCTTGACCAGACATTCAGTCATCTTTTTAGGAAACACAAAACTGATCGGGAGATATTAAAAGTACAATATATTGAAGTCTGGGACAGCCTTGTAGTGCAATGGGATTTGAGAGACAACTTCCAGGTCTCTGACAGTATGAAGTCATCAATTTTCCACAAATTAAATGCAAAATAGAACAGCAGATCAGTTTAACTGAAAACGATTATGAGTTTACACTCCTGCTAACTATTCCAAAGGTGGTTCAAAATATATTCCAATGATACCCACTGTGTCTGGCTGTAGAAGCACAATTATGAACATCAAAAGCAACTTAAAACCATTTAATATTTAAATAAGGGAGTTACAGTATGGTTTTCTACCTGTCATAAATACCACTCTGAAATAGTTGTGCAAATATTTGAGGTATACTAATTTAGCAGCTTTAGTTTACAACAAAAGTCACTGAGAGGCTGAGTTTGGCCGCGTTGCCTTTGTCTGACACACGAGATCCCAAAAATGGGTTGAACAAAATCTTGATACAATGACAATGGTCATAAACATATGATCCTTATTATCCAGCTACAAAAATGTTGCAGTCAACAAAGAAATATAGCAGCCCTCTAGTTTATATTATATTATGAGTGCTGCCCATATCCATGTGACCCTACTAATTCAACCCATCATCTAATTTTACGAGATAAAATAATTCATTTATAAATGTTATAAACAAAGACCCATACTAAAAGATAAATTATTAAAAACCTTATTAACACGTTGTGACATTCTGGGGGCCTACACTGACCTCTACTGTGTTCAAAAATGTACACTGCACAAATGAGTCCTTAACTTATCAGCAAGGTCTGTGACGGAGAACTCAATGTATTTTAAGCAAGTCATCACTGTTATATGCTTTGTTTTAACAAATTCCACTAAACACATAACACAATCCATGTGACTTGCCAGGTTATGATCCTTCTGACAGCCCGGCAGAGCTGGATACTTTGAGTCAGACTTTAATCAAATGACATTAGGCTTGACTCAACTTTTCTCATTGTGCGCCTGCAACATGGAATAACAATCAGAACAATTTAGAGCTTTTATCCTTACAGCCATTTACATCTTTATTTATTTTGTAGTTTGAAATTGGCTTTTGTATTGTATATACTACCCCAATGTATTTCTCAGTCAAATAAAGGTTGAATGAATGAACCCTTATTACCACATGATTTTAAACATCTCTCTTTTGCTTGACTGCTGCTATTCGGTTAATCTCCAGAGGACACCATTCCTTATTATAAGTAAGACAATGCTTTACAAAACCTCATTCCAGTACTTGGAATACTTCCCGCAAAACACATGTTAACCTGCTCCATAGCTGCAGTCCATGTGAATATGGTCCTGCCTTAAAGAAACATACACTGAAGCCCATTATTGACACTTATTTGACCCCTGTATGGATCCCTGCTTGGTGTTCTCTAGGACTAAAATGTTCATCCAGCAATGGAGTACACTCATTTTAGTATTATCTTCACTTCCCCACTTCAAAACCTTGTTGAAGTGGTGAAGAAAAAGCATGAATAATAGATTTTTCTACCCAAAGGGGAAAAGGGGAAAATAAGTCAGAGGCTGAAGGAGGGGAAGTATGAAGGACCTGACTTTATACATTTCATCCCAATACTTTCAGTTTAAAACCTTAACATTAAAACCAAATACAACAGTGTGTGTGATGTTACAAAGGATCAAATGGGTGGCACTTACTTAAATTAAGAATGTTCGCGGAAGGGTTGGAGGTAATTCAGAAATAATAGAGTCTTCCTGGAGCCCACCTTTAAAATGCTTAGATTGGATATTCAATAGTCTATTCATCACATTTTATGTAGGCACTTAAGCACTTATACATAATATATTTATAATTCATATTCAGCCGGTCGTAGTGGAATGTGTGAAGCTGTTAAGTGCTGCAAGATGCCATCTCTCTCCTCTCAAATGTTTCACACCATTTATTTCTATTCACTTCCTTTTCAAATCTGGCACTGAATTATATTGATCGCCTATTCTACAATAAAAAATGTATTATTCTACCTTTTAAGTTTCTTATAATGCGAAGTAGCTTTAGAATTTCAAAAAGGTTTTATCTGACCAGTTTAGAAACGAAGTGCAGCTCTGTGAGGATCCACTCAACATAATGCTAACCTAGTACGGCTAAGTCTGTAGGGAATGTCCTCAATTTGAAAAAGTATTGAACAAATTGAAATGTAGACCTTGTGGTGGCACTAAGTTAGATGATAAGTTATTTCAACTATACATAACAGTGTTAACATCTTTGTCTGAATCACATTTAATAAAATTCATCCAATGGTTGTTGATATATTTGAGTGTGGATTAAAGTGGTTAACCAACAAAGTGACAATGCCATCAATAGGGTCATGATATGGCCAAAATATTCCGTAATTTACTGCAAAATGGATGCATCATTGTTCCCTAATAAAAAATCTGCAGGCATATTTGCAGTTAGCAAGACCCAGTAATCATTGTGCTGAGCAGACAGGATGATGTTTGCCTTGTTCCGAGAGTTTCACAAGGCCTACTGAAGGTGACACTGAGGCCAATGCAGCGCATAATCTGAAGTCAGCAATAAGGCAGGTGGCAGAAGGGAAGTGTCTTCTGTTTATCCTCCCTGTCCAATTCCTCTCTCCCTGCCTCCCTGTTCCTTCTGTGCTTTCACAACTTGCTATTCTCTCTGTCTCCTTGTCGCCTGATGACTTGTTCTCCCTTCCTCTGCATCTCTGTATCAGGCTGTCTTTCTTACCCCCGATCCCTCTCTCTCTCTCTCTTTTTCTCACCCTCCCTCCCTCCAAGAGTAGGTATTTGATGTTGCCAGCCCTAGCACAGAGGTAGACAGTGATGCTGTATAGCTTTTCTCTGCCTATTAATGTCTTAACTCCTGCTCTGCCTTCTGCAGGAGGTCTACTGAGACATCATCTCCCACACCGCATGCTCTAATGACAGGCCTGGACATCCTAATCAAGTCTACTGTGTGTGTGTGTGTGTGTGTGTGTGTGTGTGTGTGTGTGTGTGTGTGTGTGTGTGTGTGTGTGTGTGTGTGTGTGTGTGTGTGTGTGTGTGTGGTGTGTGTGTGTGTGTGTGTGTGTGCGTGTGCGTGTGCGTGTGTGTGTGTATGCGTGCATGCGGGTGTGTGTGTGTGGTACAGGTACATTCAAATGAGGTGAGAAGCAGGTTTCAAATTCATATAAGCTGAAATGAATGTGGTGACAGGCAGCAGCAGCAGCAGCAGCACCTTGTCCTTCTGACAGGAAAACACTCTGGCCTGATGCAATCTGATGCAAATATTATTTTTTGGGGGCATAACATAGATAAATATTACATAAAATATATTGATTTGAAAAGAAAAACATTGTAATTGGACATATAATAACATTACACAGTAACAATTAGCAGGTTCAACATTCTACAAAAAGGTATCACAAAATTATCATAAGCTCTGCCTTGATATTTCACCGCAAATGTAATATCATCAAGGCATCTTTCTGTCCTAAATTCTGAAACAATTCTGCTCCAGGAAATGGGGAGAAACTAATTTATCTGTGGCAATAAGATAAACTGGTAAATTAAGATAAATATCCATTGTGATGGGTGCCAAAATTGCTTTTCCAGTGTCAAACAAAAATAATGATATCACGAGAGCACAATCTTCACAGTTAGAGAGTTGAGGGTTTACTCAGACTGCTTTAAAACGGATGCCCTGCCACACTGTCACACGCTGACGTTTACCTGTGCGGTGGCTTCACAAACAGGACTAATTATTTCAGCTAAAGTTTTAGTTGAGCAAAGAAGCATGAACCAGAAGAGAGAGCATTTTTAAAGATCCTATTGTAGTATTGGGCAGAGACAGAATGTATTCACGATAGGGCTGCTCAATTAATCATATTTTAATCGCGATTACGATTATGGCTTGCAACGATTACGAAAACAACGTAATCGAAATAAAACGATTATTTTTTTATCATTATTATTTATTTTTTGGTTTTTCAGTTGAATTATACTTACAGTTCAGGGTAATCAACTGTTAAAGACATACTGTTCATATATTTTTTCTCCAATAAATTGATGTTTTCAAAGTCAATGGATAATCGTTTTTAATAATCGTGATATCAATTATTGACCCAAATAATCGAGATTATGATTTTTGCCATAATCGAGCAGCCCTAATTCACGATAATGTTTTTAACTCCTAAATGCACAGTATTTGAAACACTCAACCATGTCTAATCTAACTCTAAACCTAACTATTTACAACTTCGACATCTGAATCTCAACGATTTACCTACACAAAACTATCAACATAACCCTACCTCACTATGGCATCTTTGTTATTTTACCAAGAACACAATCTTACCTATTGACTAAGGGATTATTGCCTGACCTCAGCTTCATTCCACAATAATACATAACAAATCATGAATCGGTAATTTTGATCATTATGTTTCCTTAAAAGGTTGTTTTCTAATACAAATATAGTTGCAAAATTCAAAGGAGATATGCTTTCTTTGCTCTAATCTCTCTATGAATCTGTCTTATGTCCCTAATTATTCTCTCCACTTCACTATTGACTAATGTCTATTCATCTTCCTCTCTTTCCTGGAGTGATAGCTCAATTACCAATCCTCACCCTCAGGCTGTAAGGTGAGCAAATGAAGCAGGATTTCTTGGCCGTGTAAAAAGACACACTTTTAATTTCTCATTCCTCGCCCTCTCTGTCTGTCAGAGTTCACTGTGCTCATTAGTGAATTGTGACACTTTTAATTTAAGGTGTTTCTGGCTTTGTAACGATTCAGTGAACTTAGTACTTAACAACAGATGAGGGAACAACTACTGAATAAATGTATGAGGGAATCAATAACTCATAAACTTTGCTTCATATCAAAATTGATATTTACAATGCAATATCATGCAAGCTGGTTTGTATTAAAACATATTTTCAGCTGGTTTCAGCAGTACTAAATAATGGAACGTTAATTAAGCCCAACCTTTCTATGCATATTTTCCAGCTGCATGTTCTTCCTCTGCTCCACTCCCTATGTCTGAAGTCCTTCTTTCTCTTCCCCTTAATCCTCTCTTCCCCTAAGTGCTAGCTCCCAGCCTGGAGCCTCAGGGATCCACACAACTTGATTGTGTTTTGATGTTCTTGTGAAACCTACAAGTGCACTCAGCACTCAAGACCCATAACATACATTTTCAAGACTGTTCACCCAGAGGAAAAGAGACGGTGGGGAAGGGAAGAGTATTTACCATTATCCCTGTCAGTGCAGCTTACACACTCGCAGCTTCATATATATACTCAATATCCTGTATTGTCATACATGTGAGGGCGAACATAAAACATGTTGTTGGACGTTGTATGAACCGTAAATCCTCAATACTTCACTTCATATCAGGACCACTGACCTGGAATGACTAAACGATATGCCCATTGTAATTCCTGTCGTGTTATCCATTTATTTTACTGTGTTTGGTAGCTTGAAATGAAACGTAATAAAACTTCAAAAAATGAAGTGTTATCAATTACTGGCTAATTATCGTTTTAGTCAGATGAATGTTGGGAGATGTCACCAGACTTTATGTGATAGCAAGAATTACATTTGTGTAGGCACGAAACAAGGGTTAGGGAGGTGTCAATCAAGCACAGTTGGTACAAGCCCACAGCCCTGAGAGGAAGTCCAATTAGGCAACATAAGTGGAAACACTTGTGTGGGTTGGTGAGTCTATGTAGGGCTTTTAAAACGATTGACAGCCACACCAAATGCTACGTAAGCATTGCCACTGACTTAAACATTAAACCCAATTAAATAACACAATGTAAAGATTAGTAAATATTAACAATAAATAGTTAATAAACTCCACTGATGAGCAAATCTTATGTTGACTCAAGTGTTAAAACAGTCATTCTTTTATTTCTACTGGTGTTTTTGTAGATTTGACCATCATTTCTACCATTTTTAATATGTATTTATTTAATTAATATTCACCAAAAGAAAAGCCGTATTAAAGCAGACATCATGCCAAAAAACTTGAACAATGGCTCCCAGTAAGCGATGTCAGTGTGACAGTGAGCCAGCATAAACACTATTAGGACCTTTTTAGAAACCATTGACTGAACTCAAGAGTTTAAATGAACACTGCTCTAAATGCTTAACCCTAACTGATCGTTCATTTAAGTAAAGTAATATTACTAAAATACTAACACATTTACAAACTAACACTCATTTGAAGGATAGATTTACTTTTTTTAAAGGTCTCCTATTATACTTTTTTTCATCAATATATTATGGTCTCGGATATATACAAAACATGTCTCTGAAGTGTTTGGCTCCAAATACCAAACAGATCATGCATTGTAGCATCCCATAAACCCCTCTGTTTCAGCCCTGTTTCAAAAGTGCTGATTCTCTGTCTGTTACTTTAGATGAAAATAAGGAGCCACTCCCCACGCCCCTCTGAGAGATATTTGGTTAAAAAACACACAATAGGCGCGTTCACACCGGAGTACTTTTATCCGTACTTTTCCCATTTAGTTCCGTTAGTGCCTGGAATTTTGCGTTCACACCAAAAAGAGAACTTAGTTCCGAGAACTTTTACCCCTATTTTTAGTGCCCCCCCCCCATTGGCTGGGCGAATTGCAAACCACACCCGTAAAACTCTGAAAAGTGTTGTGAAGCCGCTATTGTATTTGCTGGCATTAGCATTATTAGCATTAGCATTAGCCCCGCACACCAACGGAGAGAGAATAACTTGGGAGCGGTGGAGTGATGAGGAGGTGTCGGCGTTCTGGCGATTTACTCGGAAGGCTTCAGTAGAAGCTGCTGGGAGTCCCAGCAGCTTCTACTGAAGCCAGTCCCCAACTCCGGGGACTTCCGTCCGGGGACTTCGGGTGGCAGTATACGCCGTGAAGTGGTTTGCGGCCTGCCAGTAAACCCAAAGCAGAAGAAGAAGAAGTGACGTCAGCGGCTTCATTTGCGTAATCTTCCCTCGGGGAACTTATTCCGGTGTGAACGCGATCTGTACTTAGTTCCATGGGGGTACTAAGTGCTGGCACTAAGTGCTGGGCACTAAGTACCAGTGGCGTCGCCTGGCCTGGGCATCCGGGGCTTTAGCCCCGAATGTTTTTTCTGTAGCCCCGGACAATTCTCCCTCAATAATATAATACAATAACCGTGCTTTTCGTGAAACTCATCATGACACAAGAGAGGACGGCAGCACTGTAATTTCCCGTGTTCAGTGAATGCAACAGAGGCATGACACCAGACCAATCAGAGAGTTGCATGGAAATAAACGTGTGCTTGTGTCATTCAAGCTCGGCTCTGTGTGTGTGTGTGGCAATAGCGCATTTAGTGTGATAGAGAGAGAGAGAGGGAGAGAGGGGGAGGGAGGGACCGGTGTCAGCATGGACCGTGTTGTTAGCATCTGGTTAGCTAGCTGCACTAACGGACATAAGGAGCTGTTTGTTCCACAAGAAGCTGGAGGAGAGTCCTCTCCTCTCAGACTGAGAGACTCAGGTGAGCTAAAGGACTCTCTGAGTGTTTAGATAGTTAACTTTAGTCTAAGTTATCTCAGTGGGTCACAAATTATTCAAAAGATTATTTCCGCGGCACACCTTCATATGATCATTATAGTTATTAAAAAAAAGAGAATAAAGGAAAAACAGTTATGAAATACTATATGGCAGTAAAACAAGAATAGAGTTTAAAAGGGGAGTGATTAGTAAAATATCCATAAAGAAAAAGTACATCTGTTTACAGTTCTGCTTCATATGGGTGTTGAGAGAGGTATCCATAGATCTCTTCATTTTGCTCTCAAAGTGCACCAGACTGATGCATTTAACTTCAATATTTAAAAAAAAATCTTCCCGGGGGTGCAACCCCCCGGACCCCCCTAGAGGAGGTGAGCCCCCCACTCATAAAAAATACCACTTTACCCCTGCCTATATGCCATGAGCTGATTATCGAGCCTTCATTGTAACAGTCGCGGGTGTACTGTGTGTGTGCGTGTGGGGAGTGTTGCAGTAAAAAATGCCACTGTAGTGCCGCCGCCACTGTGGGCTAAGCCCCGAATGTTTTCAGGTCCAGGCGACGCCCCTGCTAAGTACGGCAAAGTACTTGGTGTGAAAGCGGCTATTGGTGCTCTAGGAGGATATTAAGGTGATAAGGTGGGCGGGGGTTACCTTGGTTGGTCATTTGCTAATGGTTACAAGCCAAAAAATCGTTATGACATCATAAAGTGGCGAAAATCGGATCAGCTCATTTTCAGACAGGCTTTTATATAAATGGATCAGGACGAAAAGTGAGCTAATCTTTTTTCCTGAAACTTTCAGAATCTCTTTACAGAGGGGACACGTTTATAAATAAAGTACATGATAAAGTGGATTTTGCATAATAGGTGACCTTTAAGGACCATCTCAGGGTTAATTACTCACATGCCGCAGCATATGTGCAGTTTGCTGAACGGTTATATTGTTCTGTGTAAAAATGTATTCTAAAGTTCAGCTGAATCAAATGAAATCAAATCAAGATTTATTTATATAGCACATTTTTAAACGATTTTTGGTCAAGCCAAAGTGCTGTACATATAATAAAAATACCCTACAGTAAAGACACTTTACAGCAAATACAACAGCACAGTTTGTGCAGAATATCAGTATGAGAAAACGACACCCTCTGTCCTTAGACCCTCACATCGTACAAGGAAAAACTTCCGGAGAAAAACCCACAGTTTAAAGGGAAATATGGGAGAAACCTCAGGGAGAGCAACAGAGGAGGGATCCCTCTCCCAGGACGGACAGATGTGCAATAGATGCCGTGTGTAAATCGAAGAGATAATACATTTTACAGCATAGGTAGACCGAATGTTTGGAAATGCATGTGTCTGTAATAAGAAGATGAATCCACGAAGATGTCAACAACAATCCTGTGGGAGCCATCAGGGAAGCAGCATGACGAGACCCAGGCAGGACCGCAGAGACAGGCCCAGCCACGACCCGAAGTCCACGACTTAATCCAGAACTCAGGATAGAGGATCCAGGGCACAGGACCACGGCAAGAGGATTAGCCTCGACTCCGGATCCCGGCGTCGATATAGACACAAAAGAATAAACATTTTGGCTGGGTTAATCGGAACATGAGAATACACAGACACAGACAGACAGAAGGAAGAACAAGCACTCCCTTAGGATAGGTTGAGGGAAAAGGGTAGCAAGTGAGAGAGTAAGAAACAGAGGTGGAGAGGCACACGCAGGGAACAAGGTCCCCACTGGAGCCTTAGTTGGAATTGATGAGAGATAGGGAGGTAAGCTGTGAATACGGTCATAACACTCCCTGGCCTGGATAAGCCACTCTGCAAACCTGTTTCCCTCTAATAAAACCTCGAGAGGTTAGAGAGGGAAAAGGTTTTTTGATAAAGAGAGGATATAAAGAATCGATTACAGGAGTAGAGAGTATGAGAAGTAGAGAGAGAAAAGATTTAGAAGAATGAGTAGTAGTAATAACCTTAGTTTTAAATATAAGATCCAAGTTTTTAGGATTTTAGTGAAAGAGCAAGAACCAAAATGTAGGTGAAGAGGCACAGCGTATCTACGTCAATGCACTCTTATTAGATTATTTTATCAGCTATACTGTAAGCTTTATCAAAAAGGAAGGTCGTAAGCATACTCTTAAAACGGATAGGCTGTCGGCCGCCCGAACACAAACTGGAAGCTGATTCCACAAAAGTGATGAATATGATAATAGGCTTCAGCAGAAGTAGTTAGAGAAATTGATCCAGTATCTTCCATAGCCGTCCACTTTAGTGCATAGAGTCTATGCTGAGAAGACAGAAAGGAGGTGTTTGTGTTTTCATATTTCTCTTTCCTGGAGGTGTATCGCATCGATGTGACAGGCGGCTGTTGGCCAGAATATCAAAGCTGGACTGAATGAGGTTTTCTTTTTTGTACTCCCTGAAATCAATGAGTACTATATTTTAGAAATAAAGCTTCGGAAATTCAATATACTGCAGTGATATTTAATAAATCTTGTAATGGAGCGACTTTTAATGATTTTCTGGGAATTTTATTTTGCTATTTACATTGTGTATTTCTGCTATGTAAATCAACATACAAACACAACATGGCTGATTGAGGCATGTTAGGTGCACTTGTTTCCTTGTTAACAAGCAGCAGGAGACTCTAACTTGCGGCTTTCACACCAGCGCTTTTCCCTTTCTAGCTCCTAGCGAGAGCTTTTCTGGTTCAGCTCCGGTTTCCCTTTTCAGCTCCCGCTCTGTTCACACCGCCCAGAGCTGCCGCTGCTGCGTCATGACGTCACAGTTTACGTCGCTGATTTTCTCCCACAACAACAACGGGCCGGGGACTGCGTCGGGTCGATGTTCGTGTTGCTTTTAATCATACGAAGCCAGATTAAATTAAATAACGACTTCTCCAACCTTATACTTTTCTCCAGAGTGCCGTGGTTCATTGTTTATTAATGTGTTTCAGCGGCATTTACCTGCACTTCCACGGGAGTTTATTCTCCCGTTAGCTCCGGGTTAGCTCACACGGCTCTAAAGTATTCACTGTCTGACTGTCACCCAAGCAGCTGATACATATCCCCAGTTCCCCTTAAGTGAATGTGTGTCAGTCTGAATTGACGCTGTTTGGCATCACAACGCTGTTATGAAAGTTTCTCTGGTATAACATGGGTGATGTTAGCATAGCAACCGAAGCTAAACTGACTACTTGCTAAGCCGTTTTCTACAGGCACATTTTACCGGCGTATTTTTCATTATGATTCTACTTGTGATAGTCGGACATGACAACCTGTACAGCCCATGTATTAATTCCATCCGATAGCTGCTATAATAACAAACAAAACGTCTGCCTGCTCTCCACAATGATCAATAACAGCGAACGGATGGTCAAAGTAAGGTTTCCTGCACGCCTCGACGTAAGAGACGCCGCGTCATAGCTCCGAAGCTCTTGCCTCTGGACCGACAATTTTTTGGAGCTGGAAGTGAACCGCATTCCGGAGCTATGACGCGCCGCCGCTGCGGTGTGAACAGGAAAAAACGGCGCTTTTCCAGCTCCAGCTCCGAGCATGACGTAGAAATGACGTTTGCCAGAAGTTGGGCAGCCCCACTTATGTCAGTAGATTAGTCTATTTGTAGGGAAAATCTGCCGCTCGCCTGCAGTGCCATAAGACAGGTAACTTTCATGATACTGTCTGCTGACAGTTTTTTTCCTCTTTTCTTTCGGTGGTGGGTTGTCGGCAGTCTCTGCACTGGTGGTTGGTGGTTTGCTCCGCACAAGAAAGCGCTCCATTTTCCCTCTTGCGTGTTTCTCTGTTTTAATGTTGTCCTTCAGCCTTCGATGTGTCACGGTCTTATAATTCCCACCTGTGCAACTGCGTTAACAGCGAAATATGGGTTCTGTGAGGATTTTTTTTTAAAGAATTGTTTTTAGGTATAGAGTTTGCCTCTGTATTATGAAATGAGTGCATACAAAGTACTGATATAGTAAATAAAAAAATTATTATTTTTGTGTAGTTGTATATTGCAATAATAATGTATGGTTGTCACAAAATCCCACGGCACACCCGGACTTGCCTCACGGCACACCAGTGTGCCGCGGCACACCGTTTGGGAACCACTGTGTTAGACACATCACACACACGTATGCACCTTTAGGTTCAACTTATTGCTTTGAAACCAACCTAATTCCGTTATGTGAAATTTGTTGACATAATACATTTAATTAAAGTCAACGTTTCAGCTTTATCAGTGTATGGCAATTGAGTGACATTCCTTTTGTTTAACTCTTAACTGATGAAAGAATGTGTGTTTATTATTTTAATAATATCAGTTAAAATATTCCAACTGCAAAGAAACGTGAATGTCAAAGCCTTGGAGGCAAAAACATAGGTCAAAGTGTGAAAACATAAACAGTCTTTTATGTTATTGCTGCTTTGCCACATTCATTATGCACAGCTAGTTTAAATGAATAATGCAGGTGACTAAATGGTTCAACAGAAGTAGTTCAATTATCATCATGAATTATAAATGTATTATTAAAAGGTGCTTGGAGATTTTAGTCACACAGTGAGGCGGTGCATAATCACTTTGCCAGATTTGAGTGTCAAAAAAACTCCTCTTCAACAGGACCTCATCGCAAACAACAACAACACAATATCTGTACTCAGGCCGAGAGAACCACTTCACAATATCGATATCAAGTGTTTAATTTGAACAGAAAATAAATTCCCACTTGCTCAAGGTAACTGATGCATCTTGAGTGTTTACAGTCAGAAGTAGATCGAATGATCTCAAGAACAAAATGTGACACAACTGAAGAGCCTGAGTCATCAGTATGACAAACAAAACTCACATCTTTCCACTTGTGAAAAACTGTTATTCTTCATTTTCTTTTCACCAACTCTTCCTCTCCCAGTCTAATGGTCTGTATGTATCATTTCTACATTTTCTCCCTTCACCCCTTGTCCCCGGCCACGTTTCATCCACTTGGCTAACCATCATTCATCAGCTATACCAAGGAAATTACAGGGGAATTCAATTATTAATGTGCTTTAAAATCAAAATGAAGCCTTAATATACACTTCAGATTTCCACCCATCCATCTTTATAACATACTGTACCTGCCATACATTCAGTGTCAGATTGGTGCCCCTCTCTCTGCATTTGGTTAAAGAAAAGGGAAAACCATTGTCATGCCATAGCCACGTCAAATTTCCAAACATATTTTTATTATTCAGATGAATCGACTTCACGACATCTACAAGCTTGAATTCTTTAAGAAATTACCAGAGTCTACAGGGTCTGAGAAATCTGGTGTTAAACATGTCTGTGAGCCAGGATATTAACAAATAAACCAGAAAGATTCATAGTAAATGCAACAGTAAACGTTTTTTAAATTAAAAAGAGAATATAAAATATAAATGAAAATAATTATTTTCTTTTGCATAACACTTCTTGAAGAAAATGTGTAGGCAAGAAAGGTTAAGTATGTAGACGAAAGGTAATGAAGTGAAGATCCAGTGGAGATTGAATAACTGGCAGGAAGTACAAAGACACGGCAGGTAAAATGAGGCTCTAACCCTTAATAGCAGGGGTGGGGAACCTTTTTCCTCTCAAGGGCCATTTACATTTTTTCAACATCCTCCGAGGGCCGTACAAATTATTGACGTCTGCTTAAAAATACTAAAATCACAGCCCATTCATTTCGCCTTTCTTTCATGCTGTGCAAAGAAAAAGCAACCTCTTAATCCAGATATCTTACCATGACTCGCGTATGCATTCACGTGCACGGTTGTGGCATGACCACCAAAACAGAAATATACTGTATGGATACAAGATGTGTGCAAATGTATTTAGTTTCCTATCCATGTGGACATGATTTAAGTGGGGGGTGGACCTAACCTCCTCTAGGGGGGTCCGGGGGCATGCTCCCCCGGGAAGATTTTTTTTTAAATGTTGAAATTAAAAGCATCAATCTGGTGCACTTTGAGAGCAAAATTAAGAGATCTATGGATACATCTCTTAACACCCATATGAAACAGAACTGTAAGCAGATTTATTTTTCTTTATGGATATTTTACAAATCACTCTCCTTTCAAACTGTATTCTTGTTTATTAATAACAACTTTTTTTTACTGCCTTATAGTATTTTATACCTGTTTACTTTATTCTCTTATTTTTTTACAACTATAATGATAAAGATGTGCCTTTACCTCACGGGTTGTAGAAAAAGCTTCTTATATTCGTTAGCATAGCTAGCTAACCAGATGCTAATAACAACAAAGTTATTGGCTGTATGATCAGTATGACAGACATACATATACCACGTGATGACACGTTAGGCTCGTGTTGTGTTCAGGGACCCTGACCTTGGCCAGGAAAAACAGGCACTCGCTTGTTTAATTTTTTTGCGGTCTAGATTTCTTACATTTTTTTCTTTTTTGCGTGTGTTTATAAATTACCTCGAGGGCCGTACCAAATGGTCTCGCGGGCCGTATACGGCCCGGGGGCCGGAGGTTCCCCACCCCTGCTTAATAGGATCAATGAGTCATAACTTATGACTCATAAGTGGAAAGTGAGAAAAAGGCATTAATTGGAATTAAGTCAGATCCAGTGTTGTAGTCAAGTCACCAATTCACGAGTCCAAGTCACTCTTGAGTCCCCACTTTTCGAGTCCAAGTCCGAGTCACCTAGGGAGAGTCGGAGTCGAGTCGGAGTCCAAGTCACCCAAGAAGTGACCGAGTCGAGTTCGAGTCGAGTCCGAGTCATCATTACCTGTGTTCGAGTCTGAGTCCAAGTCCGAGTCACCCAAGAAGAGTCCAAGTCAAGTCCGAGTCACAAGTCTTCATGTATTAATCTTAGTGGATATATTTGTTGAAATGTAGCTGCTCCTCTACATTGCTTTTATCCTGTCATTTTATATTAATTTGTCTATTGAACTGCTGTGAAGCGAGTTTGGCTACAATTCTTGTATAAAAGGTGCTATACAAATATAAAGCTTATTCATAATATTAATATTAAGATTATTATTATTATTTATTTTTGTATTATTGTAAATGACCTTTAATATGTCTAACTATATTTAAAATGAGTTACCTTTTAGAGAAGTGATTATATTTGTATGCCAATATTTTCTTATGGTAAAGTTTTCGTTTGGCACTTTTATTTTGATAGTAATAAGATCAGGACTCTTATTTTGAAGGAACTTTTACCGGAAGTCACTGGACAACGGAACAGTGTAAACACACATGTATAATGACGGATAGATGACGGATAAATTAACATATACTAAATAGTTGCATTCGGTTTTTAGCACAGGCTGATAAGGGCATACGTTCTTACGTTGGTGGTAATGATTGTATAAAAGCAAGGATGTGCAATGAACAGATACCATCAGTTAGAGAGTCTGACCATCATTCAGCCGGGGACGCTACAATTATTATAGTGAATGTTTAAATTATATCAATAAAGATTAAGCCCCAGAAAGCACATGGCTACTGAACATGCAAAATGACACATTCTGCATGTTAAGTAGCCATGTGATTTTGTGTTATCGGCTGAATCTTTATTTATTGATTTGATCACATTACTCTGATGATAGTGTTCAAGACAGCCTATATGTCTGAACTCGATCCTTAGAGTAATGTGTTATGGAGCCTTCTCTTCAATCTTTTTTCCACATAACGAGCATTTTGCGCTGCTCTTTTCTAATGTGGAAGCAGAATGTGTGAAAGCATACAGCACCAGGATGCGGGGTGTGTCTCTGGACATCTCTATACTGGAATAGAGGGGCCCAGTACGTGAACTCGCCTAGGTGCACACGCCAGGACAGAGTACAGCTGACTCGAGACAAAACTTGCTCGAGTCCGAGTCCAAGTCGGAGCGTCAATGTACAAGTCGAGTCCGAGTCATTGTGGGTAAAAAATTAACGAGTCAGAGTCATTGTGAGCTAGAAATTCACAAGTCCGAGTCCGAGTCATCGTGCCCGAGAATTCACGAGTCCGAGTCGAGTCCGCGCCAATCAGTGCGCGAGTCCGAGTCGAGTCTCGAGTCCCGAAAATCGGCACTCGAGTCCGAGTCCAGGACTGGAGTACTCCATCTCTGGTTAGATCACACTTGGATAGAAATGAAGAAAGCATGATGAAAATGGAAGAACATGTTTGAACATGAAACACGGTTCATAAGCTTCAGGCTCTACTTAATGCTAGCAAAGCAACACCCGATGGCAAATGCTATCAGGCCAATTTTCACCTGGTTTATAATGCTCGTCCTCCTAAACGTAGGTATCAACAAAAATATAAATAAGTAAGAGGTATACAGAGTAGGGATGTGCATCTCCATCACTGAGGCCGATACGATGCGCATCTCGATACGCTACCAACGATACGATACATTAACGATACCTTTGAAACACCAGGCGATGCGATACGATATGATTCACCCCTGTTGCGATACAGTTCGATACGATTTGATTCAACATTATGCGATACGGGGCGATACGATGCGATTCAACACGATGCAAAATAATGATACAATTCAATATGGTACGACAGAGGATTTTGTTTTATTCCTTAAATGCAGCAAATCATACATTAACAAAAAAGTGCTTCACATATTTGCTTCTCTCTACTAGTACTGCACATCCCATCATGCTGTTTATTTTTTACCTTAAAAAAAAAAAACACTTGGACCTTTCACAAACTGGCCTTTTCACAAGTGTAGTAGTGTTCTCTGTCTCCAGAGTACAGTTCAATTTTATAACACCTCACAGTTAAACAATTTAAGGATGCCCAGGATTAACAATGTGCAAATAACAACTACCATAGTGCAATGCACATACAACTGCCAGCCTGATGTGCTTAACACTCATTCATAGGCTAACTCACCAGTGAGCAGAAAGCAGTGGTTTCTATAGGAACAATAAAGAAAATAACCTTTCACAAACAGGTATTTCATAACTGCTTACAATTGTAAGGAAGACATTTAAACTATTATTGGCAGTCACAGGCTGTTGTAAACTAAACACCACTCTCACTGACAGAACACCTCACTGAGTGATTGAACTCATATGTCTAACTTTCAGGTTTCTTTTTTCAGCCGCAGACCCCATGTTGCCTCTATTGGCGCAGTTCCACTGCAGCGCGGAGCTCGCTTTAAGCGTGCCGTGTCGTGCCGTCCCCTTTTTTGGTTGTGCTTCCACTAGGCCTAGTGCCGGCGCGGCACGGCGCAGGGCCACTTTTTCACCTCTTTTCTGGCCCTAGAAAATTGTGGTTCTATCGGGGCCAACAAACAGGGCTGAGTCGGGCTGAGTATGCTAAACTAGAGAGAGGAGCGCTGGCAAGAGGGCTAGAACTACAACAAGATGGACATATTTGACCGTGATTTAATTGTAATACACGTTTCAAAATGATGCCGAAGTAACAACATACTGATACCGGTTAGTAAAAACCATGAATTAATGCTTTGTCAAGTCTGCAGACAGACGGCAGGCGAAAAACCTTTTAAAATGCGTGTTTTTCTAGATGGAGATTGGCTAAGCTAACGCAGTATATGCTCTGACCGTCCACACTCACAACAACGGCCTATACAGACATAAATAAAGCAGCGACTGTATTCACCATGACACAGGCAGTCTGTGGTGTGTACTTGTTTAACTTTTGTCGAGTTTCTGAACATATATAAGGAGCTGTGAGCTCTGAGTGCTAACAGCTAACGGCTGTGTTGTTTTTCTGGGGTTCTCATTGAAGATGACGTCACGGCTCCGCCTACACTGCGTTACTATAGTAACTACCCCAGTTCCTAAACTGTAATGGAAGCGCAGCATGAAGTGAGTCGGCCCTGTTAAGGCCCAACGCGGCCAAGCCGTACCGAGCCGTACCGAGTGTGGCCGAGGCCGACCGTGTAGTGGAAATGCGCCATAAGTGCGTCGCTAAGTTCCTCGTACTACTTGTGTACTTTAAAGCCGCACGGCATCGTTTACAATTTGCGAGCGATTTTTCAAGTTGTCCGTCTTTCTTGAAAAATTCGAAGTGTTGCCAAACGTTTGATTTGTAGGTATTTTTCGGTGCGCTGTGTTTCTCTTTCTCCTCGACTTCCATGTGTGTTGATAACTGAGACTCTCGGCCTCCGTAGTGGCGAAGCAAAGATCAAAGATCGTCTCTGCTGAGTGCTGACAAGATGAGGGGATATTATATGAATGAATCGTTTTTTTACCGATGCAAAGACGCTACAATCGATGCATCGCGAGTTCAACCCAAACTGTACCCGATGTGCACTCTTTCAACCGGTGCACTCGCATCTTGAACGTTTATGCCGGTGCACCGATGCGAATCGGTGAACATCCCTAATACAGAGAGATTACAATGCAAAATGATGGCGATAGAAAATGCACTGTCGGTCCAAAATGTAATAACTTTGCAGAAACTTTTGTTAACATTTGTCATACGGCCACAGGCAATGATATGGAGGTTTGATTTGTTCTAATCATTTTAAGAAAATAAAAACAAGGCTCTAAAACGGCCACATACAAACATTTTACCAACCAGGCATTAGGGGCCATGCATTACACGGCCTGAGAAAAGTATTCTTGGATGTATCAAGCTGTAAGATACCTTGTATGAGCTTGGGGTGGGAGGATCTAGTTTGCTGTGCTTGCAGTCTTTGTGGTCAGCGAGAGGGCAGCAGCCCGGTGCCATCTCTTTTAAAATCTCCCCTGGAGGAGTGATACAAGCTCTCACTGACTCATCTTATCAAACCGGGCCTGAGCTTAATTCTCACCAGGACACTTTTCTTCAGAGAGAGAGAGATGGTGAAAAAGACATAAAAAAGCTACAGGACCTTTTCATATTTGTCAAGTTTGTTGCTGATTTTACTATTGAAGCTTTAGGCTTGAATAAAAAAGACTTACATTGTTATACAAGATAATACAGACTGCTGATGACAACTGCCTTAAAGCTCACCTATTATGCTATATTTGAACAATATATTCATTCTATTTCAGCCCTGTTACTAGTGCTGATTCTGGGTCCGTAGCTTCAAATGTAACCCGAGCTGTTGCTGGCCACGCCCCTTTGGAGTTGCTAATGGCCACGCCCCTTTGGAGCTGCTGCTGGCCACGCCCCTTTGGAGCGCAGGCAAGCAGTGAGCTCTGCAAAGAGAAGAGTGTCTACTCTATGGCAGAAACTCAGCTAAACGCTGCCGTGATTAAATGCCATATTATGTTCCAAACCACATCAAGGATTATTTCTGAAACAGTATGGAGCTCAAACGCTTTTTCTCTCACGGGTTTACCAAAAGGTGAGTTCCTTTTTATATCCTGCTTCTTTACACAAACACTCTCCAGTACAGCGTTAGCTCTGAGTGTTAGCAATGCTTGCTAATGTAAACACAGACCATATTACTTCTAAAACACATCGCGCATTGTTTCTGATGCAGTGACGCTTCTGATAGCGGAAGATAGGTCGGGGCGGAACGTTGCCAGGAGTTCAACGTAAAGACATTTCAGTAATGTCGTCATGACCGCAGCAAATCTGGATCAGCTCCGTTGTACCCCCGTTTTTAGAGATGTGAGTAAGAAGGGAAAGAGAGAGGGTTGTCTTTTTGGACACTTTGTGAGTCTCCTTACACACCAGTGACACATATTTATGTATAAAAGACATCAAAAAGTGCATTTTGCATAATAGGTGACCTTTAATACAAAGGTTTACCACAGAGCACAGCTTTCACATCTATTTGAAGTGCTATTTTGTCATAACATTATCATGTCATAGATTTGTTTACAATTGTGGATAGTTATTTCAAATAGCAGTGTGTCAGACCTGTAGTTATAAAACACTTTTGAAGGGCATGAAGCCTTTGACATCCCTTAATCACAGAGAGGATTCAACATCCCACTGGGCCTCTTTGACACAGCTTCAATCCAAATCCCGAACCAGAAATCTGCGCTTCCCCTCCTGCCACTGAGATCGATCCTATAACAACAGGCGTTCACAGGTGTTCCAATGTGCTCACGCATCGACTGAATGTCTTTCTCAGCTTTAGAAGAAAGAAAATCAGATCAGTGGGCAGTGGGAGGGAGGGGGGTCGCAGTTTATGTGATGTCCTCTAGATGTTTGATATGTCACCTTCCCTTTGTACTGTAGATGTAGAGTTGAATACCTAAAACGTCCTCTGACTTGAAACATCGGATTAACTGTTAAATAGATTTTTTGTTACAATGACCAGTAGCTCTCCCTGATCAACATTTTTAGATCCTCTTTCAGGGTAGCAAGAAGGCCAATGTGTCATATAAATGGGTGGTAAACCAGCTCTATTTTAACATGTAAAAGCAGTGTCTATATTTTTAGAATTTCACCATGAAATGGCCATCTGATTAAAGGTGTTTTTTACTCTTTGCTAGAAGAGTGCGTTGAGCCTTTCTTCTGTATTATTATTTTATATCTTACTTTTATGTTCCATACTGAAGAACACTTTCAATTAAAGTTGACTTTTCTTTTCAAAAACAATTTAATGCGATTTGTTAAAAAAAAGGTAAGGTCAGACTCAGGGCCAATTTGTTAACAAACTTCTGTTATAACTTTGAGATATTTTTTGATAATGATGGTGACTCATGGTCAATGGTGGTGCCCTGTTTTTAATGTCTCAGATATTTTAATGTATGTTAATTTTATCTAGTGTTTATCTTTTTGTCTCCTTTCTTTATTTTCACGGCTCCTAGGGATACAAACTAAACATTAACAAAATGTTAATTTTGCTTTCGAATGAAATGAAACTTCTCCCTGAGGGCATATAAAGTTTATCAATCAAACAATACACGCTTGCAAAAGGGCAGAACAAGCTCGCAATGGATATTAAACTTAACATACACACATCATTTTCATATGAACCATTTTCCCGTTCAATGTACACTGTTCCTTTAATAGCAATGAACTTGTGGTTAATACTCACAGTAGATGTGGGCTTAGTCCACTGGACTGTAATGTTAATGAGGTCGTTTACTGCTGACTTCACAAGTTTGAAGCTATTGTGTCTTAAGGTAGATTACGTCTTCAGTTTTATACAGCAGTTATTTGAAAATCCAAATCCATATTTTTCAAGCATGTCAATAATAATGCTTCTTGGAAGGAGTGGACGCTAATTGGGAAGGCCAGCTTGTGTTTTCCAAGTAAGACTGATAGCCCTTCATGTGAGCTTTAGATTTGTTGGTAGGCATCTTTTTGCTGCTTTGAAGGTTAGCCAGGATAGCTACCTGTCTTTATGCTAAGCTAAGCTAGATCTTATTGCATTATAGCTTCTGCTTTATATTCTGAGCTAAATGCTCAGCATGTTCTACATTTTAGTTTATTGCATGGTTAGCCTGGTTACATTTGCCAAGTAGCACTAAATATAAAGTACATCTGGCCACGTCGTTTGAGCAAAGCCGCGCTCCGGGTAATGGCCAAAGGGACTGCAATCTGGTTTGTATAGAAACCACCTAATTTAATTGTGCCTCCCCACAATTTGTCATGAATTGATGCGGTTGCGTCTGCAAACTTCTAACAAGTCCATGCATAGTACATTTCAGAATCACTTAGTGGAAAATGAAACCAGCCAATCTAAATGCATTATAAATCCTATGAGAAATTATTATTACAGAGCCAGTCAGTACCAAGCTTAACCTATTCCCTCCCATTCACACACTTTCTAAATGAATGTACTGTCTATTTCCTCTACCATCAATACTCTGCCCACTTTTACTCTAATCATAGCCAATAAAACACCATTAAGTGTCTCTGTTTTTCTCTGTCAGCTTCCCCAATATCTCACTTTTGTGTCCTTCTCTCTGTACAGAGCTGTCCTCCTTCCTCTAGCTGCGCTTCCTCTCTCTCTCCCCTGTCCTCGCTCTTCTGCATGACCAGTTCCATGTCAGCCCTTAATTGTGTTTTGATGTTCCTCCAGACCTGCAATTGAGCTCCATTCTCGCCAGCCAAAACAGAGCAGACATTGTCAATGCACAGGCAGCGTGAGATTCCCCACTCTCCACACATTTTCTGCTGTTACCCTCCATTTTATCTCCTTATCCTTCATTTCTTCTGTCCTACTTTTATCCATTCTCCCCTTGTTTATCCTCCCTGTCTGTATGTCTGACTGTCTGTCTTTCCTAGATGACTTCAGAGATTGTGCAATGGAGCAGTTATATCATTGTAGGAAGATACCAAAGACCTCCTTTGCCCTCTGGGGCCCATGATGCCACATGTAATCACTGTTACTTAAACACAAAAACGCACATTCTCATGCACACGCACACACATACAAACGCATACACACAGGTAGTCTGTCCTAACACTGAACTAAGCTCAGCTCAGAGTAAATATTTGTGAAATATTTGCGCTGTGCAAGCTCTAGACAGGCAGGAAGGCTCTTCACCTAAGCACTGTGCCACCAAATCATGAAATATTCAGAGAGAGAGAGAGATGAGAGGAGGGGAGAGAGAAGAAGTGAATAAGAGGACCAAAGAGAGAGAGAGAGAGGTCACACATAGCAGAAAAAGATGGACAGAGGGAAAAAAGAGCGTGGGTAGGTAGCTCGATGCTAGAGCAGAATACCAGGAGGAGAGGAATGGGTTGTTTGTGTAGAGGAAGAGGAGAAAATGCAGAGGAGGTGTTGAGGGAAGGTCAAAGAATAAGGAGAGAGAGAGAGGATAACCCAAGAGAGAGTGTGACAGGACAGAGAGGAGCAGGGATGGCTGCTGTAAATGTAGAGGGAAAATAAAGATGTAGACTGACAGGCAGACAAAATCAGGAATTATCAGGCAGCACAATGTGAGGTGTTCTACAGCAGGGGAGATGTGTAAGAGTTAATGGAAACTAGAGAATGCAATTCCTGAAGAAATTGCTAGTGGGAATGCTTTATGCTGAAAATCTGACGCTGAATTGCTATGCTGAAATGTAATGTGTAAGAAGAAAGTGAAGAATTTAGATTGAAATGATACATGAACACTGGGGGCTTGAATGTTTGATAAGAGAGGAAAAGAAAGTAAAAAAGCTTGGAAAAGCAGCAGAATATTTGAACTGCAAACTATTGAACTAACTTGATGGTGAATGATCTGTCGCCATGGCAACGGTATTTGATGACACCCCATAATATGCTTAGATATGTTGATGGCTGCATCGTTACCAAACCTGTGAAGTTTTGGGCTGTTTGGAGCATTTTCACTGAAGTTATGAGAAAACCGTGTTTCATGGCGAGCATTGTGTTGCCATGGCAACGGCATTTGAAAAATCTCAAAACTTTCCCGTAGATGTCTTCATGGCTGGACTGTTAGCACACATGTGAAGTTTTAGCACTTTTTGACAATTTTCATTGGAGTAAATAGCAATATCGTGTTTTATTGCAAGGGATGTGTTGCCATGGCAACAGCTTTTGAGGAAAACTCACTAATGGCACATAGACATGTTGAGGGCTGGACCATTATCTGTCATCTGAAGTCTGGTGGTGTTTTGACCATTTTCATATCAGTTACGACAACATCGTGTTTTTTGGCGAGGGATGCGTTTCCATGGAAACAGCTTATGGTGAGATCTCAGATTTGGCGTAGAGCTGTTGAGGCATGGACCGGTGATATACAAGTGAAGTTTGGGGACGATCGGACCGTGTCCATTGGGGTTACAGCGACATCGTGTTTCATGGCGAGGGATGTGTTTCCATGGAAACAGCATATGATGACACCCCATAATTGACATAGAGCTGTTGAGGGCTGGACCATTAACCATTATCTGAAGTCTGGTGCTGTTTTAGACCATTTGCATAGGTATCACGACAACATCGTGTTTTATGGCGAGGGATGCGTTTTCATGGCAACAGCCTATGGTGAGATCTCAGATTTGGCGTAGAGCTGTTAAGGCATGGACCGGTGATATAAAAGCAAAGTTTGGGGACGATCGGACCGTGTCCATTGGAGTTAAAGCAACATCGTGTTTTATGGCCAGGGATGTGTTTCCATGGAAACGGCATATGGTGACACCCCATAATTGACGTAGAGCTGTTGAGGGCAGGACCATTAACCATTATCTGAAGTCTGCTGCTGTTTTATGGTGAGGGATGCGTTGCCATAGTAACACCACATTACGTAACATCAGATTTGATGTAGAGCTGTGTTAACCATTATCTGAAGTCTGCTGCTCTGAGCATGTCAGTTGGAGTTATGACATCATCGTGTTCCATGACACAGGTGTTTATATTTGAGCTAACAACGTGTCCAGAGATCAAAGGTTTCCATGGTGAGAGTAAACAGTGAGAGGAGAGCATTTGCATTGTTCTGAATGAGAGATAAACCTCTTACATGTGAACGTTTTGTTGAAGAACCGTAACAGATATCGGTGAAATTTCAAAGCGTGAAGCATGTCAAGGAACTTGAATATCTGAAGTGTACTTTTTGTGTACTTTCGGGTTAATAATGTGGCCTTTTTGGCAGATTAACTAAAGGTGTGCGGCTGCTGTGGTGGGGAAAGATGAGGCTGAACTTACAATGGGGTTTAATGGAGACATGTTGAAAGTTTTTGTCACTTCATGCCCTCAAGAGGCATTTTGTTTAATTATTTTTGCTTAATTTTGTTTCATTTTTCAAGCTACGAGATGTTTTCCTACGTTTCTCATGAAAAATTATGTCTCAGGAATGTAGGGTTTGGGAATGATGGCAGGTTTAAAAGAAAATATGAAGGCAAAATTTAATCTGTCCTCCACTCTAGCTGTGACATCACACACTCTAAAATCTGGAGAAGGCCTCTTTACCAAGGTCTGAACAATGTTTAATATCTCTGAATCAGATTTCAAAGTTGTGTCAAACGAATAATGTCAGAAAGATGTGTCACATTTTAAAGTTGGAATGAGGTTTCTGAGTGAAAGTATGAAGGAACAGTTAGCAGTTGAAGTCGCATGAAGATTGTTCAAGTCTGTAGAGTTTCTCAATTGACTTCCATGTTAGAAATGTTATGAATTATGGGATATATCTCTGGAATTATGAAAGTTATGAATGAGAAAAGTAATAGCCATCGATTCCCGACCGAGCTGAACGTTTTGATGTTTGAACGGAGTTTCTGCGATGTGGAATGTGGGAGCAGAAGAGGCGCAAAATAACCCGGCGGAATAAAGAATTGCGTGCGTAGCATAACAAGTAGTTGGAATGCTGTATCAGCAACTAAATGATGCTCTAACGCTCTTTGTGGTCCCAGTCAGTCAGCAGGGGCCTCATTTATAACGCCTTGCGTAGGATTGACGTGAGAAGGTTGCTTACGTAGTACAAAGCAAAATAATAGGTACAGAAATGTTCCGACATTTTCCGATTCACAAAACATTGTGTACCGGCGAGGGAAGTGCGTACCGGCACTTCCTACGCCTGTTTCCCTTTATAAATCACAATCGACTCGAAATGCGGCGCAGCTTTTGCAGGCTTCACGTAACGCCCATATTTGCCTATAAATAGTCAAAGAAACGCCCATTCATTCATTCATTTTGACTGACTGCATGAAGAAGATCGCAGGAAATTACGACCGAACAGCTAAAAAAGACATCTCACACCGTGTCAGATTTTGGTTATTTTGGGGAGGTCGAGATAAATCAAATTGTTTGGTGGATGCAGTTTGAACCAGAGTAGCAGCATGGAGGTCGGATCGTCACCAAAATAAATAAATAAGTGGTCCGAAAAAAGTTAATGACAAAAAAAATACACATAACCTTCCTCAGGCAGTGTGTTTGTACCGGGGACAGGAGACACCCCCTTGATGAGAAACGGTAAGAAATTATCGGGGAATCCCTCCGGAGTGGAGTCATGACGACTGGATCTGAATTATTTTGTTGTATTTGGTGGTTTGTGTTCCAGCTGTCGATCAGCAACTATATATCCATAATCCACCAGTTAAAGGAAATACAACTAATGTGTTGTGTTATATTAGCTGTACAATTTACCACATATGGTGTTCTTAGTTTCCATACCTCCTGTGTTTACGAGCGACTTATCAAGTCTTGGCAAACGGCATAACACACGATTAAACGTGATAGTATATAAAACCATGCTCGTATCTACAACCTATAGAAATGCAAAACGGCGTCAGTTTAGACGTAATTCTGTCCTCCTACTTACCGCATCATTTATGAGAAAACATTTCATAACATTAACACAACATATTCGAGGTGGTTTTAAATAACATATCCGTATTTATTTATTTCTCCAAGTTATGTTTTTGTGTGCACTGAGGAGTCTCAAACAGGCGTTTGTTTAATCATTTTAAGATTGGCTTTAATCAATGTTTGAAAATGAATTCTTCATATGATAAATGAGAGGTAACATTTTATTTATTTCCACATATTTCTCTCCATTCTTCCTTCTGCCAACGGTGTCGCAGTTTCTCGTCTCTCCCGTTGTTGTGCTTAGTGCGTACGCATGGGTTAGAGTTTGCGTGGAGGACCGCACATTTTCCCGTCAAGTTAGTATTTTATAAATCGCAAACATTGCGTAGAAACTGGCGTATATCCCTTTATAAATGAGGCCCCAGGTGAGGAGTGATTATCCCCATCCAGAACTTAATGAGGAGTTCGTTTTTGACAGGTCACTCTGTCCTGGTATCATCAAAGACTTCTCGCTGGTGAAGCTGCTTCTTTTACTTCTACTACTACCTCGGCTATGAAGGATCACTACTCGTTTGTAATTATTTTCAATGGCATTTTGTGAAGTTTTGAGTTTCTGATACAAACAACAGTTTCAGAGCCCATCTTTACAACATGTAAACGCTGTCAGTTTTATCTGCTCTTCTATTCACTGTATGGCTCAGTGTTGAAGCCATGCTAACATTGGTAAGGATTTGGACAAAACGCCATACAAATTTCACATTCATGTTGATATGTTAATTTTTGTTGACATACTGATTTTTCTGCTTTTGTCATTGTGATGCCCCTGTGGGTTCATCTGGAGAGGGTGTGGCTGTGCTGCATCCTGCCACCTTGATTGCAGTAACTCAGGGCACCTGGGTCTGGTGCCCTGCAGCTATTTAAAGCCTCTCTGCTCCTCTCTGTCTTCCCTCTGCTTTTCCCTGCAGGCACCCGGTTCTGTTGAGTATGCTATTAGTTATTTCAGTTGCTTCACTTTGTGCACCTCAACACCCTCACACATACATGTCCATGCAACCCTCAGCCTGCACACACCTCATGCTTTACTTACTTTGCACTGAATTAATTTGGTTAATTTGATTTACTTGCTTAAATAAACATCTTTTGTTAACCGTTGATATGGTGTGTCTCCTCTTTGTTGTGGCCTTTTGAGCCAGGTCATAACAAATGGGGGCTCGTTCTACGGGTTATTTGTAGAAAGCTTGGTTAAAAGTTTGTGTAGTGCTCAGAGCACATGGTGTCGTTGAGAAGCTGATTAGTTTATGTGGTCCAGCTGTGTGCTGGCTTGGCGCTGCTATTGGGGGACACATCATGTCTTTTGTGTTTCAGGAAGATTTAGTGTCTGACATGGCGTGAGGTTTTGTGTGCCAATCAGAAGGTAAAATGTTGCTGTTTTATACGCTTTTGTAAAGGGATTTCCCCGCTAGGCTTAAGTGGCGTTTCCCCTTGGGTTCTATTTCGTATATGGCTTCGCCCTCTAAGGCTATCGCTATTGGGTAATCCCCGTGCAGCACTGAAACACTTGTAGTCCACGTCCGCCCGCAAGGTGGGCCCCACCCTCGGGCTCCCTTCCGGTATAAATAGGAAGGAGGCCCGACAATCTGCTCCCTCTTTTTCTTCAGCACCCCGTTACTGAAGCACAAGAGACACTTTCATTAACAGAGCAATCATGAGCAGCAATTGTATGAGAGATTGTCCCTCATGTGGCTCTGGATACATTATGAGTTACGACCAGCACACGATGTGCGAATCCTGCCTGGGGCCAGAGCACGCATACGCGGCTCTCAGCCAGCAGGTCGCATGCACACACTGTGCCCGTCTCCCCTCGGACGACAGGAAGCGAAGAGCGGACGCTCTCGCTGCTGCGGCCGAGGAGGACGATTGGCCCGTCCAGGCTTTCGAGCCCGTGGACGGCGGCCTCATGTCCCTGGAGCCGAGTGCCGGGCAGGTGTCGGACGACTCCTACCCCGCCTCCCTCCACGGTTCACCGTACGGTTCTCCCCTCCCTCCTCTCCCCCGGACGGGGGAGACAGAGTCGGAGCAGGGTGCCGGCTTGGCGGACGAGCACGCGGTCCCCTTCTCCGTCACCACCGCGCTGCCGGTGATAGGTGGCATCCTGGGGGAACTACCGGAGATCATATGCAAGGCGGCCGCCTGCAGAGGTCTCCCCGTTCCCCCAGCTCAGGAGAGGTGTGCTCCGGACGATATGGCCGGAGTTTTTTCGCGGGTGCAGACGGTCAGGAGTGACCCGGTCTGGCCACGCTTCCCCGCCATCAGGAGGTACCAGGAGGGGGCGGCGGCGAACCCGAGGACCCTGAAGGCTCCGGTGGCCACATTTGTTCCCCTCACCAAGGTGGAGGGGTTCACAGATGCTGGTTTCCCAGCCACCCCTTCTTTGGTGATCGCCGGACGGCGCCCTACGTTGGCCTCCCCCAGGGACCAGTATGTCGCCCGCCAGGCCGACCGGGTGCACCAGTGTGCCTTTCAGGCGTCGGCGGCGGCGAACAACATCGCGCTGCTCTCAAACTCGGTGGTGACGCTGGTGGAGCGGTCCACCACCTTGGCCGCTGATGAAGCGGAGGAGATCGGCAAGGCGGCCAGCACGGCGCTCACACTGTGCGCGTCAGTCGCTGTCTCCCAGGCGAGGATCGCCGCGTGGGTGACGCAGATTCAGCGCCACCTCTGGCTGCAGCAGGCGTCACTTACGGAGACGGCCAGGAAGGTGCTTCTGGACGCTCCAATCAGCCCGGACGGGCTGTTCGGACCCCAGTTCCACGCCATGGTGGAGTCCATGAAGTCGGCTGCAGAACAGGTGGACGACATCCGCCAGCACGTCAGCTGGCTCCAGCCTGCTGGGCGGCCACAGCGGCATCAACGCCCGCAGCAGCCGCAGCGTCCGACCCGGCCACAGCGGCAGGCGGAGAGACGCCCACAGCCGCGGCGTCAGGGTCCTTCAGCTGCTGCAGGGGCTCCGTCCCACGTCTCCGCTCCCCCAGAGACAAAGGGGTCTTCCAGCGGTGGGTCAACGGGGAGTGAGGCACTCCCGCTCTTGGTCTGCTCCACCAGAGCCTCCGAGGAAGCAGAGACGTTTTTGACGTGTTGGGGTTGTGTGGAAAATAAAAGGAGAGTTCATTTTCCAACTTTTTGTCTGAGTCATCAGTATCAAGTGTTTTCTCACCCCCCACTCTGTGTAAGAGCCTGCAGTTTTTAATCTATCGGTTAATAAACTGCAGAGTTCGCTAATTAAGCCAGCTGCCACCAATCTGTTGATTAGTAGACAGCAGGGCTCGCTGCAGAAGCCTGCTGGTTTTAAGCTCGGCATTCCTCTGTCCGAGATACGTCTCCTCCACACATAATAAGCCCATGAGCGCAGTTATGACGCCTCATGTGGACGTCACGGCACACACCTCCACTCATCCCCTGAGCTTGTACACGCCTCATGATGAGAGCCGGAGTGAAACGCAGCGGGTGGAGGCTCCCTCACAGCCCTTTTGCTCCAGGCCCACCTTGGGTTGCCTCACGGGCTGCGGCGGCGAGGGCTCTGACGTGGCTCGTCGCCATGACGACCACAACACATCTCGAGCATGTGCGCCCGCTCTCAGAGTGTTTCTCAGAGTGGTAGCGCGTGTGTCTGATGGACAGATAGATGAGCAGGCTGATCAGCAGAGGGTACACCCTGCAGTTCGCCTCTCTCCCCCCCCCCCCCCCCCACAGTTCAATGGGAATGTGTTCACCAGGAGGACTGGTTCACTTCCACCTGAAGGAGGATGCATACTTCCATACCCATCATCCCGAAACACAGGAAATTCCTGCGTTTCTCTTTTCAGGGAATATCAGACCAGACAATCGTCTGCTGTTTGGATGTTCCTGGCTCCTCGCATTTTGTGTAGAGAAGGCAGGAGCCACTACACAGAGGAGGGATGAGAATGAGGTTTTTCTCTGGACGACCTGCTATTTGCTGGCTCGCTCCAGCATGAGGAAGTCGCTTTACAGACGTTACATCTCGTATCGCATCTGTCAAAGCCTGGGTTTCATAATGAATTTGGAGAAGAGCTGCCCTCTCCCCTCTCAGACATTCATTTATCTGGGAGTGGAATTAAACTCAGCCAGCAGAGCCCGGCTCTTGCGGCAGCGAGTGGAGGAACTGCAGCGAGATCTCCTCCGGCGTGTCTAAACCCGCACAGCCCTCTCCGTGACGCAGCTGCTCGGCATTGGCGTCAGCTGGTCACGCGGTGATCCCCATGGGTCTCCCCCACAGGAGGAGACTCCAGAGGTGGGTCATTCGCTGCAGAAGCCTGCTGTTTTAACCTATTGGTTTATAAACTGCATAGCTTGCGGTATTCCTCTGTCCCAGATATGCCTCCTACAGAGCACGGTCATGACGACCATTACAGCATATCACAGAGAAGCCTCTCCCCCCCGCTGTTCCATGGGATACAAGACTCCTGTCATCCCAGGAACAGTGTCTTGCGCTCCATTCAGCGCTGCAGGAACTCCTGTTGAAAAAGGCATTTTTTCAAGGGAGGAAAATCAGGGGTGTTTACTCCCGTTATTTTCTAAAATCCCGGAAAAGAACGGGGGGAGTGAGACCCATCCTTGATCTGTCAGTATTCCCATGCTGACGATCAAACAGGTGCTGGAATGTGTTCACCAGGACGACTGGTTCACTTCCATAAACCGGAAGCACATATACTTCCATGTAACCTATCATCGTCCCGAAACTCAGGAAATTCCTGCGTTTCTCTTTTCAGGGAAATATCAGACCAGACAATCGTCTGCCGTTCGGATGTTCCCTGGCTCCTCGCATTTTTTCAAAGTGTATAGAAGACTGGAGCCACTACACAGAGGATGGATGAGAGAGTGTGGTTTTATCTGGACGACCTGCTATTGCTGGCTCGCTCCAGGGAGGAAGTCGCTTTACAGACGTTACATCTCGTATCGCATCTGTCAAAGCTTGGTTTCCATAATGGATTTGAAGAAGAGCTGTCCTCTTCCCCCCCAGACATTCATTTATCTGCGAGTGGAATAAAACTCAGCCAGCAGAGTGCGGCTCTCGCTGCAGCGAGTGGAGGAACTGACAGCTCCCTATCCAGCGTGTCACATCCCACAGCGTGGTGACAGCCCTCTCTGTGATACAGCTGCTCAGCATGACGTCAGCTGATCACGTGGGGATTCCCCGGGGTCTCCCCCACAGGAGGGGTCTCCAGAGGTAGTTCATTCGCCCACGCACCGACCCCGTGCGTCAGAGGTAAATGTGCTGGAGCTGTTCTCCGGGTTGGGAAGTATTCCAGCACTTCGCCCCGTTGCTGTACAATCAAACATGTGTTGATTCGCCCAGCCAACAGGCCACGGCAGCCTACCTCAATCGCCAGGGAGGACAGCCGTTTATGCTAACCCGGCTTCATGCCTAAGGCTAAGGTCATCACAAACTCTTTTAGGTCAAGAGTGATCACCCTGGCTGGCTTCTTTCCCCCTCCTCACAGGTCGGAGGAAGAAGCCACGTCTCATCTCAGCTGTCCTGCTATGTGGCGCGCACGGCTGCCTTGCGCCGTTCTCAGCGCCTGTTTGTGCATTATAGAGAGCGCTCGATAGGGCAGTCTCTATCTGCACAATGGCTGTCACACTGGCTGTGTGAAGCTGTGTCACATATGTCTCCGCTGGGGTGGATCTCCCGGAGAACATCAATGCGCACTCCACCAGAGGAATGTTTCCTCCTCCACGGCTTTGCACGGAGGAATGTCAGTGGAAGACATTTGCACTGCGGCATCTTGGTCTTCTCCCTGTTCATTTATTCAATTTTATTTGAGGGATGTCTCCCATTCCTCTCTGACACACCCTGTGCTGAGTGTCCTGTCAGAGTGAGTGACGTCAGGGATCCAGCTGTGCGCCTCTCTCCTGCCTCGGCACACGGAGAGTGGCCTGTATTTCCCTTTTATGAGAGGGACGTCCCCCTTTTTCCCCTGACACATTTCGTACGGAATGTCTTGTCAGAGTGAGTGATGTTGGGGACCCAGCTGTGCGCTCTCCTGCCTGTCTGCACGCAGAGAGCTGCTATTCCCCCTCCTTTCTGTCACTGGGCAAAGTGTGACCTTCGTCTCTACTTTCTCACAGCGGCAGGTATGTATTATTCCCAGCCTTCGTCCCCTCATGGTAAATATTCATGTTATGCTATATTCCAGGGACTGTGATGCGCCATTCGCATTGGGGCAATAGGCATGGGTTATTATCTGAGCAGGTGTGTCTGTGCTTCTTGTACCGGGGGGACCCAGTGGGGCGCAGACTACATCTTGCTTCGCCCTTAACCCAATAGCGATAGCCTTAGAGGGCGAAGCCATATACGAAATAGAACTGAAGTTACCTACTGTAACTCCAGCTTCTATGAGTGTTGGCGTAGCCTTCTAAGTTCTGGGCCCCACTGGCTCCACGAATAGCTGAAGAAAAGTTGTTTTGTGTGGGAGCAGATTGTCGGGCCTCCTTCCTATTTATACCGGAAGGGAGCCCGAGGGTGGGGCCCACCTTGCGGGCGGGCGTGGACTACAAGTGTTTCAGTGCTGCGCGGGTGCGCAGGGGGATTACCCAATAGCTATAGCCTTAGAGGGCTACGCCAATACTCATAGAAGCTGGAGTTACAGTAGGTAACTTCAGTTGAGTCTGTTCGTTTTTTTCATAGTGTTGTGACGACGTGGTTAGTGTCAGCTGTTTTCGGACAGCTGACTCGGGGGCACATCCGTGTGATTGTGTGGTGTTGCCTGCGTGCAGGTCGCTCCACAACTCCGCTGGGTTCCAGTGCGTAATTACCCGCCGCAAGCCACATGAAGACTAGGGGTGAGATTAGTAAGATTTTGGTTAGGCAGTTAGGGGGAAATTCTCTGTTGGGTTTGTCTTTTGCCCATGCGTGTTAGCAGTTTAACACATTGTTTTCTGATTGGTTATAGGTAATATATTATGGCTTCCTTGTCGGCGTTTGTGGATGCGCCCTCAGTGTCTTTCTTAGATGATTGCAAGAAGGCGCAGTTGGTCGAAATAGCAGAGCATTATGATATTGCTGTTGTAGGGAGCAAGCGGAAAGATGAGATTAAAGTTGTCATCGTGTCATCTTTGTTTGAGCAGGGTGTGTTGCAGAAGAGTGAGTATGGTGCGGCAGGGGTCGTGCCGGTAGTGGTTCAGACAGCTGGTTTGACGTTTGAGCAGCAAAAAGAGCTTTTGGCCGTGCAGTTTGAGCAGGAGAAGTTGAGGTTGGAGCAGGAGAAGTTAGAGGTGGAGAAGGTGCTAGAGGTGGAAAAGATGTGACATAGCAGGGAGAAAATGAAATGGGAGGTGGAACATGCTAGATTACGGTTGATTGGAGAGGGCAAGCTTTCTTCGGTGGGGGCTGGTTCTGATAGTTCGGCATCAGGTAGTGGCAATGTTATTTCTAACTTGCGGTTAGTGCCAAAGTTTAATGAGCGTGACCCTGACATTTTTTTCACTCTATTTGAACGCGTAGCTGCGGCAAGAAGCTGGTCAGATTCAGACAGAGTGCTGTTACTTCAGTGTGTACTCACTGGGCGAGCACAGGAGGCCTATTCAGCTATTTGTGGCGAAAATGCTTTGGACTATGCTAGAGTAAAATCAGTGGTGTTAAAATCATACGAACTGGTTCCTGAAGCGTATCGTCAGAAGTTGGGTCAAGGGGGATAAACAGACAAAAATGTGGAGTTTATCCGTGATTTGATTTCTCATTTTCAGCGGTGGTGCGCGGCAGCAAAGGTTACCAGTTTTGACGGTCTTTGTGAACTGATTGTATTGGAACAGTTTAAAGATGTTATCCCTCAGCGTGTGGCCACTTATGTAAATGAGCAGAAGCCTTCCACCACGCTTAGAGCTGCCGAATTAGCGGATGATTTTGTGTTGACGCAGAAGGGTAGTTTTATAGGGAAGTGTTCTAGGGGTGATTGGAGACGTGGAGAAGATGGTGGCTATTCCCGCGGTGGTGCAAAGGTTTCACCAGGCTCCTCCCGTAGATTTACAGGTACGGGCGACCCGAGGGCGCCAGAGTGGGCCTATGTAATTATTGCCGAGGAGAGGGTCATTGGAAGGATCAGTGTCCGTTGCTGGAACCTAAGGGGAAGCATCGTTTTTCATCACATGCTCCAGCCATGTGCTGTGCTCCAGTTCTCGCTGCGCCGCGCCTGGATGAGCCGTGAGCCTGCAGGAAGTGGAGGGGGTTGATAGGTCAGTTTGTTACTTCTCAAATAAGTTTAATTCGTACCAACTCAACTATTCGACAATCGAAAAGGAGACATTGGCCTTAATATGGGCCCTCCTGCACTTTGAGGTGTATGTGGGTTTTGGGAGTAGCCCAGTTGTAGTTTATACCGACCATAACCCCCTTACCTTTCTCTGTTCACTTAGCTGTCCGAACCGGCGTTTGATGAGGTGGGCCCTGTTTTGTTTTTTTGGGAATCCCTTTCTTAAGGGGGGGGGGGGGGGGTGTGATGCCCCTGTGGGTTCATCTGGAGAGGGTGTGGCTGTGCTGCATCCTGCCACCTTGATTGCAGTAACTCAGGGCACCTGGGTCTGGTGCCCTGCAGCTATTTAAAGCCTGCTCCTCTCTGTCTTCCGTCTGCTTTTTCCTGCAGGCACCCGGTTCTGTTGAGTATGCTATTAGTTATTTCAGTTGCTTCACTTTGTGCACCTCAACACCCTCACACATACATGTCCATGCAACCCTCACCCTGCATTTACACTACTGATACCACTGACGTCCACACCTCATGCTTTACTTACTTTGCACTGAATTAATTTGGTTAATTTGATTTACTTGCTGAAATAAACATCTTTTGTTAACCGTTGATATGGTGTGTCTCCTCTTTGTTGTGGCCTTTTGAGCCAGGTCATAACAGTCATCCTCAAACCATTTCTGGAACTTTCTGATACAGTCACCATGAATTGTCCAGAAAAAAGTAAATGTGGACTGTTATGCCCATTTGAATTATTATTGCGTCTTGCACCCCTCTATGACAGCAGGCTTTTCACCCCCAGTTTGAGTGAAGCCATTTGGAACGGCTATAAACACTTTGGCCGTCAGACAGGGTTGGATGTCACGCTGTTTATTGTTCATTTGTTTTACGCATAACTCTGCCTTTGTTTTTCTGATGGTCTGTGTCTCACGTCCCATATAAGTGCTACATAACACTCAAGTATAAAATGTTGTATATATTTCCATCTTAAGTGAAGTGTGCAAGAGCTAGAGGGCTTTTGAAAACCCAAAATATATGAGGAAGCCGGTTCTATAGGCTCAAGGCTTTTATTGGTCATACGTGCATAGCTACAGTGTAGTTATGACGATGAAAATCTTAGGTCACAGGCTCCTCCAACAGTGCAACACAATGAAATATTAATAATAATATAAAATATATTTCAGTGTCTGGAGCAACAAGCTGTGTCAATTTTCAATTCGAGGAAGCACGAGAACTGAAGTTATTCTGGTGGCTGGATTTAACCTATTTGTGTTGAGATATTGCTGGTTGTGAACAGAGCGTTTGCACAGTTTCTTTTGTGTCTGTGGGCTTTCTGTGACAAACGCACTTTATTAAATGTAGATTTAAGATCTGAATATGCATTTTTTTCCTTCACAAATAAACACATTTGAGAAATTAAAGAATCCAATTGTGTTTTCATTTCATGTTAATTTGTTATGAGCATGGGCAATGAGAAAATGTATTTTGACCCAATTTCAAAAAATGTTTTTCATGCTCCTTGTTCACCTTCAAGCTTTTTTTATTTTTGATACCGCTCTTTGACACAGCAAATATAATTTATAGATGTTGATTGAAAGACAATGGGGGCTGTAGCCCTTCACTCTGCATCATTCATTAGAATAATTGATTGTTAGTCAGCGCATGATGCAGCTGCTGAGCATCATGCGTGTTAGCCTCGTCTCTTCATGGCCCCTCAGCAGGAATCCATGATATCCTTTTACATTATGTATTATAGATATAATACATTGGAGAATAGAAAAATCTCATCCAAGATGATTTGCATTTCTAACAACTCGTTATCCAGTACTAGCCATTACTGTATGCGTTCAAAAGTACAGCTATGAGCTACAGGTCATGTTTTTACAATTGTACTTTTTAGTGTTTAAAATTAATTCTCTGTGGAGCGCAAATGCACTCAGTATATTTTGTGTAAATATGTAAATGAGAGTGTGATATCTCATTTCATTTCATTTCAAACCTTTATTTAACCAGATTGGTCCCATTGAGATCATAGATCTCTTTTTCAAGGGAGACCTGCAGCATATAGGTTCCACATGAAACATAAAACAATAAAGGACATCATACATTATATTTACAGGATACATTTACATAGTTATAGACATTTACAAGTACCCATAGTATCAACGAGCATTTCATTTAGCCTAGCTTTAAAAACATGCAGAGGAATGAGATTGCTCAGTTTCAATTCTTGCTGAAGATTGTTCCAAGCAAGTGGAGCTGCGCACATAAAAGCTGTCTTACCTAAGACAGTCCTTGCTCTTGGCACATCTAACAATACTACATCATGCGATCTCAGACAATAGCTGCTTGCAACTCTCTGTGTTATCAGAGAGCAGATATAATACAGGAGTTTACCCAACAAAGCTTTATAAATAAACGTGTACCAATGACTGAGCCTCCGTACAGTAAGTGATGGCAAACCTGCCTTGGCATACAGGGTACAGTGATGCGTAAGTGCTTTACAATTTGTGACAAATCTCAGTGCGCTGTGATAGGCGGCATCTAACTTGTTCAGGCAATGGGCAGGTGCATTCATATACAACAAATCACCATAGTCCAGCACAGGTAAAAAGGTCACAGTGACTAGCCTTTTCCTGGCCTCAAGTGAGAAACAGGACTTGTTTCTGAAAAAGAAACCTAGTCTAACCCTCAGCTTTTTAAGCAGGTTATTGACATGAAGTTTAAAAGTAAGACAATCATCAAGCCAGATACCTAGGTATTTATAACAGGCAACCACTTCTAGTACTTGTCCTCTAAAGGTTGTGTCTCATCTATGCAACAAAACCAGAGAGATCACCTTTTTTATTCAACACATTTTCCCTTAATAACCTTCTGCCCATGATATAATCTCTGACCACCAACAGATGGACGGACCAGAGATGCTGTAGCAGCTAATGTAGCTTAGAGTTGCAAGCCTCAACACTGAGTCTCTTTTTCAAGGGACGTCATGAGGTAATTTCTCAACAAAAGACTTAGAACAACTTTAGCAAACATTAAATGGGCTAATCGCTAAGACATGTAACAACAGCAGTAAGCGAATAAAATCATATATAAATTCCAGAGAGAAGTTTGGCCTGAAATTGAAGCTATGCCATTGGTCAGATAGTCACCTAAAACAGAGTCAGGATCTTCTTGAAAATGAATACCCACAACACTGTTTGTTGAAATTCAGCCACTTTTGAAACTGCACAAATAGCAAATTATCTTGCAGGAAACGTTAATAATATTCACACCAAAGTCTGTGTAATATGCCACCTTTGTTAAGATATCATGCTTTGAACAAATGTGTTGCTTGGACAGATGGACAGACTATTGGAATTGACAGCCTGTGGACCGCTTGTAGGGCAAAAGTGAAATTATGAAACTATATGAAAGCTGTTATGCTCCTTTTACTCTGTAGAGAGGTAAATGGTTTACAATTGACCATTATAATCAATAGCCACAGAGTCTCTTAAACAGCACGTAGAATGTAAGGATGAAGCAGAGAGGAAGACAAGACTTACAACATAAAATCATAAAAACAAAAGGGCTAAGGTTAGCTTTCATCCCAATCGTGCCAAACAAAAGTAATTGGAAGATTATGGTTATTATTAGTTATCGTACGTTATTGTACCAACAAGTCCTCCAACTCATACGACCAAATAGGTTGATTGTTCAAGCCCTTATTACGACCATATAGGTCGTTTGTTCAAGCGCTTAGTAAGACCTATAATCACGTTTTAAAGTTTTCGACCTCTAGTGCTCCCGTTGACTGCAAACGTTACAGAGGGTCCCAGCAGCTTCTACTAAAGCCAGTCCCCAACTCCGGGGACTTCCGTCCGGGGACTTCGGGTGGCAGTATACGCCGTTAAGTTGTTTGTGGCCTGCCAGTAAACCCAAAGCAGAAGAAGAAGAAGTGACGTCAGCGGCTTCATTTGCCTAATCCTCCCCCAGGGACTTATTCCGGTGTGAACGCGATCTGTACTTAGTTCATGAGAACTAAAGAGTTCTCATGAATTAATTCTGATGAACCTTTGTGGGAAAAGTACTGCGGTGTGAAAGCGCCTCATGTAAAGTTAGCGTCAACACTAGGGATGTCCCGATCACCTTTTTTTGCTCCCGATCCGATTCCGATCATTTGATTTTGACAATCTGCCGATACCGATTTTTCCCGATCCGATCTTTATGCAATGCATTAAGAGAAAAAAAAGGTAACAGATAACGGCTGGTCATCCAACGCGATGAATTCAGCTATCTTGGCTGTCATTTTTTTGGCCTTTTCACTGTTCTGGGGCAGTTTCTCTTTCCTTTTAAAAGTCTCTGAAAGTGTCGGTTGTTTCAGTGCCGTTACCTGAGTGGCCGCTGTGTACTCGTCGTGTAGTTGTTGGTGTTTGTATTAGATTGGTCGTGTTGAACGTAGCTCTGTTCTTTCCACCACGCGGAACCTCCGCCTTGCAAACATTGTATCTGGCTGTTGCACTGCCTTCGCTTTCAATTTTATAATACTTCCAAACTCCTGACATTTTCTCTGTCCCGACTCCCGAGTCACCAGCTGAACGTAGCCTCTTGTTAGCTTACTGCTACTATTAGACACTGCGCCCTGCCCACTCCGTTGCCGGATTTGAGAGATATAAGCAACCAGGTCTATGAAAACAAGCCCCAAAGAAGCAACACATACATGATGTTGAGTAATTTTAAACCAAAACTAAGGCCTCAGGATGACTTTAAGACGTGAACATGGTCATTTTTGTTTTGTAACATTAAATAAAATAATAAAAATATTTTATAAAAAAAAGAAAAAAAAAAAAAAAAAAAAATTCCCGATCCCCGATTTTTTTCTCCCGATTCCGATCTTTTGAAAATCACGTGATCGGCTCCGATCCCCGATCACGTGATCGGATCGGGACATCTCTAGTCAACACTCACAGGGTGAAAACAGTATTTCCGGTCTCGAAGTTTTCATAATAAAACCAATGATCAAATTATTTAACAGTGATATCTGCAGTACTCATCCACTAAAAAAACATCAGTTTATCCTTGTTAATTACACGACATTAATTGGTTTAAATTGTGTACAATGCTTTTGTATTTTTCCCATAGGTTTCCCATTTCTTTTTTCAGAGGTTTTGATAGGCTAAAACATCGAACTACCCATAATCCTGGATGTTTTAGCCGCAATGCACGTCGGGATATGGTGTTTATGCAATATGAAATTGAAAAAAAAAAATAATAATAAATAATAATACTTTATTCCGAGTGTTCTTGCTTTTCGCTTTGGAAGTCATCACATAACGGCATTGTAATACACGGTTCGGCTGCATTAAATATTACACATCTGCTGTAGTTCTTTATTTATAGAGCCCTGATGAGAAGACTTCTGGACAAACTGGAAGAAATGCCGCCGAAACTGAATACGTGACGTGGATCATAAATATATCAGCAATTACATAACATCTTCAATTTCTATGGATCCGTTCGAGTCCAGTTTTGGATAGTCTGCCGTGGTTCCATTCCATTTCAAAGAGCTGTTTGACGCTTGGCGTAACCTTGTCGCACTGCCACTCTAACATCCAATCACAGAGCTTGAGGACTAATCACAGGGTTTGTAAAGCAAGGCGGATGTTGTAGTCCCAAACGATAGCTGGGGATTCTGGGTAGTGTAGTGTCTTCGGAAACTCTGTAGTGTCTAAACTCCGAAAAAACTATTTGTTTCTCCGAATCGAAGGTTAAAAATACAAAAGCATTGTACACAATTTAAACCAATCAATATTGTGAAATTAACAAGGATAAACTGATGTTTTTTAGTGGATGAGTACTGCAGATATCACTGTGTAATCATTTGACAGTGAGGGGAATACTTCCGGTTTTATTATGAAAACTTCGAGACCGGAAATACTGTTTTCACCCCGTGAGGGTTGACGCTAACTTTACATGGAAGCTGCCGCATATACACGTTCTCCTGGCGAGACCTCAAATCATCTTCGTAATATCTATCAAACTATAGATCCTACACATCCACTGGACATAGATTATAAAAGTACAATATACACTTCTCGCCAGAAATCTAATCAAAAAGCATTTTAATGGCCAAACTATTGCACAATTTAGGATTTTCCAGAGAGGGTTATTTGTGAATAAAAGAATCTCCGGAGCGTTTGCAATCAACGGGAGCATGTTGTTTCTTACACGACCACTAGAGGTGCCACACTTTAAAACGTGACTCTGGGTCGTAAAAAGCTGCTGAACAATCGACCTATATGGTAGAGATGGCAAATCCGGATCCTTTTACGGACTCAGGGTCTTCTGAGTCAGTCATTGAAGAGATCCGGATCATACGAGTCATTTGAGTCATATGAGTCAGCATCACCAAGACCGTAGAAATCCTATCGGTGAAACCGAAAAGTTGATGCATTTCACGAGCATATTATTATTCCATATATTTTGAATATATATATATATTTGTATATATATATATATATATATATATATATATATATATATATATATATATATATATATATATATATATATATATATATATAATATCTGCATGCATATTTTCTATTTCGACATGTATATTTTATATTTTATATTTTATTTTATTTTTCTTTCTATTCTTGTATATTTTGTAGTTTTGTTTTATTGTAAAATGCCTTTTATGCTGCTGTAACAACAATTTCCCAATTTGGGATCAATAAAGTACTATCTATCTATCTATTAAACTGACGTTATATTAACCTCCGCTACACAGTGTATTTTGCTTTAATAAAAAATGTTGATCACAAAAAAAAGGATTATTTTGCGATTTGGCAAATCTGAGTCTGCTGTTGACTCGTGCATGAGAACGAGTCTGCTGGATCTCTGGATCTGCTGCTATATACGGCTCCGAGTCCGCACGAGTCTGCTCTGCTGTGTGTTGCACAGTGAGTCAGGATTTGCGAATCTGAGTCTGCTGTTGACTCGTGCATGACGACGAGTCTGCTGGATCTCTGGATCTGCTGCTATATGGTTACGGCTCCGAGTCCGCACGAGTCTGCTCTGCTGTGTGTTGCACAGTGAGTCAGGATTTGCGAATCTGAGTCTGTGGTTGACTCGTGCATGACGACGAGTCTGCTGGATCTCTGGATCTGCTGCTATATGGTTACGGCTCCGAGTCCGCACGAGTCTGATCCGCTGTGTGTTGCAGCGAGTCAGGATTTGCGAATCTGCGAATCTGCGAGTCTGCTGTTGACTCGTGCATAGCGCGGGAGCCGGGTGCTGGAGGAGGGGCTATGCTCGTGCACATGACGAGTATGGAATGGATCGCTGGATCTGCTATGCTATTACAGTTAGGAGCCGTCGGCTCCTCTGAGTCCCCACGAGTCTGCAGGAAGTTTCACTGATCCGCGTCCCCTCCCCTGAGCCAAACGATAACTTCTGGCAGGCAGCTATCCTGTATACTTGCTAAAGGGTAGGCAGATGGACTGGGGTACGTTGTAATGTGATTTTACATGTTATAAAGAGAGTAGCGAGTGACGCAATTTATAGTTTTAATTTGTACGTCACACCAAGTGTGGGACTCAAGGACTCGGGTTAATGGAGAGGGGAGACTCGTCACGACCAGCTCATTTCTAGGATCCGGGTTAATGATCCGGATGAATCAGGACTCGCCCATCTCTACTATATGGTCGTTTTTTGTAGGAGGACAGGCTGTATTGTACTGTACGTTTTAAACAAACTTATAGTTCTTTAAAAATACAATCCAAAATAGAGATTTCCGCTTTGTGTCTTACAAAGATTTTAGCAGAGCTGATGGGGTGGAATGGAAGTTGTTACTGGAAACATGAAACAGACATTTCAGAACAGTTTGATTTATTTAGCTTATTAATACATATTTGAATATTTACTAGGAAATCATGTTTATAATAAAACTGTCTTTTCTTTGCAGATGGTGCACAAATACTTTCCTGAACACACTATGGGTGTTTCTCAATGTAGAGGAAGGCTGCTCCAGAGCCACTATTTCAAGCATACTACGTCATCGAGTGCCGCCGAAGGACTGTTCTACCGAAGAATTCTACCGAGGCCGGCGTAGCGAGAAATTTCGAGGCTGCACATGTGTAGACTCTGCGGTCTTAAAATCCCCACAATGCTTTGCGCATGGACCAATTTCCAAATCTCCATTTAAGGCGGGGCCTCGCATATGACGCACACCTGCACACCTGTTAGCCTGTTCCACAATTCTTCGTTTTCCGAGGCTAGGAAGGATTCTTGCCTCGCTTCTGAAGCAAGTGACTCGGAAGACATGTGCTACCAAGCAAGCGTCCTCGGCATTGAGAAACACTCCGTGACTTTATTTCAAATCACTCAAGGCAGTCTGGTGTCACTGTCCATGGTGCTGGAATCAGTATTATGCTAGGTTCACACTGAGGTGCATGAACAGAAGAGATGAGCCCATTCCCTTCATTGGAAGGGGCCTTCTTTACGGGGCCCAAGTGGAAGTGAACAATGAACATTTCCATATAAATAATGACTCTATTTTCAAACCACATGGGTTAAAGTAGAATTCAGCTTCAAAAACACAACTAAAAACCTAATGAAAGCAACAATAATGCTCCAGTCTGTTGCCTATATTTGCCTATGCCATATAGGCCAACCCATAATAGCAACCTTGAACATGTTGGTTGGGCTTCTAGACAATGGTTCATAATGAGCATAATATGAAAACTGTGCATCTGCAACACCATTCATTTGCCCAAAGAAATACGAGAGATGGCTTTTGTTGTCAGCACCAACCGAAAATCACCAGCTAACATTGTTGAACTGCATGCCCTCCCTAATTGCTGCAATCCCATTGTCAATGCAGCCAGCCATTACTTGAGCTATCACTCAAATAGACAATGAGTGACTGATGAAACCCATCAGTCACCAAGCAGCACCTTTATCCTGTGACTCTGGAGTCAAAAGGGTCATCATACTTTCTCCCTCTGGAGTATTAATAATCATCTGCACTCACAGGCCATTAGTCAGGACAGGTAGAAGTGTTTGAAGCAAAAATTAAAAAAAGTGTGAGGTAGATTTGTCTTGAGTGAGCAGGAAGCACTGCTGAAACTATCAGCCATTATCTTGCATAAATATGGAATAAGGAAACCATTTTCAGTTTATTTCCTGTTTTTTGAGAAAAACACAATGTTGAATAACTGTTCTATCTCACACAGGCTCCGCCCTCTACTGGACGCTATGGGTAATACTCTCATCAATGATACGCGAGCGTTCACACACTGAAGTTGTATAAACGTAGCCGGCCAATCAGGGCGAGCCTACCTGACTGTCATCCTTTTCTCTTCAGTGAGCAGGACAACACCTGACAGAGAAAAGTAAAACGTTTGAAAGAAGAAGAAAGAAGTTATCATACCTTCATGGAGTCGCCACTTCTAGAGACCTGGGCCTGTCCTTCGTGCCCTGGCTTAAGCTGTTCTGATGAAAGTAAACACAGTGAAGGCGGTGCGTAAAAAGGCACAGCTGTTTGCGCGCTGGTGCTGCACTTCACCCCTAGATTCCACCGGGTCCGTCTGCATCGCGTTACGGCCGCATTACGGCTGCGCCGCGGCGTTCGCAAAGATCGCGGCCACTCTAGTCAATGGGTGCTATTCCACCAGACGCGCCGCGTTACGGCTCAGAAGCGTCCCAGAAGCGTCTCGGTGCTGGGCTCCGCTCAAAATAGGATTCAAGTCTATTTTTCAACGCGACACGAGGCGTTGCAGAGGCGCCGGGCAGGAAGTGGACCGGTCAGAGCATCCGGCCCATCCCCAAAATAAACTTATTTTGCAGACCCTATCCCTCCGTAGTCTTTCAAGTAGGAGGAGAAATGCCAGCGTTCTCCTCCGGTTTACAGGCACTGTGTAAATTATATATAGAATAATTATGATGATGAATGCATTTTTTTACTAAAATACAGCAACACATCTTTGATTCATGTCGTTTATAACTGGAATATTACAATTATTATTAACTTTGTCTGTACAAAGTAGCCTGTCCAGGAAATATGCCCAAATCAACTAAAACTGCGAGCCGGCAGGCAAGACGCTCCGCTTCTGAAATGCTTCTGAAACGCGCCCGGTAGGGTATGACGCCAGAGGAGGCCGGACCAAAACCACGGCGCAGCTGTGACGCGACGCAGGCGGACCTGCTGGAATCGAGGGGTCAGAGGCAGAGTTACGCGTCCCGCTGCCTCCTGATGCTGCAGCCATTTCATGAAGTGAAGGAGGTTTTCCTTCTATAACGGCCCGTCCACACAGCGGCGTGCGTTTAAGCTTGGCGGTGGGCGTGTCTGAAGCTTGGGGAGTTCTCGCGAGCAACGCGACCAACAACCAATCACATGAATCTCCCGCCCCCGACATACAGTTACGAAGTAAACTGGATATAAACTCCCCAAACAGGCGAAAACATACCAGTTTCACCCACTGTCTCTGCCACCTCCCTCCATGCCTGGCTCCTCCGGTTTGTATCCCGGTAGGTAAATAGGGACTGGTCGTAAAGCACCAGGTGATTCCCTACCGTTATAATTAATTTCTCCTCCATTTTTTGGAATATGAGGAAATGACCTGCGGTATGTCTCTCCCAGCATACACGCGGTTTGATTGGCTAGCGCTTGCACTGGCAGATTTTGCATTTTGATTGGCTGACGCTTCCACCGAAGCTTCAAAAGCTTCAAAAGTTGAACATTGCTCAACTTTTTGCAGCGAGCAACGCGAGCAAAGCTACGCTTCGCTCCCACAATGCAGTTCGGCGAAGCTTGACGTCACCCCATTCAAAGTGAATGGGCAGAAGCGTTGAAGCTTCATCGCACACCGCTGTGTGGACGGGCCGTGAAACAGCTGTGACCCCTAGATTCCACCGGGTCCGTCTGCGCCGCGTTACGGGCGCGTTACGGGCGCGTTACGGGCGCGTTACGGGCGCGTTACGGGCGCGTTACGGGCGCGTTACGACTACGCCACTGCGTTCGCAGCGATCGCGGCCACTCTAGTCAATGGGTGTTATTCCACCACACGCGCCGCGTCACGGCTGTCCCAGAAGCGTCTCGGCGCAGGGCTCCTCTAAAAATAGGATGAATCCTATTTTACACGATCCTACACGATTCCCCACTCGCCGCCCCAGTTGTAACTCCAGTAAAGGAGGCAGCCAGTGGGCGCGCGCATGTGAGTGTGATAAACCGCAGGAAGTGCTGTCAAAGCGTTATGCGGGTGCAGGGACATTATGGCCGGCGTGTTGTTGTCAGAAAACACACCTCGCCTAGTGTAATAGATTCATGCATTTCACCGTCTGTGTGAAGACGGCATTATGACGGAGCACGCGGCCCCACGAGAGCGTGCCGCGGTGCGTTCAAGGACCTCAGTAGAAAATCTGCCCTTTCTGTGTCAGCCCCTCATGGGCCAAACTTCCTTTTATGGAAGGTTTGGCGGCGGAGTGGGCCACCAGAGAGTACTACAGCTTCTTAGCTGCGGCTCCACAGCTGCTTGCATGTCCCCTAACACAGTTTTATGGGGAATGGAAGCTCAGCTGTGTACTGACAGAGTGGATGGACAGGACACTGAAACTGGGTTACTCACAGTTTTGCAGCGTCCCTCCTCCATTCAGGGGCATAAGGGAGGCAAATATATCATCCCAGGATGAGATAGGTTCCCTTTCAACAGAGATTCAGGCCCTGTTGCAAAAACAGGCTGTTTCTGTTGTGCACTCTCAGGACAGAGACAAGGGGCTTTACTCCATGCACTTCCTGGTTTCCAAGAAGACAGGAGAGTTCAGACCCATTCTGGATCTTCGCAGCCTGAATCAGCACATTGCCTGCAAAAAGTTCCATATGTAAACCAATTACTGGAACTACGGCAGCCGGGCGATTGGTTCACAACCATCGACCTGAAGGACGCTTACTTTCATGTCGAAATTGCTCCAAAGCACAGAAAGTATTTGCGTTTTGCCTTCCAGGGGGTAGCCTACGAGTACAACAGACTACCGTTAGGCTACTCCCTATCCCCACGCACGTTCAGCAAATGTGTGGCCACAGCGCTTCAGCCGCTTCACAACCATGGCATGAGGGTTTTCTTTTACGACCTCATAGTCATGTCCAGGTCCAGGGAAGGGGCAAACACAGCCCAATTGATCCAAGTGGGGATTGCGGTCAATTGGAAGAAGAGCAGTCCCATACCTCACCAGCAGGTGGAGTATCTGGGGATTTTGACGTGCCACCCTGTCAGAGAGCAGACAGGCATCCCTGCTTCAGGCAGTTTGCAGACTGCGACAGGGGGCAACGGTGACAGCTTTGACCATCATGCAGACTCTGGGTCTCATGGCGGCTGCTCACCTCGTGGTACCGCTGGGGTTACTGCATATGCGTCGCCTGCAGAGGTGGTTTGCCGGCCTTCGTTTAGATCCCAAGAGGCACAAACGACGTCTGGTGACCATCCCCCCCCTCAGTGGAGGGCAACCTCCGATACTGGGGGTCCCCAAAGCATCTGCGGAGGGGAACTCCACTGGGGCGGGTGACCTCCTACATCACGGTGTTCACAGATGCATCCGTGACAGGATGGGGGGGGGACCTGCCTAGAGAGAGCTATAGGTGGTGGGTGGCCTCTGACAGAAACTCGGCACATCAACCTTCTAGAGCTACAGGCAGTAGTACTGCTCCTACAGCACTGCAAACCCTTACTACAGGGCAAACATGTGCTGGTGAGGAGCGACAACCGCACCACAGAGGCTTACATCAACAGGCAGGACGGAGTCAGCTCCGCCGCCTTGTTTAGCGCAGCGGAGAACCTGTGGTTGTGGGCCTCAGAGAATGTTTTTATCTCTAAAGGCCCCCCACATTCCGGGACTGGAGAACAGGGGGGCCGGCCTCATGTCAAGAGCCGGGCCCCTGCCAGACGAATGGTGGTTCTGCCTGGCTCGGCAGGACAATCCACCCTTGGGGGTGGACACGTTTGCACACGAGCCATGGCCAATATAGCTGCTCTACGCCTTTCCACCGCAGGTGCAATAGGGGCGTTACCCACTCTGGGCCAACCTCTCCAGGCTTGGCTCCTGAGAGGGACAGGCCGAGAAGGGGTGGACTGTCTGACAATGTTATACAGACTATCCAGGCAGCAGGAGTGGGATCCACCACAGCCTGTTACAGGATGAAGTGGTTGGGATTCCAACGTTGGTGCGAGGAGGAGAGTCTAGAGCCTCTGTCCAGTACATTGGGCTCTATTCTGTCCTATTTACATGCTCTACGCCAGGGGTCGGCAACCTTTTTGATATGAAGTGCCATTAAAAAAATTAATTGTTATCAGCGTGCCAACGATCGAGAATGATCAACGGGGGGGGGGGGTTGAGGAGCTTGACGCTGGTGAACTATCAACAGGAGGGCGGGGGGGCCTCGCTGCGGGGAAGCAGTGTGTGGACCTGTCAGCACAACTTACATAATTCCGAATTTAACACGCACATTTAAATAATTGGTTTATACGGCAAAATAATAAGGACGATCGTCCGTTCTGTGATTCTCCAGAACACACATGTTATGATATTAGGGTCATGCAGAGTGAGATGAGATCGCTGTCCCTTTAAGAGAGAGAGAGAGAGGGGTGTGGCGTGTGCATGTGTGTGTGTGGATGGTAGAGCGAGAGTGAGCGAGCGTGTGTATGTTTCTGGAAGTGAAACGAGGCAGCAGAAAACAGAGGTCTGTGATGTATTTTGTGAAACAGAAGAACAGCTAAATAAATGCAACGGCCTCCCAAGAAGAGCTCGCCTCTCTCCAGTCATTTAAGCTAAAGTGGGTTATTGAACCTGAAGCTTGTTGCTTCTGCCCTCCTCGACTACGGTCTGGGAGCCGACAGGAAAGTTCAACACACAGATGGCCAGTCCGCCCCTTTGTAGCATATTATTTCAATGAGAGATGAGCAGATCGCCACTGGGCTTTCAACTAAAGACACAGCCACATAAAAACTGTGGTATTTGTACAGCTCCTTATGGGTACTGCAATTTGTGCTTTCCTCCGTGGTGAAACGATCAGCCCTGCACCACGGAGGAAAGCGGCAGAAAGTCACCTGGAGTTAAACAGAGCGGGGCTGCGCTGCGTGCATGGCTTCCTTCTGCAGGTAACGGGGAGACGCGCCCTGGCGGCGGTCTCGTTCAGGATCCGAAAATACAATTTAAATATTTTGCACACTTATTCCACTTATTCCTAGTGTGCCACTGGTTACGGTGCCGCGTGCCAGCATTGGCACGCGGCACCGTTGCCGACCCCTGCTCTACGCCTTTCCACCGCTGCGTCTCATTCTCCCCCTCCTGGAGAGGGTGAGACGAGAACGATTGTCAGTCGCCGCTCGGCGCCGTGGTACGCAGAGGTGACACAGATGATGGTGGGTCAGCCCTGGGCGGTTCCTCAAGTCTGGGGGGCGTTGTCTCAGGAAGCAGGTGCAATAGGGGCGTTACCCACTCTGGGCCAACCTCTCCAGGCTTGGTTCCTGAGAGGGACAGGCTAAGACGGGAGGGACTGTCTGACAAAGTTATTCAGACTATCCAGGCAGCAAGAGCAGGATCCACCACAGCCTGTTACAGGAGGAAGTGGTTGAGATTCCAGCAGTGGTGTGAAGAAAGGAGTCTAGAGCCTCTATCATGTACTCTATTCTGTCCTATTTACAGATACTGGTGGACAGGGGGCTTGCTCATTCCACAATGAAGGTGTATGCAGCAGCCATCTCGTCCTACCATGAGGGATTTGGCGGCAGGTCAGCCTTTAGTCAACCACTTATGGCGCGTTTTTTGCAGGGGGTCAGGAGACAGCGCCCAGTGGTGCATGTCTCCACCCCGAAATGGGATCTGCCGTTGGTGCTCGAGGTGCAGTCCATGCTCGAGGTGCAGTCCATGCACACTCTGCACGAGGTAAGCGTGTGAATGTGGGGGACACGGTACACTTACGTTCTCCCCATGCTCCTTAGGCACCTGGGAAACGTAGTGCGCAGTGTATAGTCACTTGCGCTGGCACCTGCAGGGTGGAGCTATGGGCTTATTCAGACCAGGTAAGCTGCGGCCCCGACTTCTCCACGGTCACAACCGGGTGATACGAAGTTGGGGTGCGGTGGCTGTTAACCAAAGGCCGGTCAGGGGCAGTGTGGCGGATCGATGTTGTAGGACGACAGGGCGTTTATCCATCGGGGCTCCACCCACTGTACCCATAGAGTCCAGTAGAGGGCGGAGCCTGTGTGAGATAGAACGGGGGGTTACGTATTGTAACCCTAGTTCTATAAGCACAGGCGGAGCCCTCTACCTAGGGGCCCTGTCTTTCCTATGCCGCTCGCTGAAGAGGGTAGGATGACAGTCAGGAGGCGTAGCCTCCTTATATACTGTGTGCCTGCACGCGCATTCAGGTAGGCTTGCCCTGATTGGCCGGCTAGGTTTGTACAACTTCAGTGTGTGAACGCTCGCGTGTCATTGATGAGAGTAGTACCCATAGAGTCCAGTAGAGGGCTCCGCCTGTGCTTATAGAACTAGGGTAGGGTAGGGTACCCCCCCCCCCTTGTGTTGCGTCATGTGATGGCAAGAGGAACAGTTAATTACAGTACTTGATAGGCTGCAGAGTATAGCTTTTAAATGTTCACTCACAGCAATGAAGTGACTCAGGATCATGTAAATTAATATGTGTGTGTGTGCAGCTTCAACCCAACATGCCCCATATCAACTTATACTATTAGTCTGCTCGCCTTCCTCTCCTGCCACCATAAATAGAAACTGGCCCAGACACATTACTATTCCAACAACATAATCCAATGCAGGTATAACCTAGGCTACATCATGGCACAGATGGGATACACTGACTTTAATAATGGCTTCATATTTCCTTCCATTTCCCCAGTGTATCCCCCTGAATCAATAACAGAGAAGCCCACGCATAGCTCTGATGGGAAGGACTGACCCTCGCGTTTACAAGAAGCCAAGTGAGAGATTTCACACAGACCAAGTTACATGTGCGCGCAGTGACTTGTGATTTAAAAACCGGCTCCTCACCTTGCGCCAGAAAGAGGGCGAGAGAGAGTGAGTGAGAGAGAGATAGAGAGAGAGCGAGGGGGGAGATGCACGCACGGATGCAGAGACACAGTGAGGGATGCATTGGCTGAAAGTGAAGCGGGAAGTCCGGGATTTTCCCTTTTCTCTCTCGATAAAAGGGGTACCAACTGTCAAACTAACTGACTTAAACACTACTACCTTGGGACACTTTGGGGATACTCTGCACCCGGCGACCTGTCCTTGTTTGAGTTTAAGACACGGACACTACTCCACTTATTTTGTTAGTTGTTAAACTCGCTACAGCTGAAGCAATCGGGCTCTTTGCGCGCAATGGCTGGCCGTTTATATCGTCTGGGATGGCTGAGAAATAAATAAGAACTCCTATGGATCTGAGAGTGACCTTCTGAGTGTGCGTACGGGGACGATTTCAGTAGCCTCTTACATGAAACCCCATATTTCCCTTTTGGGGATCTATTTAGGAGTCTGTGCAGCGTTTTAGTTCCGAGCGCACTTGTGTCTGACTCAACGATGTGCTCCGGGGGGAAATACTGTGTGCTTTTGTTTCTGTTCAGAAGTATTCTGTCGGACCCGGGAACCACAAACCAGGGTGAGTACAAAGAGCATTTAAACCACAAACTTAAGAACAAGGTTGGGTGCAACAAATCTGACAAATGTTGAGTATTTCCAGAAACACGGAACCTCTGCCCTCCCCATTACGCACAAGGTAACTTAATATTGTGCTGTTCAATCTCGTTTACGGTCTGCAATCATACCATGAATGTATAATGACATTAACATACACTTTAAACAAAATAAGAATAGTTCATGAATCTAGTGCAGTCACCTTATTTACATGTGTGATTAAGTGTAATCTTTTCAAAGGTGACACACACTAGGCTAAAGTAACAGTATAAAGTCTTAATTGTATCCATAATGATAGAATGACACTGGGTGACTTATTTTTTACCTCAGGCGTTTTACCATTCCCCATAAATGTAAATGTATTAGTTATTCAACAACCAATACATCGACATTGGACCCTATAGCATCGTTTTTTTAGTTGAGTGGAGGTTTGGTTTGAAATGTGCAAACAATTTAAACAATTTCATTATTTATAGTCTAAAAATGTATGTCAAATATTTAAATATGTTGTGTGAACCAATATATATCAGTCTGTGTTGCAGTATCTTACCTAACAATACTTTAAAGCTTACACAAAACCTTGTACACTAAAAATGGCAGTATAACAATGTGTTGGCTCTGATCTGGCTATGAATCTATAGAACAACACACATTTATGCATGTGCCGCCTAAAAATGCATTCAACAATGTTGGTTAAAACCAAAAGATCTCAGTATTGGTTTTAATCCTTTTATTTGTTGTTCTGATCACACACATCTCTGAAAGACTTAACATATGGCAGTATTAATAATGACTCACACACCTAGTCCTTCACTAAATATATGTATTTGATTCAGAAGTTAACAAGGAATCCACATTCAAAAATGTACAGCTTCACAATGCATGTGATATAGTCGATGTGTTGGAATCAAGTTCATTGATCTTAGCAGAGGCTCACGGTACTCCTCACTGATACTGAAGGCTAGTTTAAGAAACTCATCTTTAGCAGTAATAATCACGTGTTGGTTACTTTTAGTATCAATCTTACTCTGAATTTGTCAAAAAAATCTTGGTTCTTGTAGATCTAATCTCATCCAATCATTGATACCATATATCTTGTGATATCTTGGCCACTTTTCCAAAACGCTCAATCTCCTATTAACTTTGCCGAATTTTACCAAAAAAAACACATTGACAGCATTACATTTCCGTTTTCCTGATATCATTCATCTATCCTAATAACTGATGCTGTACAACTAGAGCACCCATCTTTAAAAGACTAAACATGCCAAAGTAAGTCATAATTTAGTACGTTGTTATCCACTTCATCTCAAAATATTTGAATGTTACAGTATGTTGCTGAAATACATTTACAGAATCAAAATGCACACCTGGGTTCTGTGTGCGGTACAGATTGAGATCTCCATCACCCAAATTATTAAGGCTCTGATACTTCACCATCCAAATCTGAGTGCACAGAAACATGGGCAAAGCCAGAGATCACAGAGTGTTACAGTAAATGGCAGCCTCTGGCCAACTCTGTCAAATGTCATAATTTAGAGTTTTTTCTGTCCCCCATGCTGAGTTCATTCATAGCTGATAATATTTTTCAATAATGGCCACACCAGATTCCTTTTACTTTAGCTATAATTATTTCCAAACATTATATATTTATTGTGTTGGACCATTAGTTTACACAGAATAATTTCCTGCTTTTCAAAATGTATTTTCTAGTCATATGGGCAGCATGTTGCATATTTATGAGAAACATGGGACATAATGATTTCATCTACAGTACACTCAGTCCATATCATAAGTCACATGGGAAATGGGTTTCCATGATGTTATCTGTTCTTGACATATTCCACCCTGCACATTTGCAGGGGTCAGTTTAATATTCCTTCCTGAATGTTTATGTCAAAGTCTCCTTCACTTCATTTGTGTGTGTGTGTGTGTGTGTGTGTGTGTGTGTGTGTGTGTGTGTGTGTGTGTGTGTGTGTGTGTGTGTGTGTGTGTGTGTGTGTGTGTGTGTGTGTGTGTGTGTGTGTGTGTGTGTGTGTGTGTGTGTGTGTGTGTGTGTGTGTGTGTGTGTGTGTGTGTGTGTGTGTGTGTGTGTTTGCTCAGTGTTCCCCTTAGGATGCCTGTCTGCCCGTGGTGGTGACAGGTTTGAAGGCGAGGGGATGCACAGGGGGAACTTTAGAAAAAGACAACATGAGGAGTTTAGAATTGAGTGAGAGCAGGCTTTTCTATATGTTAGCCGATGCAGTTTATCTGAGTGAGTTTGCTAGTGAATGTGAATTGAATATGAATGTATTCAGACTGAGGGAAGTGAGAGAGATGAGATGTAGTTTGTATATAACATGATATTAATTGGTATTTTAGCTGTTGTGAATGCAGTCAATATAAAGATACTTTACTATCAATTGTGTCAAATTAGGCCAGTTCTAGTTTAAGAAGTACGAAAAGTATACATGCCCCATCAAATGTCTTAACATAAACTGTGCAAATTAGCTGTAAATAAATGATTTCCTTAATCGACTATATACTTAAACCTTTCTTAGTTATCTAGTGTGTTTTTAAAAGGATCGGTCGGACATCTCGGTAACAGTTGACACAACAGTAGCGTGCTGCGTCGGGGCAGATGCTGCACTGTTTTCCTATTTTAATATATCAACTCTGTCATGATCAGGTGAATTAGATGTCAACTTTTATCATCATCTCATAAAGAAAATAATGACTGTTCCTCTCCCAATGGTCTTCTGTAACCACATCCTAGAAACAGAAAAAAAAGAGGACCCTTATATAATTTGTTGTCTCTGGCGGATTTAAGCCAAGCTTGTCTTCTTGGATAGACTCAGACAAATACTAACTTGGTTTAAATAGAAGGCTGTGTACTGAAGAGATGTGTGTAATCTATGCCACTATACAGTAAGTAGGTAGGCATTGACATGTGGTGCATGTGGACACAAGACAATAATATTTGGTGCAGGAGTGTTGGCAAGTATAAGGTCAAAAAAATGTATCACAATATAAGTCCAATAACATATAACTAGAAGAAGGTGTAACAAGCTAGCCTGGTTCTCTCCAAAACAAAAAGAAAGCCCACTTTTAAGTTTTATGTCTTTGATTTATCTGTAAAAATATCCAGCAACAAGTCGAGTTCTTTTCTCCTGTGACATTGAAGCCGTGACGTTCACAGTGCCTTTGTTTTGGACTGTGTTCACGGTCAGATGCTAAGATTACTCTGTTACTGGTTCAAACCTTTTGTTCAGTTTGATAGAACAATATGCCTATAAAAGCAGTTAGTCGTTAATGATTTATAGCTAAGCAACCGCCTATCAACAGCACAGTTATTACATCTTGAGTGTGTAAGTGAGCTTCAAGCAGGTAGAAACAAACTGAATGCCACAGATTAGCTGAAAAAGCACTCAATTCAGCTTCAGGATTTGATTGTTAAACATTTGTTTGCTGACACAATGAACATGTGCACCCGACAATGTCACTGCAAGTGTATCAGTAAGAGATCACATGAGAAAATGGGGCAGTTTATTGCTATAGAGATTATTTGTACCCACCATCTTTCTGAAATGTGATATTTATCCGATGGTCCTATAGCAAAAGATATTTGCAGATTACTATGCTCCCAGACACAATACCCAGACAGGAGTAATGTGATTTGCTTTCCTCCTGAGTGATAAAAATCTGTGTATCAAATTCAGCACCGTGGTCTTGGGTCATCTATTATTTCCTGGCTGCAAAGACAGTTGCAGGAATTTAATTATTTTATGACTACGATACTGTGTATGTATGTTTTGTGTGTGTGTGTGAGTGTTAGTGTGTGTGTAAGACACGGACAGAAACACAGTGAAGGGAGTTGTTGGGAAAGGTTTGCTGCTTTCAAACATGATATGGAACGGATCAGTCATACTAATGAAGGATAGTTTTTTTCTAGGCTAATTAAGTAAAAAATCCAAATCTCACAGTCTTTCTCTCTCTCTCCTCTCTGTGTCCAACTTTTGAACAGAACCAAGGCCATCTTATTATAACTCAGCCCTTAATTACCAGCAGGGGATCAAGGCTAAATTAAGTCTCTGTAAATACTGAAGCGGTTCATTTAGTCTCACCAAAATGTATCTGCTCTGGTTATCTGACTTGCTCTCAAAACAGAAGCAACCCCATTAAATTAGTCCAGATTTGGCAAAGTCCGCCGTAAACTGGAGTGACAGGTCGTCTGAAGATGTGACTCCTTCGTCGAGAGTGTCGACTGCATAAGTGGGATGGCACTTTATTGTTAGAGATTGTAATTAACTGGCTGTGTGGAGACAAAGGAAATTGCACATTTATCCTATCAAATTGGCTGAGGGGGCTTAGCGCGGGGCCAGATAATGGCTCATCATGCCTGAGCCGTGACCAGAGTGCAGACAGCTCGAGGATGTTACACCTGTATGCACACAATGTGGTCACAGAGTAACACAGTTGTTAACATGCTCATCCAAAAAGAAAACACCTAACACTAATGGCAAGATTAGAATACACCATGTTTACTTATTTTAACATGCTCACCGTGTCAAATTAGCTAGTATAGTCCTTCTTGGCATGACATGGCCGAGCGATGCTAAACTTTAGAACTGGACGAATCAGAGGTACGCTGTTTCACGACTTGCATAGAGTGGTGCAGGGATGACGTATTTACCCGGAAGTAAGCTGCACATGGGTTCCCTCGACAAAAAAGCAATGGGATTTCTCCATAGGATTTTGGAAAATAGCTCGAAATAAGGTCTGTGGAATACGAACCTGTTAGATAAATGCACGTTTTGTTCAGCCGGATAATATCCACATGTCTAACCTACTTTTTATAATTTTCGAATCGTATATCTAATCGCCAGAAGCAAAATGTTAACGTTATGATATAAACGAACTACAGCAGGGTCGCACGACTTCAACGTCACGCCAACTTGAGATCGATGTTCAAAAATACAGATTCAAAATTGTACAAGTTGAAGCATTTGTTTTAACAGTTTGCAGGAGGCAAGTACTTGCTTTCAAGCAGAACAGGGCAAACAAACTTAGCGGGAGTGTTTACGTGTTCGGCTTAATGACGTACAACGTCCTCGACAACTTCTGTAGTCCTATTCAGCCACTTGTTAACAACCATCATTTTTCAGACACGTAAACTCTTCAAGAATCACCACTGGGGTCACTGCTGATGTATTTAAGGTCGTAGAACAAAACGTGATCCGTCTCTTACATTGTTGTCAACCACAGACCTTATTTCGAGCTATTTTCCAAAATCCTATGGAGATATCCCATTGACTCCGAGACGAGGGAACCGGAGGTGGTAAAATGCTAACTCACTTCGGGTTTTAGTACTTGTCACTACACCACTCTATTGCTTGCAAAACCAGACAAAGGGAAAAGGAATATGAATTGGTACTCTTGTTGTTGATTGCAATGTATCTCAAATGCTGAGTAGTTTAGTTTCCAGTTAAGCAACGCTTCTTTTATTACTAAAATTAGCAAAGCCCCGAGTCTGCCAGAGGGTCAGGCTGATATTGTACAGTCGGAATTGGACATAAGGTAGACAGATGTGAATAAAGTCTTAAGCCAAAATGCAAAAAGTGGCTGTCCCTCATCATTAAAACATATAATTAGTCGGTTCATCTGTCTTTCATCTGTCTGTCCATCCACATTTTGTTGTGTCACACTGGATCGTGTTCAGATTGGCATCATGCGTTTCCTTGTTTGCTTACTGCGGATAATCTCTGCAGTGCACATTTGCCTTTTAGAACAATGAGGCCCAGATCGTCTTGTGCACTCATCTGTTCACTAATCCATTTATTGTTGTACATAACAACACTTTCCCAATTTGACAAAACATGTTCACACATCTCATTGCAGCTATCGCAAAACAGGAACGTCAATATTGTATGAAACTGCAAAACCCTGGATTACTTTTAGTGACTTTTAATATATATATATTTTTTTAATTATCACTCTATAACATATTTGCATGTCAACTACAGAATGGTGATTTAATTATGGCAAAACAATATGTTGTGTTTAGAGTAAGGCAACTAATACACATGAATGACGGTTGTTAATAAAAAGGCAAAAGATCAGATATGTTGCTTAAGGCAAACTCCCCTCCTGCATGAAAGATTTACCGTACACTTAACCAGCATTCCAAGCACATTGGTACTGATAGTTGCAACTGGACCTAAATTGTGAGTAATCATCCAATATGGGCATCATTTTTGGGATACAAGGCTTTGCTATCAAGAGATGAATTGGCTCAATGGCACTTTAGTGAAATTCCAATAATGTATTGATCCTAATTGAAAGGTTGTCCCCATTGATAAAAGATGAACTTATTTGTCTTAAATTGGCTATTGTTATCCTTTCATTAGGTCATATTTTTTTTGTTAAATATTTGAAGTTGTGTCTTTCTCCTTGATGCATCTTTGGCTCATCTTGATGTACACTCCTGACCTCTGAGAAGGAGAGTACTAATCTTCCAGACTTCCAGGTGGAGGGCGGATCCGTGGTAGTGTTGGTGTTCTTTCCTAAAAGCTGTTATTTCATAGCTGGTTGAATCCGATAAGGGCTTTACATCTCTGTCTGCTCCTCATTGACAGCTTGATAACTATTGTCTGCTCCCTTCTTATTTTGTCACCTCTATTTCGCTTCTTTTTAAATTCACTGCCCAACATCTCTCACACTCTCTCTTCCCCTCTCATGTCACACTTTGTGTTATATTGTCCTTCTTCCAACTTTTCTTCTCCATGACTTTCTTACATGACTTTCTTTTCTCCACCCCATTCTCTCTAGTGGTTCTGTTGGACACTACGACAGTGCTAGGCGAACTGGACTGGAATACATATCCTGTCAATGGGGTAAGTAACATTAGTAAATAAGAATATTCACAACAGTTTTTTGTGTCTGTTGTTCAGAAACTTGCCAATATTTGCCAGTCAAACAAGGGAGCAAAATGTATATTATACAACATGAAATATTACTGTTTGATAAACCAATGACTATTGGACATGAACATTGGACTCTTTGATGTTCATTGGACCTGAACATCCAAAGAGTCATAAACCTGACCTACAACCCCTTCCAACCTGAGCTAGAGTAGTCAAAGTTGTCAAAGTTTTGCTCAAACTGTAAGTGTCGGGGACAGACAGGAGACAGGACCCTGGGTCTCAGTATAAACATACAGGCAGCAGGCTTCATATTTTTCATGCCAACCTTTTTGACAGTATTCAGACCTACGTGTCATCCAGTGTCAACAACTCCGCAAAACAAATCTGCAAATATATAACCTCTATGCCAAGGTTAAAACCAGGATAAAAATAGTTGACAAGTGAAGTTTTTAAGGTGTCCAGGTTACATTACATTCTTTCAATGGTATTTTAATGCTTAACCTCAACATGTGCTTCATATTGGACTGTAGTTAAGTTAGCCAAGTCAGTCAGTATTATGTGAATGATAATATATACAGCATTGATGTCAAGGCTCTGACCTCCAACACAAGGAAGCATCAAGCAAGGCAGAGCTGGCAGTGAAGAGCGATAATACCATCTAGGTGGATGCTGTAGGGCTTTTGAAATGCTGAACAGTGTCAGCAGGAGCAGCAAGTGACAGCTTAGCTTTAGGGTGAGCAGCGTGGCAGCTGCCATGCAGAATGTGCAGAGCTTTGATGGCTTTAGTACACTACCACGATTAGTGTGTGTTGGAAATACAGTATGTTGCAATGAATGGAAGATGTCTATACCATGGCTATATGCTACTTTAAGTTCACTTTTCAACCAAATTTAGTCCAGTATTAACATATATGTGATGTTTTTTTAACCAGAAAACAATATAATATTTAACAATATCATGGTCTACATGTCAAAGTGGTAATTGCCTGGATAAACTCATGTGTCACCATCATCCTTTATTCTTGAAATGAGGATCCAAATCCAGTAAACGGAGGTTGTTAAGATGATCAGAATCAGAATCAAGGTACTAGAATTAGTTAAAACAGTAAAGTAAAGTAAAGTATGCAAGATTAAGTCGGCTTCTCCTGAATTGCATACATGCTTGTGCATACAGCAGACGTGGAAAAAAAACATATTAAATGTTCAGGGATATTGGTTATATTATGTCTTATTTAAACATCATACCTTGAACATAATGAAGGACTACTATGAAAGGCCACATTTCCACTAGCTTTTTGTGATGTTTTTAGTGAAAAGACCATTGTGTGAACATACACACTTCCTAGAGCAGGTATCACGTCTTTCAAATGTCACGCAATAAATACAGATTTGACCAAGCCTTTAACTAATTTAATTGTAGCAAATTATTTGTACAGAGTTGAGCATTTTAGAAAGTGGAAATGCCGTTGATTTAATTCTGACAAATATTTCAGCTAGGACTGAGCAATCATCAAAAACATGAATATTTTTCTATAATGTGTCTAATTCAGGACAAGATGTGGAAGCGGGACTGTTTGTGCTTTCAGGCCATTATTAAAAGTGTGATAAATCCTTTTGAGCAAAACCAATAAATAGAAACCAAGTACTGAGATATTTTCAGGGCCAAATACCAATATTGCAACAGCTTCTTCGCTACACACAGCCTACACAGGTTTTTGCTTTGGGGAGCAACAACGTCATTAATTGGTTTAACAAAAACACAACACCACCATCCAGATTCACAGCAAATCAATAATTCATTACAACTACAGAGATTATAATGATATTTTCATAACGCCTCTCTCACTCTCTTCCCCTTAGTCTGACAATGACAAATTGTCTTGTTCTAATCAAAGCCTCACACCTCTTAGCCTTGCTATTACAACAATATCTGTCTGTGCAACGTAGGTAAGTGCGTAAGAATGTGTGTAATGTCTTTTTCAAAGCCTAGCAACATGAAAGGTTAATACTCAAAATGATCACCTTGAAGGAACTCTACAATATTCATTTTTTTCCTCCCTGTACACATACAGATACAAATACAGGTGACCACTGGCTTACCCACTGAGAATAAAAAGATAGTTGTCAGGGTAACCAATACCAAAATAAATGTTAAAGTGTGTAGAACTGTAAATGGATTTGAGTGACTCACTGATATATGCTTCCCTGTGCTTTGTGGTACTTTTCCCTGACATCTCCTGATCTTTGAACTTTGAACTTTGAACAACTGGGGCCTCAAGTCCAGCAAGCTCAAAAAGGATTAAACAGGGAAACATGGGAATACTTCAAATGTTCAAAGTGTATTTAGGAATGCCATTATCTGTGCTCGATTAATGTAGCTGATGTGATATTCATAGATAGTTAACCTTATTACTTCCCGCAGTTAAATTAAAATGTCATATAGCAGCGAGATACATAAATAGGCATCGATGACAATGAAGCAAACACAGGTTAGAATTAAAGTTGAATATAAGTCAATCAATATGAACAATATTACAGTGTGCTTTTCCGAATGTTTAAAGTGTTCCAATATGAACTTGGTTGTGCAAAGGGTGGGAGGTTTAATCCATGATATAGCTTTGCCAGCATTTTGTCCTCTGCCATCTTCTTCAGTGAGACCAGCTTGGATACATTGACAGACCCAGTCGTCTTTAGAAGTGTATTCAGTCTGTTGGCCTTCTTTTGGTGCTCCCAACATCACACTGTGACAGGACTCTTTACACGATTCATCCCTATCAGACATTGAAGGACCTGAGCCTCCTCAGGGAGTAGTCAGCTCAGACCTTTCTTATACAGGCTATCTATGTGTTATATAGTTGGATGCCTAGTACTGGTTATTGATGCTCGATATGTCTGTCTAGTCAGCCCAATTAAGTGATACTGGTTTGTTGTTTCTTATATTTGTTGACACTGGTTGATCAGATTTAAGTAAATAGTAACTGAGTTTAGCTTCTTTTTTTGCTTTAGCTGATATAGGTACATGTGTGTTTTTGTTTACTTGTATTTATGGATGTGAATGAATAAATGAACAAATCACACTTTCATGATTTCAGTTGGATACCACAGTGACTGAAAAGAAGAATGACTGATGTATAAATACATCTAATACATGATGTAGTATTATTTTTTGTAGATTTATATTGTTCTAAAAGTCAGTGAAAGTTATGTGTCCCGCAGGCAGACAGTAGGTGGTTAATAAACCTGTCCTTCGATCGGCTTCAAGTCATCAGTTGTCTCGCATATTCTGGTACATGAAAACAAGTAATTGTCAAGTGTCAGTATGAGATTATGATTGAATAAAATGATCACATACTGTAGTTTATAGGTTGAGGCCAAATTCAAAAGCTCTCTTGAAGGGTGTAAGTATTCCTTGGCACTAACAGCACTGCATTTGCATTAAATGATCGCATTAAAGAGCACCTCTTTGCTCCCTTTCTGTTGAGCTCCCTTTTCACACAGTTCTTCTGCTGCCACATCCAGTGTAGTTATAGTTTAATAACATACATGAGCCATAAGTGGGCGAGGAGAGGGAACTGGCTGAGACGTCATGTAACACAAAATTAGAACGTACAACAGTGAACTTGTGTTGAATATAAAGTTGAAGTCACACTTTCACACCTAGCTTTATTCCCAGCCAATTGTAATTGTATTGTATAACTTTAGTGGCTGTCAAAGATTTCTGTGACGAGCCGAGTGCGTACCTTGAGTTGCAGAGAACAACTGTGCAAGAAAAACTAAAATCATCCCAACAAGAGGAGTTAGAAATGTTAGAAAACTGTAGAAAGTTTCCACTTTCTGGCTGTCTCTGCACGAGGCTTTGCAACAACTTCTTTATGTCAGGGGGAAGGCTAGTGTGTGTCTCTGTGAGTTCAGAAAAGGGCTCAGTTGGCATCGTCAGTTTTCAAATAAGGATGCAGAACACTACTTCACCTAAGAGGTAGGAGTCTACCCTGAAGCCCGGTGGAGACAGGATGTGTAATAAACATATTGGGATTTACATGCACAGGTGGCAGCTGTTCCGTCCAGTATTGAGTGCTGGGACAAAAACACTGCAGGGAGGAAACATGGGAGAAAACAGGCTGTACTGTGCTACAACAGCATCCATGTCAAGCAATGTGCATGGTTATTTTTGACTGGTTCTCATTATTTGTGATTTAGCAGTCACTGGAACAGATAAATAAACTATAAGAAGTAACAGAAACACGGATTAAACATGACAATTCAATTACTACAATTAATGATTATAAGAGGAAAATCAATAACATGCCGAAAAGGATTTGAAAACTTAAGTTGAAGCACACACCTTCCAAATCACAAAAACAATTTTAAAACCAGCTGATGGTTCATAGAGCTTCCCGTCATATGGCATGTTCAAAACTGAAATAACCATGCGTTTACATTAGTACAATAATAAATCATCAATGCAAATAAGTCCATTTTCATTTACTAAGCAATAATGTTGAAGTACTCCATGCTTCTTCGCCTCTCCTTCAAATCCCCTTTTGTATGCAGACACCATGGTCCTTAATTGCTGTGTTGGTTGCAGACTTGAAATCCCTTTGGACATTTAAAAGTGTGTCTGAACAAGAAAAAGCCATTAGGACGCTTAATGTGGGCCGGTCTAACTGTATGGTCATTGTGTTGATATGAGGTGTTTTTATTGCTTAATAAGTGAGAACAAACTCAAGGGTCACAAAGCCAAACTAATTAAGCCCCAAATTGTTTTTATACACCTGTAGTTTTCATTAGTAATTCGTCTCAGTCAGACTCCAAACAAAGTCAACAAATAACTTTTTTTACCAGCCAGATTTAAAAAAACTTGTACTGCACTCTCAAATCACAATATTATTGTAAATTCAATACATTAATGAATTAAACACCTTGTTCTCAAAACCTGTTTTCTGCCTGCTACAGTCTGCTAGGCCTGGGGATAATAGGCAAAGCGATTAGTAGGTGCATATCTGATTGCCTCAGAGCGCGTGGGCTGCAGCTCATCTTTCAAAATCGAGGTCTGCATTTGTTTTGTCTGCTCTGAACCATGCCACATCCCAAGGGGGCATTTTAGAACACCGAGGCACACAAAGTGACAAATTACCATTTTCGGTTGTTTGTATGCATAATGGAACTTCAATTACTTAATGCTGATCTTATGCAAACCAGAAAGCCTGCTTTATTTAAAGATACTGAGTCTCTGTTTCTGGTCTCTAAGGAGGGCACTGAAATGACAGAGTATATGTTACAGAAACTCCTCTCAAGTGTGTGAGTCTTGCTTGAACTATCAATTCCTTTCTATAATTTCTACAGCATTTCCACTTCGATACACTTGTAGGGAGTTTCAGCAGTAACATGCTGACTGGCATGATCATTACATTTGAGATTTTCAGTCATGCTAGTGTTACTAAGGATTGCAATGTATTTCTCTCAGTCAGTCAAACACTTTGGTCAAGACAGAAATATCTCAACTAACGGATCTATTGCCAAGGAAATTGCTACAGATATCCAAGTTCCATTAAGATGAACGTCACTTTGCTGCAAGTCATCCACTCTTTCTCCCCACCTTCCTTTAAGTTGCCAAATGCCCACCTGAACACAAATCAGTTCCTGTGTCCTGTAAACAGTTCTCCTGCTCTTACTGGCGATAAAGACATCTCTCGGAACATGTTCTGCGGGGAACAAAATCCACTGGTCTCATTCAGAGCAAAATGCATCCTAAAGTTCATCAAATCAAATGGGTCTTTGGTATCTTCGTAAGTTAGTCTGCTGCAATGCAGTGGAGGGATGGTAATACAAAGGGAACATGTTGTACTAAAAGAAACTTTGGAAGACACCTGTTTGATTTGTCTGTCTCAAACTGCAAACTTGAGCCACAACTTTAGCCAAAACCCCTCAAAGAAAAACCAAGAGGACTTAAATGCTAATAATACAACAAATAGAGTTATAACATTATGCTAATGTTTACATATCTGAACCTAGTTACATTATAATAAAGCTTATTGTATGAACATAGAACTGAATTCTATACCAAGGTGTTTCCTCCAGTTTTTGATTTTGCTCATTTGTTGCCATAGCAATGATATTTGATTACGTGACTTCAAAAGGCACGACGTAGCGTTATTGTCTGGCTAGAGTCTCAAACGAAAGAGGATGTGATTATGATTTATTCATTATTTAGCCTGTAGGCGTCACATAGAGCTAATTTAGATAGCTTGATTAATATTAGATTAATTACTACGCTCCAGTCAAGGTTAAAGTGTTTTTAATAATTAATATTAGAGAACACTCTACCTCAGTTTCAATTTCTCTACTACTCAATTCTGTCATCTACCTTCATCAGGTCCTTTGTTAAACATATTTAAGATGTTCATTAAGGACTTAGCAGCAACACCATGTGTGTGTGCATTCTAAAATTAAATTGTATGCATAGCACATTCGAGCAGTGACTTGCAAATGTTCTCCTATTGAACAGCCCATTTTGCAGATATCACTCAGATACAGAATTACATAATGTAGGTACCAACAAGGTAGAGAGTGAAATCAATAAGCAGTTGCAGAGTGCTTTCCATTTAGCTATTTATGCTTTCTCACGTCCTCCTTCCAGTCCACTCCTGGAAATGATCGTGGAAGAGGCTTCAGTGTCTTGCCTCTCGGAGAACACTGGGAGACATATTGGATAGTGACACCCTTTTAGTATTTAGTATTTCTGTACACATTTAGGGGATTGATCCTAACATAGACATAAAGATTTACAGACCAAAACCTTTGCAATAGGCTGAAAGGACCCTTTTATTTTGAGGGTTTGCCAAAAGTGTGTTATTGCCCACAATGACAACCGTAGTCTTGAACAGAACTCAGTATCCCATAATCCATTATGCAAGTTTGAGTGATCCATGTCAAGAGGTAAGGTAAAGGAAGGTGACATTGTATTTTTCTGGAATTTGCTCTCTTTTTCACTGGTTTATTCCATGTAACAGAACACATATGGAGACAGGCCAATGGAGGAATACATTATTCAGTTTGTTCTTTTTTAGCTTGAATATATTGTTAAGCACAGTGTTGTTAAGTGCATATTCTCTTTGTAACTTTAATGATAAATATGGCCATGAAAGTTTTGGAGTTGTTTATGAGTGGACTATTTTGTGTTGAAATGAGTCTCATCTGGGGTGGGCAGACCGCTCTCTGTGGGCAATCAAGATACATACTTACTGCTGACCTGTTCAGAGTGTTGAGCTGGTGTGAAAAAAGTATTTTCTTCTATAATAATCTAGCCTTCTGCACGTCATAGCCAAATGCTCACAGCTGCAGCATTTCCAAAAAATGTACCACATAATTATTAGATTTATTGAAAGGTTGTTTTTGTGTCATTTTCTCCCAGTGATGCCAAAATATACCTTCAACCCCAGCTTAAATTGTACTGAAATTATATTAAATCACAACCAATATATGCATGGCAGTGCAGTGTTTCAATTTGCTTTGTTCATATTATTAACTTGAGTATTGTTCAAAAAATGCATTATCTATACGTTTTCAATAAAACAGATGTAAATTAAGGCAATGTAAACACTTAGAAACGTTGTGTAGTGTTATCCAGTTATTGAGATATCACTTTTTCTAGCTGTGTAACTTACACAATCCCAGCCGTCCATTTGTTGTGACAGTAGTTGTGAGTAAGAGGTTCAGTAAATATACGTTTGAGCTTTGAAGCTGTGATCATCCAACCGTTAAAGTGAAGCAGACAAATGAAAGAGTCGGGCTGATGCAACACAAGGAAAACATTGGTGAGACTAACATGGTGCCTGTCAAACATCATGTTTCTATAGAAATTAGGTTTCACTACATGAAATACGAAATGCACAGGTTGTCCATTTTATATTACAGCCCTAAAGACAGATAATTAATCACCAACTCAAAAATTACTGGTGTCTTAAAGGGTCAGTTCACCCATGTGATCAAAAAGTATGATGGCATTAAGTAATTGGACATTCTTATTATTGCATACATGCCCGGCAGGAACTATTTAGCAAATATACTAGCGAACTAAACTGTCTAGATTGTCTATTTTTAGAAGCCATGTTGAGAGTGGTGGATAGATTTATTAAGATTGCTTTATGGCAAATGTACCCATACAGTCATTTCTTCCCTTATCTCTTCAGTGGGACGCCATCACAGAGATGGATGAGCAGAACAGACCGATTCACACCTTCCAGGTCTGCCACGTAATGGAGCCAAACCAGAACAACTGGCTGCGGTCGGGATGGATCCAGAGGCAGGCTGCACAGAGGGTCTGGACAACATCACAGCATTTCTTCAGACATTTAAATCAAATGAAGTAGTCTTGAAGCAGGGCTTGGTGGGACATTATCTTAAGGTTGGGAAAGTGTCAAATTAACTGGAGCAAATGCTATCTTATATGTTAAATAAGAGAAATAAATGTCAGGCACATGACATGACATAAGAAAAAATATGAACTAAATATGCGAAGAATTTCAATACAGAACAGTTCATAAGAAATCAAAGATCAAGAGCAAGATTTCTTCCTACTCATTACGTGGAGTACTGCTCATTAAGTCTGAAACAGAGCTGTATCAAAAGCCCCAGAAGTATTCATAGTTTGATCCCACCAAGTCAGTTTTTCAAAGACTGTTCACACATTTTATCTGATGAACATTCATAGGCTGTCATCCTTTTTTAGTATTGCTTATTGTTTTTGTTTACTTATTTAATATTATGAAATTCATTTATCTGATTCACTTAATTGATTTTTGTATAATATCTAAACAAAAAGCTGGAAATTGCTCTGGCTTTGTAGAGCTGACTACAAAATGTTTAATAGCCCTGTGTTTCTTATGTGTAATGAGCTTGCTTTTAAAAATATTTGAACTCAGGTGTATGTGGAGCTGCGTTTCACCCTGAGAGACTGTAACTCCATCCCTTGGGTGTCTGGCACCTGTAAGGAAACCTTCAACCTGTTCTACCTGCAGACAGAAGAGCCGCTCTCTGGAGGGACTCGCTTCAGGCCTACTGACTATGCCAAGGTTGGTTATTGGAGCCATACTGTATTATGAAAAATAGTGTTCCGTTGGGCTAATGGTATTAATCAGTAAGTATAATGAAGTTTGCTTGTTTCTTGTTGGCTTTAAGGTGGACACTATAGCGGCGGATGAGAGTTTTACACAGACAGATCTTGGCGATCGTGTTCTTCGCCTCAACACTGAGGTCAGGGAGGTGGGGCCGGTGACCCAGAGGGGCTTCTACTTAGCCTTCCAGGATGTTGGAGCGTGTATTGCTCTCGTGTCTGTTAAGGTCAGTGAACTGATGTGGAACAACTGATATTTGCATGAACGACAAAATCTATTTGTTTTTATTAAGACAGGCAGCTCACTTTAACTTCCTTTTACATAAAGGTGTTCTACAAACGCTGCCCATCGACTTTAAGGAACCTGGCAGCGTTTCCTGACACAGTGCCACATATGGACTCCTCCTCTCTGGTGGAGGTTAGGGGTGCATGTGTGGAGAATGCAGAAGAGAGAGACACACCCAAACTGTACTGTGGTGCTGACGGAGACTGGCTGGTACCCCTGGGCCGCTGTGTGTGTAGTATCGGCCACGAGGAGATAGATGGCTACTGCAAAGGTAAGTAATGTGTTTGTGTTACATTTAGCACAGAACACCAACTGTGTACTTAAACTAGAGATGCAGAGAACAATCAGATAGAGATAGAGAAATGGGGAGAAGGTAAGAGAGGAAAAGGCCTTGCATTACATTAGCAGATCTCTAGGGCCTCTCCAGTCAACTGCAGGCGTTTGAGTTTACAGAACTGCAACTCCCTCTTCTCTTTCTAAGATCCTGCATCCTTGTCTGATCCTCTCCATCCACATCTCTCCTCACAGCTCCACCTCCCCCCATCATCTTCTCTCCTCTCTTGTCCACTTTGTTTACGCTTCACATACACCCCGCCCTTCTTTCTCCTCCAAGTCCCTTTATTTGCTCTATTTTCATCCTTCCCTTTTAAGTCTCACTTTTGCTGTCTCTCATCACCAACCTCTTCTCCTATGGGATCGTATATAATATGAAGAGATTATTGGAGTCACCAAGGATTTAATGACATTTAAAAATAATTACTTCTGCTTTGATATCAATCTCTCTGGACTCTATCAATTATTTGGTTCAAATAGGGGATAATTTCCTGTAATAACAAACTGTTTTAGGTTTGCTGCTTTTATGTCTGCTGTTACATTTTAATCTGTCTTGATAAATGACATGATGTCGTAGATAAATGCAAACATCCACTTACATAACATTTACATAAACACTCAAATCCAACAACTTTGATAAATGCTTTCTTTAAAAGTTTTTTTTTTTTCTTTGTTTCAAATTACTTGTAGCATTTCTTATTAAATGTGGCCGATTGTTAGGGAAACCGATTAAGAAAAAGTTTTTCCAGAAAGAGTCTTTGGTATGGTTTCTCAATTAGACTGCAGACAAACTGGAGGCTAGCTGGCTAATTGCCTTCATTTGTTAGTTTCACAGCTAATTTAGCTCACACCTAGTATTTTTTAAAACTCTACCAACCCTGGCATTCATTAATGAAACTGGAACTGACTGTTGTCATTAAGGCAGGTGCTAATGGAGCCACGCTGCATGATTATAATTGCAGGGCACCTTTAGCGCCTTGCTACATTTGTAGATTTGCAGAACTCTCAGCTGGCTAGGCTGAAATTCCAGTAGGACCCCTGTGGTGATGTGGTTACTCAGGTTATTACAGAGAGATCTCCAACAGTCATTAGTAAAGCTGATATGTAGGCCACGCTGAAAGATCTCCAACATTTGTTCCACGGGGTAGTTTTTCTTTTTATCTTCTCCTCTTTTGCATGCTTCTTATGTATCCCTTTCCTCCCTACTTCATCCCAGATATGTATTTAAACAACACAGAAGCCTGTCACCAAACATTACTGACAGCAGCTTAGCAGCAGCACTCTCACTGTGTGCCGTGTAAATGTCCTACTTCTTTATTCTACCCGTTCCTCCCCTTTGGCTAACTGGAGCTTCTCTCGATTGTACTGTAGTTGCAACAGTGTCTAGGGGATCTTGGCAGCCGCTACATTGAATGGGTCAGTAACTCATGTAGCAGTAACCCACTTGGCACTTGAAAGCAATGTGCGTTTCTCTATCTATTAAGATGTGTTCTACATGTTCATCCTAAATTACAAACCCAAGTTGCCAACATTTTCTAGTTGACATTGCAGTATTGATATACATTGTGATATAAGCATATACAGTCTATGGATAATATATCATTACGTAAATTAAGAAATGTATTCAGCTACATCAAAGATAAAATACAGAGTTCATAACTTAGGAACCGGCAGCTGCCAAACTGTGCTATGTTCAGATTCATTCATGAGAATGCTGAACAGTGTTTTGAGTTGTACACAGTGACCTATTTGGTTGTTGTATACAGTTATTAAAAAGAATAGTCTCTGTAATGGTAACAAATAACTTACACATTACTACATGTCCAATGTCAACAGCATGTAAATACAAAAATATAAAACTTTTATAAGGCCTAAGCTACATACTACATTTTGATAGAGAAATACAGGTTGTTCCTGTTGTGTTCTAAATCTTTCCAAGAGTTATCTCTGCACTGGATATGAACATATGACATTACTGTGTCGGAAAAAACAACTATATTTCCCAAAATGGCTGTTCCTTTTTGAGTCCCCCTTCTCGGAAATACGGTTGTTGCATCTGGGGTAAATAAAACCAGGGATACTGCTGTGCTCCATGGTTACACTATACAGGAATTTTAGTCCAATTCTGAAATGTCAGGTAACATTTATCGACTTTTATCTGCTTTGCAATTCTCAAATGGCATCTTTGAACTCATTAACATGAGATTGCAAGAGTGTATCAATAGTAGCTACACACTATGGTCTTGAAAATAATGATTGATGGCTTTAATAAATAACAGATAATTATTATTTGTATCAATAATTTCCATAGGTCTTGCAGGGCTTGAGCTGTGATGAAGATGTGCACTTTGCAAGTAGTTGCAGGAAGTTTAGGCATGAACTTTAGGTGACTTCTGCTTTCTCCTCGTTTTCATTTTGGAACACTGCTTCAAAGGGTGCTGTGATCAAAGCTGTCTGAGAGGCAGCATGGGGAAAGAGCAAAAGAGGGAGAGAGAGAGAGCGAGAGAGAGAGCGAGAGTGAGAAAGAGAGAATAGGGAAAACCCCAGCGCTCCCAAATATAAGCAGAGCTCTGCGCCAACACGTCGTTCTTTCCCTCCCAGCTGCCTAAACAAAGGCATCAGCGCTTATGAAACCCTGCTTTCCACCCCGATAGCATTCTGCCAGACTGTTTTGACATCTCAATCGAGTGCTTTATTATTCCATTCCTTTCATTCAGTGTCAGCCACAAGAGGATTACTCAGAGATAGGTTGGTTATATCATGACCTAGATAAGGCAACATCATAGAGCTAATGCTATTTGTTCCACATCCTTTCGTCACACCATATTTAAAAAGGAGGCAGTGAATTATTGCAGAAGCTAATAGAGACGTCCTTTTGAATTCCATTTGAATCAGAATACATTTGCAGACAAGAACAAAAACCCATGAGTTGGCTAAGTGGTTACACAATAAAGAAAACATAATTTTTTAAGGTTTTAGCAAAACCTTTTGTATCATGCTTTTTGTTAACACCTCCTGTGTTTTTCATTAGGTTGATACAAACACAAACATGTTTCCCTTATTGCACCAGGAAGTGAGGAAGCTAGTAAAACAAGATTTTTTTTAATCAAACAACAATGTCCATTAGTATTCTCCATTTGCTCTTTTCTCCATGATCTATCCGTGCGAGTCCTCCAGAATTTAACAAAACTTAGCTTGCTCACTGATGACCTCTGCTGTCTTAAGACACAGGACTGATCAGGCAGGAAAAGTAACACTTGTGACCTTGAATTGGGGTAAAGTTGAATAGGAAATAAGGAAATCAATACATTCTCTTAGTTCAGTTGTATGGGAGAGCTTCAACCTCTTCTGTCCATTTGCAGACTGTGTTTACTGTGGCCTCTAACGCAGATCTGCCAGACTAGAGCATCACTCATTCTCTGTGAACTTCCCATCTGCATATCAAAGCTCAGAGTCCAGGGTAAACATAGTCTCTGGATCCATCTGTTTCTGACAACGTAAAGCCAAGAAAAAAAACGTCCAACTCTACACACCCAAACAACTCAAATTCTCTTAGTAGGCACGACATTACTTTACTGCAAATGTGAAGGTGATGAGCTTCCTTTGACTGAACCCCTGAAGGTTATCTTTTGGAACTCAAATCTCAAGCATGCTGCATAACCTAGAGATAGTTTAATCATTGCAAGGTATTTTTAATACTCTCAAATATTAATATTTCCATGGATCTTATTATGATGTTATTAGAAAAGAGACCACTTGCAATGATGTATACCCACAGAGAATTAGCACCCTACTCTGCAGCTTCCATCAGCTCTACAAAGATGTGCATTATCTTCCAGCTCATTGTTTTATTTTCAGCAAAAAAAAACACCAAAACCCACTTTTCAACACCACATCAGTAAGTACAGTAAGCAACTTGTTGTTGAACTTGCGCTAAAAAGCGAGAGTCATTTTTCAATTATTCCCTTTGTATTTGGTGAACACCAATAAAGAGGTAGTGAGTAAATTGCTTCAGATGACATCTATAGCTCTATATCAGCTGCTAGCTTGCACCTTAATGGCCAGAAAAACTACAATGTATGTTTATTAGAGTAAAACTTGAGTTACTCTACCTGTATGCAACTACAGTGTCTAATACTGCTAAGGATTACAAACAAATCTAAGAGAAGCTATGATGCCATTCCATATAGAATTAAGACATTGTGCTAGAAATTGTGAAAGTCTCATCGATAAAAAACTGTGATGGTATTTAAGCCTGCAACAATTAGTCAATAACTTGATACGTTGAAAAGGAATGGGCTAAATGTTACTTTGTAAAAGGTCGTTTTAGCAGAGAACCTTAAGCAAGACAATTTTTGTGAAGATGTTTTCACATAAATGAATATTAAAATGGATAATGGAGGGAATTAAGACCTATTTAACTCCTTGACCCTACCTCTTTAAAGTAGCTTATAAAACATATTTAAAACTAATAATCCTGATATTTTTTAGGAATCAAAGTAAATGTGGCGGGTCAATTTCCAGTTACATTTGAGTCGCCGAGAGGCTAAACTTGGCTATAAACTGTGACGCGTTTTCGAAGAGAAAGTCCATACTGAAGCAAGATAGTTTAACGATATTTAATAAACAAAATCATAACATAGTAACTATGGACAAAACCATCAACAGAAAAAATGACAGCACAAGCTCACCCTCTGTCATCCGCACTCGACATCAAACAGGTGACTTATATAACTAAAGCACACCCATGTGACAATTACCGGAAGTGCTCAACATTCAAACAACAAACAAACAAATAAAAGTGACGTAAACCAAAAATTATAATACAAATAATGAACTTGGGCTAAGTAGCGTTATGGCACCTACAGTAAATCTTTAAACAAAAAGAAGATGTATTTGCATATTTCCTTAGCATTTCAATTATGTGGTTTTATCCCAATAACCACTGTAGATGAAAGGATCACTTTTTGACCTTTTGATAGTTTACACTGACATGTTTTGTCAAAAATTTGACATCTTATCTGGGACCCACTTATATATTCCCAGCACTTCACCACATGAACATCACTGGTACAGCAGTATTAGATCTGAATGGAAATGTGTATTTTGTGTTCCTTTCATGAATAAGAATGTGTTCATGGCAAAAAAGCCAAAGAACTGAGACTGATAGAGTACAAATAAGATATCAATTCCCGCCAGTGTGTGTGCATATGTGTCAGAGACGTTTTCAAACCTTTTGAAAGAAATAGTGGTATGAGAATTGTAATTGCTTTTTGGTGGTGATTTTGCCAGCAAATACCAGAGAGGGGGGAGCAGCTGGAAATTCAAATGCATCGGTGGGTTTGTAGCCTTTGGCAGGAGCTCAGCATTGGAAGAAAGTAATAACCAAGTGATTGAGGTGCCTCAAAAATTGGAATCTTGCTGACAAATATACTCTTCCCATTACAAGCTAATCAGCAATGTGATTTTGGCAAGGATTTCTGTCTGCGTGTCAAACCCTCATCTCATCCATTATATACATATCTTTATACTCAATTATGTGCACCTGTTGCAGACAGTTATTTTTTCAGATATTGGACAGTCATCAAATTGTACTATCATTTGAGATGGCTGGGAACAAGAAATGAGTTACTTTCCAGTCGCTCATACAGGATTTGCTATTTCTAAGAAGGTCCGAGCTCAGGTAGGTCAAGTCTCAGTGGAAATGGATAAAGAGGAGATATATTCAAAACAGTCCAATTTAAAATTTCATCCAAATAATGTTCCATGCTGCTGGTGTGACATAGTTCACTACAGGTCTCTACACAGAATTGAATTATCAGTTGAATGAAAAACTGAAATGTTGATGGTATACGATTGAAAGTAGCACTGTTACAAATGTCTAGCCTCAGGTATGTTGAATCTGAATCTCAATTATTTTAGGAATATAAGTACCAGCAGCAGTTCAATTCAACTACTTTATTTACCAGGATAATCCACTGGAGCAGCTGGACACCATTCATAACAGTATATGAAACTCTTCACTGTATAATAAAAAGGGCTAATATCAACAAAAGGATTAGAGTGGTAATGTTTCTCAATGGAGGCAAGAATTGATCAGACAATAAAAGATGTATGTAATATGGTCTGTCACTAAGAAAATGAGGAAGAAAATAAATAAATGTGGCTCCCTACGGCTGTCATACAATAAAGGCTTGATTATATTTCCCAATGTTGCCTTTTATATCATTACATTGTCTGTCTAATAACTGGCATATTTACTTGATACTTTTTCAAATTACTCCACCCCATCCACAAACATATATTCTCATACAAATCACTGTAGAATACGTTATATACCAATGCCCATATAATATAATATTACTATTAGTGCTTTATTACTTTTCTGATTAGATGAGTCTGTGAAGGAGACAATCTGCAACAGTGTGCCACCTTCAGATATATCTTAGCTGAAGATTGAAGGGTAAGACAGCAGAAGACATGGGGAAAAGAAACATATTCAACAAAAAAACAAGAGAATCTAGCAGAGCAAAACAGTTTGAAACATTGGAGGGATAAGTAAAGGAGAATTGGTGGGAAAAAATGAAGGGAAAAGTCAAACAAGAAAGAACTTTAGAAGTAATGAGATAGGAGAGTGAACTGGGTTAAGGACAGGAAGATGGAGAATACCTAAGTAAGTAGAATGGACCATTTAAGTGGAGAGAGGTTTTAGTTTGGAAGCACGCTTTGCTTCGCTATTTTTTAACCTTCCCTACAAACAATACAAAGATACTTCTGCCTGTTTTCAAGGATATCTGGGAATGGGGTTTCTAAACCTGCTCAGCAAATTACCTTAGAAAACCTGTAAATGTTTATTTTTTTAAAGAGTAAAACCTTTTTATTTGCATAATATGACAAAAATATTAAGTCTCTTGTTCCAGCATTACATTGTTAAAGTTAAACTTGTGCAATGCCTGTTCTGCAGAGGTGGAAGTAGTACTTAAAGCTTGTACTTTAGGAAAAGTAGAAATACCAGAGAGTAGGAATACTCTGTTACAAGTAAAAGTCCTGCATTCAAAATCTAGCTAACAAGCTAACTTCAAATTAACACCTGATTCGTGATCTGCGAAACGTTAGTATGTTACCATCCAGCAAGTTTGCTAATAGTGTAAAGTTAATTAAAGCAAACAGTCCATTGGTTAAAGTAAAACGTATAACGTTGTTCATTTGTAGTTTCACAACGCAGTTATCGCAGTGTTGACTCAACATTTTGGAGGGAATCATGCTAGCTCTTACCTGGAATTGAATGGATAGGGTCCGGGTCGGGTAGACTGGTCTAGAAGGAAGGGCGCAGCATGCCTAGAGGGCTCCAAAAGCAGAACCTTTTCTCCGCCAAAAAGAGAACGATGATTACTGACGTGTAAAGCTTGCACTTAATCAACACATATTGCAATTTATTTGCTTTTTCATTTTTGAGTTTTGGATCTAGATTTGTGTCAGTTATTTGTCCATTTAAACTCATGCAGTTATGTTTCATATGGTTTTCCCTTAAACTGCATTCACATGATACGCGATGTGCCCTTTGGGCGCAGAGCCTTGCGGTGAAAATAGCTAGTTACTCGCGCCGCTTTATGCTGCTTTCATTTGATTAGTTGCACATCGAAAGGTCAGCTGTAAACGAGCTCAAAGTTGAAACAATTTGATCTTTGAACGCAGCTCTTGACAATTTCGAGCATTGCGCAACCTGTGCGCAACACCCACGGTAGTGCTTCTGCCTAGCCGGTTGGCACCGCTCTCTCCATGGAAACACAACGGCAACGCAGAGCCGTCCATCCGCTATCATGTGATGCAGCTTTATTGTGCCAGCGGTACACGCAGTACACTCGGTTTACCCAGTTCGTGTTGATATTCCCAGGTGAGGTGACGACGGGACTTAATGAGTTTTGCGTGTTGTCACTTGTCACCTTGCTACGTTAGCAGTTGATTGTTAGTGACCATTGCCTTTCAGGTGGTTGTTATACAATGTCCTAGTTTTCTGCGTTTGAAGAAACTGCATAGGCTACGTGGCTATGGCGAAATGAAGCACCTGTGGTGGAGCCGCACGAACAGTAAAGTCGGACTAATTCACCTCCTGTCAAGTAGACTAATGTGTAACGTATCGTTTTGGTGACTTTCCACAAGTGATAAGCCTACTACTAGGTATTTTTTTGTACACGTGTTTTTGGAAGAAAAGGAGCATTACAGGTGTGTGCCATTTGTTAGACTGGACAATGAACAGCAACATTTGCTAATAAGCATGTGGCTTTGTGAGCTACAATGATCCATAGTATCTCAAGAAATAAGGTCAGACCACAGGTGAGAACAGATCAGAAGCAGCTGGAAATATAATTAAATGTATGTGTGATGATGAAAAAGCAATCTCATGAGAAACATTAACTTTGTGTAACTGGCTTCTTCCTCCCCCTCTCTTTTTTACTAGCCTGTAAACCTGGCTTCTTCAAGGCATATGCTGGGAACACTAAATGCACCGATTGTCCACAACATAGCTCGAGCCATGACCAGGCCGCCACCATCTGTCACTGCGACAAAGGCTTCTACAGAGCTATCAAAGACTCCTCTGCCATGCCTTGTACGAGTAAGTAAAGTCGTTAAAAACAACTATTTAGTTTCTGTTTGCATGTCTGCAACTTATTTAAGTTAGTTTTGCCAACTATTACCCATCCATCTGCTTTTTTCATTCTGGCAAAATTATAGTCCTAAATGTTCAGATCTGTATCCATGTCTCAACTTTGCAAAAAACATTTATTATGATGTACGTAACTCATGGCAATAATACATTCTGACAGAAGCATCCATAAATGACAAGAAACATGGTGGACTGAAACACTTCACGCTCTGAAAGCTTGCCACGCTCACGCCTACACACAGATATTCAAAGACACACTCCAGTACAGATGATCACTTTGCCAAAATAGACATTGTGAAGTTTTGAAAATTGGAAAAAAAAATGTAATCTAATCTGTGTACCATCCAGGAAATTGACACATAGGCTATTGGAACAAAAATACTCCATAATAACTTGAAAGCCAAACACCTTCATACATAAACACACACACTTAATTGTGCACCTTTGCTGTGTTATTTCGATAGCACATATACTAAAAGATTGTGCACCTTTGCTGTCCTTTAATTGACAGATTTTGGTAATCATGTGTTCACTAGTTTTATCCTTGAGTTCAAACAAGTGGTATATAGTTGCTGTTATATTTAGTACTTATACGTATCATAGGAGTTCTTTCTCCTCATTTCATCATTGTATGATAAATGGTAGACTCCTAGTGGCTGTAAAGTCGGACATATCACAATGTGATCATTGATCATGTGTTTTGTCCACTCTTGTATTCAGTAAGACGATAACCAAACGCCTCTACAGTATATGTGTTATGCTGTTTTGCTTCAATTGTATTTCTGAAAAATCTCTCTCCAGGGCCTCCGTCGGCTCCCAGGAATCTGGTCTCGTTGATCAATGACACAGCTCTCTTCTTGCAGTGGATGCCTCCTAGCGATACAGGAGGCAGGAAGGACATCACTTACAACATCCTGTGCCAGCGCTGTGAGGAAAGAGATGGCGACAGTGGCGTGGCCCAGTGTGAACCATGTGAGCCAGACCTGCGGTTCATCCCGCGGCCGCTTGGTCTGACTGGAACCTCTGTGGCAATTTTAGATTTTGCAACACACGCCAACTACACCTTCCATGTGGAGGCAGCGAATGGCGTCTCTGGGCTGGGGGTGTCTCCACGCTCGCTGGCGAATGTTACCGTCAATACAAACCAAGCCGGTGAGTGACAGAGCTCTTCTTCACTTTAGTGCATCTTTCCAATTCTGTTTGATTTACTGTCTTCACATCCTGCTGTGGTAATTATGACGAGCAGATTCATTCATATTGATATTCACAAGTTGGATTAGATTTACAATTAATTAACAAATAAATTAAACAAATAATGATTATTTGATCAACAGACATTAACTTCAAATATTTGTTGTTGTCATTTATTAATTAAAAATGACACACAGAATTCAGAGTTTTCAACTTGGGCTCCACAGTCTCATTTGAACACTATTTTCGGATTAACCTATTTAAATTTTTTTGTATTATTAATAATTAGAACAGATTTTAGTTGCTGCAATTCATTATATAATATCAATCTATTTTAAAACATTTTGCAGGGCTGAAAAAGTACATAAGCTCCAAAACATTGCAATACATTAATCATTTTAATCCTGCTGGCACTGGCAAAATGGTCGTCTGGAATAGTGGGAATTTTTCCGATGGACCATTTAGCCAGTGCGATGGCAGGGAGCCAGGCCACACCGATACAAATGTTAACAAAATGTTAAAAAAGCAGGTTGCAAAAACTACCAGGATTCTTCACAAGCTCATCTTGCCAGAGTCAAAACTACCTAACTTGGATGAGCATTAGTCAAAGTCAACTTTATTGTCAATTTTTCAGTTTGTGTGTACAGACAGAGAGATCGAGATTAACAAGGTATTCAACAGAAACACTGAATTTTAACCACATTTTAATCACCTTTCTTGTAGTGCTTTGCTCCTGCATCCACCACATACCATTTGGGGCATTATTTTGAGCAGTGGCGAGCCGTGAGCTTTATACCTAGGCCCTCTGACCCCCACCAATTCCCTAGAAAAAAAGAAATAAAAAAGAGTTATTACGTCACAGCGTATACTTCAGCGGAATATCAAAACAACGGCCCAGGGTGCAAAACGCATCAATGACAGCGACCCTCTACCACACAAAACAACACCTGTGAACCCAATTTGTGTTATTTGACATTGAAAATGATATTGCATTGTGTTTGTTTCTTTCGTTGCAGTTGTATGTCTTAAGTGTAATTTGGCATGCTTTTATTTTGAAGGCGAGTTCACGCTGTTGACAGGAAGTTGTTGTTGCTATGGAAACAAGAAAAGTTTCACAGCGGGCGGAACTTGTCATAAAGTCCGCGATAATAAAACCCACCCATTTAGAGGGAAGATATGATTGGTCAATTGTACTGTCATTTGACATTACTCGCTCGTTCAGTTACTATAGCGGGCCCTCTGTGAATCGCAGAGAGGGCCAGACGAGCTTCTTTCATGTAACCCTTCACATTCAACAGAGTTTGAAGGATTTATTTCTTTGGAAATGTTATTTTAAATACAATTAAATCAAGTTTTTTTTCGGTAAAACTAATGAAAAATATAACAAAAATAATATTAAAAAAATATATATTTAAAAAAAATTTATTTTTTTTATTTTTTAGAATATCTTAGGCCCTCACAGAGGGCCTAGAGGGCCCTGACGGCTCGCCACTGATTTTGAGTATCTGTGGACTGGATTAGAGAGACAATGTTAGGCTAAATGCTTCTGCTCACTGATATTTATGCTGCCAATATGAAATTCCATGATTTTGGTGGATGGTGGCTGTTTATGCTGGCTGAATTCTTAATGATTACATGTATATGCTTTACATATGCATATTGAGTACTATAGTTACATAATACCTGACTCATTGCCCATGAATACTGGAGCAGATGGACATATTTATGCTACAATAAGAGAAACATTAATATATTCTGCCAATAGGTTTGCCTTTCTCTCTGAGCAACCCGTTTCTTATTCCACAGTCTCTGTGTCAATAGACGAAGCACATGTGAGGCGGTGTTTACACGAGAAGTGTTTACTTTTCTCTCACGTATAGCCCGTTCGTTCACACGAGGCCGTAACGGAACCGCGGAAACGGACCCCGCAAACGATAACGGGTCCCAAGGTGGATAGATCTGCAAACGGAACGCTCTGGGGGGCCAAACGGCTCAGTGTGTACGCCCTATACCAGGGGTCGGCAACCTTTTTGATATGAAGTGCCATTAAAAAAAAAAAAATGTTTATCAGCGTGCCGACGATCGTGAATTATCAACGGTAATGTAAATGCGTTTACATTAGGGATGCTCCGATCGCCGATCCGATCGAGTGGGCGGGTCCTATGGGGATCTTCCATTTAAAGAAATGTTTAAAACTCAGTTAATGGGGCTCATTCACTGGCGCTTCCACAAACAACAACCAACATAATTGTTACATTCAAATGAAGTAGCCTACATTATTCAAGTTTACATTAACTTTGGATAATAACACGGGAGAAATGAGCTGAAGCGCTCTCTTTTCCTCTCTCCCCCTCTCTCTCTCTCCTGACAGCCTGTCAGTATCTCATGCAGCTCACTGATCCAGTAATGAGTGACCCGACAGTGAAAAATACATATATTTATAACTAGTTCCAGAGGTAGATCAAATAGCTAAGTGTGTTAGGTCTAACTCTTGTGTGTTTTGCTCCTCTCACCGGTCCGTCACAGCGGGTGGAGCTGCAGGATTTCTGCTTCACACACGTTGCACCGCTATTTTATTGTCATTTTCGGACACCTTAAAATACTGCCAGACTGGTGAAGCCATTTTGGCGAGCTTGTTTTGCCGCACACAGAGAAAAGTGTCATGTATTTTACGTCTCGCGATCGGCATTTTTAGAGAGCACCGATCGATCGGCAGAGAGTGAGTATCGGCCGATATCGATCGCCACGCAAAAACTGCGGTATTTGTACAGCTCCTTATGGGTACTGCCATTTGTGAAGTGCTTTCCTCTGTGGTGAAACGATCAGCACTGCATTACGGAGGAAAGCGGCAGAAAGTCGCCTGGAGTTAAAGAGAGCGGGGCTGCACTGCGCGCATGGCTTCCTTCTGCAGGTAAAGGGGAGACGCGCTCTGGCGGCGGTCTCATTCAGGATCCGAAAATAAAATTTAAATATTTTGCACACTTATTCCACTTATTCCTAGTGTGCCACTGGTTACGGTGCCGCGTGCCAATGGTGGCACGCGTGCCAAGGGTTGCCGACCCCTGCCCTATACGATAATTTCCTGATAACGATGAAGCCATAGCCCCACCTCTGCTGCTCACTGCTGTAGCATGGTCAGTAGCTACTGTCAGTAGCTACTGCTAGTGCTACTGCTACTGACCATGCTACAGATGTTAGTGCAAAATCTACAGCTCGACCATGCTACAGATGTTAGTGCAAAATCTACAGCTCCTCTACCACAACCATCAGCAACAAGTGGACATGGAGAATTACATGAACTACATGTTGCTAAATCTACCGCAGGGCATAAACAGAAGGGCAACCATGGCAACCATGCTCGGGGGTCTTCTTCGCTGCTTTTGGTGTATTTTGTGGCAGAAGTACAGCGCCACTTACAGGCCCGGCATATGTACTACAGCGTCTCCAGCGCTTACGAGCGGTCTCGTGCGGAAGTACAGCGCCACTTACAGTCCCGGCATATGTACTACAGCGTTTCCAGTGGTCTCGTGTGCACGGACACGTTAAATAAGCCGAATGCGTGTGAACGGAAGACTTTTTTGATAACGAATTCGGTCCGTTTGCGCTCCCGTGTAAATGGGGTCTTAGGTCCTTCAATAGCTGACAGAGCCATTAAGATAAGATAAGATAGTACTTTTTAAGACCTTAACCTAGATATATTTTTGCATTATCTTGCTGACCTGATATTTACTACAGATAGATGTCCTCAAGGCAGCACTGTTTGAGGCTTGAATTGAAAAAATCAAGACATCTGAGTTCTACAGACTACTGGAACCTGAACCTGATCTTTTAAGGGCAAGAATATTAATGGAATAATAGATGGTGAAGGTTGAAATGAAGGAACGAAAGGGAGTGGATAAATAATAAATTATACTCTGATGTATGTGCGCATTTAATCTGCTTTCAGAAAGCCCAGCAAGAAGGTAGAAAGAAGACAGACGCTCATCAGTTGCTCAGATATATAAAAAATAGGATGCCATTATTGTAGCTGTAATATTGTAATGGTTTTTATTTTAGCTCACCATAAAAAATACCTTTGGATAAGGAAACTGAGGTGACTGGAAGAAAGTGCAGAGCATACCTTCATACAACAGTTTATCATATTTTCTTCTTTTCGAGTTTAACAATAGACAATATAGCAGGAGGAAAGTCTCTAAGACATAGGTCTGGTGCTGTGTGATATTACAACAAGACTACCAAGATTTGACAATGCTTACATGCTGATGATCATATTTACCATAACATTTGCTCATTATCAAAAAACACAAAGTACAGCTGAGGATGTATGTACTTAATCTGCACTGATCTGTAAGAAAATAAATATTTTAATTTAAATAATTGATTGTCCTGAAGGGGACGTGTATGTCTTTACAACATTACAAGGTATTCCATCTGATAATTGTTCCAAGTTCATTTTGTGATTTAAAAAAAAGCAAAACATTACCAAATATTCTCATTCTCTACCAACCTGTGTTTTTTGCTCTCCGTAAGGATTTAGCATAGTTGTGTTTATGCTTCTCTCTGTTCTTTAGGCCATGTGAAGTGCATGTATGTTGGGGAAAATGGTTCCAATTATAATGTCCAACTGAGAAAGGATGTGAATGAGGCTCCTTCTCATTTCAGTTAAATATTTCAACAGTCATTGTTTTTGGCAAATTTTCCTCTGGTAAAAACAGAACAAAAGCTTATCGGGTCAGTACGATTTTTAGAATTGTTTTGCTGATAGGCTGTCATCATACCATGGACACCAGGTGTCAGGTGTGTTTGAGTTTCTCCCTGGAAAAGGATGCTAGATTGAAGGGAGGAAGTTGGAATGCAAAATAATCTGTGCAGAGGAGAAAAGCAGCCTGTGGGGATGTTTCCATTACGATGTTTTGGAATGGATTAACTTGTCAAACCCCCTTTCCTCAGTAGACACAGTGTATCCACACACAGATAGACACGCATTCAAACAAGCAGGCAATCAAATCCATGCACATATGACATCTGCTATCCATGTACCATCTACAGCATTGCATACTGTCAGCCAGCGCTTCCCTCTGTTCGCTCCTGTTTTTCCTCTCTCCCACTCATATGTGCCATATATAAGCCATATAGGCAGTATGCATGTGTGTGTGAGTGTGTGTATATACCTACCTGTATATATCAGTGTCATGCATGTGCCATATTCTCAACGACTCCTAAAATATAAATGAATAAGTAATGTGCATATGGAATCAGCTACATAGATGAAAACATGAAGGAATCTTCTTTATTGATTGATTCAATTCTTCAGAGCACCATATGTCTGTTAAGTGCACAACACTTGTCAAGCACTCCAAAACATACTTTACATTCAAATGAGGTGCAACAGTCATTGAGTTGAGAGAGAAAGGCTGGTTGTAAATCTGTGCCTGTCTTAGCTTGTGTTTGGATGGACTCGGGTTGGACTGGCTCATTTACAATTAGGGCAGATGCTGCAAGTTGATTCATGTAATTGATTGTGATATTATGTCAACGATAGAATAATAGCCAATCAAAAGCAGAATTAGCAATTAACTGGATTTTTCGTTGGAAGAAGGGGGGAGACTTTGTTTACTGTTGGCATGCTATCTGTTTGTAAATTGCATATTAATGCCTCATTATGCTTTTAATTATACTAAATGTATTAATCAGGCTTACTAATAATGTGCTCTTCCCTTCTGCCTGTGTGCTTGTCTAACCTTGATAGGTTATAATGCCCATGCACGATCACTCTTTGGACAGAATGAAGTGTGTTATTGCCTTCTACGATATGTTATACTGGAGTTATCATTCAATTGTTTAGCTTGTCATAGATTCTCTGAGGACACATTTGATAACTTTGAATGGCTCTTTGTGCACACTCTCCTCCTCACTTTTCAAAGGAGGATGCTGGTGTTCTGCTTGTTGAGGATGATGAAGGTCATCCCTTGTCATAACGCCTTTCAAGGCAGCAACGCAGAGCGGAGTGAGCAGGATGATCTGTGTGTCTATGAACAGCCAACTGCACTCCACTCAAAATACACTGTAGTTATTGCTCAGCAGAGCGTTTCTCACCACAGTTCCTCCCACAAAGTTCACTGCAGTATTCTGTGAGGAGAGAACATTTGTGTAAGGTGTTTGTTGCACCAAGGAAAACTGTGCTCCTACAACAAGAGCAGAGAGATAACCACAAATATAGATACAAGTCATTCTTATGTAAGCTAAAAGATCACGTCCTAGAAGAGGCTCAAATTGTGCCTATTGAGAATCTGAAAGTTTGGACTGTGTGTTTTATGTTTGTTGTACAGGTTAGCTTTTATATTTGTGAAGCCCTGAACAATCTAAATTAATTAATGGTATTACACATCTCATTGATTCAAATCAATTGCAAAATGTGAGATTGAATGATGTATTGATCCTTTGCTGAAATAATCTAATTTAAACAGCTGCTGGTTTGAATGATTAAATCCCTGCAGAGTTGTGCTCATTGTCTTTCAGTTTTATCCAGACTCCACTGCTTTGTGCTACGCTGCTACAGAGCTCACATTACTACATTCATAAGTGTGCATACAGTATATTGCCTATGGTATCTAATTGGACTAGCTGCTCACGCACCAAGTTCATCATGAATGAACCCTCCAATCAAAGACAAGTCAGTAGATGCTGTTGACCTTTTTTTAACATGGACATTGGGCACAGTATCTGGCATTGATGGTACTGTCGATCATTTGGTGCTGTTTTACCACAGTTTGTGTTAGCACATGTATAACAGGTTTACAGTTGCATCAAAATGTTGGTTTAGTTCATAGTTGACTCTTCGCAATGATTTGAAAGTTAGCAACCAGACGTTAATGAAGAATTCAGTATTTTTTCTTAAACCTTCAGTTTGGCTTGGTGCTCTGGGTCATTGGATATTTTAAAAGGTTTATTTCTCAAAATATAGGACAACAATTTCTCACATATTTTTATAATCCCTCTTCTAGCATAAGTCAGCTTTGAAGAACAATGTTAAAAAAAATGAATACAAATGATTTTACACAACATACAAATGTACATATGAGCTGTTGCTGTGGAGATGTTTATTACATTTCATATGGACCTCAAGTCCATCCCATACTGGAAATGACTGACTATTTATTTGTCCATTTTTTGTATTTAACTTCAAATTCCAGTACAAGCAGAAATGGTCTTGGCTCTGGTTGTGGTCAACATTAGTATTTATTTTACAAGACAATTACAACAATAGTCAGGCAAATTTCTCACATGCCTAATACACATGTAAATATTTCCCACTGTTTGGTGGTGTCCTGATTCAGGAGATTTTCTCTCTTTTTACATTTGCTCTTTTCCCCTTTCCCCCAGTGGATTCTCTTGTTTTCATCTCCTTTGCTCTGGGAATAAGGCTGACGTCTATTTATATGCTCAGATGCTGGAGAGATGCAAGCCTGTGGGAATTCTTTACAGCTCTCCCTGTTCACTCTTTCTCTCTATCTCACTCTCTTTCTCTCTCACTCCCTCTCTTGTTCTTTCCCTCATCTTTTTTTTTTTAGCATCTGTAGTTCAGGGTTAACCTATTTGTTCATGCTGCCAATAAATCAACTACAGAGCTACTGGGTTCTCAATTATCTTTTGATGTGTGGATGGTGATTGGACTTTAATGACCCTAATTGTGTTCTTTGAGCTTCAAAGCAGCAGATTTCTAACCAGTCGATTGATTTATTGATTTATGAACCCAAAGTAACATAAGAGTTCAGAGGGTGTTTAGAGAGTTTCCTCACATTGAAAATATATCCACGCACAGAAAACTCTACTCCTGAAGCACAGTCACACACACACACACACACACACACACACACACACACACACACACACACACACACATATATATATATATATATATATATATATATATATATATATATATATATATATATATATATATATACACATGCTGATAGATACATAATATTAAACTGAAATCCCCTCTGGTAGTGTAATTCTCACGGAAATGTTATTCCAAGTGGGCAATGCATATTAGATTGGTGCAGAATAAAAAAAAAAAACATTATTTCTAATTTAAGAAATGTTGCTTAAAAATGTAAGAACCCATTATTTTCATCCACACACTCGAGTTAAATATTCACTTTACGTTTTGAATTCGAAGTCTGTTTTTTATGATTTTGATGATTTCAAGCAATTAATTCTCTTGGCTTTAAATAAACGTAAAAACTTGAAATAAGTAATCGCATGCATAACTGTTTTATTTTGTACAATATTTATTTAATAACAAAACATGAGTTTCACCCTGATTTCAACTGTAGAACTCTCTTCTGGTCTTACACATTTTCTAAAAAAGTCATCTATATATATCACTTCATTAAAAACTGATAATGATAATAATCAGCAAATAAGTCATCAACCTGTTGATGGTCAGTGGAGCTTTTTAATAAAAAATGTTTGGTTTTGGATAACAGTGCTCCCATTGTATTGGCAATATAATCCTACATCATCAGACGGAAATGATAAAATATATCCACTGCAAAATCTGAATGGCTTTTAGCTACCTGTCAGATATTTCACCTTGATAAATTGCTGTTAGATTTGTTTATAGGAACTGTCGTTTAACATTGTGAGCTTTGGAATAATGCCTGAGCAGATACTGTGCTGGTCATGATTACTCTGAATCCTTCAGGAATGCCAGGGATGACATTCATAAAGCAACTGCCTTGAATTTGTCTTTGCCTCGCCTGTACACTTTTGCACTGCAGTGCTCTGTCAATACATGGTGTATAGTGTTGTTGGTGTGTCTGCTGTTTGCCATTAATAACTGCAGCAGGTACAGACAGAGGCTAGAGGTTTTCCTCAACATCTCCAGGCGCTGTGTTCAGCTCAGACACCAGCTGCCACCTGCAAAGAGAGGGCACATGTTACCGGGAATAACATGGATGACAGGGCAAAATGTTTAATAGGCAGTGCAGTCCAATGATAGTCATGTAAGAAGTGTAAGATATTACTCGATATGACAAACCTTCATTCAGTTATCAAGAGTTGTCATAACAAGGTTTTGTGGTGCTGTGTCACTAACATTAAGGTTCATAAACGTTTAAACAGACTCAAATCAGGAGTCTGCATGTGACTGAATTGTATTTGCTATAGTCAGCATCAAAATCTCTCTTCACGTGTGCACCATTTTTCTCTCTGCCCTCATTTTGTTTTAATACAAGTCGATACGGTTGACTTGTTAGACTGTGTAGGGGCGTGTCTAGGCTGAGCTGCTGTGAGAAAATCTTGGCCTTTTGTCAAAATGTTTAAGTCGCAACTGAAGCCCAACACATTCAGCTTGATGGAGCCAAACGTCAGCTCCCTGAAGTGCCACATTCTGTCTCTGGCTTTCTGTGTATACTAGTACTGGTTATGTGTGCATGTGGATAGTTAAAGACATAAACCTGGGTTTAATTTGTATTCCAACAATGATCTCCAAACCGCACACCGAAAACAAAAGGACTGGATGTAGTAGTTTGCCAAATCATATTCTGTTCAACTGGAAGCTTTATGAATAATTGATGGAAAATATTTGAATCTCTGCTGTGTAATTTGTGTCTCCTCAGCAGGCTGTCCGAATTATTCCCTCAAATTCAGCATCAATGACAAACATGACAAACCGTAGCTGCAGGTCTAGTGGTTGGGTTAGCAAAAATGTGTCTCTCAGGCCGTACATCAAACTGGACCTGGACAGTGTTATGGTTGTTTTTCTTGGCCCTCCTGAAACATACTAAAACCATTTATCTTCCAAACTACAACAAGGTTCTTACATTTCTCAAAAGTTGTTTTATATTTCAGGGTTTTTCTTTTTCTGTTTGGAGCTTTGACACTTTTTGTTCAACATTTTTTTTTTTCTGATGGCTGGATATACTTTAGAAACTGTGCTGTTGTGGTTGTGTCTCTGATGTCAGTAGATTCACTTTAGAGTTCACTGCAGTGGCTTGAGCAATAAATGTATGGAATCGCTCATTTCCTCATACCCCCAGACCTCTCCGACAGGTGACGGGGGAGGAGTACCACTCTATGGCACACCACTCTTAGTACATAACTCAGTCACTAATCAAAATAAGTCGTTATGTTGTTTTCAGAGTTGAAATCCCTAATATCTCTGAATGTACCCTCAGGTCCTGCTCTGGTGGCTGTAGTCAGGAAAGACTGGGCCTCTGAAAACAGCATCGCCCTCTCCTGGTCAGAAGTTGAACAGCTTCCCTCAGACAAAGTGGACTATGAAGTCAAATACTTTGAGAAGGTAAAGTGTTTTATCATATTTTAAAAGACAGTTTGACAGTTTCTTTGATACGTTTATGTGTAAATTCCTTGGTGTTAAATGGTTTGAATTAGTTATTCAAGCACTGTAATGCACCACAAGTGATTACATACAAAGATAACAATGTCCATGTTAGCATGCAGCCGTACGTAAATGCCGAGCCTCCATTATGTATTGCTTTCTGGACTTTGTTCACCATCTGCTCAAACGGATGAAAATATTGTGCTTTGATAATGGGTTTATGGAATCACTGTTTGTGTCTCCGGCCTAAACTTGATCCTTTTTATCTTTTTAGGAGCAAGAGCAGCTGAGCTACTCATCGACACGGACCAGAAACCCCAGCGTGGTGGTGAGAGGCCTCAGACCCTCCACTGTCTATGTCTTCCACGTTCGCGTCCGCACTGCTGCTGGCTACACAGCGTACAGCCCCAACTTTGAGTTTGCTACTGCGGCTGAGGGTATGACTTCGGGGAGTGAGCATGAGGCAATTGTGTCTTTGTTTGTGTTTACACTGGCTGTGTTTTCAGACTAACAGCAATGACGTTCAGCCGTCCAGTCAGTAGGATTTGTGTTGAAAATGTAATGGATGTATTGTTTTGCGTTTTAAAACAATGCACAGGAGAGTGTTAAAGCCAAGGATGTGAAGTCATCAGTGATGATCAACAACCTTATAAAATCCCAAGAGACATTTTATGGTCATTTTCTGTTATGGATCAGTGGAACTCATCAGTGCTTCTTCAGGCATGAGCCATTTATTAAAATGTTTATAAGCTCTGTAAGTTCTTGATGCAGATATTACGCTCTGCTGATTCTAATCCTGAAATATGCAGGAACGCACATCCTCCTACAAGATACACACTTTAGGTTATGAATATGTAAATGTCCACCTACTCTCATACCACCATATGCCAGTGCATCTAATGTAATTCCATTTATATACTTAGATCTTGCTTCTACAAGTGTGCCATCTACTCTCACCTTATTCTACCCATTAGTAGTACTGTAGTGCCACTGATTTAGACCTTTTTCAAAGGTTTCCTTTTTACAGTCGCTGCATTTTATACGAGCAGTTGGGGAAGGCCAACAATGTTAAAAAAGTACATCTTAAATGTAAAATGGGAGTTTTTATTACTAATTGCATTTGTTGATTCCAACAGACTTCACTGAGATGTCAGGGATTTATCAATACATATTTCTGGCTTCTATCTCCTGCTACCCCCTGCTTTTGAGTTAAACATAAATAAATAAACTGCTGAAGATGATTTTTGCGAGACAATAATATGGGAAAATGCACAATACAATTATTTTAAACTTCGCCAATACAGTGTAAAAGTCTTATAATGATCATCATTAAACTGTTCAACCTCCTCATTTTTCATAGATCTATTTTGTTGTTTGCTTACAGCCAAATATGCAGAATAGTTTAAAGCCGTGTTTATTTATGTGTAGGAGTTACAGACTATCCAACATACTGGATTATGGATTATGACTGACCTGAATTCATATCAGAAGAAGAGATATAATTAGACATTTGAATTAGTTTTTTTATTGGACTTTTATTTATTAATGCGGTTGCGTTCATAATTTTAAGAAGGGAAACCTGAGGAAGCAAAAGCATACAATATTCTGCCTTCTATTGCTTTTTAAAATATATTGAAGAATAAAGAGAAAGTTAAAATGTAACAACACAATACCTAAAATATTATGTTTCATCCACTGGGTTAGTAATTTTCAGCAGCTTTGTATCGTGAAGTAGTGTCAGTTGTCTGGTTTAAACTATGACAGACAGCTGGTTTTATTAACACGTACTGACTGTGTTGGTCTTGTTTTGTAATGACTCTCCTCAGATCCTGATATCGCTGATCAGGGTCAAGTTCTGGTGGTGGTCACAGCGGCTGTAGGAGGCTTCTCCCTGTTGGTCATCCTAACACTCTTCCTCCTCATCACTGGACGGTAAAAAAACCCTCTTGCTCTTTGGGGCTGGCTCATTGTTAACACTGTACACACACACACACACACACACACACACACACACACACACACACACACACACACACACACACACACACACACACACACACACACACACACACACACACACACACACACACACACACACACACACACACACACACACACACACACACTTCAGCTTCACATAATCTCCAGAGACGCTACAACCAGAAGGCTGTTAATGGACTCTCTTTTTGCCACCGACCAGACACTCTTATTTTCCAAATGGCTGAACCAATTTTCTGCCTAATTACTCAGCGTGTAATGCATGTACCAGCAGTTTGCTGCATTCCATTAACTTCCACAGGTTAGCTCAGACCATTGTTCTCAGTCTGCCTCTGGTTTACAGGGTTTTACCACTGGAAATACTTATTCATAAACAATGAATAATGGCGCAGAATCTGTATGCAATTTGTTTGAATTTATACCTTATTATGGTATAAGATTAAGTGTTATTTGAAAACACAATGTGCAAACTTAATTTGCTGAAAAATCATAATATGAACTGTCTCACAAAGAAAAAAAGATGCAGGTGTTTCCCGGATGATGTCAATAAACAGATTCTGCATATCAATGCAAAATCCATGCAAAGGAGCAAGAAATTGGTGATGGAATGCGCTTTGGCTTCTGTTTATAATCTGAGTTTCATTGACTAATCATGTTTGAGCGGGCTTTGGTTTCATGCAGTTAGACAGTCAGTGTTGGGAGAAAAAGAGGCCAAAATGCAATCTCGCAATCATCCATCCTGAAGATTTGTGTGTTTTCCTTATTTCAACATATGCAATGGATGTACTTTTGTAATAGGTTGAATTTCTTGGAAGTTACATTATTTGGATATACACTCCTGCTATTTCTGGAGTCTGTCATTACCATACCTTAAAATGTGAACATTACTGATAGTTATAAAGATTGAAGGCAATATTACTGTATATATGATACCACATCACAGCTTATAAGATCTGTTTGTCAGAAACCTGTTCCTGTCCTGAGTAAACTACAGAGATGTAAATAATTTTTTGTATATTGTTTTAGCCTTATCAGCTGCCAAGAATTGGCCACACAAAACAGTACAGAGCCAGACTGCATGATGTAAATGAAAAGTAACAATGCCTGCTTGAACTTACTTTTCTCTATCACATATGTTCATTTAAGTGTAAATATCATAAAGTTTGTTTAATCTAAACAGGCATATCAAATATTTTCATATAAACTTTCCTAAGGCACATGTTTTAAAGTATCAGCACATTTTGATCCGATGATGACATGGTATCTTTTTTACATGGAGGATGCAAATGTTCCATAGCTACCTTTGTCCAGACTCTTTCTCTCTATGGAGACTAAGCCTTGAAAGCCATGAATTTGTAAGACTGTGAGTGGGATAAAAGCAAAGAAATGGAAGTAAATAAAAAAGAATTACATAAGTGCAAGGGCAAAAATGACTACTTAAAGAATGACTTATTCCGCCAGAGATGTCTTTGCAAACCAAATGATTGGTGATGTGGCAGCAATTTCTGCTGGTGGAAAAAAAGTGTTCACTTATCCACCTTTTGTCATGAGGGCAGTGAACCTGTTAGTTAAGTGTCTTCTGCTGATAATTTCAAATCATTTATAGGGTGAGACCTCTGAGAGGGAGAAGAAGGTGATGAAAAAGACTGGGATGAACATTAGACTAGAGGAGTATTTATATGGGGATGAAGTGTTTAATACTCTGTGGCACAAACTCTGTGGTTCTTCTTTACAGGTGTCAGGGGTACATTAAAGCCAGGATGAAGTCAGAGGAGAAGAGGAGGACTCGCTTCCGCAGTGGACACGGTACTGTACATCTAAAGATATGAATATAGTTTTTATTGTGTAAGTCTGCTTATATATGTGGTTTTTACAATAGCTTGTATGGGTTTCATTATTGGTGGACCAACATCGTTTTTTCAATGGCCTATATACTGTATAATGTTTATATATATATTGTTGTTTTTTTGCATCTAATAATATTCAACGATTTAATAATGATACCAAATGAGATACAAAATTGCTGAACCATAACTTTATTGTATCACTGTTAATTGTCTCTGTTTGCTTAACCCTTGTGTAGTGTTCATATTTTTGTTATTCAGCCAGTGTTCGTGGGTCTGGTGGACCCGCTGCCTTTTTGGGCTTCAATTCAACACAATCAAACTATTTTATGTTAAAATACTCATCATACATACATACATATTTGCCCTTTTACATTTGTTAGATCACATTAAAGGTAGGGTAGGTAAGTTTGAGAAACCGGCTCGAGATCGCTAGAATTTGAAAATACACAACCGGAGAAAATCTGCCACTTCCTTACAGAGCCCCTCCTCCAACACACACGAACGCGCACATGACCAATGAGGGCACGAGATAAATGTGTGCACAGATGGAAGGCTGACAGGCAGGTAGGCTATCCAGTTATTTTAGCCGGGCCGGCTCAAATGATTGGTCGTGCTTTTTACAGTATTACAGCTTCCACAGATGACATTTTTTTATGGATTTTTTGTCAAAGCACTTAAGATATTCATTGCTATCGGGATGTTAAGAGCATTCCATGGAATATAACAAAAAGTGTATCTCGAGCCGGTTTCTCAAACTTACCTACCCTACCTTTAATGAATTAAAGTGCTACTTGTTTTTTCTGACCGGCTGGTCCTGTGGCTTGTCTTTTTTTTGTAACTAGCTGATGCTCAATCTCATCCTCTATTTCAAAGTCACTGTCAGACTCAGAATTCTCAGAAATGTGATCTTCACATTCTGAAACATCTTCCTCTTCCTCTAGTCTACATCATCATCAAATGGTTGTCTCTCTTCCAAAATCATTTGCAAGGCCCTCTGAGCAGAGAATCTTTTGGCCATCTTGATCAGTTGTGATAAGGACCCAAACTGGCGAAGCTTTATTTATTGTGTCTCGCATATACAGTCTATGGTCTCGCCCTAAATTTGCAGCTGGGATAGAATGTGAAAAAAAATTAAGATTGGTTCCCGCAAGACATAATGCGGGAATGTGAGAGCATACAGGTGCCGGTGCTTGAATTTATCAACAATGTTGCAACCTTGTGCGGGAATGTCAGGGGCAGAAACACAAAAGTCTCGCACACGCACACGCACACGCACACGCTTTATTTAGATAAATAATTAAACCGGGTCCCACAGACCCGAACACCATACAAGGGTTAAGTGGATTAGCACTCTGTGTGCTGTGCAGTTTTTAAGAAAGAAAATACAAAAATGTATCGACTAAATAAATGTCCACACCTAATCAAAAAAATCAGTGTCAAAATATAAGAATGAAAAATAGATAGATTTGTACTGCACCTACTGTGATGGAAACTTCTGAAGCAATGGAGACGAGACTTAGAGAGACACAGGGAGAGCAGGAACTTTGATGGCAAACCCTGATGGTTTATTTGGAGCTTCGAGGTGTCACAGCGGTTGCCAAAACCAATTCTGAAGAGCTCTACCCCAGACCCCTGTATTCTGCTAGTTCTGAGAGAATAATCAACATGCTGCATAACAAGATAAAACAGGAGGAGCACTATAACACCTCTATCAGCTGACGCCAACAGGCAGGAATAGGGAGAGAAAACACTGAGAGCACATCAGCCCAAGGTTGCAGGCCTGTGCTCAGTGAGGGCATGCCTCACTGTTTGTACTGCAGTACAACCTGATAAACTGATGAACTGGGTCAAAGTTATGGGCCTAGAAAAATATTTCCCCAACACCTATATGGACAAAAGCATTGGACCACTCATTGAATTCAGGCGTTTCATTCAGTCCCATTGCCACAGGTATATAAAATCAAGCACCTAGCCATGCAGTCTGCCTTTACAAACATTTGTGAAAGAATGGGTCGTTCTACAGAGCTAACTGAATGCAAACGTGGTACTGTAATGTGATGGCACGTTGCAGCAGTTGCAGTTTTCTTCTCTCTTGTTCACTTTGCAATAAGTGGTATTATTGCAAAGGGGAAACGTTTAGGAACCACAGCAACTCAGCCTCCAAGTGGCAGACCACGGAAAGTTACAGAGCGGGGTCGCTGAGTGCTGAGGTAAAGTGCTGAGCTAGTGCTTAAAAGCCGCCAAAGCTCTGCTGACTAAATAACTGCAGAGTTCCAAACCAGCTCTTGCATTAATATCAGCACCAAAAGTGTGCGCCGGGAGCTTCATGGCATGGGCTTCCATGGCCGAGCTGCTACATGCAAGCCTTACATCATCAAGCACAATGCCAAGCGTCGGATGGAGTGGTGTAAAGCACGCCGCCACTGGACTCTGGAGCAGTGGAAACGTGTTCTGTGGAGCGACCAATCACGCTTCTCTATCTGGCAGTCTGATGGACGACTCTGGGTTTGGAGAATGCCAGGAGAACGTTACCTGCCTGACTGCATTGTGCCGACTGTAAAGTTTGGTGGTGGAGGAGGGATAATAATAAAGGAAGTGTTTTTTTCTGGGGTTGGCCTAGGCAAATCTTAATGCTTCATTTTACCAAGTCAATATTGACTATTCTATGCTTCAAACTTTGTGGAAACAGTTTGGGGAAGGCCCTTTTCTGTTCCAGCATGACTGTGCCCCAGTGAACAAAGCAAGGTCCTAAAGGCACGGTTGGATGAGTTTGCTGTGGAAGAACTTGACCTGCCCGCACAGAGCCCTGACCTCGACCCCATTGAACACCTTTGGGATGAACTAGAACAGAGATTGCGAGCCAGGCCCTCTCGTCCAACATCAGTGTCTAACCTCACAAATGCTCTTCTGAAAAATTCCCACAGACACTCTCCAAAATCTTGTAGAAAGCCTTCCCAGAAGAGTGGAAGCTGTTATAGCTGCAAAGGGGGGACCAACTTCATATCAATGCCTATGAATTTGAAGGGGATCTCATAAAAGCTCCTGTAAGTGTAATGTGTAGGTGTTCCAATACTTTTGTCCTTATAGTGTTAGCAAAAAGCATCTATCAGTAAATGGCAGCATCTTCCTGTTTTGAAGAGACAACACCAATTTGGAAACCTGAATACAACAATAAACAATGTTAGTGTAGTGGCCTCCCCTAGTATTGGTTCCATGAAATGGAGGTAACCACTGTAATGTTTGCACAGTTACAGGATTGATCGGAGTGTGGTCCTACATTTGTAGATAAAATCGATTGGCCCCACAGGGGAGGCGTTTAATTCTTGAACGGTGACACAACATTGTTCTGTTATTTACTAAGACAGTTCAGTGACACATTGAAGGATCGATCTGAGGCCTGCAGGAACACAAGTGATGCTCTTGAGACAAATCTAACCACTCTATCATCTGTGTGCCTGTCAGTTCTTAATTTGTTCTCCTTTTCCTACAATGTACCTAAAGTTGGATAGAATTTGCTTCAGATCCATTTTATTGTTTAGTATATTAATGTTGCGTATCATCAGTCATCTTATTTTACTTGCAACACATGACAAAGAATGATAAGAATCTTTCTAATACAAATACACGATAAAGCCTTTTCTTCAAATATTATCAACATCATTTAAGTAGAATCCTTTGCCTCCCTGCTGTCTGTCTTTGTTGCTGTGGTGTGCTGTGGAGGCATCACCTAGGCAGGTTCAACAAACTGTAAGAAAAGGCATTTTCTAATATAGAGCCGAGCTTAGACGCCCAGGAGACAGAGGTAGAGTGTAGACCCCAAAATGGAAGGTTTCTTAGACAAAGCCTTCAACCCTCTATTGGAGCTGACACAGCTATAAAGTACATTTAGTCCCCAGCTCATCTGCTGGAGGTGTACCAGGGGCTGTTATCATTTGTGCCAGTCATCATGCACAGTGCTCACTGCAGCAGCGTCCCAGCCTCAGCCAGGAGGATTCTGAGGCCTGTAATGTCTTCATACGCTGCTCTGGGGCATTTTTAAGCCCCTTTTGCTTTCTTTCAATTTGTTTGTGTTTTCTCTTCGTGCCTTGACAAAATGACAGAAAATGTTTACAGTATAATACAAGCATACAGTATACAACATTCATTATCAACTCATATAGTTGAATCAACTTCTCTCGCATAGCAAAATGAAACAAATAAACAACATTTATGTATTCTTCATACTAACGTCTTAATGCATGCAAACAATTGAGCAAGGGAGTAGAAGATGCAGTTGAGCAAAATGCAAATCTTTTTGTTTTTTTACATAAATCGTTTAAGAAAGTATACTAAGCTCTGTGTTTGGGGTTTTACTATGGTATATGGTGGGATCAAGATGGATAGAACTTGATTGCATCATGTTGCAGAGGTGCTCTTGTATTATGTCCAAGTCTTGTGTTTACAAAGGGGATTCACAAATCATGTGAACCATGTTTCCGTTTTCATAATGACGAAGAAGAGCTGATGGTGCCACATCTGTAAACCTCTGAGGTGTTACATTGACATTTCGGCAAAATGTTCATGTGTCAATACTTTTATTTTTAACATTGCTTCTCTTTCAGTCCCCTTCTCAGGGATAAAGTCTTATGTGGATCCAGATACATATGAAGACCCCACTCAGGCTGTCGAGGAATTTGCCAAAGAGATAGAACCCTCATACATATGCATTGAGAGGGTGATTGGTGCAGGTAAAATGGATAAAAACATGTAAAAACTGTACGTACACACATGTATCCAAGCATCAACTCATACTGCAATGTACATGCATTTCCTGCTTTCATGGCAGGAACAGCACAGAGGTCCCCTGTTTGCAAGAGAAATACATAACACCAGATAGAAGAGGTTATATAATGCAATTATGTTAATCTACGTATGTCCTAAACTCCTATTAAGGGTTACACAGGCATTTTGTAAAAATGGTTGTGAAACAGCTGTGGTAGAGTAATTGTCACATTTTACGTTGAGTAACATCTTTATTTTATGAGAAACCTCATAAAGTTTGAATTAAACATTGTACAGCCACTCTTAGAAAGCTGATTCTAAAGAAATGCATAGTATTGTAAAGGCAGTGCTGCTGACTATGGATAATAATGTTCGCTGGATCGTTACATCTAACAGATTGTGTCTGCTATTTAGCCCATGAGTAATTATGATGGTGCCTCCCATTGATCTAGTTTCTGTAACATGGGCTCCATCTGGTGGAGGCAATGTGTCTTCCACAGATCTTTAAATGGCAAGGCAACTGCAGGAGTCCGTACTGAATTGTGTTAACACAATTATCTGTTTTACATTTTGAAGTTTTAGACTAACAAACTGTGAATCACAATATTTATTTCACCTCCTTTCTTACAGGCAAACACATTAAAATGTCCCAATTTGGGATCAATCATGTATCTCATCTTGAAGTCTATCTTATACTTTACAAAGAACAGGAAATTATATGGGCAGTAGATATGCAATACATGTATTGTTTTCACAATTTCATTATGTTGCTGTGAATACTATTTTGAATCAGTCTTATTATATATGGCAGATGCACCATTGAATGCATTGTGTTGTTTTTATGACAGGTGAATTTGGAGAAGTCTGTAGTGGTCGGTTGCGCATACCTGGAAGGGTGGACATTGCTGTGGCAATAAAGACACTTAAAGGTGGCTATATAGAACAGCAGAGGAGGGACTTTCTGCGAGAGGCTTCAATAATGGGACAGTTTGACAACCCCAACATCATCCGGCTGGAGGGAGTGGTCACTAGGAGTAAGCTGTGTTACTGTGTTTCGCATAGCATCAGCTCATTCCTCTTTAGTCTCTTTTCTTTATTTGTCACTTAACTCCTGTCTTTTGCCTTTCCCTCAGGCAGACCAGTAATGATCGTCGTTGAGTACATGGAAAATGGATCACTTGATTCCTTCCTCCGGGTGAGAGGATAAAATATGTTACAGATGTTTATTTTTATTTAACCAGGAGCCAAAGACTAATTGAGATTAAAAATCTTACTGTACCTGTAAACCTGTTCCCTAAGATAATATTTTCCAACATACATCATATTGATCCTCTCTATCTCTCCCACAACCACTCCAGACACGTGACGGACAGTTCACAGTGCTCCAGCTGGTGGGCATGCTGCGCGGCATCGTAGTTGGCATGACCTTTCTTTCAGAAATTGGTTACATTCACAGAGACCTCGCAGCTCGCAACATCTTGGTGGATGAAAGCCTGGTGTGCAAGGTGTCTGATTTTGGTATGACCAGAGTCCTAGAAGATGACAGTGAAGCAGCCTACACTGCTACAGTGAGTGTGGATCTACAGTTACAGTTACTGCAGGATACTACTGTATAACCTCATTACAGTTAGAAATGCTGAACACCTCATTAATACGTTTTTTCTGTGTTTTTTTTTTGTGTCAGGGAGGAAAGATTCCAATACGCTGGACAGCACCAGAGGCTATTGCTTATGGAAAGTTTTCCACATCTAGTGATGTATGGAGCTACGCCATTGTCATGTGGGAAGTGATGTCATATGGTGAGAGGCCCTACTGGGAGATGTCCAATCAAGATGTAAGCGGCTGACTACATTATACCATCAAAACCATTACAAATAATTTGCATTGGTCATTTGTATTTAACTCATTGATGTTTCTCTCAGGTCATTTTATCAATTGAAGAAGGCTATCGTCTGCCCGCACCAATGGGCTGCCCTGTTACTCTGCACCAGTTAATGTTGCACTGCTGGCAGAAGGAGTCTAACCTGAGACCACGCTTCAACAACGTGCTCTCTTTCCTGGACAAACTCATAATTAATCCCAGTAATCTGCTGGCTCTGGTGAATGATGGGCAGAGGTTAGTATCAACATATACAAACATTTAGCAAAGGACCATACTGGTGATTTTGCAGTTTTAAACGGAAAGAGCTAAATTGATTATTCCATACATTTATTTTAATAAAGTTACCAACTGCTGCTTTAGTTAAGCGTTGACAGCTTGAAAAGACTCTGTAAATGTGATAGAGAGGTGTCAGTAGATGAGAATAATATAGTTTAACATGGGGAATATATGTAAAAGCTGCAATATTAACTGTGATTAAAGGCTCATATTATGCTAATTTCTGCAAGTTCATTTTGATACCACACCTCAGACAATAACCTTGACCCTTTTTTAAGGCAGCTTAAGAAATGTGTCTGAAAATGATTTGTAATAATGTTGTTGAAAACCACTGGCATGGCAATTTGAACAAAATATTTAGATCAACAATATGTTAACTTGTATTTCCAACTTTCTATTTGTCTCCATAGTTACCCTGACTCCCCAGAAGACATGCCAGACTACCCTCTTTTCATCTCTATTGGCGACTGGCTTGACTCCATCAAAATGAGCCAGTATAAGAACAACTTCCTTGCAGCAGGATACACAACACTGGATTCCATTTCAACCATGAGTATAGAGTGAGTGAAGCCACATTTTACAGTGCAGCTACAGCAGTGGCGTCGCCTGGCCTGGGCATCCGGGGCTTTAGCCCCGAATGTTTTTTCTGTAGCCCCGGACAATTCTCCCTCAATAATATAATACATTGACCGTGCTTTACGTGAACCTCATCATGACACAAGAGAGGACGGCAGGAATGTAATTTCCCGTGTTCAGTGAATGCAACAGAGGCATGACACCAGACCAATCAGAGAGTTGCATGGAAATAAACGTGCGTTTGTGTCATTCAAGCTCGGCTCTGTGTGTGTGTGGCAATAGCGCATTTAGTGTGATAGAGAGAGAGAGAGGGAGAGAGAGAGGGAGAGAGAGAGAGAGAGAGGGAGAGAGAGAGAGAGAGAGAGAGAGAGGGGAGAGAGAGAGGGAGAGAGAGAGAGAGAGGGACCGGTGCCAGCAGGGACCGTGTTGTTAGCATCTGGTTAGCTAGCTGATAAACGGACATAAGGAGCTGTTTGTTCCACAAGAAGCTGGAGGAGTCCTCTGCTGACAGACTGAGAGACTCAGGTGAGCTAAAGGACTCTCTGAGTGTTTAGATAGTTTACTTTAGTCTAAGTTATCTCAGTGGGTCTCAAACGGTTTGGTCACAAATGATTCAAAAGATTATTTCCGCGGCACACGTTTATATGATCATTATAGTTATAAAAATAAAGAGAATAAAGGAAAAACAGTTATGAAATACTATATGGCAGTAAAACAAGAATAGAGTTTAAAAGGGGAGTGATTTGTAAAATATCCTTAAAGAAAAAGTAAATCTGTTTACAGTTTTGTTTCAATGTCTTCTCTTAATGTTGCTCTCAAAGTGCACCAGATTGATGCTTTTAACTTCAATATTTAAAAAAAAATCTTCCCGGGGGAGCATCCCCCCGGACCCCCCTAGAGGATGTTAGGTCCCCCCCTCCACTCATAAAAAATAGCACTTTACCCCTGCCTATATGCCGTGAGCTGATTATCGAGCCTTCATTGTAACAGTCGCGAGTATACTGTGTGTGTGCGTGTGGGGAGTGTTGCAGTAGAATATTCCACTGTAGCGCCGCCGCCACTGTGGGCTAAGCCCCGAATGTTTTCAGGTCCAGGCGACGCCCCTGAGCTACAGTATCAAAAAGCCCACTAAAAGGAAACAAGCATCAAAGGAACAGAAAAAGGGTGGAACTGTAATAACATTGATATCACTTTTAACCATCAGCAAGAAATGTTCTGTACAGTATGTATATGTATGTGTTACTATATAACTGCTAGTGTAACAATACAGTATGTTGTCCTTCCTTTCTAAATGTATTTTTTGTTCATATTATAATAATGTGCTTGTTTCAGGTTTAATACAAAACTTCTTCTCCTCTACAGGGACATTAGACGTATCGGGATCTGCTTAATTGGCCACCAGAGGAGAATCATAAGCAGCATACAGTCTCTTCGCCTGCAGCTTCACCACATCCAACAGAGCGGCTTTCAAGTGTGAGACCCTTGCACAAACACAGACTGTGTGTCTGACACACCGAGCCGGAAACAAGACCGACTTCCTTGGCATCGTCATGTAACTAATTGCACAAACACCAGACTATAAGGTGTAGCAGGTAACACTCGCTGCTCCTGTGGGAGTGCTCCGCTGCTAGACACACATATGGTCTAGTTAATTCACTCATCATCGTTTGGACCACCATCAATAGAGCCTCCACAACAACCAACCTCTGTCACCGTCGGCCAAATGCGGTCTCTCTATTAGCTCAGCAACCACTAGCATTCACTTGAATGTAGGACTTATTTTCTCTATTGTCCGTTCAAGTGTTCACCAATACCTCTTCTCTTTCCAAGTGACAATCCAATGGTTTCTATTGACTTTGATTGGTCTCAAGACAGTTACCTCATGACCAGAGAAGATGTGGATAGGATAGAAGGTACGGTAACAATGGTACAGTATGCGATTTTAGTGACAAAGATTCAAGCTGGTTACTGAAACAATTCGTCAGGAATAAAGATCAACAGAATAGTAAATACAATCATGTTTTTTGAGCTTAAGACCGCTGAATGTCAAAAGATTTTATAGAGATGTATATACGTTCTATCCTCATGATAATGCAGTATGTCTTGTACAAAAAGTCTTGTGAAAGTTGTATGTTTTATTCAGTATGGTTGTTCCTTAATAAACAATCCTATTTTAATACTTTGTTTTCTCTCAGACTCTAACCACACAAGGCTCAAATCTCACACACACACACACACGCACACGTATCCATGGAAGCATGCTCTCTCTCTCAAACACACATGCAATATAACTGTCCTCTTAATTGTCACTCAGGAGATTGACACGTTTTCTGGACATGCAGAACTGTCAGGTGAATTTGTGGAACAGGTGCTTACAGTATGGTAGGTTAGATGACATAAGATGTCATTTTTGACAAATTTGAACAATATTCAATTGTTCAACCTGTCCATATTTTACTATAATTGTCCTTTGGAGTTTACATAAATTAAAATACAAATGCGAGATAAAGCAAACACTGCTTAATGAAATACTCACAAAATTGGTAAATGAAACAAGAACATGTGAATAAATAGAAGCTGACTGCATTTGATATATGGCAGGGCTTCAGTTTTATTTTTGCTCGACATACACTTGGGCTGTAGTTTGTGTTTTTTGTATTTGTGTTTCAGTTTTCTCCATTATTTCTGTCTTTCTTACTTTGTTGTTTCATTCCCTTTACTACAGCAGCAGGTGGGAGGAAGCCTTGTTTGGCCGGCAGGGGGCAGGCTTAAATCAGCAGGTCAGCTGGTCTCCCAGCAACACGGTGTAAATAACTTGTTGATTCCCTGTGGGCTGCTGGAGAGCATGAAAGAGCTGAGGAGAAATGAATGAAACACTGATTTGACCCTGGTCATTTAATGAGCTAGATTAAGGCACGGTAAGGTGCATCCTGGAAGCAAGACCCCGAGGCAAAAGTACAGGTACAAATCCAGCTTTACAATACCCTTTTGGAGAGGATAATATAAGCTAACGTTAGCTATCACGTTAGCGTTTACTGTAGCGCTATAGCGTACGATAGTTTATCTATTCAGCTTACTACACACTGTCTTATGTTGTCTTGTAGAATTAGCGATACAAATTGTTCTGGATGATTTACCTGAGGTTTTAGTAGTTCATGCCCATGTTAACATAGCAAGCTGAAGTAATAACCTAGCGGCTAGACGATAGCTGAGGCTAGCTAGCAACAGTAATAACGAGATTAACCACACAGCTGTTAGTGAACGTTAATGACGTTAGAACCTGGTAAGAGCCTTCTAAGCACGTTAGGCTAAGCTAACGGTTAACTAATAAAGGCAACGAGATAATGCGTTTCTTTCTGAAATGCCCAGTTATAAACACGAAAGCCTTCTGTTATCGCTAACATTAAATCAGGTGAAATGTCTTGTAAGGAGTTGGATGTATTTGCTAATTAACCATGTTTAATGTTCTCAAGGAAAACGTTACTCGGTTAGCTTTAGACAGTTTAACTATGCAATGGGAAGGGAAATGCGGTTCAAACCAAAACCACATTCAAAGGAGCAAAACCAAATTGGAGGATAAGATTACGCCAATTAAGTAATTGTAAATGAGTAAAATCAAACATCACCTTTTATTTTGTTATGAGGCTGCATGTAACTATTCCTCAGGAAGATCCACTGAGGAGATTCCTCTCCCAAGATGGACAGAAGTGCAATATATGTCGAGTATGCAGAACAGACCAAAATAATAACAGTATATGTTGTACAATCCATGTCACAAAATGTGAATTAGAACATGTGAAAAAGATGGATCCAGAAGGTTGTCAAGCAGCTTCTAGATGTGGCCAGCATCAGATCTTGAGCCACATAACCTCCAAAATGTAAGCTGGAAAGAAGACAGGCTACTCAAACACAAAAAAAGCACACAAACATACAGGAAGATATCAAATATAGTTCACAAATAGGAGGTCAGCAGCGCCGAATAAATAGCAGTGTAGAAATGCAAAACTGTCACTCTGTAGTAGCTGCTTCAATAGAGGTGCTAATGTAGACCTGTGAAACAACTGAACTGCAATATGTGTATAAGCCGGTGTTACCATTTCTTTTAAGATAATGTATGGCCTGTTTCTTGTAGGTCAAACAGGCAGCTGATGGTTGCTTGCTAGCAAATGGGGCTGTTTGACAAGTTGGCAGCATGGCTGGGGTTGAAGAAGGAGGTAAATGTTCTTTGTCTCGGTTTGGACAACAGTGGAAAAACCACCATCATCAACCAGCTGAAGCCTGCTAATGTAAGTCTGACCAACACTTTCTACACATTGCACCTTTAGGTAGCATTGTTGTATTTCTGATATAACTAAGGTATGCATGTTTCACTCAAAACAGATGGGTTAAGTACAGTACAGAGGTGTCAATAAAAACTGGTTTAGATTCAAATTCTTTATTCACATTTCATTCGGTTTTAATTGGGCCTGGTCCAACGTAACAAAGAGCCTGGTTTATCTTGATGACTGTTTTAAAACAGCCAGATCTTTCTTGACACACCAGTTCTGAAAACTGCAAACGGGGCAAAGTTCTCCCATCTCTCTCTGCCACTCATCTGGAGAATCAAAATCCACAACGTGATCTGACATTTTGTGACAATTCGTTTGAAACCGTTATACAGATGTACTGCTGTCACAGCTGTATGTTTACAGAGTTTTGTTACGGCTTCAAACATGGCTCAGCCTATTATAATCAAGGCGTGTAACTATCCATTTTATAATCATCTTTAAATGTATCTACAGAACACTTGTGATTTTTTGCAGGTTAATGGCTACCGGGAAATAGATGTTTCTAATGTATTCTCATTATTAAGGTTTTTATTTAAAATATGCTGCGTTTGTTTTTCCAGGCCCAGGCACAAGACATCGTCCCAACTATTGGCTTCAGCATTGAGAAGTTTAAGACATCCAGGTAGCTGTTGATCATTAAACAACAATGTGTTGGTCTTTCAATTAAACTGGTCATCCAAAAAATGTTATGTCATCTTCTAATACTAGTATATTTCTGACTTAAATAAATGAATATCATATTGAAGAATTCCATGTGTTTATTCAAACTATACAATGGCAATGAGCGTGTAAAAGCGTTCTCTCTTCTCTTCTTGTAGTCTGTCCTTCACAGTGTTTGACATGTCTGGTCAAGGCAGGTACAGAAACCTTTGGGAACACTACTACAAGTGAGTGTTCTTGCATTTAAAGAAACATAAAAACCAATTCTAGTTGCTGTTAGATGTTCATATTAATTATTATGTTCTCTTTCTTTTCTCTTCTTTCTCAGGGAAGGCCAGGCTATCATATTTGTCATTGATAGTGTAGACAAACTGAGGATGGTAGTAGCCAAAGAAGAACTGGACACATTACTAAACCACCCTGGTACGCTCATATGTTACAGTTTTTAAAAATGTCAACACATTTTTTTTTTGCCAACAACAGATATCTAATATTTACTACTCAAGTTGTCTAGATTTCACATTGTTCCTTACAAGTACAACAGAATGAAATTGCTGATTTATACCACTAACTTCCTCTCACTACAGATATTAAACACAGGAGGATTCCCATCCTGTTCTTTGCAAACAAGATGGATGTCAGGGATGCTCTGTCTTCTGTCAAGGTCTCACAGCTGCTGTGTTTGGCAAATATCAAGGACAAACCCTGGCACATCTGGTATGAACATACATGCAGTAGTGTTTCCATACAAGTATCCAAAGATGTGAAAAAGCCCTAAAAGGATTTTTGTTTTTACTAATCGGACGTGTGGATTTGTTTCAGTGCCACTGATGCTCTGAAAGGAGAAGGTTTACAGGAGGGAGTCGACTGGCTACAAGGTATGATGAGAGTGTGTGTGGTCGATTGTGATCTGCTGGCTGCTTATCCCACAGTGCAGTTTATTAGACATTTTAGGATAAAACAAATGAATGCACAAGAGCTTATTTCCATTGAGGTCCTTTGGGTGTAGTTGTGTAGTGTTCCACTTCATCAACATATGTTTTTTTTCTTTCTATCACGTATAACGCTCGCATTCAAATCCTTCCATAGATCAAATCATACAGTGAGTACTGGGTGTGTTGTAAGTGTGGTGGTATTTAGTATGTTAATGCATAGCTATAAAAGTGTATGTAAACCCCCTTTTCCTTACCATGTTTACTGTGTTTCTATGACGTTAGTCTTAAAATAGCTGAGTGAGCAAATGTTTAATCTGGACCAGGGGTCGGCAACCCCTGGCACGCGTGCCACCGTAACCAGTGGCACACTAGGAATAAGTGTGCAAAATATTTACATTTTATTTTCGGATCCTGAACGAGACCGCCGCCAGAGCGCGTCTCCCCGTTACCTGCAGAAGGAAGCCACGCACGCAACGCAGCCCCGCTCTCTTTAACTCCAGGCGACTTTCTGCCGCTTTCCTCCGTGGTGCAGTGCTGATCGTTTCACCAGAGGAAAGCACTTCACAAATTGCAGTACCCATAAGGAGCTGTACAAATGCAGCAGTTTTTGCGTGGCTGTGTCTTTAGTTGAAAGCCCAGTGGCGATCTGCTCATCTCTCATCGAAATAACATTCTACACAGGGGCAGACTGGCCATGTGTGTTCTGGAGAATCAGAGAACGGACGATCGTCCTTATTATTATGCCGTTTAAACCAATTATTTAAATTTGTTTGTTAAATTCGGCATCATGTAAGTTGCGCTGACAGGTCCACACACTGCTTCCCCGCAGCGAGGCTCCCCCGCCCTCCTGTTGACAGTTCACGAGCGTCGAGCTCTTCACGTGTGGCGCCTTATAATGTGTCGCTTATCTCTGTGATTTAAAGTCAGTTTGGATTCATGGCATGTACAAGAAGTCCAATCACCCATAGAAACGTCTCCTCTAGTGTCATCCATTCCTCTGTTGGTGATCCACATGTTGTATTTGGGTTCCTCCGATATGAGAAACAGTGGTAGATAAATTACACAGTTTGGTTTTGTTGTTTTTACACAACTTGTTCTATATTTAGCTGTATTTAGCTATATATTCAGTGTTTTCCTTTTATTTCCAGATCAAATCAAGACAATGAGAACGTGAAGGAATGAAGATGGATGTGCTGGAAGAAGCAGCATTCATCCAAGTCTTATGTGAAGATTGGTTGACTCTGTTTTCAGAGGTACCATGGGACAGTGATGTTTTTAATTTGGTATTTAGATGGTCAAATAAAATCATTAAATTATTACATGATTCTTCTGGTACTAGTAATGAAAGTACAAATGATACCACTGATAATGCCAAGTCAATGAGAAACATAGAAATTGGAAACTTTAACACATTTTTTTGCAACTTGTTTTCTTTTCAGCGTTTTGAGTTCAAGCTAATAATGTGTTTATTAGCTTTAACTCTCTTTCTAAAGGGGGAGTTACATTTAAACAAAAACATCTATTTATATTATCCCTTCCACTCTTAATATTGTTGTCTACCAGGCCCAGAGGGAACATGATGAGCAACAACACATTATTTTGATTGGTGCTGTCTTCATTTTAGGGAGCATGGATACCTGGAAGGTTTGTAAAAAAGACATGGTTGGGTATGTCATGTTGTATGTGTTAGCCCCTTAACTCTCCCATGTGTTCCACAAATGATATGTGCCAGATTCCTGGAGGAGAAAGCACATGTTTTACAGCTGGTTGATTCAGATTCACACCACATTATACCATTTGTGCGCTTCTCCACTGGCAAAAAAAACAATATTAGATATTTGTGGCCTGATGTGCTACAATCATATTAATTTCCACACAGCAGGGAATACATGCTCAGATTGAATGTCCACTAATTGAAATCAGGTGGCAGTCTCTGCCTGTCTCAAGCCTCCATGCATCAGATAAAAAAAACGTTTAGCAGTGACGTTAAGTACGTGCAATCTGTGTGTATGGGCTATTGCATACAAAATAACGTATAAACTGATACAACTATTGTTATGAAGTGAATGTAAAGTGAATTAGTTTGCTTAAAAATCAGAACTTGTCTTTACAAAGTTATTTCAACCAGTGTTATTTTTTTACTTTGCCTTACTCTATTGCCCAAGTAAAAACCTAATAATATAATTTACTCATTCTACTCCAGTGATTCAAAGGCACACCACTAGAACAAGGAAAACCATCTGCTCAGTCTGCACACAGTTTTTAATGCAATCCTTTGATCATCTGCTTTAGTCTCTGACTGAAAGCTTGCATTAAAAACAATTGCTGTACAGATCAGAGTGTGTGTTTGCTTTTAGCTTTTGTGCATCACCTCATCTGAACTTAATAGAAAGGAAGGGGTGTTACTGTTTCTGAGTAATGTCAGGGCAAAGAGTATCAACTGACCAACATGTACATTCAAATATTTTAAATAATAGTGTTTTATATAATATACATACGCAGCTTTATCATGTTCTTTAATTTCTCTTCTGCAGAACTATTTTAATAACCACTATGTAGTCAGAAAATATCAGCTTGATATCACCCATGGGTGTAGACACTGTAAAATGTACGACAAGAATGCATGGGGTGGATAGGATGAAAAAACGATTCCTTTACGTTTTGTTTTTGTTTAGTTATTTAAGTCGTGAGTGAATGAAAAGAAAAATCATGCTTCGTCGGGGCCACCAACAGATCTACCAATCCTTCATATCAAGTACTTTATTTTAGTTTGAAGACAAGAAACACAAGCTGGAAAGTGTAGTTTTGTTGCTTTTTGAAATATATAACTATGGTTTATTTTGCAAGTAGACATAACCAATGGAAATGGATCTTCCTGTTACTTTAAGCCCACTCATATCAGTGTCTTCGTGTAGACCACTGGGGGACGCCCAAGTCCAAGATATTGAAATTGTGCTTGTAGGTGCTTTAAGGTCACCACATTGATTTTGTAATATATTGTCTATTTCTAACTAAGACATTTCAGAGTGAAGATTTACTTTCCAGGTTCATATCCTTAAGACACCATATGTTATCCATAACAAGGAGAGGAGTCCTGTGAGACCATGTTTCATATTCTCCTGACATCTAATTCAAAACGAAGACCCTGTGAGCACTAGTTCACTTTAGCATCAGATATGTTATAGATTGTTACTAAATTAACTTTGTTGTTGATAACATTGTACGTGTTTATTTTTAAGAATAAATACTGTGTAAAATGAATATTGGTTCATGATTTGGAAACATGACTCATGCTATCTTCTCGTGCTTTCTGTCTCTCTCATTCTATGTACCTCTCTCACGAACATCTCGAGCGTGCCAGCAACAGCTGCTCATTAAACATTGAGTCCTCAGCCCTGTAGAATGTATTTGGTTAAACATAAACATTTGTCGGTTGTACAAGTTGATTCCATTTTTTATTATTTGTAGTGACACATTGTGTTAATCCGTTAAAATAAAGAAGGAACCGTGTAGTTAGCATCATCAAGCCTCAAACAAGTAGATACTCAGCCTCAGTGTTTGGTTTGAGAAAGTGTCAAGTTCATGTGGCAGCCATCTGTCAAACATGCAGTTAGAAAGCTGTCCAGCTGTCTTCCGGATGTTTTAGATTTTGGCATCAGTATCAGACTGAATCAGATGTCAAACTTAATCACAGTCAAGTTAACAGTATTGCGATTGCTTAACTTTATTTGTGGCAAACTGATCAAAGATTGAATTAGAAGTTATATGGCCCATAGTGTTATTAATAGAAAAAACTTCAGAAATAAAAAATGTATTAGAAAATGAAATGACCCACAAATGAACGATTACAATGTGAAATGAATGAATATTTATCAAAAAATAATTAGCGTATATTTCACATCTCACAAGACTTCACGATGCAGTCCTATCAACCGATACAATTAAACACAATTTAAATGATGTCCAACAATGTAAACCTTCAAATACAGAATATATTGGCCTCTGTCCTTGGTGCTCAAACGGGTTTGTTGCCACAAGGGGGCACTGTGTGTTTCTACAGGTCAAAAAATAACCTCGTCAGTCTTTCCCTTTATGAGCTGAGACCTCAGACCTCTTTAGCAAAGAACTACTCCTTTACACCGTCCTCATAGTGTGTGTGTGTGTGTGTGTGTGTGTGTGTGTGTGTGTGTGTGTGTGTGTGTGTGTGTGTGTTTTAGCTTCTTCTTTTAAAGTCAGACTGTATCATTAAATCTCTCCAGCAGCTCTTCAGGATCCATCCTAATTGGATGTCTGTCAGTTTTAACAAGAGTAGCCGAGATTAAACGATTTAAAGCAGAGGCAGCCATTAAGTAGACGCAGTTGCTTGATATATCCAGAAGAGAAAGTGGCAGGCATACATACCCAAATGGTTTCTAATTGCTCAAAGATGGGGAGCATTTCAGTCAAATAATTATTCCACTTTGGGCCCAAGTTTCGAGGTTAACAAGCCTGGGTGAGATCCAATTCTTGATGAGCGTTACATTAAAGCACCTTTTTGCGTTCGTCATTCGCACCAATACTCTGCTCCTGTTGAGCAAACTTAATTGCGGTTGTAAGGTAAAATGCCAGCTGTATAGATGGTGACAGCTGATAAAAGGCCACATGAAGTATGGCTGCGCAATTAGGGCCGTTACGCGTCCGGTCTGGAGGAACAGGAGCCACTGGAAGCATATACTTCAAGCACAAAGTAGTACAATAAAGATAATAAAATAAAACGGTGATAATAAAATACATATTAAGCTATTAAGAGGTACAAAAATAGTAATACAAAAAACAAACAACAATCCACATTGAGCGAAGGAATCTCTCCCACGTCCTCAGCCAGTAGCCTACACTCTGACGTGTTTCCATGCAAGGTGCTTAATAAGAACGACGTTTGGTTCCTCTGACGTGTGTATCAGCCCGCTGACGGCACATGCCCCCTTATAAGCCTCGTAAGTCACCCGGAGACCTCCACCAACGTTTCATTTCACTGTTCCTCGCGGTGCAAAGGGGGAAACAAGGCTCTTAAAAACATCCAACTGTTCTGCTCTCTTTTTCCATACTCAGGTGCCCCAGCACATGACTTTAGAAATACTTAAGGTAAGTTCTGCATGTGTTTTCTAAGCTTTGGTAAACTGTTTGACTGCGTTTATCATATTTTAGAGTATGATATATTTTTTATTTGAGCAGGACCAAAGTGCAGATCTTCATGTTGAGGGTCATTATCCACAATATCATTTGGATAAGGCTGTTTTGAACCAAGGGTGTTTATATCTTAGTCGTGAATGCTGTGCGTAATTGGAATTTTACGCGCAAGTGTCCGGATAGAAGGACAAACAACGAAAAGAGAAAAAGGGTTTGATCAAAATGCGCAGCTAGAAGACAAACTGCGATTATTTTCAAAAATGTTCACATATTTGTTTGATTATTTTCTTAAAAATGTATATAGGAAATAACATTTAGGCATAATTTTGTGTGAATTAAAGGGAATGTATTTTAACTTCATTTTTCTTTGTTTGAAGGAATATAAATAGATTAATAGAGCCGCCAGGTTTGTTTTTTTATACATTTTCACGTTACTTTTCTGAAAATGAAGAGGGAGATTCGACGCAAATAACCTGTTCTGAGTTTGGAGAGACATGCTTATATAGCTTTCATGACCAATCGACCGCATTGAGTCCATTAAATCAGCTAATTAAACATTTGTGGTGGCTATTTTATTACAGCATTCCCGTTCAACAAGTCAATGCAGTTTTGAACATCTGATCCAACTACAACCAGCTGAAAATCTAAAATGTATCTTTATATTAAACGAACCGAAAACTCAAAATGGTGCAGAAGCTTAATCCCAATTTATTGTTCTTTTTTATTATTATTTTATTTACATATGATACTTTTGTATCCGTGTGGCAGCAGGTCTCCATGCCCTCCCGTTCCTAGCGGCATACCGGTGCGACAATGACCATCCATGTAGAGGGGCTTGTGGCTATCGCGATCTTCTATCTACTGATCCTGGTTGTGGGCATCTGGGCGGCATGGAAGAACAAACACTCCGGGGAGGCGGAGGGGACCAACCGCAGCGAGACCATCATGGTGGGAGGGAGAGACATCGGATTATTTGTCGGTGGATTTACCATGACAGGTAAAGTTTGTATGTAATGCTCAATAAAACTGTGATTTTATTAGGGATGTTTCTTTAAAAAAGGCTTTAAAGTTTATGTTGTGGCAATTTAGCACTCACAACAGGAAATAATGAAACAGAGGAATCAATAAAACACAAACACAGATATAGTTGATCAATTATTATTTCGTTGTACAACAATCAATAATAATGAGGAAAACATTACCTTTGCTCTCAAGCAGTGATAGTAATGCTCCAACAAAGTAGAAATTTCACACAGTCTATATAGGTTTCTAAATGACACACGAACATTTTCCCTAACCATGTTTAACTAGCACACGAACATCATGTTTTCCAAATGGACGCACCAACATCAGAGCAACATGTATGTTCCAGATGTCGAAAGGTCATTATCTCATGACGTCTTTAGGAGTCTTGCAGGATATGAATTTCCCCATTAACAACACATATCCTACGTTTGCACATGAACGCAAACACTTTCTTTACATTAACTAACACACGAACCTCTATAACGATGATTAGAATCTAATCAGCCTCTTTATACTTCCTCTCACATTGGGTCAGTTTGACTTAACGTGGGTACATCTGCTGATAATTGCAAAGACCATTGATAATTAGCAAAGAGACTCATGGGCCTCTTCTAAATCTGGAAACTGTAATTCAATAACATACAGTCATTATAGTTATATTGAGAAGGTCCAAGACTTGACATAACATTTGCATTGTAATCTCTAGACAAGTTTATTCTTTCCTTTTTTTGTACGCGTAAAGAATCAGATGTTTTTTGCTGAACAGAATTGTTTGAGTATTTTTGTTTTACTTAAATAAATGGCAATTAAACTCTGTTAGACTCTGTCATACATTTTGTAAGAACTTCTCAGATATCTCTACTCCTACTAAAATGGTCAAGTTAAATGTTATTTTAAATCTGCGTTTTCTCCACTGACATGTTTCTTGTGTACGATTTTCCAGCGACCTGGGTTGGAGGAGGATATATAAATGGCACAGCTGAGTATGTGTATCTACCTGATTATGGCTTGGCTTGGGCACAAGCTCCCTTTGGATATGCCCTCAGCCTTGTTGTGGGTGAGTTGTTAAATCACTATAAAACACATGCTTAATATTACTTGTGTTCAGGCGTATAACAATAGATTTTTGTTAGTTGTTTCTACGTTTATACATTTAAACTTACCTAGTGACTACATACCTGATTGCAATTATTGAGGTGCTTATACTGTAAAACCGTCACTGGTGCCATTCATCCTTATAAGAGGGCTAACTCTAACTCCCCTTGTTAAATCCTAAACCTGGTTTTCACTGTAGATTATCAGCCTCTTTTTTGTTTCATTATTAGTTTTGTCAATTTTAACAGATGAATTAAAAGAAACTGTGCAAAATTAAGCCATTTGAATATACATGAGGGCAAACTTGAGTACAAGAGGCAGTTTAATCTAGACCTATGGCCTGTGGATGGCTGGTACCTTCTAATGTATCCACTCTTTGTCTCAGGTGGCCTTTTTTTCGCTAAGCCCATGCGCTCAAGAGGTTACGTCACCATGTTGGACCCCTTCCAGCAGATATATGGGAAACGTATGGGTGGACTCCTCTTCATACCTGCACTCATGGGAGAGATCTTCTGGTCTGCTGCCATCTTATCTGCCCTTGGTAAGTTTCTGTCAACAATACAAAAAAGATTATTGTGGGATCATATGATTAAAGTGAGTGTTGTCTATATGATGTTGCAGTGACCATAATACCTGTTTGCTCATGACCATAGGTGCCACTCTGAGTGTCATTGTGGACATCAACATCAAGATGTCAGTGGTTATCTCAGCTCTCATTGCAATCTTTTACACCCTGGTTGGAGGACTTTACTCTGTGGCCTATACTGACGTGGTGCAGCTCATCTGTATCTTTATCGGCCTGGTACGTTTATGTTGAGCAGTAGTAAGAGTATTGATTGTCAATAGTGTCATTAGATTTGGTTCTTGAGTAGATGTATTACATTTCTTGCACAACATGTACTTTGACCTTGACCTTAAAAATGCTAAAACACTCTAACTAATTTTCACATATGAAAGGTGCAAAGTGTGACAAAAATGAATTTGTGACAAATTCTCCAGAAGTTATTTTACCATTTTGCTTATAGGTATTTGGTGTTTATTGCTGTGCTTGTTTCTGGTTGTCTGCAGTGGATCAGTGTCCCTTTTGCTTTGACCAACCCCGCGGTGTCAGACATCACCGTTACTGCGGTGAAGCAGGTGTACCAGTCTCCTTGGAGAGGCAGCATCGGCAAGAACGACACCTGGGTCTGGATCGACAACTTCTGCCTCCTGGTACAGTCACCAGTTATTCACCTCTGAATTGTATAACCAATAATTGGTCTGCTTACTAATTAACTAACTAACTAAATACCATCAAGTTGAGTAGACAGTCAGAGAATGAATCAGTCATTAAAAATGGAATATATTCCAGCTCTTTTCAAAATCAGTGGGTTCTTATGAAGAGGAATTTCATGCCCTCCTGTTAAATGTGTTTTACAAAGTGTTTACTTTCCAGATTAAGAGTCTAAGGCTAAGTCCCAGTGAGGCACATTTGTGAGTTTGGGCTATAAAGCCAAAAGAGAACTAAAGTTATGCGAGTGTTATTCACTGGTCTTTAAATGTGCTACAGATGCTTGGAGGAATACCCTGGCAGGTGTATTTCCAGAGGGTCCTGTCGGCCTCCTCGGCCACCTACGCCCAGGTCCTCTCCTTCCTGGCTGCTTTCGGGTGCCTGGTCATGGCCGTGCCCTCCGTTCTCATCGGGGCCATTGGGGCCTCCACAGGTTAGAGAGCTCACAGTCTGTGTTTGTGGTTGTTTTGGGGAGGGGGATGCTCTGGGTGGGTACATGTTGCCCTTAGATCTAAAAAGAGCCTGGTAAATAGCAGCTGGTGCACCTCATCCATAATGAAGCAAGATGCCATTTAATAACCACACTAGCTGTGTACATATTACATTAGAGGGAGGCAAGGGACCAAATTAGTGGTTTGATCTCCAGATTTCCAGGCGTAGGATTCCTCAGTGAACACCAGGATATACAACTTTATTTTGTCTCGTTTTATCATGAAATTAATAATCACAAGCAAACATTATTACACAATCGAAATGACACAGGTCTTGGTCAAGTTCAACCTTGCTTATATGTATTTCCAGTCAATTGTTTTTTACTTGAGTTTGATACTATTCTAAAACTGATTTCATGAGCATAAACATTGAAAAAAAAAAAAATAGAAACTAAGTGAAAAATAAATATTGCAATGCTAATAGTTGTGCATGTTTTGTAGCAATTGTATGTTTTACAATATGATGAGTAATCTAAGGCTTACATTGTATTTTACATAATAGTTAATAGAATTTCCGAAAAATTGGAAAAGTTGGTTTCTCTGGAGGCGAGATTAATATTTATTTATGTCACAGTACATGTATACTAGGCACACTGGATATGTCATGTGATCTCTCTGTTGCTCAGACTGGAACCAGACGAGTTATGGGGCCATCGCTCCTAAAGATAGGGACCAAGCCGACATGATTCTACCCATCGTGCTCCAACATCTTTGCCCTCCATTCGTCTCTTTCTTCGGACTTGGTGCAGTGTCTGCAGCTGTCATGTCCTCCGCAGACTCATCCATCCTTTCAGCAAGCTCCATGTTTGCCAGGAACATCTACCAACTTGCTTTCAGACAGTCCGTAAGTACCTGTGTTTGCCCTGAAGTCATCTGAAGTTTTCTGTCAGAGTTTATACAGAACCCATGTTTCTTTGACTGTCCTGCACATGTCACAATCCTTTCTTCATTCTTCTCTACCTCCTTAGGCGTCTGACCGTGAGATCGTATGGGTGATGCGCATCACTATCTTTGTATTCGGTGGCCTTGCTACACTGATGGCGCTTGTGACCGGGACAGTTTACGGGCTGTGGTACCTGAGCTCAGATCTGGTTTACGTCATCATCTTCCCCCAGCTGATCAGCGTGCTCTTTGTCAAAGGCACCAACACGTACGGCTCTGTGGCTGCCTACCTGTTCGGCATGCTGCTGCGTATAGGTGGAGGTGAGCCCTACCTGCGGATGCCCCCTTTCATTTATTACCCTGGATGGACCACTGAGCAGAGGATACACCACATGACCGGAGAGATGGAGGATGTGGTTGTCCAGAAGTTCCCCTTTAAGACCGTCTCCATGTTGGCCTCCTTTCTGGGTAACGTTGCTGTCTCCTACCTGGCAAAGTACCTGTTTGAGAGCGGCAAGATTTCACACAAATACGACTTCCTGGATGCAGTGGTGTCCAAGCACAGTGGAGAGATTATGGATAAGACGACGCTTGTGACCCGTGGAAACAACATTGGGCTGTCGGAGATGGCGCCCGTCAAACCGCGGCTGAGCGTGACCTTGGCGGCGGCCTTCAAACGGCGAGACACACTGGCGGCTGAAACAGTGGAGGAGGAGGATGAGTCCAGCCCTGATTCCTCCCACCATGATGAATAATGACAATCTCAGGATGTTATTTAAAAAAGAAAAAAACTTGAGAGTGAACTGTCAGAGAACTGGTTACTCTGTCTGACCTTCCAAAAAGAAAAAGGACGAGCAAACATCCGCCCTTGGGACTACAGAAGTACCACAACCAGCATGTGGTGATACCAGCCACATGGCGGATGTATAAAGTAGCAGCCTGCTAATGTCAGGACATGAAGTTCTCTTTCTGTGAAATACATCAAGCATTCACTCATATAGTACTTAGATAGTAGGGTGTACAGCATCCGTTTTGATTGGTCGACTTAAAGAAAACTGTCTTATTTTAAATGATTTTTTCCTTATTTATCACTAAGAAAAAAGCAGATCAAACTGGAGGAGACGTGAGTGCAGATAGAGATGCTGCATGCAGTTTCTGCAGAGGAGAAGTAGTGCAATATTTGATGAGGTAGGAAATGGCAAGTATTTAACAAGAAGCAAGTGATGGCACAAGCATAGTTGGAAGGTGGAGGGTTTACTGTATGTACCACATCAATAAAAGCAATAACACATACACATAGTTTGAACGCCTGTTCAAAATAGGATTGTGAGAGTGGAAGGAAAAAAGGAAAAGGAAAACAAAAGTAAGAAAAACCCTCAACTCATTAAGTTTGATACAGTTTTGACAGGCTTATTCACAAAAACTGGTAAACACATGATGACTGTGAATCAGGAAAGAAACAATCATTGTATTAAGCTAAGTAGAAAATATACAAGTAGCAAGAGTAGTTGACTTGAAGCATTAGCTGATATTCTCTTTAATGTCAGGTGTAGATTTTATTCATAACTATCAGTGTAAATTAGTGTTTAAAATGATCTTATATTAAGCTGCCTTAATGAAGCTCGTAAAAACAGAAAGTTGAATTCCCACAGTTCTGACAGGACTCTGGCTCGGAACAAAGACTTGAATATGAATGTAACCTCTACAAAAAGATCTCAATATATCGAGTAGTGAACTTCTACTGCTGTTTGTGTATGTTTTGTTTGTGATTTTGCAAAGTCAAGCAGTAGCTATTGTAAACAATGTGGCGGCAGGTCCTGCTTCACGTATATATTCAGCAGTACAGAATATTTTCACTGTGAAGTGTATGTTTGTATAAATATGGAGAATAATACATAGATAACAAATTATGCTGTTTAAAAATGTTCATATAAGATAGAAAGGATGCTGTCTAAATGTTTATTTATTTTTGATGTCATAAAAGATGAAACAATAAAAAAAGAACAAAATATTTCAGGAAAATATATAAATTCTACTTTTGGAGCAAGATAAAATTGGTATGACACATTTCTTCTTCTGACAAACACTGAATACTGGAGTCATTATGTTATCTAATTTATTTTAAAATTATTTAAACATTTTAATTAATTAAAATGATATTTCTTAGCTGTTTATTGGTGGTGATGCTGAAACATGAAAAACATCGTGGATGAGAATGTGAGGCATGGGATGACTTTGAACAAAGCTATGTTGACTTGTGTTTAACCAATCATTTTACTGTTGGATTGTCGTATGTTTTTAAACTTAACTTTAAAGGTACAATTATCTTGAGAGAAAGAGCAATTATCAGATTTTGCTGTCCTAGTCTGTAATTATTGTACGGCCCTGTTAGAGGGTCCTTGTTTAAAAGGGATATATTTTTCCATATTTTATTGTTAAGCTTAAAATATTGTATCTCAAGCTTCAGACTTTCATCTGTCTGTTATTGTAAAACATGTATATGCATTTTTTAGGTTAACATATTTCTTTAGAAAAAGGTTGCATTTGCAGGCGGCCCCAGCTCTTCTTGTCTGTCGGGCCCTTCAGCTAGCTGGATGGTAGGCGGACAATGAGAACATGTCCGAAAACGTGACTGAAATTACAATCGCTTGGCTTGCATCTTTGTTCCTCTCCACGGCCACAGTGAAAGACGGCATCTTAAAATAGCTCTGCTCTCTGGTTATTTACATTATCTTAAGTGCTGTACTCTCTCGTCTGGGACTCGGGGAGGAGCCATGCGGCGGTGGGTGGGGCAGGAAAGGCAGGAAAGATGGACTTGGGCAGGGGGGTTAGAAGGGTTGTAGCTTACTGGCACCCGTTACCATAAAATCCACCAACGGATGCGCAGGAATGACGCAGGTGCCCCACCCATCCACCGCACCTCCTCCCTCCATCACTGGTGTCCTTTGTGACGTCCTTGAGAACTAAGAGCAATCCCGTAAAAAGAGCAGAGGGTGGAGGAAGGGAGAGTGTCCCATCTCCATTCATAGAAAGTGCCTCAGAGAGCACTCATGATAATTAACAATTATGAAGGAAAACGGTCGCTTGTCCAAAAGTCAATCCATTTATTCAAGGCTTTGCGGGTGAGGGGGAGAACGTTGGGGGATGGCGTTTACTTTCTTCTAGAGAGCATTTGGATGTGAACCAAAACAGATGTAATCGTGTATAACTACTGGATATATTTAGAATGTCCTATGATGTCTTTCCAGCAGTCATTGATAATGCCAGTGAACACTTTTGTTCTACATGTTCAAATTCTTTGGGCCTTTTTGTTTGTCTTTTCTTCTACCAAAGCTAATATTTACTTTATTTTAACAGTAAGAACTCCAGATTATGTCATTTTGCTTTCGTATTTATTAAATTAAAGTTGAGTCACTCAACTGGTTAAAGACCATGAAAGTTACCCCTTCAAACCTCTCGCACATATGTTTTGGTATTCTTGGACAGGTGGAATATTGTTTATTATATGATGTACTTATATCAGAAAGGAGAACCAGCAGACTTTAACTCTGGCTGATGGAATCTGAAAATGAACCTTTTTTCTTTCACTAACTTTTTATCTGCTACAGCTGTCTATTTTATATTCCCAGACTATCCTCAGAAGATAAGAAGGAATTCTTGGAATCAAGATCCCATTCGAGCACTTTTCCTCAACGAGGACATGACGAGATGAGATTAAAGAGCCGACCGTGCAGTCAGATATACATCTAGCATGCTGGAGTCAGGCTACCTTCAGAGAGAGGACTTGAAGCAAGGAGACTGTCCAGGTATCACACTGCTGGCTGCTGATTTGTAATCTGAAATATTTTTTATTTAACTCAGACCCACATTTGCCCTTTTTCCAGCCTGAACACCTGTGGTAAATCTAGCTAATTTCAACTATCAGACTAGGCTACCACGTTACATAAATGAGGTCAACATAATAGCATCAACAAAAATAATAAAAAAAAAAGATTCCATTGCAACAATGCCTGAAATATTACCATGAACTCAACAACATTTTCATTTAAGGACTACACAGTAGAACAATAAACATTCCCTACAATATCATAGTAGAAAATGTAGTTTTAGTTTAAAGGGGCACTCCACCAATTGAAGACGTGACGCTCAGCTTACTAATCATAAGAACAGTTGCATAATGCCTGCAATATAAACTGGCCGTATGCAGTATGAAAAATGGAAATGTACCTGGCAGGGACTGCTCATGAAAGACACTATTTAATCACATTAAGACAGTTTAAGTATCCTACAATTTTGGAGAATGACTCATACTAGCAGACACAAAAAATCTATATACCTCTACCGCTCCTGCTCCCATTTTTTCCTTTCTTTAAGGGGCCTTAAGCTACCACATCATACTTGTGCAAGTTGCATACCGGGGTGTGATTGGATTCCACATCTGGGTGTCACAAAATCCTGCTTATATATGCAGAGAAAATGTTCTACGTCAGCAGATCCAAACATCCATCATTCGGCACAGTGAGGGTCAAACATCGAAATGAATGAACAATATCTTTAACTCGTGTTTTAAGTTGAGGGGGTGCTTTAAATGTATTATTGTAAGTACAGAAACAGTTAAAAATGTGTGATTTGAACAGGATGTATGTAGAGCATCGAACATGGTTTCCTAATCAGATTGTCTCTTCTCCAGAAATCGTGACACACGGCAGCTCATATCTCATCTGGCTGAGGCACCATCACATTGGCGGGGCCCCTATTTATGTCCCTCTTAAGTAATGTCCCCTGTAATGTAATTGCAAGGCATCTAATTGAAACATCGGAGGAGAGGGAGGGATGCAGAAGAAGAAGAATTGATGTAGGTTTCAAAGGGATATATGACAAGTGTGTGGTAAATGTAGAAGAAAAATATTTGGCACAGACATCATGTCATGTCTAATTGTTTCCCACATATCTCTCCATCTCTTCCATTAGTCCCTCCAAGCAACTGAGGACCATCTTTAGCAAAATGAATGTAGCGACTGCTCTAATTCAATCAGCCCGAGACTTAATTATAGGACCAGCCTTGTTTTGCTCGGGCCGGCTGCAGGTAGAACCGTCTGGGGCTCACCGAGAGGAAGAGGCGACTGCTCCTCCAACCGCAAACCCCTCTGAGTCTAAATGAGTCCGAGCCATGAATCAGCTTCTCTCATTGGGAATTAGAGCTGTGACTAAAACAGTTACTCAGATCCTCCGAGACTAGATTTTACAAGTCATTAGGTTCATGGACGTATGAAGAGTCAGTGGTGCAGGGATTGAGAATGAGACACAAAAAAGAGCTTTTGCATGAGAAGTTCGATTTCATAAGGGGCTACAGATATGTATTTGCTCAAATATATTCCTGCAAGAGTTTCACTTTGTTTCACATTACCCTCTTGCGTAGCCTTGCCAAATAACTCACAAAATTGCTTTACATTTTTACAATTTGATTATACAATTGATCACCAACTTACAAATTATTATAATGTCAATTGCTTGATTTCTTAAACCCAAATGTTAGGGTTGAATCAGAACAGAGAAGATGAATTGATGCAGTTAAAACTATAATATTGCTGTATTAAAGGTGGGGTAGGTAATTTTGGAGAAACCAGCTCGAGTGCGTTAGAATTTGAAAATACACAGCCGGAAGAAATCTGCCACTTCCTTACAGAGCCCCTCCTCCAACACACACAAACGCACACATGACCAATGAGGGCACGAGATAAGTTTGTGCACAGATGGAAGGCTGACAGGCAGGTAGGCCATCCAGTTATTTTAGCTGGTCCGGCTAAAATGATTGGTCGTGCTTTTTACAGTACTACGGCTTCCACAGATGAATTTTTTTTATGGATTTTTTGTCAAAGCACTTAAGATATTCATTGCTATCGGGATGTTAAGAGCATTCCATGGAATATAACAAAAAGTGTATCTCAAGCCGGTTTCTCAAACTTACCTACCCCACCTTTAATGTAGGATTTACTGTGAAAAGGTAAACTCTAGACTGTTTTAACCATATTAACAATAATACAACATATTTGATTAACAAAATGAAAACTTATTATTTACAGTATGGGAATCAGTTACTTCCTTACAAAAATAATTTAATTATGAAAATCTTATTGTTAAAATGTGGTAATAAACCTGCAAACAGTTCACATACAGATGCTTTCAATTGTGTGCTAGGTGACATTTCAAGGCCAAATTAAGAAATGTTGCATATTGTTTTGAAAATTGAGCCAAAGCAACTGTAACAGATGCATGTGAACATGTATGTATACAGACTTGTCATATGAAGGCTGTCCTGCCGTACATCATGTCCCCCTTCAGCCCTTCTCTTTTCTAAAGACAGCGAGAAAGGGGCGGCTGGATGGACGGTCAATTTCCCATCCCATAGAAAGTCAGTGGGGAGAATAATGTAACATCTAAACACACACACACACACACACACACACACACACACACACACACAAAAGCACACACACACACACACACACACACACACACACACACACACACACACACACACACACACACACACACACACACACACACACACACACAAAAGCACACACACAAAAGCACACATTAGCCCCAGGGGACTTATTCACTCCCAGAATGAAGACGTTAAGGGAGGGAGGGTGGACGGGACCCACGTGAACAATTCACATGCACACAAGGGCCCTCGTGGTGGTGAAGGGTGGGGGGTTCATGACACAAAGTAACATGGCCTTAAGGTTTGGACGAAAGAGAAATCAAGATATGTTTTTATTGTAAGTCCATCACATCGGGGATTTGGTTTCAGATTTTGGTTTCGACAGTGTAACATTGATTTGTTGTAGGTTTAATGTAGGAGGTTCCGCGTTAAGGGACTGTAATGGTGAAGCACAAGAGAAGAAACAAAGGACAAAGACAGGAAGAAAATGTTAGGACAGTTGTCGTGCCTCTTAGCTCATCACGACGCACATCCAGCCTCGAGCCCCGCCCGGTGTGTTTGAACGTCTTTAGTATCACGATCAGTGCCATGGCTAAGTCTGAGCCAGAGGATCCATTAGAGCTGATTGAAGAGCACAAGGGTACAGACGTAACCCTGAGAGAAGGTGACAAGAACACACACACACGCACGCACGCACGCACACACACACACACACACACACACACACACACACACACACACACACACACACACACACACACACACACACACACACACCACACACACACACACACACACACTTTAGAAGCTAAAAGGTCCAGAGTGTGAGTGTGAGTGTGTGTGTGTGTGTGTGTGCGTGCATGCGTGTGTGTGTGTGTGTGTGTGGTCCCCATGGAATCAATTATTACAGAGTTATAACTTGGTTTGACGTTTGGTTTAGGTTAGTCTCCATAAATGTAAGTCAATGTTATGACCTCTAAAATGGCAGACACACGACTTTATGATTTATTAATCTGCTAGTGCATATTTCGTAATACTGACCCTATGAGAAAAGCAGCTGTAAATGTATCTGAACTGAGCAGCTCTGCAAAACCTTTCAAGATTGGTTGAATAATATTTAGAAGTTCTGCTAGATTCTAGTGGCATAGTGTGTGTGTGTGTGTGTGTGTGTGTGTGTGTGTGTGTGTGTGTGTGTGTGTGTGTGTGTGTGTGTGTGTGTGTGTGTGTGTGTGTGTGTAAACTAAATGGACACCTAAATATAGAAGGAAAAATGCCTAGGTGTTACTAATAACACAAGTGATGGCTCTGCATAGACCCTGAAACTGCCACCCCCCATCATTGCTTTCATTCTTTATAGCTGGGTTTAAAGTGTGTTCTGTGAAAAAGGTTTATAAGCTCCATGTGTTATGTTCTATGTTCTGTTCAATATGTTTAATCTATTTTATTTTTGCGATCAGGGTGACTAATTCCATTAAAAAAAAGCACAATCTTAAGTGTATATGATTTGGCAGCATCTAGTGTTGAGTTGCAGATTGCAGCCAACTGAAAACCCCATCCAACTCCCAGGAACAACCCGGCTAGGACAGTTTGACAGAGGAGAGGGTTTAGTTCGATACAGTTGGAAAGATATTGATACATTTGAACTTGACGGATCAATACATCAAAAAACTAAACATTCTTGAATCACAAAAAAACTTCTCTCAACAACCTTAATGGGTAAACAACAAGCTACACCCTAATTGTCATAAAAACCCCACTAATTTGAGCTGGGCCCAGGGACTAAGTGCAACAGTGAAAATACATAGTGCAAACATTTTCAATAATAACCCCGTCATGGGCTACAGTACCATGCTACCAACATCATTGTACTCGTTAATGGTCTCCTGTTAGTTAAACTGCACCAATACGTTTGAAAAAATAATGAATTTGCTTTGTTTTGCTGAACATTTTTATTGAAAACAGTTAATTACTTTCCCGTCTGTTATTCAGTAAAATGCTAGCAAAACCATTTCACTACATTAATGTTCTCCCACTGGTTGTATATAATTTTTAAGAAATAAGCTTTTTCAAACATTTAAATAATTGTTTGTTTTGGGAAACATTGAATAACTCCACTTTTATACATTCAAGTTCTACCAACACCACTTAGCACATTAACTGTCTCCTGTTTGTCAACAACAACACCAATTGGTTTGGAAAAATATGCTTTGCTTAATTTTGTTGAACATTGTTTATGTCTGTCATACAGTAAAACGCTAGCAAAACACATTTATGGACTACCAGTGGTCAAACTACAACACTTAATTTGAAGAAATATGCTTTTAAATAATTGTAATATTTATTTTATTTTTTGAAATATTTAATAACTCCACTGTTAGACATTCAAGTGCCGCCAAAATCACCTAGCACATGTCTCCTGCGTTATACTACACTACTAAGTTCGGAGAAATGTGCTTTCCCTGTTTTTGGTGATTGTTTTGTGGAAAATATTCAATAACTTCTGAACTAGAGGGTTTTCTGTCTTTGGTTGTGTAAGAGAGGAGTAGGTTCACTGGAGAGGAGGTGAGAGGAGGTGAGAGAGGGGAGACAAACCATGGATGATGGGCCGGGTGCTTTAGAGAGCACAGAGACAGTGTTGATGGGGTCAGGCTCCAGCACATTGCAGACTGACAGTGTTTGGCTGGGTGTCACATCAGGACGCAGCGTTATGTCACAGGCAGAAGGTCACATGATTGCTCACAGTCGTAATACAGCATTTCACACACACACACACACACACACACACACACACACACACACACACACACACACACACACACAAAAACATACATACACACATAGACACACAAACACACACAGGCAAAAACACACATAAACATACAAACACACAGCGTGCAAGTGCTGAAAAGTCACTGTAATCCAACATAACTTCCAAAATGTGTCCCCCCTTCAATATGCCTTAGCCTACATCAACATACAAACCATTCAATCAGGATATAACATTTCATAATGTATACCTAAATAACCAAAACCAAATGATGAATGTCTAAGACTGTTATAGAGGGAATCTCAGAAGGATAATTAAACGAGTTGCAATATCTTAACCTTCATATTCTTGCAATTGCTGAAAAGCTACACTTTACAACTTCATCTGTCCAATTATCTGCAGCCAGAGTGAGAGAAATGTTAACCTTTAAGACCATAGCACAGATATGAGGTCCAGTCTGGACAGAGGACAACTGTTAGGTGTATATGCAGAGAAAGAGATTTGATCATTTATTTTATAATAACAAAGGATTTGTTATATCTGTTTTTTGGTAATCAAAATGGAAAACATTTCACACATACCCATAAACAGTCATGGTGCCTTTATTTTATACAGTGGTCAGTTTTACATTTGTTGGGACATTTATGAATAATACTTTTTTTTAACTTTTTAATCTATTTATTTATTCGCTTGCATTGCCAGTCATCTTGAAGTTGGGCTTGAGGTTGTACACAAGTAGTATCGTCACTCAAAAACAACCTGCTTCTTCATTAATTGTCCACTAGATGTCACTCTAATCTTAAGTTTGAGATATCTCGAGGAGAAACGCCAATAATCATTTTAATGTCTTTGATGGAGCTTGTAATGTGCTAATAAAAGGAAGACTTAATTTATTTCATGACACGATGGAACAATCATTGTTTGTATGTCATTTTTGTATATTTGGACCAAAATGATTCAACATAAAACATATAAAAGTATTTTAGTGCTTAATTTGAGCTTCTTTGTTTTCATAGAGTTTATTTAAACATACATTATTCCTGGATTTGACAGAATACACAGATGTTTTAACTCAGTTTTGCTTCATCAAAATATTTACCTTCATTTCCATGTTTTGTGTCTTATCTTTAAATCAACACAGTTTTCTTTCAGACCTTCAAAAACTCTGCAAGATTTATTCCATAATCATATTTATTGTACAACTGCATCAACAGGATTTTGACTGTAAGATTGTTATGGTTGTTTTCATGTACTGTATTATTTCTGGAGACTGTAGCTGTATCTCTAAATGTTTTTGTGTTGTTTCCAAAAATGCAGATGGATATTTAGCAACATTTTCTCTCAAAAGTATGCTTTTTATGCATTAAACTAAATCACACATTGTATATAGCAGGCCAATTACTCAGATGATGAGCGATAGTGTCAGTGGTTCTCCTCAGCAGAAATACTGATGTGCTATCTGAAATATGATACAGCCAACACTGCACTTCAAGAGTAAATCAAAGAGCTCTTTGGTGTTAAGCTAAAAATCAATCTTGGGTTAAGACTCATGTGGATTTGAGGAAGAGTCTTTTAAGGGGATTGTGAAGACAGCACAGGTCCGTCAGACCAGCTTTATTTTACCCTTTAGGTTTTTGAGACATTGTGTGAACTGACCTTTGCCTGTTATTATATTAGTGCAGGGGTGTACACACAAAGACCCCAGACACAAATCTCCCCTCTCAGTTGTACAGGAGTGTTGGGTTCTTGCAATTTATCTTAGAAACAAAATAATGACTCCTAGCCAAGGACATGTTTTTATCATTGGTTACAATATAAATAACTTGAGCATTCCTTTGCTAAGAAAGCAGTGTTCAAAAAAAGTGGGAGGGCCGAGGATTGAATCCCTGGGGGCCCAGAATACAAATGTTCCATGGCAAAATTGACAACATAATGTACCCTGTACAAAACCTATTTATCATGCATTAGGTCTCTTTGAACTCTGAGCACAGTTATTAGGCATGGACCCGAACATAACTCTAACCATGAATGACTTCTGCTACTCAGGATCATGTGATGTGATTGAAAGCAGAACAACTAAAGTACTAAATGCATTATGTGGTGAAAGTTGTTTCCCAGGTCAAGAATGAACTTTAAACCTCATGTAATAAACAAAGAAGAATCACAAGGTGTTTATGATGACTCCACTTATGTGCCAGGTTTATGACGAAAGCACAGTGCTCTATGTAAACATAATGAATGGAGAGTTGTTTCATAAAGTCTTCTTCATAGTAACAGCTTCACTGCTTCTATGAATTAACCAATTGCCTCTAAACAGACCACAGTCTTTCTCTTTCTGCAGCCTGAAGGAATAATGTTCATGAACTTAAGTCACATTTCGACATTTCTTACTGTTTTGCACGCTGCTACAGAAAGACACACGTTTCCTGTTACAGAGATAAACACATCCTTACTGGACTTATCATAAAGGCATTACAGCAGGCAATACAGATGTTAACCATCCATTGTGACAAAAGGCTACTACATTATAAACAGTTGTAATAATAAGTTAACTGAATAATATTCACATTATCAGGACAATTTAAGTCATAATGCACTATGTTTGCATCATATAGCATACCTGGATTATGTGTTCTTCTGTTAAAAAACACAATCATGAAACTCTGCTTTAACGTTTGGTAGTTGAAACTGTAACAGTGCATGTTTTAAGATGTGCATGTTTTGCATGTAAACATCTTGATACTGTAATAGGCCAGCTGTTGGGACATTTAGTTAATACAAAATATATTTCCTAGTGCATGATATCAGTCTTCTCATCCAACTCTTGGAAGGACAATGTTGTTTTCTAAGAACATGTATACCTATTTGTCACCCCAATGCATGCATGATGTCAAGGTTTACAAGTATGACGTTGAGTTTTACAAAGGGCCCTCGAAGGCACCATTATGTTTTTGCAGAGCTTTCCAGTGAACAGTTAATGTCTCTGGTGGCCGTCCTTTTTCCTTCTCCTCCCACACAGCCACACAGCCACACCAGTAAACACACATTACTGTACAGTGAGTGAGTAGCTGTCCGTCCGTGTTAGGGCTCTTACAGGGACACAACGAAAGAGAGATGGCTCAAACCGACAGCCAAAGTTCAACTTTCCCCGAGATAGTGGAGTTAAACGTGGGTGGGCAGGTGTATGTGACCCGGCTTGAAACTCTCACTGCGGTCCCCAACTCTCTGCTGTGGACCAAGTTCACCCAGAGCTCCCCGGGAGACCTGCCTAAAGACGGAAAGGGCCGCTTCTTCTTCGACCGGGACGGCTTTCTCTTCCGCTACATTTTGGACTACATGCGGGACTCTGAGCTTTTCTTGCCCGAATTTTTCAAAGAGAGGAGACGACTGCAAAAAGAAGCGGAATTCTTCCAGTTACCAGAGCTGTCGAAGCGACTGGCATCGGGCAGCAAAGACAGCTTGTTCACGGAGGACAGTGGGGAGCCGGAGGAGGCTGAGCTCAGCTCCCCGGTCACCTCCTCCTCCTCCTCCTCGGGCACTACGCTGCGCTCTCCTGGGGCCAGCGCCGGCTACATCACCATTGGGTACAGAGGCAGCTACACTATCGGGAGGGACATCCAGGCAGACGCTAAGTTCCGCAGGGTTGCCAGAATTACCGTGTGCAGCAAGATATCTCTGGCTAAAGAGGTTTTTGGAGAAACCTTGAATGAGAGCCGCGACCCGGACCGCCCTGCTGACAAATACACCGCCAGGTATTACCTCAAGTATAACTTTCTGGAGCAGGCGTTTGACCGGCTGGCAGAGGCTGGTTTCCACATGGTGGCCTGTAACTCCACCGGGACCTGCTCATACGGCAGCAACGACCCGGGGGAAGACAAACTGTGGACTAGTTACACCGAGTATGTTTTCTCCCGATGAAGTGACTGAAGACTGATGTCTGGTACATTCCTGCTCACGATCTCAGTTAACAATTGGAGCAATATTAGTTACAATAGTTATTTCTTTAACGTTTCATTAACATTCCAAATTGGCTCTTCCAGCGTTCATTGTCTTGTGTTTTTGTAACTATCTGCTCTGTGAACCAGCCCGAGTTAAACTTTTCTGCTATTTTGTCCTCTGTTCTGCAAGAGGAGCACACTCCACTATGAAACCTAAATGTCATTGCTAAGTGAGGAGTAAAAGGCAAACCTACTTTTATATGTCATTAACTGGTCGAGTTGGCCTATTAGCCTTTTTGGCTTTCACAGAGACTGCTTTGTTCTTATCTAATGACATGTTTACTCAAGGTGGCAGAAATGTAAGAAGCTGGTTTCTTTTGATCCCCACTGAACTATACTTGCATTGTCAGTAGTGGAGAGGCCGTTGGAACACCAAACACTAGGAATGTTCTGTAAATAGCCTAATGTTTAACTAAATTCGGGAGTCTTTAATGTTGGGATTGATGGATAAGAACAAAATGTGCTTCTTTGATATTCTACCTTAACATACTATATTACTTTTTTTGTATTATCAACCACACTTGTGGTATCACTGTTTTCAAGATGCTACAGTTATGTTACATCTATGAGCTGTTGTCATCGTTTTTCTTTCTAGGTATAAAGCTATAGCAAATAAAGTGTGACATCGTAAAAGTATTCATCCCCTTGAATTCACTGTGTATTTGATTTGTCTGAATACATTTTTTTTTTCTTCTTATCAGGTCACCAATTTTGTTGGTGCTTTCACTATGAAAAGCATTTTAGAAGTTGATGAGATTAGAAAATTGTATTTGGACATTGTGATCATGGGATTTCCCTCCAACATTCATTACATTACATTTTATTTAGCTGATACTTTTATCCAAAGCGATTTACAATAAGTACAAGAACCATAAAGATTCAAAGTCGGAACAACAAAGAAAGTGCAGATATATTCACTTCAAACAAGATCATACCATAGTAAATGCTGGTGAATTAGTTACAAGATATAGACGTTAAGAACCAAACCACGGGAAACGATGACGAACTGACAAAGAGCACAAGGGAAAGCAAGACTAAATACACACAAGGGTAATCACAAAACAAGACACAGCTGGGTAGGAGAAGTGAAACGGGCAGCAGGTGAACACAATAAGACAGGAGGGAAACTAAAGACAGGAAGTAAAACTAGACAAGACACAAGAGGTAATACAAAAATAAATAAACAGACTGTGACACAAATCCACCCCAACCTCAGTAGACTATATTGGCACAAAATAGTAATTTCATTTAATTTGTTCTGAATTAAATCAGATTGTATTGTTTTTAACATTAGATGTCAACAACACATAATGAATTCAGAGGTCACTGAATTAAGAAGAGAGAGAGTTTTAACAGAAGAACACGAAATCCAGGTATGCTATGACACATTGTCCTGATAATGTGCAACTTGTTGTAACTGTTACAGTGTAGATAGTACATTTGATCAAACTCAGTTTGCTGTCAAGTCATGTGTTTCCTAGTAAAGACTGAAGTCATGCTACTAGAATACACAAATGATGGACCTTTCTCTTTTACATGAAAACTCAATTGTGCTGATTACTGCTTATTACAAATTATTTAAACTAAATTTAGGAAGAGTGAACTTGTATTTACCCTCATATAGGTTGAAATGAATATACAACTTTTACAAATTCCTGTCAAATCAGTTTCAGCTAAATTGCCTCTCCTTATACTTTAGCATGATTTATGTCCAGTCCAAGATAAAAGCCAACAAATTGTAGCCAAAATAAAAACTTGGTAGCCGATCTGGCAGAGCATAGCAGAGTGTCTCTGTGCGACACAGAAGAGCTCTGTTATCTCCCCCGAGCAGGATGGGAAGGAGGAGGAGGGGGAGAGGGGATTTGTCTTTGGCTGACAAGTACAGTAATCAAATGTCTGTTCTCTCATGGGTTCCTGGGGCACAAATCCAAATTATCCAAGGATCAAGTCTAATGAAAAAGGACTTTGTGTGGGCTGTGTAAGGCAGTACTTGAACAAATGTGTAAAAATAAGCCAAGTTCAGAAAGATGAAAAATATGGCCTGTTTTGATTGATTTGTTCCTTACGTAACTCTATATGCAAACAAAATCATATAAAAATATACACAGCCACAGCCACAGCCACTGAAATTCGCACATACACACACTCCCACACACACTTCTGCCACCAATGAGCTTTTGTAAGAGCTTCAAAGATAGACATGTCAACACAAGAGACCTCATATCTGCTGTCAGCTGTAGCTGCCATCTGGACAGGAAAAAGGAAGGATCGACCGCAACTCTTCCTCTAGTGCGATCTCCAGAAACAGGTCACAATACTGCTCCGCTGTCTTCGACAAAAACACAGCAACTGGGGCTCATAAAGTCAGACACATTGGTCTTAACTGTATGTCTTACTTTGAATGATTTAGGAGAAAACAATAATGGATGAATGCTTTAAATTGCTGAGTGGCAATGACACCCTATGAAATGTTATGATTAAATTATCAGAGTAGGGTAGCGTAGAATCCAACAATTTCCATGTGCAGCCATCACTACTGCAATGTCTGAGCCAAATGACTACCTACCTTCATGTACATTTTGATTATATAACTAGAGTGAATATGTCAATGTTTCTCAATATTGTAGTGAACCAGCACCCTTAAGGCAATGAATTTCACATGTTTTACTTTATGGTAAAATGTTTACTACATCATATGCAGAAAACAAATCTTATAGCACAACAGGCCATTCTTTACCTGCATATTACACGGCTTATGCAGCTTGAGTATAACCCATATAAATCAATTGTATCCCTGTTATTTTACATTAAATCACATGGACATTTATCAACTTGAATATTCTCAAAGTTTCGCAAAACAGATAAGACACATACAACACTTCCTTAAATGTATTTTTTGTTAGTTGCTCTAATCACTGACTGTTGTATTATAATACTGACCTTGTGTGTGGTGTGTATTGTGTGTGTGTCCTTGATAAAAACACCCCCGAAACACATTTCACTTTATGTATGCTACTTCTTTGCTGTAAACCAAGCACACACACACACACACACACACACACACACACACACACACACACACACACACACACACACACACACACACACACACACACACACACACACACACACACACACACACACACACACACACACACACACACACACACACACACACACACACACACACACACACACACACACACACACACACACACACACACACACACACACACACACACACAGAGATAAAAGAACACACAGCGTGCAGGATGGAGACAGATAAAGAGAGCCACATTAGCCAATTTGCAGAGTTGGAGATAACACAGCTTTCTTCATATCAGCCTCTATGTGTTAAATCTATCACATTTTCTCTCGCAGTATCTGCCTTCAGCTCACTGCAACCTACATGTCTTATTTTTTTGTATTCTAATATAGACACATTACACTGTTCACAAAGAGAACAACACATGAATAATTAATGAATTCGATGTGTTTCTCTCTGTTTAAGTGTGAGAGCTGAAAATACAATAGTTTGGCCTTTGGCTAAAGATAAGAACATTCTGCCTCATTTTACATTTTATCTGAAATGTCCTATTTACAGCAGAGCTCTTTCAAAGCCAATGGCAGCAGTGGCTGCTCAATCACCAATACTTTATTGCAGGATTTCTTAAATGCAGGCTTAGTTGTGAAGAAAAAGAGTAGGAAATTAGGTAACCTTGCAGAATTTTTCTTTTTTCTTTTACCAACTTGAGAAATTAATAAACACTGATTATAGATTCAACAACGAAACAAGACTAAACATTTCCAGAAAGAAGTGAGGATGGGTTATTTTCTAATTATACAGTATTTTCTGAAGAACTAACAGAAATGTTTTGGCTCTCCCTAACATTAGTTCCAAAGCCAGAACAAAGCTAATTACTGTAATAGAAAGCCAGCAAGCAACACATTTTACAATCCTTTAATCCCTTTAAATCTACTTAAAATGGCAATAAGTCTTTATCAACTAAACAAGGATTTCACTGAACACAAAACAATATAACATCTGCCTACCAGAACCCCAAAATATCCCTAATGACAATAGGAGCTACACTTTTTAGTCAATTAGCTAACAGGCTGTAGCTTTATGTACAGGCATACGAGTGGTATACAAAATCAAATGTTGTCCCTTTACATTCTGTAAAGTTTCGTATTAAATGCAGTAAAGCAGGACAAATCTGAGCTTCCTCTTTCTAAAGGTGTTTTTCTGTTCTTGAAGTTTTTATCATTGTTTCAGTTGCATTGGAAATGTTTACATTTTCCATTATACTGAGCACCTGTATGACTTAAAATTTGAACTTGACATTTCAATATTGATCTTGGAAACAGCAACAAAAGAATCTCAACTCAAGGTCCATTTACTCACTGGTTCTCAAGCTTGTTTCAGAGCTCTTTAATCTCTTCAGTAATACGAGCAAACACTTCCCTGTTTGATAAAACCGTAATAGGATTTGCAGCCATTGCCTGTTAATGTAGAGTAAACATATTGTAACAAAGCATATCGTAGGCTTACACCACTGCAGACTCATTCTGTTAGTGTTTGCCACCTGAACCAATCACTATCCCAGTAAAGTGTTTGTATTACCAGGCAGTTAAACCATTAACGCTCCATACATTACTTCAATCATTAACAGTGATTCTGAATTGTGTTCAACTAAAAACACATGTTTTTAAGGCAAGCATTAGTTACTCACTATAGTAAATATGATATGTTGCTTTGTTTGGAGTGTGATAACAAGCCACAATCTATAATGTTACAGGCTGTTTCTTGAATATTGACACTCCTTCCCCGTGGCAATGCGATGAAGATAACTTTCATCCTGTAACATAACTCAGTTTTATTATCGGACAGTTTTGTTATGATAAGAGATTATGCGTCTTGATATAACCTAATTTCCTCTTCAGTTACAAGAAGTGAAATCTTGCAGTGCAGTTTATTATAGGATTCATCATTTTTTTGTGTGTGAGCAGGTTCAGGTGAGAGAACCGCATGAAGATGTTCCCTTCAGGGGAGAAAAGGTCAGCTGCAGGCAAATAAAAACGATAATAAACTCTAGGTTTAATTTAGCCTCTCCCTAACAGACTCTGTTAAGGGCAGTGTGACATAACCCTGCTTCAACTTGCGAAATCCGAGCAATAAAATAAGACACACCTGCACATCTTCTGCTATCTTGCAGCTAAAGCCACAGCAATGCAATTCCCAATTATAAAAAAACTCAGCTCATATCCTGTTTTTAAAACAGAAGTAAGAACTTTATAAAGTACAGCCTTGTTTTATTACTTGCAGCAGCATTAAGGTCTGTAATTCTGCTCCAAATATGGGCTTACATATTATTGTATTAATTCTAACTGGCTCAACAAATGTTATAGTGGAAGAATCAAGCTGCAGTCATGAGCCTTTGAAAATTCAAATGACTTTTTTCAAGTAAAGAACATTTTGTGCAAGACAACGTTAAAATAAAAACAACCAGTTTTTTTAACCTAAATATATAAACTGGAATCCATTCACAGTAAGAATGCATGAAATTACAGTAAACAATTTGCTACATTTTGGTGCTTAAAATATTTGTAGAATTCTCTGCGTCAATTTGTTATGGCTTTTTTGTAAACTGTTAAGCTGCATGTCATCAGCCGGGGGAGGGGGAACCATAAAACCCAGGTCTAGCTGCAGACAGACGGATTAAAACTTGTGATCCTCCAGTGTCCATGTTATCCGTCTCCTGCAAATATTCAACCTCAGTATTCTGAGCATAAAGCTCTGTCTCCCTGTCTGCTCTCTGTAGTTTTGTTGGATAGAGGCAGGGTGTAAATGTCGCCAGCCTCCGCTGAGCTGCTTTCAGCTCCCAGCAGCAGACCGGAGATTGGTACAGCTCCCAGTGACAAAGCTGAGCCTTGCACTGTGCCGGTAAACTAAAAGGTAAAAGGCTGCCCGCATCAATCAGCTGCAGGGAACAGAAAGCAAGAGAGGAAGCATCCTCCTCCCCTGCTGTGGCTGCAGCCAGCTTCCTCTCACAAGAAGTGCAGCCCAACATCTCCCTCCCTCCAGGGCTGTCTGAAAGGGCAAGATGTGGAGGGAAGTGTGTCTGGGAGATTGCTACTAAGGTCATTTTAATTTGAGCTTTAAGGCCATCTCATGAATAGAAAGTTACTACATTATTGTTGGTTTTGTGCACTGGTTCAACAAAGCAATACCTGCTATTTGAATCCAAATAAATTGGCTTTTTAAAAACAGAGAATGGAAAAAGTATAGCAATGGCCGTCTGTCCTTCATTTTGGTCCACTTTAACATCTCAACAACTATTCAATGGATTTCCTCAACCTTTGGTAACACAATTAATGTCCCCATCTAAAAAAAAAAGTCATAACTTTGATGATCTCTTGACCTCCATATACTGTAGGGCCATCATCAGGTCAAAATGTGTCCAATATTTGACATTTGATTATGAACCAAACTGATGAGATCACCATTAGCCTTTTTGTTCCGTGCAAATTAATCAGTGTTTGCATGCTAACACCAGGAGGGTGAACACAGTAATCATTAGATCTGCTAAACATCAGCAGGTTAAGGTCATTGTGAGCATGTTAGCATGCAGAGTTAGCATTAAGGTCAAAGAGCCTCACAGAGCTGCTAGCAAGGCTGCATCATAATTGGCTAGATATTCAGTCGTTTTCCATTTTAGAATATGTTAATTGCCAGCACCTGCATTTAGCTATGTTTGTAAGAGTAATTAACTGATATTTAATCAAGGTAAAGGAAGCTAAAGTTATTCTTCAAAGAAGCGTCAACCTTTGTATTGCCTTTATGCATGACACATATGAAATTAAGTCATAATAGTAGCTTAAGTGAGGACTGTAAAAACAGACTCAAGGTGTCCTGCATGTATGTCTGTTGAGTTGGACGTCTTTATGTCACTCAGCCTGTCTGGTAGGGCTCTGGACAATGTTAGAGCAGAGGACACTGTCCAGATATCCACGGGGCCCAGACACGCACCCTTCCTCTTTACTGTTTCCTGTGTCAGCTGTTTGATTGCGTTTTAACGTCAAGTTGTGTTACACACTCAACTGTTTCCTGTGTTAAGAGAAATAGGTCTCAATCGTAATTAAATCTCAAAAGGAGCAGTTTGTGTGGATCTGAGAGCTTATTGTGTGTAGGTGTGGGTTTACTGTGGGCAGTGTGGGCTCCCACACGAGACACTTGTGGGCAAGCTGTGTTGGCCATGGCACGTCATCAACATGTACATTTCAGTTGCTCAAAGTTAATCTTATTCACTCGGCAAACCTCATAGAATAGGTTTTTTATGTATTGGATAAAAACTAAGAAAATAAGCATGTGTTAGCAAAGATAAACATTATTAAAAGATGTCTTCAGAGAATTGACTAGGAGAGAGTCAGTAGACGCCGGGCAACGTTTTGCTCATGAGAAAGCATGTGGCCATCTGAACAGAAAACCTCCCACAGAACCTTTCCGGGGAGAGTTTTAATGAGAAACAATTGCATACAGCCACACAGGCAGCATAGGGAATATTCTTTGCCAAAGATTAGGGTCATGCTTTTCCACTTGGCTACTGTGCATCATAAACCAGAAAAACAGCAACAGTAGTTCTTAAGAAATGTTCCAGTGATGATCAAGACAGATCTCTTCTATCATGTGTCTCATCATGGTAACCTATTCAGATTTGCACTTGTCAGTTAAACATTTCAAATCTTACTGGATTTGATTTTTGCAAAAAGGAAGCTTTAAATCAATCCCGTAAATCTTTTAGCCCTCAAGCTAAATTTGAACTAATGTCTCCTGCCCGTTCAGTTACACTCCACTTTTTTTTCACTGTCCTGTGATATTTAAAATGGGTCAGGCTGGAGTCACAAGAGTCATCTAAAACAGATGGAGCATGTCAGCGCTAAAAGAGGTCTCTGTGTGTGCCTTTAGGGAACTGATCTCTCCCCTTCAAAAAGACCAGGTCAGAGTTAACCATGAAAACATTTTCCCTCCATCAGGCCAAACATGCTTGATGACCGATGTTTAACGTCTCAGTTTGAATGTCTCTGGTGCAAAGAGAACTCCAAGAACCATGTAGTTGCTGCAAAGACAATATAGATAACAAATAAAAGATTTTCTGGCTGCTGCCTTTAATCACCCACACTATCTGAATTTAAAGGTGAAATAAAGACAACCGTGACAGGAGAGTGTCAGTGAGGTATGTGCGAGCTGTTGCAAATGTGTGATTTCCATTGCCAAACAACTTCCTCTTGAGGAAGAAATACTGCTTTATGCTGCTCCAGTACTGATCACTCACATATGTCACATTACTGCAATGTGCCTTGGTGATCTCAAACTCATAACAAACTTCTCAAATATCCACATCTCACTATGACTTTTTGTTTACCACAGTGAAAACACAACCACAGACTCATCCCAAACTAAATGCTTTAGGTCACTTCTCCATTAAAAGGCCTGAGGACAGACAACGTTCTCTTGCTTAACCAATTTCCTGTAAAAAGGTCAGTTCACCCAAATTGCACAAAACATCCTGCTTGCAACACAATGGCATACAAAAGCACAAACAAGTTTGAAAAGGTTTTGGTTTAAGTTAATGGACAATGTATACTCGCTGCAGTGTGAAAGTGTTTCAAAAATGTTTTACAGATATTCCGAAAGGCAAAAGAGATCCTTTATACTTTAAGAAGTGCACTGTCTCAGCTGTTTATAAATACAGATTCTGGTTTCCATTAGTACGTATTGCCAAAAATTGAAAGCAGTTGGACTGTCAAGAAATACAGTAACATACAAGGAACAGATATGTCCTTATCTCTGTTTAACCAAACACCACTAACGTCTACTAACATCACTAGAGTCGGATATAGAAAGAAAGATAAATCTTCTTAAAAGTATATACAGTATGTAATCACAACAAATATTCATGTATTTGAAGCAAAAACATTTATTGAGGATGTGGTGGGTGGCACAGATAACAGAATAAATACCAAGGTTTCTTTTAAACTTACCTGATAAACATGAGAAACTGACTAAAAGGGTTATTTTTCAGCTCCTAACCCACAAACCTTACTGCATAAAAGCAAACGGGCACACATAATATAGTCAAATTGTATTTCTAAATTGTGTTTATACATTCATCACAAATGAAATGCTAGTGAATTAAAGAAATAAAATGTTGCATTACACAAAAGATTAGAAGATGAACAAAAGGTCATACACAAAATCAGAGCAAGCAGAACATTGTTGACATTTAACGACTAGAGATGAGAGTCATGGCTGCAGGGTACTTTCAGATATTTAAATAATTGTTTATTTACCTCATATAAAAATGTGCTGCATCCGTGTACTGTAGCTGCTGTTAATTATTGGATTCCCATTACTAGATGCCATCGTTTTAACTAGAAAAATATATTAGTGATAGTGGCAAGTTTCTGTAGTTAACTAGTTTCAATGTCTTAAATGTTGCCATCATTAAACATCAAAATATTGTAGATTACAGATCTTAAATATTCAAACCATGTGTTACAGCTTACATCATTTGGGCATATATAAAGTTCATGTGTAAGCACATTATGAGATTCACATTCTTTTTTACTATGAGACCAATGATGCCACCCTCTGGTAGAGAAAGGAATAACAAATACCGTAATATTTAGTGCACTTTATTTACAAAGACATAATCAGTTACATTCCCATTTTTACTTGAGAAATACATATTGTATAAACAAGTTATTTATCCCAAAGTGCACTTGGTGAGTTTACAATAGAACAGAAAGGGCTTCAGTAAGCTACCAGTTAAAATGTGCCTCAGTACAAAGGTTATATTACCAAGGAAGATCTGTTATCTTTAATGCACTATTGGACAAATATATCACACAAGGATGACGAAAAGCAACACCAACGATAAAATAAAGGCCTAAATCAAACTTATAATTCCCATTATTACTTTATTTCATATATTAAATCTACATAATCTTGGAAACAACTTCGCAAATTAACAGGTCATGTGCACTAAGTACATTATTAAACCACATGTGATTAAAAAACAGCCATAAGAGTCTACTTTACATGTGGATCCACAGGCTGTCATGATTTTGTATCACAGGATAGAGTTACAGTTTTACCGGTCATTAATGTGGGAGAAGCATCATGTCTCAGCTGTGTGGACGATGATTCCTCTGTGTTTTACAGTTTTATGAAACAGAAGTTCCCAGCGATTGTGACGCTTAATCTGTGATCTGGAGTATGCTGTCTTGGTCACATGGAGGGGGGACCAGCAGCTAAAATGTTAATATGCATTATTAATAACAGTTAATTAAATGTACGTTTCCTGGTGAGTTATTAAGCACAGTCAAAGAACATTTGGTTGAAGTGGGTGATTACTGCTATGAAATTGGCAATAAAAAAACGATTTTATGGAGGAAGAAAGAACAAAGCTGTAGTGGGAAAGCTAGTGACATGAGGTACAGAAACTGTGAGGTGCGATAAGTTTCAGAGAGAATCAGACTTATTGTTTAAGAAAAGCCAAATACTCACACTTGAGTTGGAAATAGCACGGCTCACAGTGGGGCTTCCTGTTTCGGATTCGAACCTGGACTCCAGTCTCACTTCCTCCGAGATGTCGGTGGCAGCCCACACACTGGGAAAAGAAGAAAGTGGTGAGAAGACAAACCTAAAAAAGGACTACCTAAAGTTCATCAGTCGGAGCTGTGACGTGGGCTTTCTGTGACCAAATCATTTCACCAGATTATCTGCCACCAAAGCATGGAAACTTTTGTTCTGCATTAAACACACAAACATTATATATATATTGTGTGTTTAATGCAGAACAAAAGTTTATATATATATATATATGGAAACCTTTGTTCTGTATTAAACACACAAACATTATATATATATTGTGTGTTTAATGCAGAACAAAAGTATATATATATACATACATATATATATATACATATTCTAAGTGCTGTGTGTGTCTGTAACTTATATGGAGCAGAGTTTTACAAAAGAAAAGGAATTCACTTTAACGTCTACATGCTAATGGATATACAGGCTGTCTACATATGTGAGTTCTCTGCAGGTGAGATTTCACAATAAGCATCTAAAAGCAAAGCGGGACAGCGGGATGAACTCTTCAAATAAACCAATCACATGAAGAAAACTAGAGACAGAGAGAGAAATAGCACACAGGACTACAACACCAGACATGACCCGAGGCCAGATACCTTATGAAGACGAAGAAGAAAAAAGAAAACTAGGCAGCAAAGATAGAAGCGTTGAAATGCTTCTGCTAGCAGGCGCTTAAGGGTTATTTTGTTGTAACTACAGTTATGAGATACTCCTGTTGACCTCGCCAAAGGTGCGGTCACATTAGTCTTCAGTCCAATTACATTTTACTACAATAAGCACAGAAAAAAGGTGTCATGTCACATATCTGACATGAGTAAAACAGTGTAGAATAATTTTTGAATTATGTAGGTCTTAGTATAGTTTCCATCCAAATGTAGCGTACATTTCAAGAATACATTTTAGGTTGCTCGTGACTTGTATTAATTAATTGAAAGATGAATGAGAGTAACTAAGATCCCCATGTGGAAAATGGGATGAAATAATCGCTCATTTGTATAATTTATTATCCTGAATGTCCATATGTCATTTTTCTATTTATTTTATTTCTAAATCATCACAACTGTATTTGACTTTTCTCTGTAAAGCATTTTGCTATGGACGTGCCATTTCAAAACAAGCTCTATAAATACATCTTGATTGACTTGTTTATTTTCATCATGTTCATATTTAGTTTTCAACAGCTGCCACTTTATCTCTTAATAAATTATTTTTAATATTCTGTGATTTGAGGTTTTTAAGATTTCTTGCTTTTTCACTCATGCACATTTTCACTTTGTGCATTCAAATACCAAACAGTTGGAAGGAGATCATAAGGCTTTAAGTCTGGCAGTATAATATTGTGAATTGGGACTGGAGCTACTGTAACCGCACCATGACCCCGGTCATGACCCCTCACCTTGAAACAGGCGAGGTGGAAGCAGAGACTAAGGGTCTCTATGACAATGGCTGCCCCACTACCCAGGACACGCTCACACACACAGCAAGTCCTCCTGCCACTGACCATCCTGGGGCAGCACATGTTACAGTGTGAGGCAAAAAAGAATAACACAATGCAACAGAAGATACATACTCTTTACGTCTATGAACTAAATACCTGGGGTGATGGGAGGAATCAAATGTACTTTTCTGGGATAGTATTGATCCAGTGCTGTAGCGAGAGGAGGAGTTCCTGCTGGGGACACAGTAGCCTGCAGCCGCTGACTGTGGACGAGGGTAACTAAAGGTAGCGACCGAGGGGTGGGACTGACGGAGAGTATCCAGGTCATCCAGAGACTCATACCTGCAGAGAAGATGTCACATGTCAGAAATAAGAGGGAACATGAAATAACAGGGGGGAAAGGCCATTACCAAGTTTTGTGAAACAAAAAAGGGAAAGTAGCGTCCCACTAGGTCCAACTACACTCACCTCTTCATGGGAACCCCAACATAGATAGGCTCTTTGTAAAAGCTGCTGGTGCGCTGCCGAATCCAACTGTTGTCAGTCAGAAGAAGAGTCCTTTTCTTCATCTCCTGCAAAATCAGCTGCCTTTCTTTCTCAGCGTTAGACGCATACTGTCCTTTTCTTTTCCTCTCATCACCTGGACCTATCAAAGTTTGAGGGTTTAGCCCAGTACAACACATGAACCGAGGGGAATATTACAATAGAAGGTATACTGACCTCTTGTCTGTTTGTGGGTACTAGCTAATGCCGGGGTAGAGAAGGATTTTGCCCTATGGGAATGAAAAAACGTATCACACAGATATTACTACCCTGTAAATATTTGTTTTACTTTGGAAAAAAGGGCTTGCACCAATTTGGTTGCATGCAGATGTTTGCTTAAAAGGTGGGTTACTTTTTTACAAGAGGGAAAGTTAGTTGTTAATAATGCCCACCTATAATACACAAAAATAGCCAATCATCTTGGGTTTTATGAATTATTTTAGAACAAAACAATCATGCTATGCTTGCAGACATAATACAATAGGATATTTTATGCAAAAGCTTTACATTGAGAACTATAAGGTAACAAGTGCAAAGTCATTTTGAGCCAGTCTTGTTCTGACCTGTGTGCAGAGGACAGCTTAACAAAGCCACAGGAGTCCTCAGGCCTGAGGTGAAGCATGGAAAGACCCAGCAGAAGCAGGAGGAAGCACAACAGGTCAGCAAAGTAGAAAAGATCATGACAAGACAGAAAAAAGCACATGTTATTTATGCAAGTATTAATTAAATCCCTCAAACATGTCATGCAATAGTAAGCATTGTGATTCTACATGTATATAATACTGTTACACCCAGCAAGGATGGATAAGAGCTAACACCGTTGTTGAAGAGGGGAGAAAAAGCTGATTTACCAGGCTGGCCCAGATATCTTGTCATGCTGCTCTCCTTGTGCATTACTTTGAGGTGTGGTCCCTTCATCTTTCAGCTCATCTCGGTCAGAGCTCTTCTCTGCTTGTATGTTTTTGTTTGTAAATCCATTCACATGGAGTTGGGTGCTGGCAGTGCTCTCACCACCATTGGTCCTTTCAAACGTTTTTTGCTGTTAATGCATGAATAAAGAGACAAGAAAATTATTTCCATTCGATAGAAAAACCACTGCGAATTTACAGGGACTCTCAACTGAATCAGAGTGTTTCCGACAACAATTTGAAAAAACAGCGAAAGCAAGAAACTGTGCATCTTATTAGCAGTGAAGGTGAGATTTAGCACAGTAACTACAGATGTGTCACAGCTGCAGATATAAAATACTTATACGAGTCGTACATGATCACATTGTTAGGATCTTGATTAAAAAACATTCTACAAGTAAAGAATAGGTTTTGTAGATATTTCTGTCAAGGGTAACATTTGTATTTTGTTTCCTTTAGATGAACGTTTGATATAATATGTTTTTCGATCACTATAACTGCCAACTTGTGCTGTTTGATAAAAGCTCAGAGGACCAATCAACCTTACCCCTGGCTTCCAGCAAACCTCCCCCTTTGCATCTTGCTGTGCCCTCCGCCACTCGGACTCAAGCCTCTCCTGATCCCGCCTGTATTGCTCCTAAAAAAAAACAAGCACCCAGACTTTACATAAAGACTAACAAGCAGTGTGTCGGGCTGATTCTTTTGTTGGAAGGATAGTGTTCACCTGTAGGAGGAGCTCCTGCTCTTCCTGCCACTTCTCCTGACGCCTCCGATCCCCCTCGCGGTCCCACGACCAGCTGGATGAGGAGGGGCTGAGGGATGGCACCTGGAGCTGGTGATGCACAAACAGACTGCCGGCTCAAACATGATCATAGTGAAGCGCACAAACTCTTTCAACGCATATGCATAACTTCTGTTTGAACACGCATACAAGCATCCTTTGATCAAGTGCTGTGGTAACTTACATCAGATATTGCAGATTCTGACCCTCCTGCGAGAGATAAAAAAACAGGTCAGCAGAAAGATCAAGTCATGTGTAATGTCGTTTAGGATACACACATCACACAATGGCAGGGGAAACATTAGAAGACTTGAAATCCATGCAAGCACTATGGTTTATATGCATCGTGTTTTGCCTCTTTAGCGTCTTTGCACTAGATACATTGCAGACACACTCGACTTTAGTTCATCCCGCTGACCTCAACACATGTTTTATAGCATATTAGTACGTGGCACAAACACTTTGGTTACATCTTTAGCTAGAAACAGTATTAACATTAAACATGGACCTTACAGTTTCTGGAAGTTAGCCACATAGTAAACAATATTTAAGTGTACTGCCCTGCTTGATTCCCGAGTGGCTAAAAAACAATATTCACTGTAGAACAAATAATACCAAACATGTTGGACAAAATTAATACAATTATAAGTTTGTGTCACTCAATCATTGGTCATAACTATGAAATGACATATGGCTCACAAAGAGAGTTGTTTAGATTCATTCTGTAGACCTACAAATTGCCACTATTCCTGACCAAGGATTAGCAAGCCTGCTAACATATCCCCAGCCTAAAGAAAATGCACAAAAATACTGAAACAAAAGTAGTACAGAAACAATTCAGCAAGGAGCAAGGCATGCTACAGTAAATCAAAAAGGTATTCACAGGACAACACACATGTGCTTTGTTCAGCTCTTGCTGATGCTCCACAGCATGATGCTTCGAGTAGAGTTAAGACAAACACTGCACACAATGCAAACATTTACCACACAAGTAAACCCATGAGCTGAATCCTGCAGAGCCTGAAGAGAGAAGCCATTGTAGTAGGAAACACATCAGAGTCATCACAATCACAAAGGAAAGCATTATGAATGTACTTATTGTACATACAATGAGCAGTAAAAGCAGCATCTGTTGCTAAATCACATGGAGTGGTATATAGTCAGTGCTGTCAACTCTGCAGTTACCATGTAAAGCCAATAGAAGCATAATTTCATCCCCCAGGTCATATAACTATCAATAGATTTTTTGATGGAGAAATAACACTGAACTTTAATTAATAATACTACAATTACAATAGTAAGAATACTGTTAAAGTACCTACAGTAATTACTGATCATAATAGTTTTTTATTTAACTTATTCAACTGATTTAATAATTTGCATTCATTACATACCCAATAATTAACCAAGCCAAGCACCAGCTGCCAAAGCTGCGACACACAAGTCAAATAAGAATTTTACCTTTCTGTTTGAAAAACTCTTCCCTCCTTTTCTGATTTTTCCTACTAATAATATTATAATCTACATGAAGGGGAAGGACAGATATAGTGAGCAATTCAGAAAATACAGTACTTAAGGAGTTTTCTTTTAATAAAAAAGTACATGTTTGTAATGTTTTACCTTTACTTCCTGCTGTCTTGTGGCTGTCAGCAGGCTCTCCGTGAATGACTTTACTTTGTAAAACCTGGCATGGTGAAAGAACACCAACATTGACCCGATGAACACCTCTTATTAGGTGACACTATCAAAAGCTTTGTGCATCCATTTTTGATTTGAAGTGATTTACTGGCTTAAACATTGCTCACATCGTCTGTCTGCCCATTGAATTTCCTGACTGGGGTTTCTGAAGAGGTACCACTGATGGCATGGCGATCAGGGCAACCTATCAGAGAGGGCCCTGCAGAAGTCAGATTGAGGGTCACCCTGCTGCGGCCTGGCTGCTTGTGATGACTCTCCTCACTGGTGCTCCAATCTAATGAAAACAACCAGCCATCAAACCTAACACCACACTGCGTTTGTGCCCACTGTTTGGGGGTTAGAGGTACAATTATCACAAATAATTAAAAAGGTGGTTAAGGTACAACCATCTTTTTTTGGGTCATCATCTTACCCTTGTTGCCGTAGCGCCTTATGTCCATGGTCAGATGGCCGTTTTGCAGGGAAGATGTCATGTTATCCTTCCACTGGTTGTAGTTCAAATGTGCCACCGCAACTCCATTAACAGCCACAATTTCATCGTCCACACACAGCTGGCACTGCTCCGCCGGACTGCCTGAGGAGGGAGGGACAGGCGTCAGGGAAATGAAGAAAGATGAGGATGGCAAAACATTAAAAAAATAAAAAAAAGGTACCAGCTTCAGAAATGATTTGTTCCGCACAGACTGAGCTGCGGTATTGAGGACAAGGTTGCCATTTCAAATTGAAAAGTAGGCCAGTAAGCCAAAACTACATAGAGCAAGTTGACACCATACTATCTTCCTATTAAATATTTATGTTTTGGTCTTAAAAACATAAATCACACTTTGTAGTTTCCCCTGGTTTTATCCATGTTAAGTAGATGAACACAAAATACACATTAACACCCAATTTCACTGTTCATGTTTCAATAATAAAAAGAGACTTCTCTTTTCCCAGGCACATGATAACTTGCTTTGTTTAATCTAAAATTGTCTCAGTCAGATCCTTTTTATGTTTAGTGACAGTTTTTCATTCCTCTGTGTGTGCTGAGACCTGTCAGTGTCTTAAATTCCTGTCCTATTTGTAAGTGCATGAGGTTAGCACAAACAGATACACATTTAGAGCACAATGTAGCACTGCCAGCTCATCACTAAAATGTCTTGTTTCTCAATAGCCTACCATTCAAAGCAAAGACTCAACACGATCAACGTAACCATAGTGAGACAATATTTCAGCAATTAATACATAAATATAGCACAAGTCTTACCAGGCTGAATGAATTTGACTCTCGCCCCTCTAGAGTCCCAATGCGTCTGGAAACCAAAGTCTGGTCTACTGTTGGGTTTGAGAGTCAGGCTGACTCTCATGTCACTGTGATCCACCTGAAACACAGACACACGTAAAGGTGACACCCTGTGATCCAATGTCCTCTGCTTCCTGGCGGAAACTAGATCCTTCAGAATCCTGCTACACAGATATATCAAGAGATCCACACCAGTTTATTATGTACGATATGGTGAAATAGTAACAATGAAATTAATTTACTGGCTCAAAGTCTTTAATTTTATAATACAATATTAAAATGTGTCAATTATTAAATCACAACCAATAAAAGTGCCTGAAAAAAATATTTTCTAACCATTCACCTGAGTTCATTTCCTTTATCTATTCATAGACAGGCACCATCGCTGAATAAAATTGAATTGATCTCTATTTTAAATAAATAAATCCTGTCAACAAAACATTTCAAGTTCAACCGAGTTGCATCAATATACATAAAGACAACACACCTTTGGGAGGTCAATGCTTGCACTAGATTGGAGAGTGGAGCCTGTGTTGTTTTGGGTCTGCAGGCTTGAATGAGGCTGCGGTACTAGCTGGGTTTGTGTGTTCTGTTGATGGTGATATCCAATGGTCTGGAAGGAGCTCTGACTGGAGAGAGTGGCACCTTTCACCTCCTCCTCCTCCTGCTCTGGACCACTCTGCTGCGCCTGGTTAGCTTTCTTTTGTCTGACTGTAACATGCTGAACCTTCAAATGGGTGGTAGCAGTCTGTCTTTTAAGAGAAGATTTGTTGGTGGGAGAAAGAGATTCCTCTTTCTCACTATCCATCAGCAGACCCTGGTTGTTGTCTACCTGGAGATTTAACAAAGACAGGATGTGATTCGGAAGGCAGTACAAACACATTTAATTGCAGCATTGGTATGTGACTGCTAATTTAAGACAGTCTGTACTGAATGCCAACAAAAAAGACTTGTGTAAAAAAAAAAAAAAAGAAATGTAATCCTGTTGACGCTGTTCACAATGGTGCAGCAGTATTTCTATTATTAATGAGCAGGGCGATCCAAAGAAAACAAAAAGGTAACACAAGCTCACTCACTTATAGTACACACATGTACATGCCCCCAAACACCCACACAAGCACAGAGGAGATGCTCTCATTACATTAACTAGCGTGAGCTGCAAAGGAACATTGCCTTAAACATGTTCCTTTGCAGCCTCCTGAGCAGCAGCCTTCCATTAAGACAGACATATAACTGTCTAAACTTTCAAATGTAATGAGCAGGTGGCAAGTCGTTATCCTTAAAAAGCATTGACACAAAAATGCAAAATTTCACACAGAGAATGCAGAGATACACCCATGTACCGTTTACATCTGTCCCTAGACAGTATTACAGGTTTATCTGAAGGCAAAAGTGGGGTAGAGTGGTAGGTAAAAATCAATGGTTAGAGCTGGTTAATGTTTTATGTACACCTACCTTTATGCCAGGAAATTACCTCTAATCCATTTATTTTTCAGGAGAAAAGCAGTAATGTAGTGGTGATATTTAAAAGAAACGATGTATTATCCACTATGAGAACTCCAACATAAAGTTATATTGTTGTCTAAAAACACAAATCCACCGCTGCACCACGTTAAGCGTGTCTTTGTTATCAAGACAAAGGGAGCTGTAGTTTACTCTTACACTGACGTAAATACTTGTTAGTGTGCAAATCTGCATTTATAAGCTGCCTAACATTTTCCAACAGATGCACAAATTCCAATTATGTATTTTTGTAATGAAAGATGTTTTTTCCACCAATTTTCTTTACAAACATTTGGACTAAACACTGTACGAAAAAACCCAACAACCGTTCAATACCATTGATAAAAATGAACTCACGTTGAACAGTCTCGGCAGAGAGGACACCCTGGACTTGGTCCCAAAGGGCCTGGCTGTGATTGCAGAGGAGAGACGAGACGAGCCCTCGGACCTCCGGTAACCACGAGGGAGGCTGGCAGAGCCGGACCAGGACCCAATTTTGGACATAAAGTTGTAGCCAGCCGCAGCCTGCTGGCCACTGCCATGTTCCACAGCTGGTTCCCAGGACATCTTCTGGCTCTCTTCCTGGGACTTGTGGTTTTTGTGGGACAAGTCCTCCAGACCATCAACTCCCGCCTGATCAGTGCAAAAAGCAGGAACTTTTGGATTACCGCATAATGGCTCCTTGTGACTCGACATGGATTCTGTAGGTTCCCGGGTTTTCGTTGACTTCGTGGTCACCTTTGGCTGTATGGTTGTGACCAGAGTGGAGATTTGGTTTGTTAACACATTTACTGACTGGGCCTCTTCAGAAGTGGGCTGGACAGGAGCTGGGCTTCCCTGTACTTTGACTTGGGCCTGGAAGCTGAAAGGGCCGTCCAGAGAAGGAGTGGTGACTTCTGCTCCATGTGAAGCCAAGGAGGCAAAGTGAGTCTCCTCTCCCAGGATGTTTGCCTCAGAGGCAGGCATGGCTCCAACAGAAGATCCCTGAGCATAACAAAATATATATATATTTGCCATGTCACATTCAAGAAAACATTTAATATGAGGGAGGCAAAGCATGACACATCTGTAAACGTACCCGAGTGTGGGATGAGTTCTGGGAGCTAAGTGGAGCCTGGGGACTGAAAGGTGGCTCTGTGGCGTAACTGCGGGCCAGCAGAGCCCGAGTATGTGGCCGGAGATCAGAGCTCAAGGATCTTGAATGGGGAGAGGTGCTGTGAGGACGAGGAGCAGGGAAATGCCTGCGAGGGGACTGCTGGTCGCTGGGGAATTGAAATGTAAGGAAAGAGGAGCCCATGTAATAAAGAAAGAGGGGGGGGGGTGGTGTCATATTACATGAGTTCACTGTGGCATACAGAAAGTTGATCAAGGGAGGTCAGCAGCTTTCAATACACACTTTAAATAAATCCTTGGTAACCACAGGGTTTTTTAGCAGGACCCACCTCTTTATCAGTCCACCTTGTGCTTTGTTCTTCTCAAATTTAATCCCAGCCCCATTGGCCATTTGAGTAATGACATGCTCTCTGTCTAGAGACTTCCTGCGGTCAGACTTTGTGCTCGTGCGACGATTCTTCCACTTTGAGAAGTCCTGAAACAAAAGGCACAGCACGATTACCCTGTACATCCCTAACGTATTTTTGTTAAGATCTGATGTTTATTTTTGACCTTGGGAACGGTGGATGACAAAATCTCAAATGTAACCCTTAGATGCATAAGTGGGTCTTTTGTGACCCGGTGAGGTGGTTTTCTTGAAGTATCTTTGTAATTCAAATGTTTTATCATTTCATATTCCAGCTATGCCTCAAAAAACATGTTTTGGATATCATGCCATTCAAATGTTTTTATTTACATTTTAAGAAATTGTAGTTTTTGTATTACTACCCCAAGCTTCCATAAGTGGGTCAAACATGACCCGCATGCATTTTCTATGGAATCCTATGGGAACCTTTGATTCTTATCACCTGTTGCTGTCAGGAATACATTCACTGTAGACCACACAGACTACATCACAAGTGACACCTCTCAGGAAGATTATTTTACACAGCAAGATCTGATACCTGTCAGTATTATTATAATAATAATAATAAATTATATTTTTAAAGGGCTTTTCAAGGACTCAAAATCGCTTTACAATATAAGGGGGGGGGGGGGGGGCTATGAGTAGACGGAGGAGAAGAGATGAGTTTTGAAAAGGGACTGGAATACTGTGAGGGACTGGAATAGCGGAGATCCTGGGGGAGGGAATTCCAGAGCCTGGGAGCTGCCACAGAAAAGGCTCTGTCCCCAAAGCTGCCTAGTTTGGACTTGGGGGGACAGGGGTCCGGCTGAGGTGGATCTGAGGGATCAGTGAGATAGGGGGTGGGGTCAGATGGTGGAGGGCTTTGTAGGTGAGGGCCAGTATTTTGTAGTTGATGCATTGGGAGACGGGAAGCCAGTGAAGGTCTTTGAGGACTGGGGTGATGTGGTGCCATGATCTGGAGTGTGTGAGGAGTCGGGCGGCTACATGTTTTACAATTTGGAGTCTATCGAGGGAGGGGGAGCGGATGCCGTAGAGAAGTGAGTTACAGTAGTCAAGGCGGAAGGAAATTAAGGTAGGATAAGTCGTTCAGCTGCAGGTAAGAGAGGGTTGGATCTTTGCGGTTTTGTGGAGGGGGTAAAATTAGGATTTGACCGAGAGGGGGGGATGTTGTAGATGATGAAGAGGAGGGGGCCGAGTACTGATCCCGTGGGAACGCCTTGGGGGACTGAGGCTGTGGCAGAGGAGTGTTTGTGGAGGGAGATCGGTCTTATCGGTCTGATTATCTTCATTTTTTACCTCAGAAAATATTTGATGTCATCAAATTGATGTGTGTGTGTGTGTGTGTGTGTGTGTGTGTGTGTGTGTGTACATGATAGTTTTCTGCTTTTCAATTATAAATTATGTTCAAAACGTTTTTTTTCAAAATGTAAATCTTTTTTTTATTTTTATTATAAATAGTGAAAAATTAAATATAAAATATTTCTTGTGTGAACCAAAATATAATACAAGTGATTTTTCTTAACCGAAATGACAAAAAAACACATTATTATTATTCTCATACGGGTCATTTTTGACCCACTTATGGAAGAGTGTAGGGTCCAGTCACTCGTGCATCCAAGGGTTATTTAAAAAGATTCATTTTTTGGCATTACCATATTCAGATCTACTATTGTAATCCTCAGCATTTGCAATAGTTGTATTGAAATGTTCAAACTTTAAGATAACTTAAAGGACTTTTCTATTTCAATTTAAAAGTTGAGGTTGAAAGTTAAAATGCTCCCAAACAGCTTCTAAATGGATGCGTCAGTGAGATTGTTTTGTGAACAGCTTTTCTAGTCTTACATCTTGCCACTGTGCTTCACTGTCCTTGGCAGCAACACTACACCTCCGTTTGTCTTCTTGATTCCACTCGTTGGCCATGTTCATGTCCAGGTCTTCATCATAGATGGTGTGCTCACCAGGAAGCTTACGCACAGGGTAAACCATCGGGATGTCACTGAGTGATTTGCTCCTGGTTATGAAAGACAAAAAGGAACATCATGGAAATAAATAAAAGATATACAGAGTAAACAAAGATGGCATTAATCAAACACTGCAGCAATGCCATGGAGCAGAACAAGCATGATGAATAGCAGTAATGCAAAGCAGTTCAAACAAACATGCCATTCTACATTGACAACTAGTCCATGCATGTGCTTAATGTCAGCTTACACATAAACAAACAGAATATACTGCACACCACAGTATTAACAGCTGCAACACGACACATTCTGCATCCACACAACAGAATCCTTAGCAAAGTGCCAGAGAAGAGATGCAAGTCAAACAACGCAGCAGATGTTGCTGTCTGTGTAACAACAGCCATGACTTGTAACAAGTAAAACCACTGCTGTAGGCACGAGGAAACGTCAGATGTGACACTGAAATAACTTAAAGCAGTATTTAGCAGGTAATATATCAGAACTGTGACATCATTTTATGAAAAAGTAACCAAGACTGTGATTACACAGTCCTCTAGTTTGTCATAAATAATGTCAAGTCTGGGCCCAGAAAATTAATGATGAGGATTTCTTGTGATTCATCTTCATGAAAAAGGCTAAATGTTTTGCGGCGCAATATTATTTTGAAGAGAAACTAAAAACAACCAGATGAAGCAGCAGCAAAGCAGATATGTTGGGAGCAGTCTCAGACACCTTTGCCCAAAGCTTTAGGACTCACCAAATCCAGCCAGGGTTGACCTGAACTGCTCTCTCAGGTCTGACCTGGCTTTGATATGCTCTACAGAACCAAAGAAACACACATGAAGACTGATGAAGGGCATTTTGCATCTAATGCACCTGGTGTGACAAAAGGCAACACAACAACATAGTACGATGAAGGCCAGACGGGCCATACTAAACCTAAAATACATGTATATAGAGAGAAGGCATGAGAAGTGTACTTGAAGACAAAAAAAGGAAATGTTTGATGACAGATACAACACATATGGCTTTAATGCCAGAGACGTAATACAAACCTTCTAAACACAGAACATCTTGGCAGAAAGAGTGAGTTTAATGCAAAAAATATTTTAGTCAGTTTATTGACCTACTTTTGTATCTGTTCCACAGCCATATTCACACTGAAAGTAAACTGGAAAACATTAGCGCCGCCGCTGGCACAAAAGATGTTTTGAATGACATGATTCTGTTATGGCTATCAAAGTATGACACAACACATGAGTCATGTGTTTCACAATTATGCACCAATGAGTCACTCAGCATGATGCTGTTAAAACGTCCTCACCAGGAATAAGGTGCCAAAGTAAATGCCATGCTATACACAGTGCAGCAGTTAGGAAAACAATCAGTTCAAATTCAAAGCACACATTTAATTTTCCCTGATACAATCGTTGATAAACAAGGCTACATTTGCATATGAAAATTAAGTAGTGTGCTGATGGATTAAAGATTTGCAAATGTAAGAGTAACAGGTGCACTTCGGTACATGCTGAGAGAACAAGTAGAATAGTGTGTTAGTGCTCAAAGTCAATAGGTTGTGCAGAATGTGTGTGCACATTAGCTGTGGATCTTCAGGATGAATGTTCAGGCCTGGCAGAGAGTATCCCGGAGGTTTTGAGGCTTGAGAGTTGGCAGAGACGTTTTGTACACTGACAGATGCCACAAGCCAGGAAATGAAGTCACTTCCTCAAAGAACCCAAAGCTTTACAGCTAGTCAGAGAAAGGGAATAGAAGATGAATGAAATTATTACCACATCTTATATAAACACATTACAGCAAACTTAAAAAATAAAGTTTTCTAAGAGGAAGAAATTAGATATAAATTTGCAAGGCATTTGATTTTGCAGCTTTAGCTTATGTCATTTTTGTTTTTCTCGCATAGTAGTGCTAGCTATTCCAACAGCAAAACTAAAACCTAGTTTGCTGGTATAGTTAAGCTGGATTAAGTAACTGCTATCAAACCCTATAGCTGAATACAATAATCAACATTGCACCACATGCCATTAAGTCACACAGCAGGTTATTCTGGCACTATAGAAAAGGTTTTAAGTTAGATTTCCCTAAAGGAAGTACAATAAGTCATATTTGAGCCATGGCATTAACCTTTTTTTGATTATTTAAAAAAAAAAAGGGTACCATTAATACTTTCTTCTTAAGTAAAGCATCACATTTCGTAAATATAAAAGCCAACAGCAACAACGGAAAACTGCAGGTTCAGCGTTGCCTTGTATTAGTAAATAAAGTATTTGAACCTTCGAAAGCTTTAACACTGAGAACAGCCCTGCATCACAGAGCAGTAAAACCAGCCAACAGACCTTAAGCCTAGCATTTTACGATACCAAGGTCTTCTCTGGGAGCCCAGGAAGATTGTTCGCACACGAGTCTCCTCTTCTGGAGTCCACATTTTGGGTAAGTAGCGGTCATAGTTGGGGTTGTTAGATGTCTGATGAAGGGTCTGCTGCACTCGCCGGAAATACAAATCGTCCAGGACAGGATCGGCGTCAGCATAATCGTCCTCGGAGTCTTCCTCACACAGAGCGCTCAAGAAAAGCTCTTCATCAATGGCGCTTATTGGAGGACATGTAGTGAGGTAGGGTTGAGGAGAGAGAGAGTCTTCTTCAATGCTGCAGCAAAGAGTGTTACACCCACATCTATGTTTATGATCACTTTGGATAAAATAGTAACACCAAGTATCAGAGAATCTCCAAGCAGCGCACAAGTACTGTAGTAATAGCAGAAGCTTAGTTGAAGATTATTGTATTGAGGCAAACTTAGTCTTTTGAGGATAAGGTTAGAGAAACACAATACTTTTCGATTTTCAAGCGTTGGAGGGTAGGTAGTGTGATAAAGCAATTACTGAGCCAAGCAGGGCACGGGAAACGCTTTGGCCTGCTTTGTCATATATTGTTGTCTACTGTATTTTGGAATTTCTGAAGACTGTCAGTTTAAAAAAAAAAGAAGAAAACTATAGGCACTGACAACATTCACAAGCTCAAACATATTCCCAAGAGTCAAAATAAAAATGTCAGTAACTAGCCCAATTTGTTTTACTTTGAAAACGTAAACAATAAGCTGGGAAGTTGTAAAAGAGTTTGACAGAGTAGTTTTTATCAGGAAAGAAGTATTAATATAAGCTTTAAATACAATAGAGTAGCGAAGTCCCTCCCTTTCCGGTGGACCTCCATGGGACCTTATTTCGGAAAAATTATGTATTGAAGTCAATGGCGAGAGAAACGTTATCTTTCGATCCCGTTTGAATTGTGCCACGAATTACATGATGTTTGTCAATTTAAAAGATAATTTTGCAAGTAAAAAAAATATATTTTGCCGTAAAACTGTGAAGTAAGACTTTTTTTGTGTGAAACCGGTCAATGAACGGTCTGGTCTAGTCTCGCACAACAACACACGTCACCAAGATGGCCGTCACTACTGTCTTGTCAAACAAGGGATTGACTACCCTCACTATCACCACAATGAAACACGTCCAGAAGAATGTCATGCAAAGCTGCCTGCCTGCCTTCCTTCGATTCTCCCTGAACTGCCTGATCTTTTTAATGTTCAATGTTAACCATTTGTGCAGATAGCATGAAGTAATAAAAGATCGCCGATGCTAATGTAGCGTTAGCATGTCTCCCTCGGGGGCATCCGGGCTTAAAGGTGTATTATAGAATGATCACACCGGTATGACAGTACTCTTCAAAGGTTTCACGAAATATGACTACTACTCTACTGTTTAACACTTTGGTTAACTTAAAGGGGACCTATCATGCAAAATGCACTTTTGTACGTCTTTTATACATGAATATGTGTCCCCGGTGTTCCAGGGAACTCACCAAGTGTCAGAAAACACAACCCTCTCTATTTTCCTCCATAGCCAAATCTCTAAAAAAGGGACTGCAACGGATCTGATAAAAACTGATCCAGATTTGAACACTTTACTGATGTCAGGAAAGTGGCGCTACGGCTATTGGGCCAACTCTCCACCTATCAGGGGAATGTGGGGTTGGGCCACGGCCGGCCATTGCCGCTCGAAAGCGCTGGAGACGCTGTAGTACATATGCCAGGCCTGTAAGTGGCGCTGTAGTCTGCCACAAAAGCAGCGAAGAAGACTTCCCGCGCATGGTTACCATGGTTACCCTTCTGTTTATTCTCCGCTGTGGCTTTTTTTCTCCCTCCCCGAGGCAAGCGTTTGCTCCCGCTGCGTTAATTCAATGCAATCCCTCCCCGTTGAGGCAAGCAGTGTAATTCTCTCCGGTTAGTCCACCAGCAGATGACAAACACCCACCTCTCCGCCTCTTCCAAGGAACGAGGGGACCGTGCGGCAGAGTTTCAGTTTCTTTCGCCGGTCAAGATGTCCGTTAAAGTTTAAATTTTCCGGACAAAATTAGAAAAGTGCCGGTCAAAGGTCTTCTTTGTTATTTATTGAGCTTTAAAACAAATGAATAACGACTCTATATAATAATAGGCTATAATAAAACACGGAAGACGGAGATCTATTTTTATCACCCTCTTCTTACAGCCCAGCAGCTGTTCAGAGCGCGCTCCCCTCTCCTGCAGGGGGGCGTGGTCAGCTGCAGCTCACAGAATCAGCCCCCTGCAAAAACAGTGCTGGAGAACAGCAAATAGAGCAAAATGAGGCATGGCTTAAAATCATGATCTGTTTGGTATTTTGAAAACAGAAACGTATAAATATACCTTATATAGGTATGGCCCTACAATATATAATTTAAATATAGCATTATAGGTCCACTTTAATGTTACTTCATGTTAAGGCTAATACAAATGACAAGGCTAAGCCGGCTGTAATGCTAACTAACGTGCTTGCTACTAGCTAGGTAGCTAACTTGATCCAGCCAGCCACTCCTGGGGCCTATACTACGAAGCAAGATTTTCGTTTAGCAAGCTAACTTCAGGGGTTTCCGGTCCTACGAAGCTGGTTCACTTTTTAGCAGGCTAGATAACTTATTCTGAACGGCTAGCCTCCGGAGCAGGATAGGTTCCAGGATAAAAGCACTGCCTGCTGACCAATCAGAGCTCATTGTGCAGAGTTTAAAGCGATCAATTCATATGACAGGAGAAAGGAAATATAGTTTAAACTGCCGTTGCAGGAAAGACGGCCGGCCAAAATCACCGACTGTGTGAACGTGAAAATGAATAAAATATCAGCTCCCATCTTCAGAGCAATCTGACTATTATAACATTAGCGTTAAGAAAGCTTACTTAAATATCTGCCACGACATAAGTAACCGGATCAAAGTAACATTACGTAGCCTACAGTCCGCGGCACTGTGAGTGCAGACGTCGATGTGTCCCATTATCATTCATATCACATCATAATGTATCATATATTTCCTTATCTGAGTCAGCTTCTTGAGCCGTATCTGGCCGTGCAACACACAGTGTCACATACTGTATGCAGAAGTATTATTTTAACACATTAAGTTGACGAAACACTCGAGTCAAATGTAATTAAAGTCAGATCCACTCGTGTCTTAGACGGGGCAGTGATATCATAAACCTGTTGATGTACGCATTCAAACACTTTTTCTTTTACCAGCTGTAGCCTATTCACCTTGCAGCTGCAACTATGTGGCTTTTATCCTGGATAAAGTGTTTAAGTCATGGATGTTTAAAGTCTTCATATTTGTCTAATATTAGTTGACTTTTCATTCAGGAAATATATGACGCGCTGCGCTGTCAGTACACGGCTTCTCCATGTTTCTGATTGGTCGAACACTCCAAATACCACCCCTTTTATGTAAACGCGCACCTAACTAGATAGGACACGGCTGGCTTGAGCGATCGAGTTTATAGCCAGCGTCGTAGGACCGTTTAGCGAGAGCGGGTTTTTTTTGGATTTAGTCAACCGGATAACTCAAAACATATCCAGGATATGTTGAACTAGATTCGTAGTATACCCCCCTGGTCCTTTCATCAGACCGGAAGCTAAATAACGAGTAAGACCCATTGCTGGTATGATTACAGTCTGGTACAAAGCACACAGGCATATTGTAAAAGTTATCTTAGCTATCTCTTATATTTAGTGGAGGAAAACAATTATGACATCACTTACGCGACTCTGGGATTTGTAGTCTTTCTAGTTGCATATTTTTCATAGTCTTATATTTCAACAGTTTTACGACAAACTCTGACTTTTTTGACATGGAAATGATTTTTTAAGATTGACAAACATCATACGTGTAATTCATGGCACAATTCAAACGGGATCGAAAGATACGTTTTCTCTCCCCATTGACTTCAAAACATATTTTTTCCGAAATAAGTAGAAGGGCGGGACTTCGCGTCTATACAAATAATGATCACCTTGTGTATGTTTTGTGAAATGTGACTTTTTCTACTTTTTCTAGAGATGTTCATGAATACGTGTTGGTTGTGCTTTAGGGCTTAGTGCAAAGAAAAGAAAAAACACAAGAAACACCAAACCGTTTTAGAGCAGATTAATCCCTAACTGATTTGACAACCTTGACATTTTTGTTCCAAAATTAGTTTAAACCAAGAACAATCCATGTCATGATGCAATGATAGTGTTGAAGAAAGTTATTTTATCACAGCATATTTTGAGAGATTATAAAGACAACAGTTTCCTCAGTAATTTGTTACTGTTGAATTGGAAGTTAAACCATATGTTCAAGTGGACATTACAAGTAAAGGAGGGACATATGCAAGTGTTAAAACCAATCACACATTTAAAGATCTAATGAGGAAGAGAATGTTAAAAAATATATAATTGCAGCTGGATTAGTGAGTTAGTGGCACTAAATGAAGTCTCTCTGTATAGAAGCAGACACATTTGCAGTACCTGGAAATTGGACCTTCGCAGCCCCTTCCACTCTCCTCCCGTCCTTGTTTTCTCCGTAGGAGTGGATGTGGGATATAACCTTTGTTTTGCTGGGTGGAGGGCTGTGTGGTCTCCATCTTGAACACCTGCTCAGCTTCCGCGTCACTTCCCCAACCTTGAAACAAGTGGAAATTGAGCAACAGATAAAGTTCAAAGCCTGGAGAACTGAAAACTCAAGCTCAAATCATCTAAGAAGAAAACTCACTGAGCCGAAAGAGTGAGTTTGGATATCAGAACATAACAGAATAACCTTTAGTGGGTGACTGAGTCTTAGCACAGCATAAATATTTTTGCCCTCTCCCATCACAAACACTTCTATCACCACAGTGTGGAACTTGCAACAATCTATCACTGACGTGCATACAGAGCGGCTAAGGAGAGCGCAGACGAATGAGATATTGAGTAAGAAGATCAGAATGTTGTTGATCCAAGTACATTTGGGAATATTTGTATTTCTTGATAGATATATTTATTTTTTGGCATGTCCTTTTGTAGACTGACAGTAGAAGGTAGATAATTTTTGTGGATGAAAAGAAGTTTGTTTATACAATGTCTTTCTCTCTAGCCAAAGTTGCAGCAGCCATTTGTTTAGCAGGGTAAGCTTACACAAAGAAAAAGAGCCAGTAGAACAAAAAACTCCATCGAAATAAAGTTTGAAGCAAAAAGACTGCAGTGTTTTATTGTCAAGTGATTACAGCAAATTGCAGCAGATACACTACACAGTAATTGTCTTTTACTGCCAGCAGTGCAAACAATTAGCATCATATAACAGCCGAATGGTGGTGATATAAAAATGGCTAGTAGATTTTAAATCATTCATCAACCAAACAAAAAGAACGGTTATCAAGTAGGCATTTGGCCAGTGGACAAAAAAGTTAATGTTTTGCACCCTTCAGCCAACCCAAACCACAACACACTTCAGTTGGTGTGGCGTAAACAAGTCACTGGTTGATGGTGGGGGGGTTTGATGGAGAAATAATTGGTAAACATACCTTCACTGCTTTGGTGGAGGACTCGAGAATCCAGAGAGTCGAGGCTGTCCAAAGAAATCTGAGTCTTATAGTTCGGTATCATGCGTCGAATCTCCTCCCTCTCCGGGTACCAGCTCTCCTTCACAAACGAATGACTGCCCTCGTCTAGAGCCTGGGTTTGGAAGGCAGGGTTAATGTTCATAATAACAAATATAGATAAGGCACTAGAACGGTGTTTAAAGCTTAGATGAGCAGCTCACCTTGGACAAGGCTAATCCTAGCAGCCCTTCAAAAGCCTTGACGTTGAGCTGCGGACCGCTGTAGAAGGAGTCCTGGTGAGCCTTGCGACCTAACCAGTAGATTGTGACGAGAACCTGAGAAAGACAGAAATTAAAGAAATGTGAAAGAGTGGATAAAGACCCATCAGCGACCAAACCTAGGCATCTTCTCCAACATGTAAAGAAGGAACGTGAAGGGTTTCGTCCTGACTCGTTTAACCCTATCCAGTAGTGGCTAAGACCCAACATGAAGTTTTGGTTTTTACATATGGAGATTTACATTTTTGACCAATAAGCATTTAGGCCAACAAACAAAAACGGTACTAGTGTTTTAAATTGTCCGTTCCAAATGTCATGTCAATCCATCAAATAGAGTTTTTGATATTTCTGGACCAAAGTGGTGGACCGACTGATCAGCAATGCCATTTCAAGGGCCTGGTTTCATCCATTGCTAAATATACTGTTAACTTGTCAATTTAATCTGCCAAAAGTACAATCAATTTGTGTTTTTGTCCTCCTAAATGTATGCACCTAAAAGTGACCCATTAGCCAAAGGAAATACTGATCAGGCATGTTGCCTTCAAGAGAAATTAAAAAACCTTATTCTTGAAACAAGATGCTGTTGAAGTCCTACCTGACCCAATTAGAAAAGACATTGAGTACTGGCCTGGCATAAGTGTTTTATTATTATTATTGTTTCAGAAAGCAAAGGGTTTTAGACACATTTTGTCATTTGCCTTGAGGCTAGAGATATTTTGTTTGACGGACAGCCTGTCTCCCTGGCAGAGCAGCAGCTAGTGCTGCAAAGGGATTATCCACAACACTATGCGACAGAATTTCTCTATCTGTATCGCAACAAAGTCATCATATAGCAGTCAGCAGATTGAATAAATCCGGGGACTTGAGAGATTTGAATAATTGAATAAATATTTCATAGCACAATGCTCATTAGATGGAAAAGATGAGAATTCAGAGTGATATTAGATTTTTTTTTTGTTTGGATACCACATTATGCTTTATTCGTGTCTGCAGTGGCACGGAGATACAAACATAATCTTTCAGTTCCAGCCATTGTTGTCAAGTCGCAATAAAGTGTTGAGGTTTTAAGCACACATTATGTACAGAGACAAAGTGTAATATGCAGTTTATCCAATATTTATTCTGTTGGCCATCTTAGCCTGTTTAAATCATTGGAGCTGAAATTGGTTTCAGTTTATCCTCATCTGTACAACCTGAGAGTAAACAAGTATGAAGCACATGGACAGGACCCGATCATTATTATTTAATAGCTTGCCACCTACCCAATGCCAAGGAAAACATTACACTGCACACAACAAGTCAACATATATTAATCTTATCTAATGGTGTCATGTGCCGCGTATGATTCTATTCGTTGTAAATTATTTATGAACCCTTAAATCTCTCATCATATCCTGTTAGTTTGCTCTAACGCTCATCAATGTTGAGCATTATGGCATTTGCAGACACTTTCCTAGAACATGATAATGAGATTAAGTGTAATAAATCTTCACCGTTATGATAAACATGTTTATAAACCATCCCTACAAATAAAGAAAGCAGTTGTCACTTAATTTGAATGTTTAGAGTGCAGCAGTACGTGTCCTCATTATTCCACATTGCATCACTGCTCCCTGGGAAAAACAGTGAGGAACAGCTCTGGTTTGCAACTTTAAAATGTACTGCACGAATAACTCTTAAATTATTTATGCGTATGTGGGTGGAGATCTGCATGAAAAGTGCGGACTTCAATGGACGCAAATTGACCTTAATTAGTTCATTCAAAGAAAAATGCTACAACTATTTTGGAGAAAGAGTGCTCTGACAAACAGCCTCATTACTGGGCCCAAGTTGTCAGCTATTGTGCGATTTAAATGAGGCTTCCCACATAACCAAACAACTTCATAAGCTTTGACACATGTCAAATACCAGCAGTGCACACAAGCGTGAACATACAGTACTCGCATGTTCTTCACACACACACACACAAAACAAACTCACTATTGTTGCAGTTTACAGAGACTTGTACAAATTAAGACCGAGATAAAAATAAATCGACACTTTGGCACAGCCTTTCTGGGGGTTTATTGCCAGATTGTTGTGATCAGCCCCAAACTCTATCTGTAAAACAGTTCCCATGATCATCATTCATCTGAGTCTTCATGCTGCATGGGTGTTAGCGTCAGGAGCTGGATGGTGCTACTGTAACTGTGTGGAAGAATGGATTTGAACTGCTGACTATCTCCCATGTAGTTATATTCAGTAGTAATGTAAGGTGTCAATTAAAATGGAACAAGACAGAGTTGCTTTTAAACTCATTGGTCAAGAGAGGGAGTCATACATGAATGATGATAAATAATATAAAAAAAACATTGAAACGGAGGAATAAAAGTAATCCTGGTCAAACTCACATTTTTGAGTCTTCTATTGGTTTCATCCCGCCTAAAATAAATAGAAAAAAATACATCATGATCCTGCAATTACTGGTATGACAGCAGATACAGTTGTGTCACTTGTTCTCGAAACAAGATACTCTAGAGAGCTGTTAGGGGGAAAAAATGACAATGACATTGCAAGCCTTCTCATTTGCAATGCTCTACTAATCAGCTACTTATCAGAATGTATACATGCTATCAGCTTGAATAAAGCAGCAGCTTGTCATCAGGCAAAGCTTGTACCTTTAGACATTCAAAGCAGCTGTGAGACAAACTATAAACCCTTATTTCAGCACAGTTATTGCAGTAATAATACCACAGTGTTAAATGTGACCAACACTGCCTGTACAGAAAACATTAGATCAAGACAACACGGTAATATTTGCATGCGAGTTGACCTTTAGAAGTAAAAGGTGTGCTTCTCTGTGCTGTCATGAGCACCTGTAGCTTAAGCAGTGACATGGCACTCAATGTACCTGAGTGTTGCACGAGAGGACAGGTCCTGCAGGTCTCCGGGATGAAACAGCTGAGACACATTCAGTCCAAGTTTCCCACAGGCTTTCAGGAAGACATTCACATTATCCTGGAGATTAACAGCAGAGAGACAGCCAAATGAGAGCATGAAGAGAAAAAGAGGCTGTTTGGGTAAGCTTGTTTAAAGCTAGCACCAGCAACATTATCAGATTGGTTTTGATAACTAAAAGAATAAATAATTAAGAGTTTAAAACAACGCCTGTTCTAAAATGCATTACCAGTAGGGCTAGATTATTAGTGTTATCAATAATTGATAAAAATAGTAAAATACACTTTTGAATTGCAGTTTGTCCACTTGCCACTAGAGGCTGCCAATCTGCCACAATGGGATCTGACTAAGCCTCCTCATCTTATTTAGAAAGCCTACATTTATTGTAACATTTCCTCTTAATCATTTTCAAAACTAATCATAGTGACATACAGAAAGTGGCTGTGGACATACTCTGACAATGACACAATTACAAATCTCTATTAAGGGGTTCAAAGTTCAGCAAGCAGTATAATAGGTATTTAAATGGCTACTTGCTGTCATGAAAAATATATATTTTAAGTATGGTTCCTGGTCTAAGACATTCAAAATCCCCAGTATGGTCCTTTAGATTGTCAAAGTAAAGTAACTGCAGACTCCCTGCTCTCTGTGCGTCTCACCTCCACCAGGCTCTGTATGTTTATTGGCCCCTGATGGGAGGTTGCAATTGATCTTTTCCTGCCCTTGCTTTGGGCAGTTTAGGCAATTATACTTGTATGAAGTCTTTGCAAACAGCCTGAAGCCAAAATAAAAATCTGCATTTTTATTTATGCTGAATAAACAACAAAAACTTTACATATGCTGTTTCAGGATCATTCACACTGTGGCAACTGTGTCTCTCGCTGCATTAAACAGGAAACCACAATGCGTCAAAACTTCCTGGCTAAGGTGTCGTCTTCTTTTCACAGTGAAGGCTGCATTCACCACACCACCAGGCTACCTTTACATGCACACACACAGAGACATTGTCATAACTGTAAGATGTAATACTCACCAGACCAGCAATGGGAGTAGAAAGCCTGTTTACTCTCTTAATGATGCCGGGTTTCAACCGGTTAATCAAGCTGCGAGGAAAAACTCAAATTAAAAACAGGAAGAGCTCACATATACTTAACTTTATCCGGAAGATAATTGGGATGAAATTGTATCACCTGGGTCCCATTGCACAAAATAAGCTACATAGAGAACATTTTTATGAATCTCAAATTTTATCCTAAAAAATGTAAATATGACATTGTAAAAGTGTTGTGCATCATTACTCACTCGCAAAGCAGGACTCCGTTCTCTAAGGCAGCACGGAAGTCATTGCAACCAAAGCATTTTCCAGTGACTTCCTAAAAAACATCAGCAGGAGTAAAATGCATTAACTTTCATCATTAACTTGCATTAATATTAGAGTATATGGTCTGTTAATGCAAACCAAATGAGAAACACCATTCACATCAACACATTTTCTACTAAAGCACAATATAGTAGTTTGTGCAACATTTGTTTTTGAATATAAATGTCCCTTTAGCTTCACAAAACTGTGTTAGTATGAACACAAGGTGTACGCATAGTATAAAGCAGTATTGAAATGTATAAGTACTTTAATTGAAAAAGTTTCAAGTTTTCAGTTTCACTTTCATGAACTCCTGCTTAAATGCACTGTTTAGTGGCTTGTTGTGAAAAAAACTAAACAACTCTGGTTGAATTGAGGAGAACAAGGTCCTGGTTGAAAGGAGTTATTAAGTGCACAGCGCAGGCATTTCCCAGTTTCTGAAAAAGAACAAATAAGTAAATTAAGTGAGATACTGTTAAGATTCAGCTGAATATTCATCCAGCAAACAGGTCATCGCAGTAATCGCAAAATATCTACAGAGCAAAACAGCTATTAAGGCTATTAAAATAATGTATGTGGACAAGCATTTCTACAGAAAAAACATCAAATATGTTTTTTGATCAAAACAAATAATACAACACAATCTAAATGATTCTACATGGCAGAAGCAGGCACAAGGCCTAGGGAGCTTTGTAATGAGGACATAAAAATGGGGCTATTAAGGTTCGGCTACATAACTAACAGAGGGCCCCAAAAGGTTATTCTTCTCACTAATTAGTCCCCCCAGGAATCCACAATAACAATTCATTTCCAGTAGAACTGGGCAGCGGGCACGGAGCGCATGATTCTCAGAGGAAACAGACAATGCAGTCCCAGGTTAACACCATAAAACACAATAATGTGGTCAGGCTTTGGTCAGTTCTACGGCACAAACACTTTTAATTGGTCATTCCAATAAACAACTGTCCCTGTGAATCCACAGATTGCATTGTTTTCTGTTTTTTGGTGTGAATTGAAGATTCATCTTTTGAAAAGGGAATTCTAAAATCCAAAAAGGATCAAACACTTGCCTACTGAGATTAAAATACAGGCTTCAGTACTGAATCAATGTGATCTACAGTAGTTCTGACATGACGTCTATAGACGTTCTTCTGTCTCTTACAAGAAAGTAAACTGAATATTTGGATATTGGACTTTTGATCTGATAAAAAAGACATTTGAGGATGGGCCCTACAGTAGGGCTTCTACATTATTACGGAACATTTTCACTATTAGGATATTTTTTTTAAGACAAAGCGTTTAATTTAGCAAACAGTTTGCTATAAATATTGTCCATGTTGCAGTCCGAGGTAATTTAAAGGAAGATTGCATTTGTCTGGTTGAGAAATTGGACTGCTTATAAATTGGACTGTGTTACAGAGTTGAATGATAAACAGTTACAATTTATGGACACTTGAATACATGGAAGCTTATTCTCCTGCATTCAGAATATCAGTGCTAACACCTTACCAATTGGTTTGGCACAAGGGAGAGTTTATGACACCATTTACATGAACATTTTCCTAAAAACAGCATGCTTTACTTTCCTCTTGCCACACACAAACACCATTGCAGGAAAATAGAAGGGGTAAAATTGGCATGGGCTTACTGCCAAAATGGCTCTGGACAGGATTTTCATAATGATCCACTCAGACACAACTGACATCAATGGTCCCATTTAGAGTTGGTCAACATTGAGTGCCCACAGTTGACAAGTTGAATGTATTGTTTATGATTTAAAGATAACAACTTGAACAATGTTTGGACATGAGCAACATATAGCAAGAAAGTAAATGCATTGCTATACAAACCACATCCTTCAAAAACGTGTGCATGAAGAAACCTGCCTACACCACATATCAGTGGACACACTGAATAACAAACCACACAGTGTATTGCTTTTCTTTAAAATAAAAAATCTAATTATTTGCATGCCTTCCATGTGCATTTTTTCTGAGGCTTCCTGAGAATGTTCTAGTGACTAGAGGTCATAGAGTGGTTGCACAGATAAAAATTGATGTGACTAGAGTCTAGTCAAATAAATTGTTATCTGTGCAACCACAGAAGATTGTCTCATAGGGCTTTCTATGTCAGGAGGCAAGCTCTTACTGTACCTGAGTCTTATCAAGGTATGGCCTATTTTGCATTTGAACTCAAAGATATGTTTGTAAATGCAGTTTTAAACAGGAGTACAGACATCAACTGTTTTAGAGAGTTTAAGTAGGCTACTTATGATACAAACAATCTGTTTAGGTGGAAACGTCTGCCACTGAAATTTGTAAAACATTTCCTGTCTTGTTGGGTTAAACTGCTGACAGGACACATCTGCATGGTTGTTTGCACAGGGATAAGTAAATGAGCAAACATACAAAATGAAAACACAGATGAAAGTGAAACATGTACCTGAATCCAGCGTTGAGCCTCGTTGAAGGCGTCTGCACAGCTGACACTGGTCTGCTGGCGCCACTCCATCGTTTATCTTCTCAACAACTGAAAAAGGCAAAAGAGGTCACATTTAGTTAAACTCATTAATTAAGGAGCGACCACACCATGAACCACCACAGAGCGTATCAAATAGGTTTAATTAATGTCAACAAACATGAGGAAACTGCATTCAATTGGATTTACCCAAAAATAAACAAAAACGGCTCATTTAGTCACCTTGTGCTGTGTGTAGCTGCTCACCGGTGAAAGTTCCCCGCTAATTGACAGCCAGTTTATCAGCCGACACAAGTTCTGCCACACACTTTGTATCACTGACAAGTTCCGCTTATTGGTTGAAGGGGACAGGAAGGTCTCCGCCCCCTTCCAAGCTACAATCAAAGTTTTGAGCTGAAGTGAAACCGAGAGGAGGATCTGCAGGGTGCCGTCGCCCCTCTGCTGGCCTGGGGCTGTGTGACACATTTAAGCACATTTTACGCATATAATGTAGTACAGGGCCTAACCCAAGGCAAACAAATTAAGTGAAAATGATACACATTTAGGTACATCAAATGAACATAATTATAGACAACAAATACAATTATAGGACAGCACTAAGTTGCTAAAAAATAAGAAAATGACCCAATGACACAAAAATGTGTTAATGAAAGATTGTCAGCTGATTTGAACTTAGTTCGAAAAATCTAAATATATTCCAAATATATATTTTCAATTTCCAATAAATTGTGTCTTCAATAATGATGATGATGATGATTAATATTCTTATTATATTGCTACGACCGCCAAAACTCGAGGCAAAATAAGAGGACATGATCTAGGGTTCTGAGTACCAGTTATACTGTAGTCTTGTGACCAATAAGATAGCCTGCATCTTTTGTTGTTTGTTTGCATTTAGTGGCCCTTGTTCAGCTTAATCCTCTGGATTCAGGCCTCATGTCTGATCCAACAGACACCATTATTGCATATAACTCATTAACTTCAGAGGATGATGAGCATTTAAATGGCAAATGTGTCAAATAAAATGTTTATGTGGGCTACAGATACAGAAACAATCCGCTTCTGTCTCTACTTTCTTTCTTTCCTTGACATCCTCTGTGCTTTTTGAGGTAGCAGCAGCCTGATAATGAATGCAAAACATGACAGTGTCATTTCAAAGGCAGGTGTCTTCACTCTCTTTGCTTTTTGTATTGAAGTGAATAGGGACAATCTAATGTTCACACATGAACTGCATATGTCTTCATGCAAATTAATAGTAAATTGTTTTTCTTTTGTAAGGCATAATGAGAACCTGATGTGTAGGCCTCATCTTGTATTACAGCATATGCTCATTTCAATCCAATTTCCTGCCAAATGCCCAAAGAGGTGCACTTTAAGGGAAACAAGGGATGTGATAGAACCAAATAATTTAAAAGTAAAATTAGGTGCAGAGGTGTTGGACACTGTAGACAATGTAATGAGATGCATATTAAGAGCACAGAGAACCTAATGTGAATCAATAATCTACACAGACTTTCAATTTATTATCCTAACCAGCCAAATTAAAAGATAATTGTCTGCACCACTTGGTAGTAATATTACTCCAACAGAACAATGAGGATTGGCTTTTTTTTTCTTAAATCCTTAATCTTCTGGTTTACTTTTATGACGAAGAGTATCCTCAATGTTCAGACATTACATTTAAGATGTTCACAAAACATATTTTGAATACAGTACATCCAAGGACAAGTGCAAAGACACTCTTTCCATTTAATTTGTAAATAACAGTAGGTTGCAATACATTAATAATTTTCAGATTATTTCTCTTGTTCTGTTTCTGCACCTTCACTGTGCTTACAATGTGGAAAAAGATTCTGTTCACTGTCGTTAAGTGCTATATGATATTTGCTTAAATAATCTTAGCCTGTCAGATCCCTGGTATATTCAAGTTAATGTCTTGATGTGAGATTTTGACCGCGGCTCAGTCTTCAGTGTCAGCCACAAGCTCATTCCCAGCTGAAGGAAATAATACGCCACCATCCCTGCACATGTGATGCTAATTGCTCTTGAAAACTGAAGAGGGGCGCACTGGTGAAAACAGATTGATGCTCATCATCTTTATTACAGGAATGAGTGTTTGTTGCACATTCTCATCTGCTGCTGATTAGATGAGGCGTTAGATTAGTCAAAACCAGCGGTAGACTACACTGATGCAAACAAAATCACTGATGCCATAATGATTTATTATTATATTCAGATTCGGTACATTATATCACCCAATGTGTGTTTATTATATCAATTATCACTGTCCAAGATGTTTGATTAGATAGACATATATGTTTTTATATATACATGTATACATTTGACTCTAGTCTTTAATCTCTATACTCAATGTAACTTAGCGTTATAATGATCCTTATTTATATTATTTGATATTAGAAAGAGGTAAACGTCTGTTATTTGATTAGATATCATGCTGTAATAAATTCATTTATAGCCCATGTACAGTTATTTTGTGAACTAAAAATAATGTTTCTTGGATTTCCTTTTTTCTTTTTTTTTAAAATATATATTTAATTAGCATAGAGCCATGTGTATTTGTACCCTTGCAGCTGTCAAAGTCTGTATTATCTTATATAGGATCATTCCAACAATGGGCATGAACAGCAAAAGAAGAAAAGAGACTGTAAAGGAAAACTCAACAAGACAGAGATTAAATGCATTTCATTTCACTTGTGACAAGTTTTCCTATGAATACATCACCTTATCAGAGCTGAGGAAATTATCTATTTGCATTTATATATGACTACCAGTAGGTGTCGCTGTAACTCTGTATGTGCATGCATCATTTGGAGGGGGCATGGGGGGCTGATGGCTTGGTGTTGGGTTAGGAGACTGAGTGAAATGGTCAGTGACGACAATCTGATTTGCCTTCACATGAAGCACTTGTTTCCCATATTTCCCATTTGTCTGTTCCCCTGGGTTTCGTCCACTGCGAGGAGAGTGATGTGATGCTGCTTAGAATACCCAGTTTTCAATTACAACCACTATCATTACTGTTATCACAGCAGCAGCATCAACTGCTAATCTACTTTCCATTATTTCCCAGATAGAATTTGAATTGAAATCCAAAGGCTTTGGACCTAAATTCAATGAAATATACATTTCCATTACTTTTACACAAAGATGTCTACTTATTTATCTTGACAATAATGACATACAAAACATTTCTGTGACAACTTGGGTTGCTGCAAAATGTCTTCATACACACAGTTTGTTTTCAGAAACTTGTAATTGTATAATGTTTAAGCATTATTGGGAAAACAAGCATTAATGTAAGTTATTTTTCATTGAGTCTAGGTTACTTATATTTAAATATATCACATGCTTTGAAGCCTGTGTGGTACTCTCTCTCACACTTTTAAATGCCTTTTAATTGCATCTTGTAATAATGAACTATGTGCAAATTAATTGTATTTCTCATTGTTGAACCAGCGTATTGCAGCGTTAGCTTCAGTCTTATGTCTCTAACCCCCTTCGCTGTATCATCAACCTGATATGTCTGTCTGCATGGCCAAAGTACTCTCTGTACTGTATTATATTAGCTATTTTACACAATGAGTGAGAGTAGTAATGTTATACTCGGTGCAGACTGCATTAGTGAATCATTAGGGTCACGGTTCTTAAATCTGAGATCATTAGCTGGAGGGCTTGCCTACAGGGTTCCTCTGTCCACTGAATAAAAGGCAGGCTGAGAGTCTGTTTTTTACACTATAAAAGCATATAAGAATTGTTTACATTATTGAATCCAGATACTCATGCATGCTAAAACAAACATTTGCATGCTGATGATTTACCTAACTATTTATTGATTTGTGTAGCTGGATGCATATATTGACAAGAAAATATATTGAGAGCATATAGGTTTGTCACCGACTTACCTGTTGCACTTCTTTTCTATATCAAAATAAATGGAAAACAATTATTTTGTACTTTAGTCTAACTAGTATGTGCCATGCAGAGGCAAGGATGGAGAGAGTGATCAGCTCCAAACAGCTAATGTTGTCACCAGGGAGCATGCTTATGACCGTAACAATGAGTTTGTGTAAGTGAAAAGGACAGAAAAATATGTAAATTGGAGCCATACATATTTTGGTTGAATGTGATAACTGCATTCCTGCTGTTATCTTTTTATAGATCATTTATACAAAAAATCTGAAATCAACACAACAGGTTTAAAGCTGAAAATGTCATCCTTTAGGGCAGGGGTTCCCAACCCCCGGTCCGCGGACCGGTACCGGGCCGCAGAGGTGTTACTGCCGGGCCGCGAAATAGCTGTGAGTTTATCGTAATATTTGCAGAATTATAAATATATAAAAATATTTTATCATAATATTTTTTTCAAAAAGTGTTTAATTTTCGCACCTATGCCACCAGTCATATTATTTCATCCAGTAGCTAGTTAATCTTTCACCAGAAAACCATTGAAAATGGCTTTTATGATGTTCCGAGGGATTCGGCGGCTCAGCCTTAGGCCTCAGCCAAGTAGGAAGAGGAGCGCACAGGAGACAACCGTTTGATTGCAGACTGTTATGTTTATGTGGGGAAATGGTGGTGCATACATTATTTGAGATATATTTCAAAGTCGGACTTCATTTTAAGGACATGTCGGCCAGGGGTGTAGAGCTATTTGTTTAAGCACCGGATTGGCAAAACAGGAGAGTAAACCAGTCTGCCTTGATCTATGAATTAATGTCCGGGACTCTCACGGTATCTGCTGCCCGCAGCTGTTTTATAGAAGGAAACCCTCCTTCACTTCATGAAATGGCTGCAGCATAAGGAGGCAGCGGGACGTATACTCGGTAAAGAGCTGTGCCTTTTTACGCACCGCCTTCGCTGTGTTTAACTTAATCAGAACAGGTTAAGAGTGACTGCAGGCTGCTACGTGTTAACCACACACACATCTACACACATCGAACTGCCCGATTACTCCCCCTTTTATTAGTTTTATGAAGGAGATGCCAGTCAGTCACCAAGGCGCATGATGTGTGTGTGTATGTGCTCTGCTCAGCTCAGCTCTGTGTGTTCGGTGTGTTTGTGTCTGTCCGACACCGGCATATATGCGGCTGTTCCCAAAATAAATTAGTTTAATCTTAATCTCGATGTAGTGCTAAATGCTGTCGGGAGTGCACCGGAACGAACGACACTATCATAATATCTTCTGAAAACAAATGCCAGTGACACGCGCGCACACACACACACACACACACACACACACACACACACACACACACACACACACACACACACACACTTCATAATGCGCCTTCTCCTCGTTTTCCCAGCATTCACTGGATTATCCGTAAATCATACAAACAAAACCAAAACGTTGATTTATCTGTTTTCCCGTTTTGGTTTAAAAACTGAATAACGTCGGTTCTTTTTTAAACTTTGTTAATATGTTTTGGATGCATATTGTTCTAGTATTTGTTCAGGCTGTTACATACAATTAGCCTCTGTTGCTACCTGCTGGTGGTGAGTAAATATTAAAATCAGTTAAAATTGACAACCGGTCCGCGATTTTTTTTTAATGTATCTACCGGTCCTTGGCACAATAAAGGTTGGGAACCCCTGCTTTAGGGTATCGAGAAAGCATGCCATCAGTACATTTCTACAATTCTACATAATGTGAACTAAACCATTAATGCTATTTATGAAAAAAGGATGTAGCCTACATATGTTACAGACAGATCATTAACAAAAAAAATCAATAATAGTTATTGTTATTTTAGTAACAACCTCAAAGCTCAGGCTTATAGTTTAGCTTCTTCACCTCCACTACCCTCTCCTCTCCTCCCCTGAGCCATGGGTGAGTTGTCCCTGCCTGCCAGGCTCTGAAACACTATCACAACAGGATGTGGGCTGGGATCACTGAGAGTGCTTCCTCTGCAGTGCCAGTCACCTGGGAGATTCTACAATTATTGCAATTTAATGTAACTTCGGAGTCGGAGCAGCTCTGCATTTCTGACGAGCCAAAGAGAGGGAAAGCTTGGGCATAATGGACTTGTGGGAAAAAGCTGAATTGATCGTATTTTGCCTTTCTGATTGCCTTTAAAATGGGTTTGTTTTATTGTCATTTCATATGTTAAGAAAAGTACTCTCCACTAATGCATGAACATATTTTAAACTGCAGCTGAGTGCTCTTGGAAAGTTGCAGCAGAACCTAGGCCTATATCACTGTCCAAGGGGAAGTTAGGGATACTGGTTTAGTCACATTGAAATGACAACACAGTCGTAGGATATCACTTTTCAAGGATCTTCAATGCAATTAATTAAGAAAATACAAAATAAACTATTTTGCCCAATCAGCACCACACGTTTTTGACTGCTCAATTACAACTTAAATATTTGTTACTAAATCCTGCACAATCATTTCAAATAAATAATAATTTAAACTGTTATTGTGAAGCTTCGGGTACAACGATAGCGCCACCTGCTGACAGCCTAAAGCAGGATAACGCCGTTAGCATGCTGCTACTATCCACATGCTACACACATTGAGAGCTAAGCTACAACTACCAGTGCTACAGGTAAAAACCCAGGACAAATCGAGGGTTGCCGAGTATATTGATCATTATTAATAACCAGGCAGAAGACCAGAGTTGGGGAACTGTCTGGAAGGATTCATCATACATCCCTTGGCTTCCTTCTATCAGATGACTGGAGCAGGTGTAGCATACAGTCAGTCTTTGAGACACATGGAGCAGCCTGGACATCATCTTCATGGATCCTCCTTACCTATTGTGCCAATATCTGTGAGGAAATTAAGGCTAAAAGTAAGTTATTCCCTTATTTTCCCTTAATTGTGTTTTTGTGCTGTCAACATGATTTGGAGAGTTCTAGTGTGTGAGACAGTTTGAACTGTGTTGGGTTGATCATGGTCTCCAATATTTTAGTTGTGGTCAGTTTGTTTTGATTAAGTTGTTGCTTGTTTTTTTTTTCATATTGTATCTTCTTATGTTTTCTGGTGAGGTTGCTAAATGTTTATTGTCTATGTGGTGTTTTACTGTAGTGTGGTTATACCAGCCTTCATGTTGCTTTTAACTGAGTAGGCTCAATGCCTGTGACTGTGACTTTTGGTGATCCATTTTTGCTGATTTGGTTTTTCTTAATGCTGATATAAAAACCTGGCCTTTTTAAAATACAAGAAGAACACTTTCTAGTTATATTACAAGCTATTTAAACCATACCTCCACTTCCTAGACCCCTGTCTGAAAAGACACATGAAAAACTTTGCTTCGTCTTCACGTGTGTTCTGTGTCTGTAGGCTATTCTTCCCTTATCTGTGTCAGAGGAAATAGGTACATCAGCAGTCCATTATGAAAACACCTTCATGAAGATAATTGGCTTGTAAGCTTCTGTCTACAATTATTAAAGTAATCAAAGAGTAAAATGAGAAAAGCAAAAGAATAGGAAAGTAATTAATGTTATCATCATTAGGGAAAGAAGCCCGATGTCCTTTTAATTAAGAGAGTTAATGACAGCTAACTATCTATTGTCCAGGCAGGCACAGGACTGGAGAAAGTCTTTATTCACCATCCTCCAATTTCTTCCTTCTGTTAACTCATCTTCATTTTACATTTAAATCTTTGAGAAATTTAAAATATTTCCAAATTGTATTGTACCAGAACAAGAATATTATTATTATCATTTAATTATTCATTTATGTATACTAGGTTGTAGTACTTGTATGTCATATGTTGTATGAAACCACTAAAAACTCCAGGATTTACTACTGTATGTTAAATAGAAATCTCTCAATTCAATTAAAACGCCCTGCCATACTGTATATTTTTTTCATTCCCATGTTGGAATTGCACCATTAATCAAAATTAAAATTAAAATGCCACTGGCACACAATTTAAAATGTACTTTTAATTCGCAATTTCGAATTGGCAGACATGGAAAATATGTCATCCTCTGAAAGGTTATGTGCTGCATCTGGTTGGTGTGGTTGCAGTACTGTATAATTTCAGCTTTCAGCATTGCTCACTGGAGAGCAATGCTGGGAAAAAGAGCCAAATGGTCTATTCCAGTACATAACCTCATGTCCTGTGTAGTGCTTCTCCCTGGCGCAACATTGTAAATAGGTGATGTGAAGCACCGGGCGTTAGGCTAAGTGCATGGCCGATAAATGCAGCTCATTATCATTGGCAGCTATCAGATCTTGGGAAAAGCAACAAGGCAGGAGTGATCATTAGTAGCTACAGAACAATCAAAAACGTGCCAAGAAGATTAGGGCTTGGATTTACCCATATCTCTGCCATCACTGCGCATAAAGAATCAAACAATTTAGTTAGTCTTTTTTGTGTTTCTTTATTGATGGTTCAGTCCTTTTTACACAATATTCAATGTCAACATTTGACAATTTTGAAAATGAACTTGGTTATTATTGTATATATAAACAAATACAAAAACATTTAAAGACATGATAAATAGAAACCCAAATACAACAATATATTACAGTTTTTATTTATTTATAGTAGGCCTTGTCAAAACTACGTATCAATGCAGCTATTAAAACATATAGAGACTGCAGTTTCTAATTACATGCAGTTGTCAACCAATGTACTCTTTATGCCAACACCAATGTACTGTATGGAAAGCCAATATTATCCACCTGTCAATATATCTGCCTAGAAACAAGACAGGTGGATATACGGTGCACAAGACATGCATTAAAAGCAAGCACTGTTAAACAAAGCTACAAACAGGGACAAGATTACAGTGTATAAATCTCAGACAAATGTAACCAGCCTTAACGACAGGGTTTGGCACCATTAAGGGAATGCCCAATTAGCTTTTAGCCATTCCTGTTTGCAATATACTCATGGATGTACAGGGAACTACAGTATTAGTGGTTTACTTTAATCGTGCAATATATATATATATATATGCCGTTAAAAACTGTGCAATATATACCTGGCTACTAAATCCTCAGAACTGTTACAGGATGTGCATTTTGTATAATGTGTAACTTTTTTTATTATATTATTCTTTCTTTTTTTTATCTTTAATACTTTTTTATGCATGCTTTACAGTAGGTAACATTAAGCTGTCTTCGGCTCTTTTCTGCTGTAGCAATGTAAATTTCCCCTCTGTGGGACTAATAAAGGTATTCTGATACTGGCTAAAACCTTAAAACATGGAGATTCTCCGCCAAGTTTTGAAGTTAAAGGAGGGGCTTTTCTTGATTGGCACACACACACACACACACACACACACACACACACACACACACACACACACACACACACACACACACACACACACACACACACACACACACACACACACACACACACACACACACACACACACACACACACACACACACACACACACACACACACACACACACACACACACACACACGTGATGTTGTGTTTCTTGAATGCTGTCTAACATGTACAATGAAAGTTCACAGGGGATGACTTGACTTCCACCAACAAAGGCAGAGAGTGACTCCACCTCTGAGTTTGTGGGTAGAGATTAATGCAAGGATTTGCTTGTGAGAGAACATGGTTGGAATAGTAAGAAAGGTGCTGCCCCTGCTCTGGGAGGGGCAGTGAGGAGTTGATGCAAATTCGATATGATAATCACTGACCTGAAAAGAAGAGCAGAGGAGGCATTTAAGATGTGTCAGCACCTTTGTGTCTGTCCTACAGATGGAGTTGGAGGCAGGGTTTACTTATGGTAAATCTTTCGTTTTTTCTCCCAGCTACATGATTTAATTTTAAGATAGTTCAAACACTGTGTTGGTCTTCTCCTGAAAGATAATGCCACAAAATGAATGACTTACTTCAGCAGGGTTTTTAGTAAGTAAACTGGAATTTATTTTAGTCACAACCAAATAACTTATAATTCAAACAAAACCAGGTAGACCCAGTATCCTACATTTCAACAACCAGCCTGTAGGAGTAGAACATTTTAGATACGTTGGCACCATCCGACTCTAGCATTTCCATATTTTTCCTTTTACAGTACAAAAGAAGAAAAGAGACAAAATACATATAGACATAAATACAAAACACAAGGACAAGTAGGCTTTCAGACAAATATATATACTTGCTTTATAGATCTGCCTTGGCTGGACTTAGTTACAAGGTTTGATTCTCTATACAGTGGCTTTATATACATGACAGACAAAACACTTTAAATGTCTCTTAAAGTCTTTTATAAGTGTCCAAGGTCCATCAGAGCCATTATCTCCATAAAGCCCCTTTAGGGCTATGGCTGCTTGTTCCATCATTATCAGCTCTATAATGTCCTTTAGCCAGTAATTCGAATGAAATAAAGTAGATTTCCTTACTTACAAATTCATAAGAAGGATCCTTTTCAAGTAATGAAAAGTAATGCCAGTGTTATCAGGCGTTGTGTTACTGCAGAATTCAGTCCATCCCCTTTAACTCCCAGAAGACACACTTCTGTACGGAGCCCCTAAAGGGACATGAAAAAAAAAAGAGAGAGAGAGAGAGAGAGAGAGAGAAAAAATAAAGTCGGGATAACGGGTGAGTATCTCGTGCGCACGAGAAACTTTTTTTAGAAAGCTACCGGTGCGCCAAGGAGGAAGTTGAGCAGAGCACAAACAGACTCACATCATGCGTCCTGGTGACCGCACATCTCCTTCATAAAACTAATAAAAGGGGGAGTAATTGTGTGTGTGTGTGTGTGTGTGTGTGTGTGTGTGTGTGTGTGTGTGTGTGTGTGTGTGTGTGTGTGTGTGTGTGTGTGTGTGTGTGTGTGTGTGTGTGTGTGTGTGTGTGTGTGTGTGTGTGTGTGTGTGTGTGTGTGTGTGTGTGTGTGTGTGTGTGTGTGTGTGTGTGTGTGTGTGTGTGTGTGTGTGTGTGTGTGTGTGTGTGTGTGTGTGTGTGTGTGTGTGTGTGTGTGTGTGTGTGTGTGTGTGTGTGTGTGGGCGGACTGGCCATCTGGAGAATCACAGAATGGCTGGTCGTCAAGGGCCGTTGACGGCCGGCTCGGTTCGCTGACTGCCGGCAGAGGTCCACAGCAACCCCCTCAAATAATGTATGCACTGTCATATCCCAGTAACTTTCTCCAAAAAAAAAAAAAAATAAGTCGGGATAACAGGTTTTTCGTGCGCACGAGAAACTAACCCGTTATCCCGACTTTTTTTTTTCTCTCTCTTTTTTTTTCTTTTTGCCATGTCCCTTTAAGGGCTCCGTACTTCTGGGCATAGTGGTACTTCCACATTTAATTTTAAACAGAAATTATTTTGGCTTCCTTCGCTAAATTCACTTTTTTCTTGGCTGTTTGAAAATGCATAAAGTCCCCTCTACAGCCATGTCAAATTTGGTCTTCTTTAAAACAATTATTTGTATTTGATTTATGTGGAGTTATGTATATTCTGTAACAAAAATATCAACTGTATAACTATAACTTATACATTCTGATAAGTATTTGTATGTTTCATTGTAGTGTCCCATTGTTCTAGTACTAGGTGTTTTCCCAGATCACTTTGGATCACAATCACTTGAAGAGAGATACAAGACATGTTTCACGCAGCGTCCACACGGCGGCGTGCGTTGAAGCTTGCCGGTGGGCGTGTCTGAAACTCGACCAACAGCCAATCACATGAATCTCCCGCCCCGGACACACAAGCACGCGGGTTGATTGGCTAGAGCTTGTACTGGCATATGATTTGATTGGCTGACGCATCCGTCGAAGCTTCAAAAGTTGAACATTGCTCAACTTTTGAAGCGAAGTGACGGAACCACAATGCAGGTCGGCAAAGCGTGACGTCACCCCATTCAAAGTGAATGGGCAGAAGCGTTGAAGCTTCAACGCACGCCGCCGTGTGGACGGGCCGTTAGTGTGATATACTGCAGTAAAGCCAAATCCTTAATCTTGACCCTCATTTTTTATTAGAGAGATAATTTTAAAGAAAACCAATCAGCGATTTTCTTTTTTAAATCAGTCGTCTGAGGAGCTTTGCAGTAAGCCAGCACCTATACTTAGAATTGCAAACAGCATCGTGCTTAATAGCATTTTGTCGTTAAAATAACAGTATAGCAACATGAGTGCAGCAAAAACAAGCTCTCCTGGTTGTTGGTAATTCAGGGAAGGTGAAGGGAAGTCACAGAAACAACTTTAGCTATATATTTGATCGTGCTGTAAACCTGCTGATCGTTAAGTTGATGGATACAAAGATTGCGGAAGGGATAACTTTACAGAGTTGTAAAAGCCTGCCTCTTAAACTGGTGTGCAACGTTTCAGTGGCAAATCGTTCAAACTTTGGATCTTTCATTCAAACGTGATTGCATTTCATCTTCTCAAAGGTACCTTTGTTTTTTGTTTAATGGAGGGCTGTTTAAGGTCTGAGTGCCCAGTGAGAGAAATACATGTGAAATCTGTACACTTTGTTTCTCCAAGTTAATGAGTCATGATTGTGTTTTTGTCACATCATTACTTGCTTGTATTTTTTTTCAGTAGATATGATGCATTTTGGTCACAGTTTTACAAATATTCCACACTTATACACTAAACACTTTACAGTATTACTACTTTTTTGCTATAGTACTGTACCTTATTTTCTTTATGCCACAGAGACCTGCATCTCTCCAGATGTCACAATATATTTTAGAGGATCTACGGGAGCTGCATTTTGTCTAAATACATTTAATATCATGAGTGTGTGTGGGTGTGTGTTTTCTCTGGTCATGGACAATATGCCATAGCAAATTATAGAACTGGTAAAATGATTTATTGTTGGTCTGAGGGAATTATTTATATTAAGTATTAATTACTGCTAAGCCTCTGTACAATCCACAGGCCATGAAAAAGGTGAATACCATCCCGTGACCGTGATGAATTTCCCTTTGCAAAGGAATCAAGGACGGACTAAAACATTTGAACTAAATGAACATGCTGTTTTGTTACCAAAAGGCGTCCTCAGAAATGAACATAGAGATTTGCACTTACAATGAAATCGTTCTAATTTCGAACTAACAATTAAGTGTTCTGCATGGGCTGTTGCTGGCTTACGTGCAGAGGAGGATTTGTTTTTATCTCCAGCATGTGGGCGGCTGCTCTGTGCTCACTGAGAATACCATGATTCAGTTACAAAATATAAAAACAAGCAGTGTGAGAGTTAACACTGGAAATGGTGCAAGAGAGCATACTAACCCTTGTAAACTGTGCATGCATGCTCTGGGGTTGATTCGTGTAAGCAAGCAGCATTTCAGATGTTGAGAGGTGGGTAAACAGCGCATAAATGCATTTACCCTCCAGTAAAGCTGTAGCTGTAGTGGTTAGTGGGTGAGTTATCTTCTGCTGTCACCTCTCCCTCTCTGTACTTTTCTGTCCGACTTTATTATAAGGAAATATGCATTAGTTTGGAATCATTATAAATTGGAAAATGTCTTCCAGTGCACAGGCCCGTATTTCATTAAAGTCAATGATGCCTATGAGCCTGCACAGCAAATCCTAAAATGAGGCAGAAGTAAATCCATGCAGCTCACCAAGTAACAGAAATTGAACAGTGCTACCAGAATATTGAAAGTGTACCGAAAAGTGAAATGTGCATCAATAACTTTTCAACAATTCCATTATGCAAAGGCCTTAGGCTTGGGCTTTGCAACCAACACATCCTTCAGTTAAGCATTGGTTCTTCTTTGCATGTGTCCAGAAATGTGATATTTGTATATGAGGTGCATACAGCGGGGGATCATGAATGTCTTTGCCAAATATCATGGCAACCCATTTAATAGTTGTCCAGATATTTTACCAAAAAGCACAAATGTCAACGTGATGGGGACTTTAGTAGCTCGGAGATGGCCAGTCCAGTGCCTTGCATGGCAGTGTTTTGCCATTGGCGAATATGTGTATTTTTGTGAATGGCACAATGTAAAAAGCTTTGATTAACAGCTTCTTCTTCATCCTGAAAAATGTAATCCATTTGTTTCAGTTGCATTTTTGTTAATTTAAGTTGTGCATGTTTTGTATTGTAAGGAGTCTGTAATTAAAATCCACGTTCAAATACAATTGAATAGCATTTACCATCGTAGGACCTTCTGCAGGACACTACAAGAGAGACAAATAAATGTTTGATATCCTCAGCAACATTATTCAAAATGTCATTTGAAATCAATGAGCTACGTAGCCCTTATAATTCATTTTAGACACATGGCAGTAATATCTGTTTACTTGATAGCGCTTATTGATTGTCTGGAAAAGAAATAAAAAAGCAAGAGAATAAATCAAGGCCTATGAAATGGCTTTGGGATATGAAACACCATGATCCGACTTCATTACAGTAAAACGAGAGTTGAAGCTACAGTAAAGCAGGCGGATGGATTTTGGCTTTAGTTGATAGCTATTTTTGAAACTTCATTATATAAAATGTGTTGTAGTCTTGACCTTAGTGAGACAAGCAGGGCCATGAGGAAAATATGAAAACCCCATCACCCTGCTGCCGTCTTTGGATGTCATTCAAGTCAAACATTCTGCGGAAAGTATTTGTCTTATACAATGTTTCCATTTAGTAAGTAAGCACATGAAAACCTCACAAGCGTCACTAGAGAGCAGCCCAACAGAGCTGCTATGACATTAATCTCACATTAAAGACAGAACAACACACGTGATAAAGGCTATATACTGTAGATGTAGGACACATTTACCAACAAACAATGGTTGGAAATCCTGTGTGGGGTTGTTATTTATATATATATATAGAAAACTACTACTTTAAATACTTATACTCATTAATCATAATAAAAGGTGACATACTGACCTATCAGCAGCTTTCGAGAGTCAACATGAATGGCCTTGGTAGTCCTTGAGAGGACAATATATATAAGTGTTTTATTTCTGTAAATGTTCATGAACTAATGCAGTTTTCTGACTGTGAAATTGTCATTCTGACACCGTGAGATAAAGCATCACTCAGCTTGGTGCAAACATACATTTCCACCCTGAGACCACACCAAGCCTTTATACAACAACATTTGAATGCTAACAAGTTAATCAGGAATTCAGCCTGCAGCACCATCCCATCGCTTATTTCTAACTCTTCAAAACACACAAAAAAGAAGATCTCTGTGGTTGGGAAGTGTGAAACTCTTGCTGGTCCTGAAGTCATTCCACATTCATGAGTAACTCTGTGCGGATGAAACCCATGAACCTCTTTCTTTAAAGAGCAACAATAAATATTTAAGTGGGTTTAAAAGCTCACAACTCTGTTATTCACAGATGTGCATCACACAAGTTTAACAACACCAAAATAGATACAGATTTCTCGACCCGCTTAAGTAACTGGTCTAGCTTCTATGTTGGAATACACAAGAGTAAAAAGTAAATGTGATGCTCCTTAAATGGTCTTCAGGACGCGATTGATATTTGAAATACTCACGCACATTGACTCAATTTGATGTGATTATATTTTGACCTTCATCATCATAGAGCAGCATGCCTGTTTAAACCCAGATCAACTGTATTGCCTGTTAACTTGTGAGCATTTAGTGCACTGAATGCATCATTTTGAACTCTTAATGACTACCAAGTGAATCACATATTTCCCATGCGACACTCTCATAGAAATCATCATGGATAGCTATATTAACCTGGCTGAGCATTATTTACATATAATAACGTGATCGATCATCTGTGTGGGCAGAGGACTCAATGATGGAGGTAGAATGACGCTACTACAGTCAGAATAGCAAAATAGCAAAGTATAGTAAAATGCATGTGCTAAATGAAATGAGGCAAGGACGAAATGATAAGTAATTATATTGTATTAGTGTAAGCTCTTTCTCTGTTAGGTTACCTTTGCAGAATAAAACTTCTATTGCTGCTAACTGACTTCTAATACCAATGCAACAAATTAATAAATAATAAGACTCTTCTGAACCAGATTGGCAATGAATATGATTGCATTTAGATGAAGCAAAAGGTGGCATGATTGTGTGAAAGGTTCAGTGTTATTGGAAGACTAATAGTAGTGTTGAGTGTCATGGCTCTTTGCACCAGGAAGCATCAGAATTCAGAGAAATGGGCAGGCTGATCACAGTGGAAGCAAAGAGCCATTATAAAGCCATTTGGTAGACAACTCCCTGCACAGCAGCAGGGTAATGAACAAGGCTCAGCTGAAGAGCTCACTCTCTGAGGAGTGCTACACAACTTCCATTGAGACAGGTGGAAAAACAAAGGATTAGCTAACATTCAGCTTTATTATATGATGCAAAGTGGAAAAGCTGCATCTCCTTTACGACAGCAACATGTCCAAGCTAAGCCATAACATAGATTGTTGTAAGTTAAGTACAGTATGTCTCTGTGTTAAGGCCCTTAAAAGAACCTTATTTCATAAAAGAAACCAATGTTGACAGGATGTGAATTTCAGTTTTTTAGGTCAAATTCTTTATACAGTCGGCCTTTAACCCCAATCAATTTTTTTCTTTTGTAAGGTCACACTATTTCTCTCTTTGGAAATAAAAATACTTACTATTCAGTGGCCAGGTTAAAAACTTTGGGGTGATTATGAAATGAAAAGAGTTTCCAAGCAACGAAATCACAGCAACAGCTCTGCCAATTTTTTCTTCTAAACACATTTCAGTCAGACAACTCACGTGTTTCTTTAACATGTTTATTAGAAGCAGCATATAGTTGAGTTTGGCGACTAGGCTCGGGCATCATCACTCCACAGATATACATAGCACGGTGAGTGATGATTAAATAACTAACCCCAGAGCCTACAGGTGGATGCTGGGATGGAAGCTGGGGTGGTGGGGGGATCAGGCAAGCAGCAGCAACAACATGAAACACAGCAGCGGTAGCAATGTGAACGCAATAGCAGGGCACGAACGCAGCAGCAGCAGCAAGCAATGCATGGAGAGAGATCTGCCAAGTTAAATAGAGCGGCATATTAAGGAGACTCTGTTTGGTTGGTTGTAGAGTGGCAAGGGGCGTTATGTATGAATGCAGCATAAGTGCTCGAGTTGACTGCCTGAACTAGCTCGCAGGCTTCACCCCATTATGTTTATAACTGTTTCTTTAATTCACTTTTCTTTTTCTCTTGACTCACTGTGAAGTCAGTTCTTAAGCAATGTCAAAACATGACTAAAGAGTATTACCTTCTTATCCTCATAAACAAAGTATAGCGTATACTTAAAGATGTGACCACAATCCTGGTAGCAGACATGTACTTAATAATAATAATAATAATAATACATTTCATTTATATAGGACACTTAAAAAACAACTTAATCTCAAGGTGCTTCACAATGCTATAAGGAGAAAATAATAAAACAAATCAAATACAAAGTTATCCAAGGAGCATATTGAATAAAATATGGTAATATAAAAAAAAAAAGGTTAAGTGCATAAAAGGTTAGAATAAAATACTTGTCTCTCCTAGCAGGGGCCTTGTCTACCCAGGTAATAAAGCCATAAACCAAACGCATCTTTGTTTCGCCAGCCCAACTTCCCTTGAACCTGTTCTAATATGTTCCCTCAGCGCTGTTGGTGTGATCTACATCTGTGTAAGATGGGCTTTTAAACCAACCCTGGTTTCACTTTTGTCAGACATGGTGGCATGATGCTTCCTCTTTGGGGTTTCTCTGTCTCAAAATGAGGCAAATGTGGTGGAACACAAATACATTGAATTTGGTCCTTAATTAAGACGTTTTATGATTCTGGAGAAAACCTTTTTGATAATTTATCTCAACATCCAAAAAATAAAGCCCTATTTCTGTATTCCATCAGAATGTTAGCATGAAGCAGATTTAATATCGCTGCTAGACGATTTACTTCAATTCATGGCCTTTCCACATCCTGGCTGAAATAGTGTTGTGGGCCTCAGTCTGAGACACTTTGCTTGATTCCCATATGCAGAGGCAGGGCTGTGTATGAATACCCACACAACACAACTGTGAGGAGATATTTGCTGAACCTGTATGATAATGAACAAAACTCTTTAAAACAATATGCAGGCATAAATATATTAAGGAAAACTATTTTCCTTGAGTTTTTTTCAGTATGTCGCTAAAAATGTACATTGAAATAGCAAAAAGATAAGATATTTTGTGAGAAGTTTTCAATAATCAGGGCTTTGGATACTTTTTTTTGCTATCAATATTTAGTAACTTTTTGTAACTTTGCATTTCCATAGATCCCACAGCATTTTGATTTAATTTAACCCTAATTAATCTGATCAACTCTATGAAAACTGCAGTTTAAAAGTAGGGGCTTTGCTTATCCATAAAACAATACAAGGTATTTTTTTATTTTATAATGAAGTATAGTGTCTATGTAAAGCCTATCACTTTTTATTATTAAATGTATATGCTTTGTTGGTCGGCAACTATATCCCTGAAATGGACACCCATAACACTTTGTTGCGTGAAATTAAAATCTTTGATTTGACCTAAATGGTACTATTAACGTAATGGTACTATTAACCATATCAGTAGGTATACAACGATAGGTTGCTTTCTATAAAATGTGTGCGTTCACGTATCGTAAATATGAAATTAACTGTTACACCTAATGCATTTTTATGATCGTAAAATCCCTCCCAGTGCACAATATACTGTTAATGATTGCATGCATTGGGTGACTGTGGGGAGGTCCATTTTCACTGGGACATAATCCATGCAATTAAAAAGAAATGAGAAAATAAAATCAATGCAGATCACTTACACTGTGGTGACAAAAGAGTCAACAGGGGACAACACAGTCCTAAATCTTAATTAGCAAGAATATTGATGCTGCAGCACAAAGGGTAATCCAATGTAGGAGCACAATATGCTTACATTAAAGTACCAAACATGTACCACAGGTCTGGATTCAGAAGTAAACAGGAAGAAACGTTACACTGTGTGTTAAAATCTAATCTGAAGTTGAGTATTAAGTCTGCCTGAAGTTATAATTGAAAATGAAATGGTAACTGAAGGTGAAGAGGTACTCCCAGAACTCATTCTTTTCCACATGCCCCCAAGTGCTTGACTTGTAATAGAAAAACTCAGAGTTGGAATCGGTCTGAGCGATCTGGGCTGGCCTGATCCATCACAGCATGAGGAATGTTCTAGTTAAGGCTTGAATCCTTTGTTGCAGTTTAGGTTTAAAGATTTAGTTCAGTATCCTGTTATGGTCTGTCAGGAGGGCCGTTACCAAGACGATAGTGTGACCAATTGGGAAGAATCACTCAGACTGGGCTTCTTCCTTCTTCTATCTACTCAAATGTGTTTACAACGAGAGATCTTGTAAAATAAAGCTGTGAGCTGAATTAATCAGTGCAGGATTACGTTTCTTTTTTTACAATTCTATAATGAGTTTAATTGTCTCTGTGCCATACAACCTGCCGCAAGGTGCAATAAAGGGGTTATAAATGAATCAATTTCTTCATCAATTTTCATTAGTACACCCCATATAACAGACACACTGCAATGAAAGGGATTTTAAAGTGCATTCACTTTTGCCTTTACCTTTGCATCTACTATTTTGTGTTTGTATTGCAATATTTAATAAAACCAACAAAAAGGATGTGTCAAAGCTGTTTATGTAAAAAAAGGACTATATGTCATCAGATGTTAAGTACTCCCAAATAATAATATCAGTACTGAAAAAAAAAAAATCCAACCAGTTAGGCTATATAACATTAGATAATCATTCATTCGGGTACCCTTACAATGTTATTCCAAACATAATAGTTGAATCCTTATTCAGCTAACACAAAGTATGGGCTAGGGCTGGTATTATGTTAAAATTGCCAATATATTCCGTATACCAAACGTTCTTACTGAGTTTATACAATGTTCCAACAATTATCTCTTAATTTACCGTTAAGTGTATGTGTGTATGGTTGGCTCTACATACTGTTTTTTCCCGAGTCTGTCTTTGCTGGCTGGCCTCTTGTGATACTGACTGTCTACACAGTTCACCAAGTAGTAACAAAGAATTCAGACCCATCCTCGCACTTTGTTTCAACACTTAACTAGCCAGCCGCTTAGCAATGACCTCACTCATTTTTCAGGGGCTGACCAATAAATCAGGAAAATAAACTAAAAACCCTCACTTAAAAAATTGGCAGCAATGTACAGAATATTCCTGTAATCACCAAACTCTAATATGGACTCATTACCCAAATTAATTTGCTATACAAGGAAGCTTTAAATATATATAGTGCTGACAGTCAGGAAATGATTCATGTCCACGGAGTAGTAACATGCCTAAATTAGATTTTAGTTGTCAATTCCAGCATGTCTGCTCACACAATATTCAGCTCCTTTCTAATTATTATTATAAGAGAACATCAAAACAATTTTCAAACCACCATTCTGTTGTTGGACGGATTATTTATAAACATTTTCTCTTTTACTAAATTGATTTATTTTACTGTTTGATGACAACTCTGTGAATAGAGAAACTGAACAGCAGTCAGAACAGGTTAAAGTAAAGAGGGCTTTAGAGGGTTTAAGAGGGCCTCCTTTCATGTATTTAAAGGTGCACACTGTGGTGCAGGTTACCCTCAGAATTGATACTGCATGCTTAACACAGACCACAGCAGAATCCCCTCAAAGCCTTGTCTGTGAGCATGATATGCCTGTAGCAAATGGCTTTACTCTATAGGATTAGACCTCCCAGATTGTCCTCTGTAGTTCTAGTTAGCTATGAAGCCTCTGTGCACCAAAACAATACATGTTTAAAAGAAAATACAGCAATATGTAAACATTTCTCGCTTCCTAAATCTGAATAACAATCTGAAAATACATTTGATGTTAAAATGTGAAACAGAACCAGCTGTGCTCCAGGCTGCTGCTTGTATGGGGTTAGGGCACAACTAATCCATATCGTTGTTCCTAACATCAAAGACAATACAGTAGAATGAGACAGTTGCAAGGTTAAGCCCCACAGAAGAGGAGATCCAGCAAACTGCAGGTTATTCACCCTTGACTTGTGTTTGCCTCGAGAAAAAGGTGAAGGTAAACAAAATAAACGTCAAGCTTAAAAAATGCAGGAATTGACCTTAAGAATTGACTTAAACTAAGTTCCAGTTTTTTAAGTGGAATTGGATTAAATATAAGTAGAAATAAACAATTTAGTTGTGTTTTCTTATATATAGACTACTCTACACTCCACCACATCTTAACCCTCCTGTTGTCTTCGGGTCAAATCTGACCGATTTACTACTTTCATCAATCATAACTTTTTTGTTTTACATTCGATTGCATTAAGGCTTTATGATATCCTTCACAGTAGACATTTGAACATATAAAATTGCTGACCACCACTTTCATTGAATTTTGGATGATTTAGTCAACTTTGTAACACCCATGGTGTTCCCGGTCAAAAATGACCGCCATAAAGAAAAGGAATTAGTAACCATCCGGATCAGATAAAACACACACACACACAGAACAATTTGACACATTTCCCGCTCTTATGTGCCCATCCCCCCACATGGATCACACCTGGCACACGCAATGCATGTTCAGTGTCTATTCTTTGTATATTTACTGCAGTTTTTCATGTATACCAGTAGTCTGATACAATATTTACAGTTTGAAAGGGTGTTAAATGAAATTTGGTGATGATTAATGGTTTTTGTGTTAATGTAATAGCAGTTAAAACAGGACCGGTCAAATTTGACCGCGAACACCAAAGTAAGGGGTGGGGGGAAAACGAAGACAATAGGAGGGTTAAAAGATGCATGTGGAGTGATCCCACTGTTTTACACGTTAAAACAAGCCTGAGACAAATTGGTTTGTATTTTTAAAGTGTAGTGTAGTTTTTAGAGGTATCTATCTAGCAATAATTGAATATAATAATCATAACTATATTCACCTGGACTTCGACTAAGCTCTTCATATCTAAATAAGGAGGCGTCCTGTTCCATGGAGTCCATAATGATGCACCACCTTGTTTCTACAGTAGCCCAGAGTGGACAAACAACACTCTCCAAAGAGGGCCTTAGCCTGAGAGCCACCATAGATTTCTGACATAAACTCAACTGCTGCCTTATTTTCGTCGCTCCTAAAGTAGTGTTATTATAAAGTAGCCTCGGAGTGGTCTTGAAAGATACCAAAGTGTTATCAAGGTTTTGCACTTTTTTTGTCAAGGGAGGGGTAATCGGAGTATTCAGCTGGTTGCAAAAATATATATGTTGCTTTAATATAAAATTAAAGTTTGCATATCCTAATATCAAGAAGACATTGCATTCAGAGTGTAGTGAATGCTGTGACACAAACTGAATGAACACATCCCCATATTGTATACAAAACCTCATACATTCAAATGCAGTATTTTAAATAAGCACATTTTATTTTGATGTAACACTATTGGTTTTAATGGGCACAGTATCACAACTCTTAAAGGAGAACACATGGCTCTCAAGCTGTATAAAACATTCTGAATCACAAGGACAAAGGGGCTTATGTTCAAACATTAATGATGGTACCAAACACTGGAGAAAACTAAACAAGCCTTCAGTCAACATAAGTCATCCCTGTGAGACAGCCACTGGTGACAACCTTCTTTCAACAACTTTAAATCCAGACCTGTCTAACGAGACAAATTGCTCCATGTTTTACCTGAGTGAATAATATATTCACACATTGTCGGACTACTTTTTCTCTCTTTCTGTCATAAACATACATTTCTAGTCTGATGTTTTATATCGACGCAGGTCAAATATTTGTATAATTTTCTGCATTCTCTCTTTGTTGATTGAGTTGTTATTATTTTATTCAAAATGCGGTTGTATTTACATTTCTATGGCATGAGATCTCTTCAACATGTGTCACATATAATATTCCAAAACGTATAAAGTCAATGCAAGAACAAGTGTTGATGCAAACAGATTCATTTTGAATAATCACTGCAAACATGTCCAGGGTCCATTTTGTATAGAACATATTTGTAGGCCATGAATAAGGTTATCTTTAAGACTTACCATACCTAGTTTCACCTGCATATCCTGCATTGTCACACACTGACTCCCCCCCCCCCCCCCCCTGCCACAATGACTTGAATATTTCTAGTTGATATTTCCGATAGACTGCTTATATTGATTGACACCGGGTCTCCATAAATATAAATATCCCAACCTGGCACTGGCATCTTGCACTGGTGACGTCATTGCCAACCGAATCTGAGCAGTAATGATTGCGGGGTGGAGTCAAGGTATTACGTTTATGATTATCTGCTGTCTGCTGAAACTTTACATTACAAATATGAACATATTTATGCACAACAGCGCTGTCTAACCGTCTGTGAAAATGTTGCAAAGCTACCTACTGTAGTGAAGCGCCCAGTCTTTTTTTTTTTTAAACTGTAAATATATGTTTTTATACAGTTCCAACCAAATAATAAAGATCTTAATATGGTTTGAAACAGAGAATCAGTTAATGGACAGCTAAAGTCACATCCACTCTGAATGCTCCTACTCTAAAATTCCTCGGCTCAACAGCTTTACTCAGAGCCTCTGTCAGTCATGATGTCACACCACGTTTTGGTCCTCATTTTTGGGGCTGTCATGCTGTCCTTCTTTATACAATCTAAGCTCTTTCTCACGGAAATGTATTATTTTATTTTATTACGTGTATAAAGTTTCGCCCCAAAAAAGCTTCAGCTCCAAAGATTGGTTGCAACGCTGATGACACTGAAGTTAATAAATGGATGTCTTTGGCATGCATTATGGTAAAGGATACTCCTAATTATTCCGATGTCCTAATATACTCTAAGATGTTTTATAGGAGCATCATTTGTTTGATGATCTATGCTAATGCAGATTCTCCTGGTTAATAAAAAGTGTCTTGCCATAATAATTAAAGTGCTTTTTGTTATGCAGATTTCTGTGTGAAATATGTGTTTGGTAGGTGAAGCCCTCCAGATAGATGTGTGTTGTTGTGATAGCATAACCTATTCAGACTAACACAATACAAAATAAGAGTTTTTGAATTTGTTGGTTATTATTAGCTGTAAAAGAACTACACTATGAAGTTATACCTTCAATTGTAATGACATTTTTCTAACTGAAGCAGGGACATTTTTCTGGGAAACCATTTTTATGGACGTATCAGTTAAGAAAAATATGTTCTCTGAAAATCAACAGAAATGGTTCACATTGCTTTAGGGATTGTTTTGGAGAAAAAATGGTCACCGACTATACTTTCTGCACTTTTGCATTGCAGAGGGATGACACTGCAATGGCATGATACTAACCCATTCTCTCCTACTAAAACAGCATTGGCGGTTGAGTGATGGCAAAGGCTGATGGGCATGAGTCCATGAAGCTTTATGCAGCCATTGATTATGTGAATGCATTATGGACTGTCCATGTATTGTCATGGTGGGGACATAAACTGTGTAAGTGCATGTCCAAGTGTCTTTAAGGAGGAGACATGCATTGTGCGCACACACATTTATCCTCACCATCAGTTCTTCATTAGTGATGAGACCAGAGGGTCAATGGAGGAACAGTAGGATGGATAGCTGGTCGTTGGAGGAGGCTGGCAAGTCTTTATATGTTTGCTCCATATTATCCTGCTCTGTTTAAAGAATACGGTGATGCAGCAGTGATTTAGGTTTTCTATTAGCCTTGCTGTCAGTACACTACTGAGGTCAGAACTCCCACAAGCCTAGAGGTGTATTAATTATTGAGACTCTACTTTTACTATCTATTCTTTGTGCCCTTGTACATCAAGAGAGAGAGATACTTTTACACAGTTATCTATCGTACTAATTACAGATCAGTGTAATTAAAAAGAATGCTTTAATTATTCACACAGATCAATCCTTTACATTGCTACAGTGTTAAGTTACTAGTTGTTTTATTTGGGGAAATTAATAACAAGAAGTAAACCAGAAAAATGAAAGGGCCCAAAACAGGAACATTATCATCTTATTATTATCAATCTGGTACCAAGTGGAATTCACCAAACTAGACAAATGTGTTGTGAATTGCTCATTTTAGCCTGTTGAATAACTCCTTCTCATAAGGAGATGTGCACATTTGAGAGTTGATTATAAGCATAACTGACCTCCATAAAAACTGTGCGAGGGTATTCATTCATTCAACTCTCAAATGTGAGCAAAAATGTGCAATCAAGATCTTTACACCGTAGACCTTCAATCCCTGCTGTCTGAAAATCAGCTGAAATGGTTGTACTGAAGGACCGGACAAAAACATAATTATATAATTATATAGGCTGCTGTTAAACTGAAATAGATTGTTCCTAATACAGAACTTTGGAGGTTGATGTACTGAAATTAAAAAAACTACAATCTAGATTCTAGAACAGGGGTGGGCAATTATTTTTTACAAGGGGCCACTTCAGAAACTCGAGCTGTGTTGGGGGGGCCGAATCAAAAATAAGTTGAACTTAATTCTGCTCAATATACCAATACTGAAAAGGTGTTTTACAGTATGTTAAAGATAAGAAATGAATCAGCTTTATACAAAAAGAAATGAGTGCTTTTGATTTTTGTTTTTCAGTTAATTTTACTTGTTCAGTGAGAAAAATCCAGTCTGTCTTGGGCTTGAACAAGTGCACGGAAATCTGGTTCAATGTCTGAGGTGGATATGCGAAGGACAGCTGAGAGGTGATCATCAGTGATAGAGGATCTGTATCTGGATTTGTTGAACTTCATCACTGAGAATGTCTGTTCACATATGTAGGTAGATCCAAAGAGGACCATCATCTTCTGAGCATGTCTCCTGATGTGTGGAAAGTTCTCCTCTTTCAGGGAAGAGTAAAACTCAGGCAGTGAGACTGACTTAAAGTGCTCTGACAGAAGTGTGTCAGACTGCAGGTCAATTAGTTCAAGCTGAACATCACTGGGTGCATCATCCACATGGCATGTAAATGGGGAAAAGATCAAGTTCATTTCATTCTCAACTGTTTTGAAGTCTTTAAATCACCTTGAAAACTCACCATGCAGTGCTTCTAACATGGATGAGTACCTCTGGAGGTGATCAGCTGATGGTGTGGCTTCCTTCAGTGTTGGCAAGTGCGTGAGAATGTTGTCCTCCATTTGGCTTGAGAGAAGCGTAGGAAGATGAGTAGCTGGGCAGTGTGACGTACATCGCAGCTCTCATCCAAAGCCAAGGAAAAAAAGTCAAAGTTGACCGCTCTGTTCTGCAGCTGAAGCTCCAGATTTCCCGCGATGTCCTCAATCCTCCTCGTAACAGTGCGTCGGGAGAGCGGCACTTTCTCAAATGCCTCCTTTTTCTCCGGGCATATTAGTGCGGCAGAGTCCAACAAACACTCCTTAATGAACTCTCCGTCGGAAAACGGTTTACTTTTATTTGCAATTTTGTGGGATAAGACATAACTTGTCTTGACAGCTGCATCTCTGGATGTGGAATGTTTTGTGGAAATGTGTTGTTGGCTTTGCAGCTTAGCTAGCAAAGCATCCGACCCCTTTTGCCCGCTCTTCCTCAGACAGGTTCTTGTATTTATCTGCGTGTTTGATAGCATAGTGGCGACTCAAATTGTACTCCTTGAACACAGCGACCTGCGCACCACAAACTAAACACACAGCTTTACCTTTCACTTCTGTAAATAAATACTTAGCGGTCCATGTCTTGTTGAAAACGCGGCATTCAGTATCGATCTTTCTTTTTTTGCCCTTAGCGGACATTTCGAGGACTAGCCGGCCTGCATCACTCGTAGCTGTTCACGGCATAAGCGTTTACGTAAATAAATTAAAAAAACAGCAGCGCCCTTTTAAAAATAAAAGCAACACAGTTAAAAAAGTATTTACGCCATGCAAGCAATACAGCTGTGTTGCTTTTATTTTGAAAAGGTTGCTGTTTTTTTTAATTATGTTATAATTTATGATCAACCTCACACGGGCCGGCCAAGGCCGGCCAACGGGCCGGATGTGGCCCGCGGGCCGTAAAATGCCCACCCCTGTTCTAGAACAAAGTCATTCTCAACTGGCAAACCATACTGTAGAGTGAAAAGAATATTAATATCATCATAACAACAAACTAATATTTAGCATTGAGTTTGTTTTAGATACAAATATGATTTAAGCTGATTTCAGCATCATATTTACACCCAAACTATGCGGCATCATGATTATAAAGTTAAATAATTGTTTTGGGTGGAATGACAGGGCGGACTGGAAAAGGCTGGGCAAGGCTGAAGGAGGAGAAAAAGTCGATAGCAGTTTGTATGACAAAGCTGTTTACAGGGAATACTTTTTTTGTGCAGCATTGTTTAGAGCCTAGGCCCTAGAGAGACTGCATCTTTACAATAGTTCATTGTGATACTTTGATGACAGCCACACTCCATTGGTCAAATATGGATTGTTACTTGGGAGGTTTGGACCACTGATGCTGGAGGGATCTGTTATGTTTCAACAACTTAAGAGCATGCCTTTGCGACCCTTTCACCAAACAACCCGCACCAAAAGCTTAGTTTAAATATAGTCAGGGGGATGGTATCTCATTATTGAATGTTTGCCGTTGATGTATGGCAATAAAAATCGGCAAGCAGTGGTATGCAGGTTCCTTTCAGGAGCTTTGGTGTCAGAAGCTACTGCACAAGACAGAGGAAAAAGGTTAATCAATATTCCTCCATCAGCCCTAATGGTCATTGTTCTGTATGTATTCTGTGTTGCTATAAAAATCAATAGATGTATACACGGGAAACATGAGGAGAGTAAGTACTGGGTATCCTATCTTTATGTAAAATAAAAGATGGACAAGATTAATGCGTGTATCAGGTTAAATATTTTGCAAAAATCAATGATGTGCTTGAAATCACTGTTAAAGATACATGCAGAGAAATGAGGATGCCCACCAAAAACTGGTTGTTTATATTGTCTTTACAAAGTATGAGTGTGGGTCCCAGGAGTCTAAATGCTCCAGTATGTGAAGTTAAATTGGAGTTTTATAATGGGGCGCTGTCAAGACTATGTCCGATCGCCAATTTTGGGCCCGATCGCCGATCGCCGGAATCAGTATCGGCCGATACCGATCGAGTGGGCGGGGCCTATGGGGATCTTCCATTTAAAGTGATGTTTAAAACTCAGTTAATGGGGCTCATTCACTGGCGCTTCCAAAAACAACCAACATAATTATTACATTCAAATGAAGTACATTATTCAAGTTTACATTAACTTTGGATAATAACACGGGAGAAATGAGCGGAAGCGCTCTCTCTCCATCTCTCTCTCTCTCTCCTGACAGCCTGTCAGTATTGTCTCATGCAGCTCACTGATCCAGTAATGAGTGACCCGACAGTGAAGAATAAATATATTTATAACTAGTTTAGCTTGTTCCAGAGGTAGATAAAATAGCTAAGTGTGTTAGGTCTAACTCTTAGTGAGTGTGTTGCTCCGCTCACCGGTCCGTCACAGCGGGTGGAGCTGCAGGATTTCTGCTTCACACACGTTTCATACCGCTATTTTATTGTCATTTTCGGACACCTTAAAATACTGCCAGACTGGTGAAGCCATTTTGGCGAGCTTGTTTTGCCGCGCACAGAGAAAAGTGTCATGTATTTTACGTCATCATTTTACGTCATCATTTTACGTCATGCGATCGGCATTTTTAGAGAGCACCGATCGGAGCATCCCTAAGTGTAACCCAGCTTGAGCACAGCTGGTTTAAAATCTTTATACGTTCCACCAACAGAAAGGTAGTCATGGCTAATGGACAAACTAATCACATATTTTCTGAACTGTTGCTAAAACTGAATAGAGCTGTGTATTGGAAAGAGCTGCTGGCGAAATAGTTATCCAGATGCAAAATCCCATTTTAAAATATTATTTCTATTGACATCATCATTGTTCCGTTTTAGTAGAACAGTAGTTTTATAGATTTTTGTTTTGGAGAAGTAATGGTGGATAGCTCTCAATGCCTGAGCCTCAGCTGCTAATACTATTGAGAATAAACCAGGGAGACTTGGAAAGAGCTGTAGTAAATTCAGAATGCCAATTTGTTGGAGTTTAAACTAAAACGTTGCGTCTTTGTGGAATCCATCCAAAATTGACAAACTCATCAGTAAAGTTGTCTCTTTGCTGTATTATTTACAATTCTAAATTAAATCCTACTTGCAGTACTTTATCTTGTTACCTTTTGGTTCGATGTTCCTTAGAAGTTAACCTTGATTCCCTTTCTCATAGTCTTGTTTCCTTTTTATCAAAGGAATTCATAACACACACGTTTATCTTTTGTCCCTGCTTCTTAATATTATGTAAAATACTATCAGGAAATTATTTAATTAACATTTCTGCACAGTGGCATCATGTTCATATATGATTATAGTACTACCATCTGTTGATGTTGGTTGTTTCATTTAGTGGTTGTTCTTCTGATGTCGAACGCCTTATCTTCCATTTGTTTCGCTCATGTACTCAATGACCTACTGTTCATGTGATTGTTGATCTAGATTTTACATCTTAAACTCTACGTCTGCGTTTGAAGGGAATGTGCTCCAGCTCCAAAAGAAATCTCACACAGATGGAACAATGGTGTGCAACACAGCATCACGTTGTGAGATCTAGTCTCTGTTCTAGTGAGGTGTTTTTCTTCCTTTCTCCTCTTAGCACACATACTGTGCACCTCATTAAAACATAACCATGATTAATAGATAAGAGATTACTCTGGAAAATGTGCAATCCCATGGAAGACCACCAGACCCACAGGTGTAATGGGAAGGTTTACATATGTCATCCTCATTAAGAAAAATGAATATATTTAACTGCAAATTCCCTGAAAGCCTGAGGCAAAATGCATCATTTGTCAAGGTTACAGTACGCCGTCCTCTCGAGAATACTTGTGTGATTGAGGCAGCTTTTAACGGATTTGAAGAATTATACCACATATTTAGCAATAGAATGTATGCCTTAGAAAATATACTATAGACTTTTATGTATATTGTTTCATTGCGTGAGAAAAAACTCAAAATAAACCCATCATTTTCATATATTGTCAGATGAGATTGAGCATTAGTAATTTAAAATGCCTATTTATATTTAAGCAAACATCAGGTACAAGCATACCCACACAGCTTTTTAGGATCACACCTAAAAACATCTGAGACAACACTTCATCTAAATATTATGATTACATTTAAATGTATGGTACCACTTTAATAATAATACATTTGATTTATACTTTACAATAAGACTACCCTTATAAAGGGTTTACGAATAGTTTGTAATTAATGTATTAATTAGGTTGTGAACACTTTATAAATCATTAATATGCTTTTATAAGACATGAGCTAAACAGGGCACCTGTGACCGGTTGCTTGCCAAATAGTGAGCCCACATTTATCTGTACTGCTAAGCCTTATATTGGCTACTTAGCTTACTTCGTCTTCTTCATCAGCCAGCATCCTTGGTATCTGTTGCTCACTAAGTTGATTCTCGCTAAGTAGCCAATATAAGGCTTAGTCATCTTGCCAAATAGTGAGCCTGTGCTGATGTATGAAAATGATGTTAGAACTGGTTTATAAATGGTTCTTAATGATTAATAAAGTGTTTACAACCTAATTCATAACCTAATTATAAACCCTTTATGAATCCTTTATAAGGGTAGTCTTATTGTAAAGTGGTACCTAATGTATTTTCTATAAAGCACACTAAAGTGAGCTAACTCTGACTTGTTTAAAGCTGTTGATTAGTTATTTAAAGTGACATGTTCCTCTACATGGTGTTGATGTTCAACCTGTGAAATCCTACATACTGTAGATATTTTGATGTGGGCTGAAATGACCAATTTTTATTATGAATTATCATTTACTATTTTTCTACAGAGAGTTCAGCTTTCTATGAACTATCAAAACTATTACACAAAGAATAACATGACTGACATCAGTATGAATGAAAATAAATGAATGCATTTGAATTAATACTCCCTAGCTCTTGTGAAGTCCTTCTCATGGTTTTACAGTTATACTGCAGCAAAATAGACTTCAGCTATTATCAGTCCCTCTTTGACATTGCTCGGACCGTTTGTGCTCTTTGTTACAGTATCATGCATTCCAGTGAGCACATGATGAAAAATAATTGGGCACCACAGCTTGTAAAGTGCCTAAACTTTATGGAAACAGTTCATCAGTTCCATCTGTTATACTTCTGATGGCTGCTGACCAAAGGGCAGGCAAAGATACATTCATCCCTGTCACACCCTCACCCTCCACACAGCCATAATGACCCAGTATTCCTCTGAGCCCTCTTACGTACGCCCGCACACACACTCAAAGACACACACACACACAAATACACACACACACACACACACACGAATGCACAGTGGAACAAAGCTGGGCCCTCCATCACGTCTGCCACCATGCGGTCCCTGGTTCCCGCTGCTGGCACAGTGTCCACCCCTGGAGTCCAGTAAGAGGCCCTCTCTGAATCAACAATGTCAACAGAAGGCCACAGTGAGCTTACACACTTTCAGAACAATTACTGCGGCAGGAAACTTGAGATGAGTGAGTTACATCATCCCAACTCGAGAGATGCTCGTCTCTCACTGAGGATGATATGAGCGAGCCATGTGTTGCATTTTCTCAAGAGGCATCTGGTCAAATTAAGCATCCACACTATTGTCTTGTTGAGACATATCTTTTTGTCTTAAGGCATATGCTGTTTATTTTTTGTTATTATAAAAAAGATAGACTTACATTATAAAGACATTATAAAACAGGATCTCTACATTTTAATTGTAAAATCCAAAATGCGTGATTTCCCCTAGAGTTAAAGCAAACACATTCAATGTCACATGTGATGCATTGAATAGCTTCAAATGTAATTAATTATGTGAAATGAGTGACAACACTTAATTAATTTCTGTGTATAAGGGTACATATTAAGGCTTGTTATTGTCCATAAAGTTTATGGAGTGGAGAAGCTTTAGGCGGTCTGTTTATACAATACATTTGTTTTTAAATTATGAAGACATTAAGGTTATCTTAAAACCCTGTAGCAGTAAGAAAATGTCTTTACTCCTTTGTTCATCTAATTATTCTTATTTTTCCAACACCATGTGTCCCTAATCCTTTGAAGGTAGGGAAATGCTTTTCCTAGTGAAGAGCCAAGTGACTCTGTGCCTGTCTTCCATAACATGACCTTTGAAATATAACATGAACCATAGAGTGGAAACAGCAGAGGCACTATCACACAGCAGAAGCCAGGTATTTGATGAGTGAGGCCATCTTTGAACTGACATCCAGCAACTGAATTGGTTTAAACAGACCACAGGTAATATAAACTCAGCTCAGCAGATGACATTGATGGACTGATCACATCCTAATTTGTTTCAAGGTAATTAAACATTACAATATATTGTAATGTCCAGGGAAAAATGGAAAGCTCATGTGGGACAAAAGGAGGCAAATCGCTCAGTGAGTCTCAATAAGCTTTGGATGCGGCAATAGGTGCCGCCAGTCATACAATAATCTGACGTAATTTGAAGTTTGTTGATCATTAGTTAGACATTATTTTACATAAATCTACCATGTGATGGCAGCTCAAAGTCAGGTATCAGTATGTTTCTGTTGATTGCATCAATGACTCTCATCAGAAGGTTATTTTTAAGTATTGCACACACAGCTCCGCATCCCTTTCTGCCCTCCAAAATATTATGAATCACATTCTTTCACACAGGGCCAACTCTATAAATATAACCAAATGAATTTAAGTATTTCTGAATTTCATACTGGAATGTTTTTTTTTATAGGGACATTTTAGTCAAGGGAAGGGAAATTCAAATAATAAATCATGTTCATATTTGGACATCAAACGGTAGGTTACCACCATCTCTATTTTGCACACAAGGCCTTACGAAATCAGTTGTTTTGAGAATGTAACACTTCTTTAAAGTGAGTCATAAAGTCATTACGAAAACATGTTTAGAGAAACTGCGTTTTCAATTGTGTTCATGCTCTGGAGATTGAACCAACCTTGTGTACCACAATACACACACCCTAACTTCTGCCACGGATATTCTTTGGCCAAACGTTTCCCCCAGTGTGCCGTTCATACTCTGACCTGATCTTAAATTAGTTTCTTTCCAGCCCTCTCTTATTGTTATTCTGCAGTGTGAAGGTTGCATTGCTTCCTTTCTGGAGCTCTAAATTGTTTGCGATATTATGTTACAAATGCTGTACCTCAAACTAAAACCGTTTATTGGGGTTCCCTACTATACATATTTAGCATTCTCTGGCACAGTTTACTCTTAATTCCCCGCAAGAGAATTTACACACTTAATGGAATTCATGTGCAGGTGGAAATTGACACATTTTGGAGTATTACATTAGCTGTGCTATTTTTACCACTGGAGGCTGTGAAAGTGTCTTGTATCTCTTCACTGCTCCAGTCCACATGGATATATTATCATCAGTGATTCTGCTCCTTAGTGAGAGAGAGCCATCTCAGTCATGCTACAAATGAGCAATGCTGTGCACACACTGAAATCGGCTACTTCCGAAGCAGCACTCAACATCAGCACTCGGAAATTCAGAAAACACACATGCAAACGTACACACACACTCACTCACTCACACACACACACACACACACACACACACACACACACACACACACACACACACACACACACACACACACACACACACACACACACACACACACACACACACACACACACACACACACACACACACACACACACACACACACACACACACACAAGAAAGACTATCTGTACTTACATGCTGCCTTTGATTATGTTTGCACTAGTAGTATGAACATGTATTCATGAAATGAATGTGGAAGAATATGTGTGGAATAATGCATGTCACTTGAGCACTGCAGTAGATACAAACATTGGAATGGCTCTGTATGCGCTAACTATAAATGAGCATGGCTCAGACTGAAGTACAGTAGGCATGTCAGATATGGTATATTTTCTATAAAAAATTGACTGAAAGCTGCAGATAGCTGCAATTCTCTGCCTGACGGTTTGTTGTACGACCCTTTTACTTCTACATTGATACGTTTCAATAATTGTGAATATTAAAGCTTATGTTTTTGACTTCCAGGCAGAAATCAGCATAACTTTTTTATGTTGGTTTCTTATGTGCCTATATGGGAATTAACAATATGTTTTACACATGGTTGCTGAGATTTAGATATTTAATAATGCCTTTTAAAATAAGTCTTTATAAATGATCACTTATTAAATCATGTATTGTTTCATTCATAGAAGGAAAAATCTGCCAAAAATGATTATTTAAAGCTAGCATTTACATTAGGAGTCATACAAAACTCATCAAAGCTCATGCTACGATATAACGTTGCTGTGTGCAATCATTTGAATTCCATTTCTCTGTTAACATTCTTTAACACATTCTTTCTTAAACAGTTCCATTAATAAATCCCACAAAAAACTAATTGGAAGTCACACTCCATGTCGTCGGTAGAAGCCCTTTGGCTTAATGACAAGCAGAGGTGTGTCAGTGGTGGAGCACTTCAGCAGGCGTCTAGTGGCAATGATGCATACACTCCTTTACAAATGGATCCTCCCTTCATTGTATTCTAGGTCAAGAAGAAGAATTTATAAAAGCTGTTGTGCCCAATATTTTCATCAAATCATCTAAACCCCAGTATTTGGCAGTTTACTGCATTGAGCAGTAAGGTGAGGAAGACATGTTTCTACGGATAATACCTGTGCTGTTGCTGTAGATTTTTCTTCCGATTGAAAAATGAAAGATGGTACAGGTTAGCTGATGTAATTAATTTCTGTTCATGCACCTACATGACTAAGTATTTGCTGGAGCACTTTCCCGAACCTATCGCAGTGTAAGGTTATTTTCTGCTTCAATGGGGTCCATCAGCTAAGTCATTATTTCCTATTAGCATCACAAGTTTTGATTGATTTCTTGAGTTAATGTGAAAATGAAGCTTCATTACGTCAATTTATGTACCAGGCTTCTGTTATCATGGTAGTCAGTTTTATCACAACTCCTGAAGGTTTCAAACAAATAATGACTTTTTTATTCATTCGTATCAATTTTTTTCTTTGCTTTTTGGTACAATTGTGATTCATTGTCAAACAGTGATAGTTGAGGTGTTGTTACAGCAAGTGGAAATAAAAAAAACATTCTGCGCCTTCTGTGAAAAGTGGAGCTCAAACGGTACTGTGGCATGTTAAACCGAGTGGGGAAAAAAAACCCATCACACTTCAGAACGGTGTTACTGACATGACAACAACCTGGAGGTAAACAATGTGATTTCCATTTTCTTGTAACACATACAGGGCTATGTTTGTCATAAATCATGACTAAAATGGCTTTGCCAGATGGTTGCCTGTTTGGCAAACTGTGGAAATGATATGTCTTTACTTGTTTTATCTCTGTCACACACCCAAGTACATGGCACAGATGCGATCAATCATAAGCATGGCGGAAAAGTGGCCAAGTACCTACTGGAGGCTAGATGCATAGAAGCCTACAGTGTTTTCATGAAAGTGGCATAATGGCAGAGCATCTTTACTGCCTTATGTATATACTTTTGGTGTTCCTCATTAATACAAAAAACCTTCTAACAGGTCAGAAAATGCCTATACTGTACTGTAATTGCAATATATGGCAGGACTGTATTTGCCACATTCAAGCAAAAACTAAATCTGTTAACTTTCATTCTTGGCTGTGTAAATGAGATGAATTGAAAGTGTACCAAGCACCTGCTGCAGTGTGTATGCAGTGTATTGATATGTTCGTATTGCTGTGCTTCATAACTTGTCAAAGACTCTCATACCTGCTCCTAAAGGTGCGGAAACACTTTGATTATTGGTGTCCATCACATGATGCTGTTATCATCTGCTGATATTCGTTGTATTTATAAAATACTATTGAAATCAAGTTTACTTTTCTTAATTATATCTCTATTAGGTCCATGTCTTTTACATTTGAATAGTCACATGAGAAAGGTAACATACATTATGGCAACTAATCAGTAACAGCTAAGAATCTTATATAAATATTGCGTTTAGGTCTTTCAACCATTACATCTCATGTATCAAGGAGTTATTTATTAACGTTCTTCCGAACAGATTGAGCTGTATCAGCAACACAAACAGTATTTGAAAATTATCCCAAAGAAATACTCTCACAAAGAGGCTTGAAAACTCCTTTCCTTTGAAGTCTAAAACCAATACAAAGTGCAGCGTAGCACGCACGCACGCACGCACGCACACACATACAGTACATACACACACGCACACGCACACGCACACACGCACACACACACACTTTAGTAGCATATGTGCAGAACACACACTACACCTTGAGCTAAGATCCTCCTCTTTCTGCCCTCAGTTTCCCCTCGACCTCCTTTTTTCCAGCTTTTTGAGAATGCCTTTAAGAAAAATAATATGCCCTTTATAAATTATTTTAAACAAATCCTAAGAATTGCACTGTATATCTACTCTACACCATTATGACGTTGGTTCACTCCATTTATGAGGGGAAGAGGAGTCACATCCGTCAAAGCAGAGTTTGCTCATTAGTAGGTAGACCAGCAGATAAAAGGTTTTCATTTAAATGTAAATCAGAAGGGTAACAAATCCATTATTGTCATTTGGGAAAGGACTGCCTTCTGGGCCGTGTCTTTAACTCTTTTTCCCAGCCGGGGTGTTGTACTGCTTCTCATTCTGGCCAGGGAGATACCAGTGTCTTAAAGCGTCTGTGACAACAAATAACAGCTGGACGCTAGTGGACAATGCTGTGAAGTATAAATTATTTGAAATTCATATTGTAATAAGCATCCCTATGGATGGAGGCAGGCGTGTTATTAATCAGTCGTGGCGCAATAGATCTGTTCCCTTTTAAAATGTCAGTCTATGTGGAATCCATTAGTCTGCTCTGCTGCACTTTGTATTACCATTTTCTTTCAAGTGGGTTTGGAAGCTTCCTGTTTGGGATATCTGCAGTATTAAAAAAAACACATTATCTGTGGAGCTGCAACTTATTATTTGTATTATCCAGTATTCGTTGTGTATAATAAATAATTAATTAGGTGCCCAAGGTGATTCCCTGACTCCTTTCTCCTTCGCACATATGAGGTCTACACTCAAAACTATACTTAAAACTATAGTATACTAACCCAATAGTAATAACTTTAGAGACTTAACAAGAACACATTTTCTTGTGAATGACTGCTACTGTTTACAAGTTAGCTTTTCTTTGTAGTTCTTAAAAAAAACACACGTCTGCAACACCCACATGTTGTTGAATTAATTTAGCTGTTAATACTTTTACACACAAAGTCATCCATGCTCTCATACACAGGCACATTTATATTAAAGTGGGCACATTTATCTATTTAAATTCCCCGACTCTCCCCGTTTGCAGAGCCTCCTAAAGGTAGATGGACTGTGTGTTTTTCTTTGGTTGTTTTAATAGGGTTATTGATCATTCTGGCATCTGCAACATTTCTATAAACCAAATGAAGGCCCTGCACAAACTGTGCTGTGTCAGGGCAGAAATGCATTTAGATTACTTCATTCCACAGAACCTCGTCAGAGATAGCTATCTCCTACATTCACTTTGACATTTAAATATTAGATATCCTATAAGAGGCAAAGATTAAACGTTTTGAATTTTTTTTTCTTCTTAAGACTTAAGGTGCTGCTGTTTTCTTTCAAGGTTGGCTTGGTCCCCTCGGCGCTACACAATATATCACACTGCTATTAAAAGTAAAAGATTCTTAATGGAACACCTAACATGAAAATGGTATAATTATTCACTAAGGAGATGCCGTGCAATACAACTCTATAATAATAATAAAACAGAAATCCTCAACATACCCACGAGGATCATTAAGGTTTCATCTAATGTAGCTTGAATGCACATGTTCATTAGTGTAACGATGTTTAATAAGTGTAGGCATTTAGAAAGGTTCATATTTCATGCTGTGTAAAAAAGCAAACGTCGTATTATAGTTTTTTCGTAGCTGCAGCATGTTCTGCGTACTGAATCATTCGAGGTTGAAAAAGTGGGCTGTAAAGGACATAATTCAACATTACTGAAACCAAATACACATGATACACCAGAGAAATAATGCACACATTAGAGTGTTGGCCAAGAAATATAAGGGCAATAAGTCCCAAGAAACATATGAACATAAACTATGCCACTGAAGGCATTTTTCTTAAAGGGGACCTATCATGCAAAATGCACTTTGTGATGCCTTTTATACATACATATGTGTCCCCGGTGCGTCGGGGAACTCACGCAGCGTCAGAAATAAAATGCTCTCTCTTTTCCTCCGTACCCAAATCTTTTAAAAACGGGTGTACAACGAGCGGATACAGATTCCATCCGATCTGACGTCAAATCGGCAGCGGACCCACAGAAAGTTGCTATCAGAAACAATGCCTGACGTGTTTTGGACGTAATCTCGTCTTTGTTTACATTAGCAAGCCTCGCTAACACTCAGAGCTAACCTGTACTGTGTAGAGCACATGTGTTTAAAAAGCAGGAAATATAAAAAGAACTCACCTTGTGATAAACCTGCAAGAGAAAAAGCATTTGATGACACGAAGGGCTCTTTAAGAACTCAGATGCTCGATTCCTTTGCTTTGGTAATAGTCTTTATTTATAAAGATCACAAAGCTTTTCAATAGTCTTCTAGGATCTACTAGGACATTTCCAAAGAATCCTTAGGTTCAACTAGGTATTTACAAAGTCTCTGGTAACAGCATGGATATCATGAAGAGACAAGACGAACCAACACAAGACAAAGGGAGAGAAGGACTATATATACACACACACACACATTAGGTAATGAGGCACAGGTGGACACAATCAGGGGCGGGAACAACAATCAGTCTGACCGGTGACACACAAAGACAGGAAGTGCAGACACCTGGAAAGATAGAGCAGAGTCATGTCACAATAAGACAGATAGACAAACACTAAAACCTTACAGTACCCCCCCTTTTACGGACGACTCCAGACGTCCCTGAAACCTGAGACCGTAGTCTGTCAAAATCCGTGATCAGAGTCTTGTCGACAATGAAGCTGCCCGGGATCCAGCATCTTTCCTCTAGTCCATACCCTACCCAGTCGACCAGGAACTGTCTCCCTCTACCCCGCTTTCTTTCTGACAGTATCTTTTCCACTGTATAGACGATACCTCCGTCGATGACCCGAGGAGGTGGAGGTGGTGTGGAGGAGGGAACCAGTCTACTTTCTAAAACTGGTTTCAGCTTGCTGACATGGAACGTGGGGTGGACCTTGAGAGACTTTGGGAGACATAGGCGAACAGCAACAGGATTAATAACCTTTGAAATGGGAAATGGACCAACGAACCGGGGGGGCCAGTTTCCTGGAGGCGACATGAAGAGGAAGGTCCTTGGTGGACAACCACACTCGTTGTCCGACCTTGTATCTAGGAGATGGACGTCGTTTTCGGTCGGCCAAACTCTTCATGCGGGTCGCACTTCTCTGCAGCATCTGGCGAACACCCTTCCATACCCGGCGACAGCGGCGAACCAGAGCATGTGCTGATGGTACGGTAACTTCTTGCTCGAGCTCCGGGAACAATGGAGGCTGGTATCCATGGACACATTGGAAAGGAGAGATTCCGGTGGCTGATGTGGGTAAGGTATTGTGTGCATACTCAACCCAGATCAGATGTTTGCTCCAGGTGGTAGGCTTCTGGGACACCAGGCATCTCAGACATGTCTCCATTTCCTGATTCATCCTCTCCGCTTGGCCGTTTGACTGGGGATGGTATCCGGATGTCAGGCTCACAGTGGCTTGGATCAGGCGACAAAACTCCTTCCAGAAACGTGAAACGAATTGTGGGCCTCGGTCTGAAACGACATCACTAGGGAAACCATGTATTCGAAAAACATGGGACAACATGGCCTGTGCAGTTTCTTTGGCAGTAGGTAATTTGGACATGGGGATGAGATGTACCATCTTGGAAAAACGATCAATGACTGTGAGTACTGTGGTATTACCTGCCGAAGGTGGAAATCCTGTCACAAAGTCCAACGCAATGTGCGACCATGGTCTGTGGGGAATGGGCAGAGGTTGAAGAAGACCTGCCGCAGCTTGACGAGATGTCTTGTTTCTAGCACACACAGGACAAGCTGCCACATACTCTGCAACATCCTTCCACATAGCAGGCCACCAGAATCTGTGTTTCACCATAAAAAGGGTCCTCTTGGTTCCAGGATGACATGAAAGGACAGATGTATGGGCCCAATGAATCACCTGAGAACGAAGTGTCCTAGGAACAAACAGGCGATTCTGAGGACAACCTTTATGGACAGGATTCTCTCCATTAGCCTGTTTTACCTTAGCTTCAATGGGCCAGGTCACACTCCCGATCACCCGGTCTGACCGCAGAATGGGTTCTGGAGTCTTGGGAACTGGCTCCGGATCAAAAACTCTGGAGAGAGCGTCCGGTTTCCCGTTCTTAGAACCAGGTCGATAAGACAGAGTGAAGCTAAATCTGTTAAAGAATAAAGCCCACCTGGCTTGTCTGGAGTTCAAGCGCTTTACCCTCCTGATGTACTGCAAGTTCTTATGATCTGTCCATACCAGGAAATCCTGCTCCGCTCCCTCCAACCAGTGCCGCCACTCCTCCAAAGCAATCTTCACAGCCAAGAGTTCCCGATTTCCCACGTCGTAATTCCTCTCAGCAGAAGATAGCTTACGGGAGAGATAGGCACACGGATGAAGTTTATTGTCCCCCGCTGACATCTGAGACAGTATAGCTCCAACACCATCGTTAGAGGCGTCTACTTCCACCACAAACTGTCGGTTGCGATCAGGTACAGTCAGGATAGGAGCTGTGGTGAACCTCCTCTTCAGATCCATGAAGGATTTCTCTGCCTGTGGATTCCACACAAACTGAACATGGGGAGAGGTAAGGGAATGGAGAGGAGAGGCAATAGCACTGAAATTGCGTATGAAACGTCTGTAAAAGTTAGCAAACCCCAAGAATTGCTGAACTTTCTTTCTGGAGTTTGGCGTAGGCCAATTTGCCACATCACTGACCTTTGCTGGGTCCATTTCCATCTTGTTAGGGGAAATCACAAAGCCCAAAAATGATACTGAGTTGACATGAAACTCACATTTTTCGGCTTTCACAAACAAATGATTAGCCAGGAGTCTTTGAAGAACAAGATGAACATGGTTGACATGAGTATTCTCATCTGGAGAAAAGATGAGAATATCATCGAGGTACACAAAACAGAAAACATTCAGGAAATCTCTTAACACATCGTTAATGAGAGCTTGGAAAACAGCAGGTGCATTACAAAGTCCAAAAGGCATCACCAAATATTCGTAATGTCCCGTAGGTGTATTGAAACCTGTTTTCCACTCATCCCCCTCCCGGATGCGCACAAGGTGATAAGCATTCCTTAGGTCAAGCTTGGTAAATATCTTAGCTCCCTGTAATAGTTCAAATGCCGTAGAGATGAGTGGAAGGGGATATCTGTTCTTGACCGTGATCTGATTTAGCGGACTATAATCAATACAGGGCCTCAATGTCCCGTCCTTTTTTCCCACAAAAAAGAAACCTGCCGCTGCTGGCGATGAAGATGTCCGAATCAACCCAGTCTTGAGTGAAGAATCGATATATGCCTTCATGGCCTCCCTTTCTGGCCCAGAAAGAGAGTACAGCCGTCCCTTGGGAATAGTAGAGCCCGACAGAAGTTCTATGGGACAATCGTACGGTCTATGGGGAGGCAATGAAGTAGCTCGTGTTTTGTTAAACACCTCCTTAATGTCTGAATAGCAACCAGGAACTTTAGACAAGTCAGGAAAGTCAGAAGGTTTAGAACAAATGTCACTGCTATTACCTGACCCCTGCTTAAAGTTACTAGGTCTGCTACTCAACCCTGTTTCACTGGTTAAACATGAACGAGAGCACTCAACCCCCCACCCTTTCACCTTTCCTGTCTGCCAGTCAACGTGAGGGTTGTGTTTAACAAGCCATGGGTACCCCAAAATGAGAGGATGTTGAGCAGAGTTAAATAAGTGAAAACTAATTTGCTCTCGATGTTCCTGATCTACGACTAATACCATGGGCTCAGTGCGATGAGTAACTGTACATAAAAGGCGGCCGTCCAAAGCACTAGCCTCTAAGGGCTGATCTAAAAGTACAACCTTTAAATTCAAACTCTTAGCCAGCTCCCAGTCTAACAAACTCTCATCAGCCCCAGAATCGACTAATGCATCCTGAGTCACAGTCTTATCCCCAAGCTTGATTCGTACCTGCATTCATTTTCTGACTGGAGAGTCGAAGGAAGTCACTCGGCTCACCAGCGTCTTCCTTCCTGCTGATGAGCCTGATCTTTTGCCGAACAGGCTGCCGAAACATGACCCTGCTGGCCGCAGTAGAAGCACCGCCGCTCCCGTAGACGGCGCTGACGCTCCTCCGGCGTGAGTTTGGCTCTTCCGAGCTGCATCTGTTCCTCCGCGGCGATAGGAGGCGCTGGTCGCTCTGGAGATGAAGTCTGGGAATTCCTCTGCCAAGTGTAGTATTCCCTCGGTAACTCCCGTCTGAAAGGTGGAGTGGATACTGCATTCCTTCCCTTTTCCCGCTGTCTATCAGCTAGACGTTGATCAACCCGGATAGCCATGGCGATGAGCGAGTCCAAATCTTCAGGCAGCTGTAATGGAGCTAACTGATCCTTTATGGGATCCGCTAACCCATGCAGGAAAGCATCAAAGAGAGCCGCCGAGTTCCACCCACTCTCCGCTGCCAGAGTACGAAAATCAATTGCGTAATCCGCCACTCTCCTCTGCCGCTGTTTAATGTTCACCAGGGCTCTCGCTGACTCTCTCCCGGGTGATATCTGATCAAAGATCTTGCTCATGGTATCCAAGAACAGTTCCAATGACTGACAAACAGGCGAGCACCGGGACCACTCCGCTGTTGCCCAGGCTTCCGCTCTACCCGTCAGATGAGAGACAATAAAAGCTACTTTAGCTTGATCGGTGGGAAATGCTGCGGGCTGGTGTTTGAAGTGGAGATCGCACTGTACCAGGAAGGGACGACAGTTTCCAGAGTCTCCGGAGAATCTCTCCGGCGAAGCGAGACGGATCGTAGGTGACTGCATGGGTACTTGAACGGGGATATCAGCAGACCCGACCCCCGCTGAACCGGAAAACTCTGCCGCAGGAACACCAGGGTTTGCCACGAGGTGAGTCAGTACGTCCCGCATCTTTTCAGCCAGTAGATTTATTTCTGTCGTCACCGTAGCTTGAAAGTTGTCTTGACGAGCATGTAAATCCTGCACCCCTTGGTTGATTGCTGACAGCTGTCCCTCATGTTGATGAAGGCGTGTACCCTGCGCCTGCAGGGCCGTTCTGACTGTAGTGGAATCGGCTGAGTCCATCTTGTTTGGTTGGTTGGTTCTGACACGAAGGGCTCTTTAAGAACTCAGATGCTCGATTCCTTTGCTTTGGTAATAGTCTTTATTTATAAAGATCACAAAGCTTTTCAATAGTCTTCTAGGATCTACTAGGACATTTCCAAAGAATCCTTAGGTTCAACTAGGTATTTACAAAGTCTCTGGTAACAGCATGGATATCATGAAGAGACAAGACGAACCAACACAAGACAAAGGGAGAGAAGGACTATATATACACACACACACACATTAGGTAATGAGGCACAGGTGGACACAATCAGGGGCGGGAACAACAATCAGTCTGACCGGTGACACACAAAGACAGGAAGTGCAGACACCTGGAAAGATAGAGCAGAGTCATGTCACAATAAGACAGATAGACAAACACTAAAACCTTACATTTGAGCTCCATACTGTTTCAGAAATAATCCTTGACGTGGTTTAAACAGGATGGCGTTTTATCACAGCAGAATTTAACTTTATCTCTTTTAGGCATTAGCTCCGCCTCCTCTTCTTTTATTTTTTTCAAGCTAAGGACCCAAGATCCGCGTTTCTCTAACAGGGCTTCAAAAGAGGGGTATGAGCAGTATGAGGCATGGCTACAATGGGTGATCTGTTTGGTATTTAAAAAAAAAACTTCACAGACATGTTTTGTATAGGTATGGCCCTACAATATATGTTTCAAATATAGCATGATAGGTCCACTTTAAGTTGAGAAAAAACCCTTGAGATGCCAGGTTTAAAGTTAGAAATGTAAGCTTTCCATCCAAGGGTCTGCATTAAAACGAATCTGCATTTCTAAAAGGTTCGACAAGGCTGCAAAGATGAGTCCTCCAAGTTAATTAAAACTGGATCAGTGGTGAGGCACCTGCTGGAGTTCAACACTGAGACAACCAACTCCTGTGCTGTGTCCTGCATTACTCCTCTGTGTGGTAAATGTCAATGATAAACTGAAGGCTGCATCCTCACAAACACAAGTACCAACTGTCAATAACTGGGTGTAGAGTCACATTTAGAAATGATTTATCACAAACAGACACATCCGGTTTCCTCACGTTTTACATACAGAATGTAAGCCTCTTCTTTTACTTGAATATGTTGATGTTTTTTGGTACTGTTGTCGTGTGTGTTCTAATCTCAAAACACTCTCAAGGCTTGATTTGCATATTACAATTCAATTCAATTCCTTTCAAGGTGAAATCCCCCTGGACCCCCTTGCGAAGTGAGAGAACCAGATGTGTTTGTTGCTTAAATGTACAGGAAGACACCAGTATCTTAAAAATGGACCGGTTCAGCAGCAGACTAAATCAAATCCATTTAAAGGGCCCATGTCATGGCCATTTCCACTGATCATAATTACATTGTTGAGGTATACTAAAATAGATTTATACTGTGCAATTTTCCAAACTCACATTGGTTTCGCATACAGCATCTCTGTCAAGCATGTGTATTCAGCAGTATTCACTTTCTCCACTAAACGACTCGTTGGAGCTCTTGCCCCCCCCTCCCTGTGAGCCTAGTGTGCTCCGATTGGTCAGCTCGGCCACTCGTTCTGATTAGTCAACCACCAGAGAGGCTGCGCCCATGTCAGTGCTTTTCCCGGCTGCTCTCAGCGTAACATCAGTCTTATCATGGCGTCGGTACAGCGGTATATTTTATATACATATATATTTTTAACTGTTGTTATAGAAGAGTGTGACGGCCCCAGGGCCTTTGTCTTACGATGGGGTGGAGCTGAAGAGGCTAATCAGCACGATCACGGACACCTCCGGACACAGTCTCTCTCCAAAGCGGCTGCAGGAAGACTAACTCTGCGATCCTCTCAACCACCTATCTTTGCATTTACCACAATAAATGTGCCGTGGTTTTGTAAACTTGTGTATGTCTCCTTGTCTTTCCGTTGTGGCCTACGAGCTACTCTCATAACAAAGAGTAAGTTATTTTTACCCGTTATAAACTACTACTGTTTGATGAGAAATCAAATCATGGTTTGCTATATATGAATTCAGGGAAGAAAGGATAGGCCTACTAAGTATTTCCATTAAACTTTATTTTTAGAAATGTACAAAATGAACATAAATATACATATATACACGGTATATCATTCATTCCTCCTCCTCGCATCTTGCCTGCGCACAGTCGGTGCGGTGCCTTTTAGCACCCTCAGTAGTAGTAGAATCCCTTCCCCGTCATGGATTGTCCGCCAGGATCTGGCTGGACGAAATCAAATGCAAATCACAAAATATTAGAGAAACTTAGTTGTTTTAGATTAGTTAGTAGTAGTTGTGTAATGAACAGCTTGCCTGCTAATATGCTAACCTAGCTTTGTTTACCTTGGTAGCTAACACGATATGAACGTTAGCTTGGAGGAAAGGCAACTATAATGCAGTGTAATAAAACTACTATGAACAAAAGCTAGTGGTTCATATTAGGCTAGCAATAACGTGTTTATAATTGCAATCGTATACGGGTATTCTGCTACCATACAATGTAACTTGCATGAATACATTGTTTTGCGCTAGCATACAGCTAGCCTCGTTAGCTACATGCAGTATATGTACGGTCACAATGTACGGTAAACCGGAGTATACTGTATGAGTATTCCGTGTGTGTGACTGCAGACATTCTCCTGCCATGACAAACATGTAAGGCCATCTGCTGACATTGTAGTTGATATATTTAAACGCTAGCAACGTAGCATCACAAAAATGTTTTTCTGACCGAAACTAGCTCTAGCTCCGTGTGTTAGATCGCTACGCCAGCTATAATGTAATTACGTTTCGCGACTGACCGGCAAATCACCCGGAGTATACTGTCAATAGGTATTTTGTGTGTGAATGCAGACATTCTCCTGCTATGAGATACATGTATGCAAGGCCATCTGCTGATATTAGAGTTGATATATGGAAACTCTAGCAACTTAGTTAGCACTGTGTCAATGGCTTAGCAGTCCAACACAGTTTACACATTTAAACAGTCTTGTTTGATAAATACACAAATAACAATGCAAACTTACAGGTTGTATACCCAGATCTTCCCCTGCTCCAAACGGTCCAAACAAGCTGTGCATATCCGGCCTCAAACTGGGCAATGTTTTGGAAGCTTTCGTCTGTGAAATGCCGGTTCTTCGAACCTCTGGAGGAGGAACACGCCGCTGCTGGTGTGGCCATAGCTCTTCGGGATTGGTCCATTTCGTTCCGGGTACCGCATGACATCATGCGGTACCCGGAAGAATCAAATGGGCAGTGACGTATCTCCAACGAGGCGTTTTGGGGAGGTATTTTCTGTGTTAGAGTTTTACTCGCTACAGGGTGTACTTTGAGGGTTTTGACTCTGCACACCGTTTACATGCATAAAAACCTTCATAACACACAAGGGGACGGGTAATAACCGGAAAAGCATGACATGGGAGCTTTAACAGTCGGCTAAAGTCAATAATATCAAGTCAGTGTTAGCGGGGTGTCCATTGAAAGCTGTTCAGCAGACAGACTCCAGCCATTTGTAAAACTGAAGCCACAGCCGCTGTGTTCTCCGCTTGTATGTTCTCTTGTTCACCATTTGTTAATTAGCATCGACAGACGCCATGTTGACAAGAATCAATTTTCTAAAACTGTCAAAATCTAACACATAGAAAGAGAAAAACACCTTATGGGCACATGTTGAATCACTCATGCGCAGTGTGTGGTTGTTTATTACTGGCAAAAGTTAGCATCACATATTAGTTCCATCTCGTTGAAGCTGCAACAGGTGTTTTACTGTACGTGATAAACTAAACTGTATTCAATTAAGTGGATTTCATTACAGAGTTCTTTAAACCACCCCAGTTAATTGGCCAACTCAGAATACACTGTATGTATATATATTTACTTTATTATGCTGTTTGAGCCATTGAGGCTCAGTGTAGACCTCAAGGCAAACAGAACTTCATGTCAACCTTTGTATATGTTTTTAAATGCCTTGCTGTACAATATTTGTTTTGACAAACACTCACTGCTGTCTTTTTAAAACAAGAATGACAGCTGAGCCCAGAATGTCTATAGTTGATCTCAGATACAACAGATGTAAAAGGCGAAACACAATGTGCACAACGCTGTATTGATACATCTCTCTGCAGGGTGATCTATAGTCAGCTAAGGATTGCAGATGAGTCAAACTGCTCAAGTCTGGAGGTGAAATGCATTTCTTTCTACTAACTTTGTATTTTGCTGTTAAAAGGAGAATATGTGACATTTCGGTGAAGTCTTTGATTAGGTGTCACTAAAGGATCCATTTGTTGCATTAGTGCATTAATTATTAATAGTGCATCTTCTGCTGCATTGATCTGCTCAGCGAAATAATTTGATTAAATCGATCTGTCCTCAGCCATAATCAGTATAAATAGCTTGGAAACGTACAATTTGCACATTTTTAAATGCCATATCTTTCTGAATAGGCTGGGTTTTTATAACCAACATTGAACTTGACCTCTCTGGTAGTGAGGGGATTGTTGGATCCTGCAGATGTTAATCATGCAGGGTTCAGGACCTCCATTTGTATCAAAAAAGCCTTCTGCTGCTTCTGAGGTGCATCAGGTCCATCAGAGCCTGGACAACCTCACCATGACATATTTTTTTTTAACATCTTATAACGCAATATTTATTCGACTTTCGTAGTTGGTATGTCAAGGAGCCAATACTCCAGCCGGTATCCCAATGCTTTGCAAGTCCAGCAGGAAGTGGAGATGATGCAGGGAATGTGATCCCTGGGTCTGAAGGTGTCATCTGGCTCTGCATGGTTCAGCGGCAGACACACAGACTGCTTATGGCGTGAGGGTTGTACTGTAAAAGATGTCCGCCAGACACATTGGCAGCAGGAGAGACACAAATCGATTCCCTGCAAGAAAGCATAGAGAGTCTAAGTGGGGGAGGGCCTCTTTAGCAAAGCTCTTATTAATTAATAGAGTCTCAGGAGGGGATTACATGATCCGATTCCTGCTTCTTCATCACAGCACAGCAGCTAATGATATCCGAGGGAGCTCTTCTGCACAACACATCCCCGCCCTGCCATGTATATGATTGTAACATTAGAGTATGCAACACTAGTAGAGCATCCTCTCTGCGTTATCCAGAGTATCGTATGATGAGACCTCTGTCATGTTCTTCTATTCATACCGAGAGCAGATTAAATATTGCAGAGCTTTGCAGTCCATATATTCTATTACTCTGCTTACTAATCAGCAAACTACAGATTATAGAGCCTTACAAACTGTTCCATATTGGAGATGAAAAGTAGCACATTGTAACAGGATGAACTTTGGTACATAAAGTATTTTTTTACCCTATTTTATTTGGCTACTGGGGGGGAAAAGCATCCACAACTGTGACCACATCTTGTTTTATTGCCACCAGTAACAAGGAGCACAGATGCCTCTTAAAAGAGAAATGAAGAGCCATTTGTTGAACATACTATAGTTATACAGTCCAGTTCATTCCTTTGTTTCTCTGCTGCCGTGTTCCATGCTGGATGTATTTATCCATGCGTTTGTGAACCCAAGACATGGCGAACCTTGGACCTTTGGTCAATTCAGTTCAGGCTTACACTCCTGCTTTTGTGTGATGACTTTCCCCATTGGCTTTTTTGTACCATTAAGACAACATACCTATCACAGTAGACATATTGACTCATCATTGCAGTAACTAGCAGCAGTAAAACATGAAGTGTCCCTGCAAGCAATACAGATGAGCCACCTGCAAAATATTAGCACTTATAGTATATTGGTAATACCTATAAAAAAAAATGCAAAATAATCGTATTCAATTCACTTGTACATTTTTCTGCTATTGCAGGACAAAACCATCCATTGTTTCTAGAGGAGGGACATATCTAATTTGTTACAATTACACCGTGTCCAATAAAAGCCCATGAGATATTGATAATGAGTATGCTCTTTAATCTTTTATTGTATTAAAAAATACACTTTCCCTTACTGTGTGAACTCGCTTTGTATATTTTGTCGTCAGTGGTGTGATGACAAATTGAAAAAAGGATGTGCTGCCTCAAACTGCGTTTCAGCAAATTAAATGAACTGTTGCACAGTGTAAGACTTCATGCTATTATGTTTTTATATTTCCCCTGCTTATGTACTTTCCTACTTCCATATTTCACAGGCAAGCTAAATGAGCTGTAGCCTGCGCACAGCAGACCACATCAGTGTTAATAAACCATGAAAAGGTCAATTACAAGTAATTCTGTGAATTGTTGTGACCATTTATAATAAGCCGTGAATGGGGTATGTATGAGATACAGTTTAATCCCCCTACCCACAGAATCCTTACATAATTTCCAGTCCATAGTACCCTTACTCTGTCAACGTCAACGTGGAGATTTCTCCCTGCCATTGTAATAATAAAAAATGACTATTAGAGTCAAACTGCTAAAAACTAAATGAAACAGGTTACATTTCCACCGGTTGACTAGTACTCCCTTTGGAAACACTGACTTCTTCTTGCTTTCTTCACATAATATTGCAGATGTAAGTCCAAAATGCTCATTCTTTGAAGCTTTGTTTTGCTCTCCACCAACTCTAAAACATATCTGGAAACTTAGTTAGGTGTTAGTTGGTTTCACCGCTGATTCTCAAACTTAAAAAAAAACCTTAAACTCCTGCATCCCTTTTACAAACTCTTGCTGGGCTAATGATAATGGGGTCCAAATACAATAAAAGACAGATGGCATATGTTGGTCATCTGATCAACCACTTCTAGGAATCACACATCTCCCGACCACACCCTGACTCCCATAACCTCAAACGATGGCAGATGAGTTTGATGTTACGACAGTGTCGGCTGGCATCAAAAACATCAGGGGCCTCATTTATAACGCCTTGCGTAGGATTCACGTGGGAAGGTTGCTTACGTAGTACAAAGCAAAAAAATAGGTACAGGAATGTTCCGACATTTTCCGATTCACAAAACATTGCGTACCGGCGAGGCAAGTGGGTACGGCACTTCCTACGCCTGTTTCCCTTTATAAATCACAATCGACTCGAAATGCGGCGCAGCTTTTGCAGGCTTCACGTAACGCCCATATTTGCCTATAAATAGTCAAAGAAACGCCCATTCATTCATTCATTCATTCATTTTGACTGACTGCATGAAGAAGATCGCAGGAAATGACGACAGAACAGCTAAAAAAGACATCTCACACCGTGTCAGATTTTGGTTATTTTGGGGAGGTCGAGATAAATCATATTGTTTGGTGGGTGCAGTTTGAACCAGAGTAGCAGCATGGAGGTCGGATCGTCACCAAAATAAATAAATAAGTGGTCCGAAAAAGGTTAATGACAAAAAAAATACACATAGCCTTCCTCAGGCAGTGTGTTTGTACCGGGGACAGGAGACACCCCCTTTATGAGAAACTGTAAGAAATGATCGGGGAATCCCTCCGGAGTGGAGTCATGACGACTGGATCTGAATTATGTGTTTGTATTTGGTGGTTTGTGTTCCAGCTGTCGATCAGCAACTATATATCCATAATCCACCAGTTAAAGGAAATACAACTAATGTGTTGTGTTATATTAGCTGTACAATTTACACATATGGTGTTCTTAGTGTCCATACCTCCTGTGTTTTACGAGCGACTTATCAAGTCTTGGCAAACGGCATAAAACACGATTAAACGTGATAGTATATAAAACCATGCTCGTATCTACAACCTATAGAAATGCAAAACGGCGTCAGTTTAGACGTAATTCTGTCCTCCTGCTTACCGCATCATTTATGAGAAAACATTTCATAACGTTAACACAATATTCGAGGTGGTTTTAAATAACATATCCGTATTTATTTATTTCTCCAAGTTATGTTTTTGTGTGCACTGAGGAGTCGCAAACAGGCATTGGTTTAATCATTTTAAGATTGGCTTTAATCAATGTTTGAAAATGAATTCTTCATATGATAAATGAGAGGTAACATTTTATTTATTTCCACATATTTCTCTCCATTCTTCCTTCTGCCAACGGTGTCGCAGTTTCTCGTCTCTCCCGTTGTTGTGCTTAGTGCGTACGCATGGGTTGGAGTTTGCGTGGAGGACCGCACATTTTCCCGTCAAGTTAGTATTTTATAAATCGCAAACATTGCGTAGAAACTGGCGCACGCCATTTTTTTTGCGTATATCCCTTTATAAATGAGGCCCCAGGGCATAGAGGTGACAAGGTCACAACAAGCACACTGTGCCGAACAGTAGACTCTGCATGGGTACCTTGAGGTCAACTATACACCTATTAATTGCTTCTTAGATGTCAGATGACACAGGAGATTAAGCGTGGACTTTAATAAAAAATGCTGCAGTAGGTTGACAAATGAACTTCATCAGGACAGCAGTAAGCACCCATTTAGAGGTTGTGGACTTTGAAACAGAGCAGATGCCCCACATAGCACTTCATTAAAACCCTGTTTTATTTTCTGGGCATTGATTGAATGTTTGCTGACTTTAATTATTTAGCTTTTCTTTTATTTATCATGTTCTGTTTGATCAGCTCTGCTTAAAATGATTTTTTTTTTGTTTTTGTGTTGCCTCTGAACAGCAAGTATACTGGACTGAATTTTCAAATAGCGATGACTTGTGCTTGCAAATTTGTGTTTTTTTTTTATTGAAACCTGCTACAATGTAATAATAGAGACGTACACTATGTGTTAAGGGTGTCACTTGTAGTGATTATCACACAGAGAATAAAATCCCTTAGCATGTTTAGCCATTTCATTGCTTTATAGCCAGCAATCTATCTCACTAGCATTGTTTCCAGAGGTAGCAGGAAGATATTTTCAGAACAAATCTCTTCCACTGTATGCTTGTCCAGCACTGTGTGTCGGCTCTGAGGTGAGCATAGAGAAGCATCTAGCAGCCAAAGCTGGGTATTTTTCTTGGTTGGTAGAAACTAGAAAAGACAATGGCAAGTAAATATTAGATTTTCATTTGTTTAGTGGCCACACAACTCTAAATGATTACTAATATTGCTCTGTAACTGCTGAATGCACAAATAGGCAACTATTTGTTAATTCCACACAGTTTATCAACCCTGTAAGGTTAAACGATGTCAATGTTTTCTTTGCAGCCTATTTTCACTGCCCACATGTGGTCAAAACCAACAGCTAATGTAGTGTGTTGACATTTACGTCTTAGCGGTTAAGATTTTTCTTTGGCTTTGATTACAAATGTATATATACTTCTTTAATGAGTGTGTGAAAATAATTAACCATACTGCTATATATAGCTCTAGAATTCCCCTTAAAGTACCATGAATATAAAATGAAACCACTAGCTTAAGGGAGGCATCATCCAGTCATTAAGTATACACACACACGCACACGCACACGCACACGCACACGCACACGCACACACAGATACACACCAGCATATTTTAAACACACTTCGTGATGAGATCTGTGAGAATATTTGATCGAAACTGCATGTTATTGAAGCAATTTTGTGATGCAGTCGCAATTCAGGGTGGACTCAGGGTAACATATAAAACGATGTAATCTTCAGCGGTTGTCAATAGCTGTGATTGAGAGCAGCAATTATAAACAGCTCAATATGTCCTGTATGCATCATCATTAAAGATCCTCAAATAGTTTAAAACATGGCATCAACCTGTTAATGCATTGCTTCTGAAGCTGTGATTGATCAATGAATTCATCTTGTGTCTGCAGAGTTACGTGTTAAAAGGGCCCATTAAGAATTATTGACAGCTCGATGCGATAAACTTTTACAGAATATTTAACCCCGATAATCTCTCGTGTTGAGGATGTATTCATTCGTAGCTATAGGGACCTGTAAAGCTTATCAGCCACCTGCTTGTCGTCTCAAACTGAAACAGGTAATTATCCAATTGCAGACAATCAAGTGTCTTATTTAGGAAATGTGAATGTTGCTGAAGATTAATCATCATTGATTAGAGACCCTGCAATTTGAAATTGTCCCTTCTCCAGATTAGTTAGCCATTGATCTGTGACAGCAATTTCACGCCTGTGATCAACCAATCGACCCGGCCGTAATGTGTGGCCTCTGCCGGGCTATTTCCTGGCCTCGCTATCCATCAGAGTGCTACCTGCAGTACTAATAACCCTCGCTGAGGCCATACAGGATGACACAATCACATACATCTTCCCCTGCATTAAGAATGTGTTTCTTTCTTTGTTTACAGTGATTTATCTTAGTAAAATCAAACTGGGTGGTTTACCTACTGAATTATACTTATTTCGCCTCAAGACGATGTAAAGCTTAACTTTGTTTGCTTGTGTTTCTTTAATAATGTATTATGCTGTAAAATAACATGAATTCACCTGCCTGCTGAGTCACTTTCCACATATACTGTAGGTCTTGTATTTGCTTGTTGCCAGCTATTTTCTGGGGAATTATTTGAGCCAATGGTTGATGGCTTTATGATGATGCTATCTTTTCTTACTAGCGCCAAAAGAATATTGACAGTAATTGCCAAGCTATATAAATGGTTGTAATTTTAATTTATGAGAAAGAACTCTTAAATGGAGATATTCATTTGATTCAATTTGGAAAAAAAGTGAAGTGCTCCTAGCAACAGCAGTTTGCTTATCACTTGCTACTGATCAGTTAAGTGCAAATTACCTCCTCTCACAAACACAAACAGCTGACGTCAACACAACGGAAATTAATTGGAAATTCAGTCTGATTATCAGCCTGTCACATCTTATTAATGACAATATTTGTTGTTTCTTATGAAGAGAGATAATGTGCTGTATATTAGTTTATAATTGGGCTCTTGTATTGGCGCTCAACCCTTTCTTAGAGAAATCCCTTCTGAATACCTGCTTCGTAAACATGATCTAGGGATCGATAAAATGTTCATCAAACGTGATTTAGGAATTAGTATTATTCTGGAAAGATGGAGATATTATTTAAAGTTCCCATTTGTAGAGTAGCTACAATAACAGCTGTTGTGTGTGTGTGTGTGTGTTAGCAATTAAAACTCTTTAATTATTTTGTGTGTGGAGCTTGTGACTATATACAACAAAACATCACCCTTAAATCTTGAAGCTTCCCATCTTTTCCCACTCTGTAGAGTTGAGTCATGAACTGTTTCTACTTTTAAATGTTTTCATTTGTGGCTTATTGAAAATAAATGTCATCTCACAACGAAATATAGGTCTTCATGCTCCATAGATTCTTTACTTACTCATGCATTTATAAATAGAGGCTTCTTTCTATAGAGACGAATACATCAACACCAATATGAAGGCAAACATGAGCTTATTTGATTATTATTATCAGTATTGGCGTTAATGTTGGGAAATAAGTTACAACCAATGCCAAAGACGTTTCACTGCACTGACAAGTTTTCCATTATAACATGTTCTAGTCAGTGAACCTTGAATCTTGGTCACTCTACTTTAATATCCACATTTCAGGGATCAGTTTCCCTGATGTTTGTTTATGTTATGTGTTAAGAACATGAACATACAGTAAAGGCTCGATATACTGTCAGCAGATGTTTGGAACCTTCCAATATCAGTATCAGTATCGACCTCTGGTAGTTGGCCAGCCCTAGGAAGAGTGAAGATCATTTCCTATTGTCTCAATTCTTTTAAATATTGAAACCTATTATTATTTTGTTTGCCCCATACACATTTGTCATTATTTTATATAATAACATATGGTTAGCCTCATAGCATAATTTCATATAAAGTCATATTTTGTCCAAATTGAGACATTTGCCTAACTCTACTCTCCTAACACTGCGGATTCACCGTGCATTATTGCCAGATCAGAATGCTTGTTACGTTCCAAAATCCCTATCTGCCTAAGTCATCTCTAACCTATGTTATTTCTATATGTTTCCTCACAGTACACAGTATATATTTATAAAAATGTACATGTGATGTGAAGTTGCTGCTGTGAGCAATGCTGTGTCACAATCGCTGGTAATGTTCATTATGTTTTACAGGTCATGTTCAACCAAAAAAGAGTAATGTAAATATTTAATTTAAGTGTGATAATCTTAAAGCACTATATTAGAGTGTCTCCAGGGTATTGTTTAGGAATAGTCCCCTGAGCAGAGTTGAGAAAGCCCCATTGTTTAGGGAAGTTACATGAACTCTTTTAGTTGGCAGTAAACAGCAGTGGGCTTCGGTCTTCTGCAGAGACTCAGAGCTGCTAATGTGATTGTGTTATGGCAACACATGGTGGGGAAGATTTCTGTGTGTATGCGCTGATTGAGCAGCTTTCATAGAATAAATTGGCCACCATGTTCGGATTCCTCATTCCTTGTTTAATACGTCTGTGGCTAACACTCCATTAGCAACCTAACACTGCGCTGTGTTCTGTTTGTTTTATGAAACACTGGTGAGGGTGGGCTGAATATTATCTGCCACTGACAGCACTGGCAAACAGCCCATGAAGACTTCCGCCTATCTTTTTACTTTTAAGCTTCACGCTTTGTGCACAGGTTGTCCTCCATCTCTCTGTTGATGGCAACATATCTGATCATGGTTTTTGTGAATAAGTATCACATTGTTTATACAGTATATAGTATTGGGATTTATAATGTTATGATCGATACATTTAAGCTCTTGCCTTACCTGTGTGGTGCTTTGGAGTTTTAGGTATGTTTACATTCAGTGTTACTAATTTAAACACATTATTTGCATCGTTAAGTCTAACAAATCTGTTGAATGCATTTCCTACAACAGACTTTTTTTTAATTGAAAGGGAAAGCCAGTGTCTTCACTAAAAAGTCAAACAATATTTTGCTTATTGAAATCTTTTATCAATCAGTTAAGGCTCTAAACAAAACCTACATTGTTGTCCAGTTGTATATTTAAGAAAATGCTGGTAAAACCTGTCCAACACAAAGTAAATATGTTGGTATCTAGCAGAGAAGCCCAGATACATCCACGCAGTTAAAGTGATGGAGCTAATATAAGCATCGCAGCACAGACTGATGTGATACGCAGCTTCACAGCCCATATGTCCTGATTCAATGCTGTCAGGGTGATAAGCTTTAAACAATGATCTGATTTGGGAGATTCTGACTATTGTTCACTATCTACCAGCTGCCTGTCATTTACACTTGACAACTGAACTAGGTGCTTGTCTTACAATGACAAGTAGCAACACCCACATTTCTCTAAAGGTCCCTGATCATTGGTGGCCTATGAAACAAACCTGAACATAAAAAGGACTATGGTTTGCAGAACAGAGACTCAAGAAACAATTAAACAAATACTTTCAAATAAATACATACAGATCAAGTGTTCGTATGCTTCCCAACATGGAAAGGGTCCACTTTGTTGTCATTAATCAAAAACCCTAGATAGGAGCTTTTGCATCCTGCTTGCTTTGCACTAAATTAAACATCACCAAGCTCAGAAACTCATTTCATGGCACATTCCCACTTCTGCTCGGTCAATATGGAACATTTTGCTGTACTTCCGCTCTGAGCCCTCCTGCTTACTTATCATTTATCATCCATACTTGACCTCTCACTTTGCTCAAGAGGCCCAAAGCAAACTGCACATTGGCCTCCTCAAATAGAAACAGTCGAGGGGGAGTTTGAGAACAAAGAAGAGATGTAGAGATGTAGAAATTAGAAACGGTCTGTCTGTCCTTTCAGGGGATTGAGATTCAGACATTCGGCTCTTTGATGTTTAATATTTCCTTTTGAAAAGATGTGAGGAGATGATATATTACTTTATGCGTTACCAAATCTGATGTTGCTTGAGCCGCTGTAATAATATAATTTGGTGTCAATTTTCACACTCTTACCTTTTCATGGGATACATTTACATGAATTAAAGGAAATCCTCATGAATATGTATGTACACATTGCACTGGATTAGTTAACAGTTGCATTTTTCCCACAGATCTTTAGAATAAAAAAAGATATGTGACTGTATCTAACAGGAATGGTCTTGATGCTAAACGTCAACGAGCAAGAACAAATATCACAAGTTGGTAGCCTAACTACACACAGGCATACTTAATACTGAGATATCAGTACCTGAGATTCATTGAGACATTCAGGAAATCCTGGAGAAACAAAGGAGGTACTGCAAATACCGAATTTCTTAAATAATTGTAAATCAAAGGAACTGTATTTTAAATGTAAGCAGTTAAACACCTTGCCTATTTTGTGAAAACTTGTCTCAGGTGCTGGTGAAGAGCAACTTTAAAGTAAAGGCAGGACTAATTATATCTGTATTATCTTGCTTAAACATAAGGCATATACTGTATGGTGAAAATATATCACAGTTTTGTGTCTCTGCTTGTTGTTAAGTGTCAGAAAAAAAAAAAAATTCTTTACTTAAAAGTGCACCTGAAACAATCTGAGCCTTGATTATTCAGACTTATCTAACCAATAAATTATTATCGCATTAACTACCCAAAACCTCCACAAACAACCCAAACAAGCAAACAAACAGGTGTGTTTGTATGGAAGATGTGTTTTTCCTCCTTGTGGATTTAAACACAAATGTGATTCGTTCATGGTATGTAGGATTCATCTCTCACTTCTTATCAGATGTGTAACTGTATTCCTGGAGAGAAAGGTGTTCAGAGTATTATTATTATTATCACGATACATAACCACTTTCATTGTTTTTATGTAGGTGTTGAAACACCAAGCCCTAGGTGCGCTCTTTCAATAAGTGGTGCAAACCTCCGTGGCTGGAGGTTGTCACTTAATAAAAGTATGTTTTAATGTGTCCATTAAGAGCCTTTGTTTTACTCACTTAACCCATTCTCCGTCAACATGAGTAGAATTAGTTTTTTCCACAGTAGATTAATTTCTCACATAGCAAAATATCCTCAGTAATGTTATAGAAGGAAAGCAACACATTCAATTGTTCCAGCTCAACGCACGTCTGACAGCAATTCATGAGTTAAATAGATTGAGCTCGGTCTCGGTCTCTCCACTTCCATCACAGAGAAGACGCAGGGTCTCCTAAGCAGATGGCTTTTTTAATTAACACAAAGCCACTGACTCTGTTAAAACACTGCAAAGTCTTATGGGAGCAATCACAGGGCAGTGCTCTGATATGTAGTCGATACTCTATTATACAATGTACATGCTAAATTATCTAAATTTTAATTTTGAAATTGTTCCATTAAACAAAAAGTAAATAGTAAATAATTGATCGGGTAATGCTTTCTGTATGTTACATGTGACATTGTTAGAGTTTTACATTTCACATTTCAAACAGTCAGTGTGTAAACCTTTGTTCGATGCTTGTTATTTAATGACCTTTTGTGATGGTTTGGGCAAATTGTGCTGACACAGAAAATGCATGTAGCTCTCTGCACATGTGGGGGTTTGTTTGCGAAATGTGGGAGTTTTGCCATTAAATTAATGGAAAGTCAAACTAGATCCATAAAGGGGTCTTTTCAAACCCAGAGTTAAAGAGGAGGACACCGAATGTGAGGTGGCGCGATTGCATGCAAATTCAATAAAGTGATATTATTAGCTGTGTATTTAATTGGGGCAGCACAAACTGATGCAAAGACCCAAAAATGTTTCAACTTGATAGCTTTTTTGAGAAGGAAATCTAGGAGGAAAAAGAAGATGGACTCAAGGGAAATAACAGAAAGCACTGGAGTATGCTAGCTTATTTAACCTCCACAAACATTGACTGTTTCTGGAGGTTAAAAAACGGACCGCACAAATGGTCCTCTGATAAAGTTTGGGAACCGTTATTATATCGAGCTGGGTCTTTTATAATTGGGGTAAACAATATTAAATCCAAATAAATGATTTCTGTTCTCTCTGAGTTTCTTTTCATTTAACTAATGGGGACATTTCAAAGGGTGAGTTAGACCATTATAAGGAGTTTAATCCTTAAAAGAGTTCTTATTTTTGAACCAGTCAAAGTTTTTCAGAGACATGTTGTCCTCAGTAGATACTTACTTTGACACACATCCCTGATTTGTATTTTCACTCTTTTTGTCTTCATTGTTAACGTTTTGTTTTAAGCACCATGGCTCTTCCGTTGTCAGTGTTCTTTGACAGTTTGGCAGCATAATCATAATCTGCATGTTGCAGAGTTTTTATCCCGTTCCAACTGCGATGACAGTGATTTCATGTTGTGATTTTTCTTTTTGGTCTTTTTTCTTTTCAACTTTATATGTTAAGTACATACACAGTAATTGTAAACTACGTACATCTGATTTATTTTGTCATGTATTCAAGACACGCTTGTTAAGCCTGATCAAAAGTTGAACCTTGAAGATATTTCGAGTGTTTACAGTAGTTTTGGCCAATACCTCCCTGTAAACACATCTCAAAGAACAATCCCAAACAAAGACTACACATTATCAAATTTGGGAGCTGCATAAAATCATCCAAACATGTAATGCTGTGTGTGGGGGGTATTCAAAAACAGCATGCATGCTCAATAAACGCTCAATGGGGCAATAAAGCTTATAACCCCTTTACTATTTCTTTTTACGAGATAATACATGCAGTTTGAATGTGGGGTTTCATCTCCTCTCTGCAACAGAGCGCTTCCTGGACCCGAGCCCAAGCCTCTCATCACTGATGCTCGGCATGTTGGAGCTGAACAGAGAGCTCCCAACACAGAGGTAAACTGAGGGCAATTGCTCAGTGTGAACACTGTAAAGTAACTCATCAGCAAAACAGCAGCCTGCCACCCCAGGACAGCAACCTGGTGTGCTCAGGTCACGCTTTTCAAGAAAATTACAATGGAGGAGTGTGCAATCTGGGAGGAATCTGGAGAGTATAATTCTGTTTATCAACTTGAGTATCCCTGAGAACACACTGGATCTGCCCTTGGGAGGGTGTGCTGTCCGCTGATAGCTAACTGACGCTAACTCTGAATTATGTAAAGAACGCACTCACAGTTCTATCATTTCTTACATACTGCCACTGTGCCTGCAGTGGTACTGTTGCAAACTGTGTTGAATGTTAAAACATCACTCAGAGTTATAACAGAACTCAAGTTAGAGCATCTTTTAGCCTCTGTAACATGATGCATTTTCAAGTGGAATGAAAGTTGGTGGACTTTTAATCACATCCTTCAACGATTTGTTGAGATATTTTTGGCATGTAACAAGAAAAAAGGGAGCAATAACCACAAGGTCACAGAACTGTTAAATGTGTTTGTGAAAATGGTCCTTTTTAAATTGAGTTATCTGAAATAGACTTTACCAAAGATTTTCAAAATCACATCAGCTGCAAACCACTTGTGGTCTTTAAAATGACCCCTCATGGCGTTAAGTGCATTTCTCTTGGCGTCTAAGTGCAGTGCATACACCCAGTTCATGTTCTGGGATTGTGCCTCTTTTTTGGTCACGAAATTGTCTAATATATTTGAATAATCTACTGTCAACAATTTACTCTTTTCAGAGTGCACCAAATTATAATTTTTCAGCATACTGGCTCGACCCATGTATCCTGACACAAAGTGGTTATACCCCCCTTTTGTTGTTTATAATTCTCTTCGGCTAGAAACCTAGATGACATCCTGACGGGTCGCCTCAGCTACAGAGGGCACGGGGTTCTTTGCTTCAAGGCTTTCAGGCATATGCAATTTAGGACAAAAAAAAGCTGATCTAGAACCCGAGAATATTTAGTTATCCCCTGACACATTAAAATAGCATTAAAACAATTGCTTGTTGACACTCGAGTCAAGCATGGCGTAAAGCCTCAATTCATTTGAATTGCAGACAAACTGGAAAACTTTTGAAACTGATGCGACTTGAACTTGAGCCTTTTATCAGACACCAAAGCAGCTTGCCAGCTTTTACCATGGGAGCTGCCTATGGTGCTGTGTGATGAGGGGCTCTCGGGGCTCACAGGGTCTCGCACAGAGAACACATTTCTCTTAACAGCTTGGCTGACATTAGACCACCAGATGGCATCTCTGCATCTCTCCCGACACTTGATTTGGATCCGATGCCTTTGGTCGAACCTCTCAAAAACCACGACTCTCATGTGGAGTGGAATCAATATTTGAATTTCTTCTTTTAAGTTTGTGTCCACTTGAAAATAATGTTTCTCCATATGAATCTCTCAGGCAGAAAAACAAGTATACAGTACATGGCACTAAAAGGCATCACTTGAGTGAAGTGATACAGCAGATGTATCCTTTTTAAACAGGTGAATCTAAAATGATACAAGGGATTGAGATGGGGAAATACTATCTAATATTGTAGCCGTCCATGGCAAGGGCATTTAAAACATTTTAAAAAGAGTTCTGCTTTGCCTGGATGGTGGTTGACACATTGAAACTGCCCCCAACTGTTCACTGTTTTTATTTATTTATAGTATCCTTTGATCACTGTGAATATCTTTTGATGTCTCAATAGTAAACAATTGTTTTATTTTGTATTTCTATACACTATTCCAGTCTACTTGTTAATTTCATAGTACCACCTATGTCAGTTTCCGTTAATAAAGGTGTGACACTTTGTTTATTTTGTAGAAATGGTTAATTTAAAGAAAACTGCCATGATAAATGTTAAAAACTCAATTAGAATATGCTTATTGTAGTGTCTTCATTCAACGAAATTGTAAAATGCACAACACATATTAGTGTTGACTTTAAATATAATTTCAAAAAGTAAAAATAGTTATCAAAAACCAAACAGTGTTTCGCAATGAAAATTGACTTAAACTGAAACAATTCCTACAAGTGGAGAACACTACATGAAGACACATATATGGAAAAATCTAATCTCAAATATCTAATTACAATTGTTAAAATGGTGTACCATAGTGTACCATGTGCTAAATAGTTAAATTACGTCTCGTATTTTCTGTCCTTCGCGTGTTTTGTTTCCTCACGCAAAGACATTTACTTATTAACCCGAACATTACAGGTGGTAATAATAATTTTCTCCTTTAATCAGCCAGCCTGATGGATGATTGGGGAAAAAAAACAATTTATAATGAAACCCGTGGAGGCATAGGATCACAATGGCAGGGCTGGGAGTAGAAGCTCTTGAGTATTGACAACATTTCGTGTTGAAAGCTAAGAGGGCTAAAGGAACTAAAGCTCGTCAAACACTGTCATGCAAATACTTGACCCCAAATGTCAAACACACATTAATAATTAAATACTGCAGCTTTATTGGCCAGTTACAAAATGTCAGCCAGAAGATAATCAGTGGTCAACAAACATTCATTTGCGTAAGGAAATAAGAAGACTGCACTTCAGTCTTGAACTTTATTTTTCCTGCAATATTCAGTTTGTGGATTCAAAGCAAATAAAACCAGCTGCTATTTATTTAACGGCCTGTGAAACCCGTGGTTCAAACTGATCATTTGTTTGAAGATGCTGTCAATGAGGAACCCACAAAGTGTTCTCCAACCCCGCAAACCTTTACCTTCATTTGACAGATTGTGACTAATTATAATCCTCAAGTGCTCTGAATGGTTCAGTGTCACATGTCTTATGTCTAGCAGCTGCTCAAAACAAAGAACAAGCTCAGAAAACCCAGTGTTTGCAAGTAACTGGTGAAGAAAGTGGAACATCTAAATACCTAGATGATTTTGGTGAATTATGGTCTTAAGTTAAATAATGTGATTGCTCTGGATAAGAAAATAATTGGACACAGCTGATGTTAAATTGACCGGAATACTTTTGGGGATTGATGTGACTAGAGATTGTGATCAAAGAAACAATCTGTTTTGGAGAAATAGCGGACCACACAATGTCCCAATTGACAAATCAGAATTGAGTATTGAACTAGGCCGTGTAATGAGTTCATATAAAATATCTATTTGCTAAAAAGCCAAAATAGGCGATTCAATATTTGGGCTGTGGGTTCGGCCACGTGTTCTGAAGTACTTCTGCCTCAAAGTCTACATTATTGCCAGGTCCTTAGATGTTATATTGTGAAGTGATGGGATCAAGGGAAACAACACGTGTTGTGACTCCACCTCCACTAGACCTGCAGTAAATAGAAAATTGTGAAAACCCCTCCACTCTTCTCTATTTGTGTCATTTCTTGAAGGCCACATGTTGTGATGGCTCGTAGCCTAGATAGAGGTCAACACATTTAGTGGGTGGTTCATTGGAGCCGATGTGCATTCTGCTCCCTTTTGAAGGAGTGGATATCCCAGGGAGAGCAATGACTTGTATGTATTTGTGTGCCTTTCGGTGTGATGCTATTAGTGTGTCAAGCCATATGAAAAGTCATGCCACCACATATAAAATACACACTCTTGCACAAGCCTTCCAGATTTCGTTCATATGGACAGCACTGAAATCGAACAATTTGATCAAAACTGTCAAAATGTGTAACTGCAATACTATTGAAAGGAGAAGCTGATGAGCAGTGAATGTAACGTTAAACCGGTAGGGCGGTGGTGGCGAAGTCCATAGGGACTTGGCTTGGCAACTGGAAGGTCACCAGTTTAAGTCCCGGCAAGACCAAGTGCTACCGAGGTGTCCCTGAGCAAGGCACCGTTCCCTAAAACCCTAACAAAAGATCCCTTTAAAGGTGGAGGAATAGTTGTGATTTATTAATTAGATTTTTGACTAATCACTACCTGTGTTTATTAAACCAAGAAAAGCCTGGATTTGTACAGTGCTTGTCGTGAATCTTGCCCATGTGCCACCTGTAGAACCCTTCAATAGGGGCAACTGGAGTTGAAATGTATTTTTAGAATTAGCATCATAAGCATTTTGGAAACACTGTTAATTCAGCAGCAATTAATGTTGAACTCCAGTCCAATGCCTACTCCACCAGAAAGAGGATATTTTCAGTAATTCTTTCTGTGAATATCTCTGAGTGTACTTGTGCCTTTAGATATAATATATAGAGATATAAGAGTAAAAAACTAGCAAACACTGGTTAGCTCACCATTTGTATGTGCAACACACATACAACAAATAGATGTTCCCACGTGCACACAGGAGAACATGCAGAAATGTACATTTACATTCAGAACCTAATTGTTGTATTAGCAAGGTTTACCAGGGAGTGTACCTGTTAATGCACAAGAAGAGAAAAAGTAATGGTCGTTTTAACAAGCGTACCAAAACAGCATAATGACACCAGTGACCGGAGAAAAATGGGAAGATGTAACAGCTGTTAGTTTCCAGTTTCTTATCGAAAGCCAATTTATTTTGTTTTGCATGATCTCGATCCCTCCATAACCTTTAACAAATGTTTATTATTGTAACCATGACAATGAAGCACCCCTCACATTTGCTACATAGTTGTTTTAACCCTGTAAGAATGCAGTTAAAGACAGAGGAGGGAGACGGTCTTAAAGGAGTTTTATTTTCTGTGCAAAAGGAAGAAAAACACCACATGGAAACCGTGTATCGATCCAAGTAAATCTATGGCGCAGAAAATAAATAAATGATGTAAGATCAATTTGACCATGATACTCACACTTCAACGGGGATTCCATATTCAGCAAAAAGAAAACACCAATGGGGGAATATGGCTAAAGCCTCTCCACTGTTGGGATTGGGGGAGAAACAGAACATTCTGGATAGCTCCTTCTCCCCCCCCAGCAGCAGGATCAGCACCTTGGAGAGCTCCATGGTGAACCATCCCGACAAACACAAATCACAACGTTGGCTCCATCTTTAAAAAAAGCAGCTGAAAAAAAGCCAAATCATGATGTTACCCTAAACCCAAAGCAGGTATGTTCTGCCCATAAATCTTACCAAAGCTTAACCATAGCTTTGACACGGATTTATTCAACAATGATTAGTAACGGATGTGCAAGGCACAGATAAATGATGAGGAATGATCGGATCAGAATTAATTTCTATGTGTCATTCTGGAGGGGATGAACAATCTTAGCACTTTTTTCTGTGTGAGGAGTGGATTCTTTGTAGATATTTCGGCTTTTTTGCCATGCCAAAATAATGTATGTAGTGAAACTGCTATCCCCATCCTGCAGTTTACATGTCAAAGTGTCCTTGAGCAGGATACCTAATCCCAAATTGCTCCAACGGTGTGTGTGTGTGTGTGTGTGTGTGTGTGTGTGTGTGTGTGTGTGTGTGTGTGTGTGTGTGTGTGTGTGTGTGTGTGTGTGTGTGTGTGTGTGTGTGTGTGTGTGTGTGTGTGTGTGTGTGTGTGTGTGTGTGTGTGTGTGTGTGTGTGTGTGTGTGTGTGTGTGTGTGTGTGCGCGTGTGCGTGTGCGTGTGCGTGCGTGTGCGCGTGTGCGCGCGTTTCGCTCCTGATGAGTAAGGTGTCACCTTGTATGGTTGGCTCGGACACCAGCTCTGTATAACTGGTTGAATACTGAATTAAACTAGAAAGTGATATATAAAAAGCATTCTATTTAAACGCAGAACTCTCATTGGCCCAGTTGCTATTCCAACAGAGGGGGAAAACTATAGATCTTTTTGACACGAAACCATTTGAGATGTGGGAGGCATTTCAGAGGTCTGGAACCAAGCTAGAGACACAAGTCAAAGGCCGCGTGTCCACACAACAACAGGTCAATTCAATTTGAACTGGGGCAATTCAAAACTGGATATACTGGTGGTGCATTTATTCCAAGGCACATACTATGTAATAGTTACATTGTGGCTGCTACTGGCCACTGTCATATTAATTACATTAAAATGGTGAAGACCACTCTAAGCATTTCTTTTTGTAGAAAGACATTATTTTAGATACATGTACAAAAAGGAAATGTCAACTTAATGTGGTGCTGTAGGAAAGACAGGATTACATTTTATTATAGCCCTAAAGAGATTTAGCACCTATTAGTCGTTTCAGTGTGATCCGCCCATATTTTTCACAGTACTGCTCATGACGGGGGCCGATTGCATGTCATAAGAATTCATGTGGAGTCTTAAAAGGGTTATTTGCATTTACATTTATGCTCAGCACTATTATCAAAACCTAAATGACACCAGCACCAAAACATTACACCCAACACATCAGCGCATCTCCGATGAACACATGTTTTTAGATAAATCGTTCAGGCATTTCAATCAGGTTCTCATTAGGTTGTAACCTGTTGTGTAGGAGATCATATTTGGACAATTTGAACTCTGCAGTGAAGCTTCAAAATGCTTAAACCTGTTTGATGTCACACAATTAGAGGGTGATTGGCTGTGATGTTGCCTCAGGGTGCTGTGAAGAATCCACAGTTTAGCATGTCTCTCAAAAAAAGCTTGAGGAAAGGCTTATTTAGGCACCATGACACAGAGAGTGGAGTAGGAGGCAGAGGATAAAGAAGCTAATCTTGTCAGCCTAAAGCCTGCTCCTCATTCTGAATAACACTGCAGTTTGGTATTCTTTGTCCCGGCATTTAAATGGAAATATTATGAGACATGGGCCTGTTAAGGAACGTTTCACAGCTGTCTCTGCCCTGAGAGAAAGAAGACAATTTAGCATTAAGGATTCTGCAAATGTGCTGCATGTGTTTATCTGTTCTAATGACCTTAAGAGTATGGATATTACCAGCATACTAATCACCTGTGTGTGTGCCGTGCTGCTGTTTTGCATTCAAATAGCTGCTCAGGCACAACATACATGAAGGCAATATCGTTGGTTTTGTCTTAATGTTATCTTCTCTCTTCCCACCTTTTGCTGCTGAAATGAAATATGATGCGGTATACTGGAAATGTGCAAGGAAGTGCCACAATTACAAGGGTAATAAAAGACAATGAGTTCAGCCTCCTGTGATAGCAAGGGAAAGGTGACAATTAGGTTGATTTGCAGAGATGAAATCGTCTTGTGAGTGCGTTCAAGCCTTACCTTGACAAAAATATCAGGCATAGACAAAGTAACACCATTTTTAAAACCTACAAACCAGCCTGCTGCCACACTTTGTGTATATATTCAAGTTGAAAATATTTGCTGTAGGTGCATTTAGACATGATCCACATTGTGGAGGTACTGCTTCCGCTTTTGTGTTAGTTGTTGCCTAAAATACTTTTAAAATCTTTATTGTACCTCATTTATGTTATTCCACATTAAGTTTAATATGTAAATAATACGTTATTTGTAAGAAACTGTCTGAAAATAAAGCAAATTCATAAACATTGACTACTTGCCCGTTTGTAAAAATGTATGTTGTTCAATATATTCTCTTTCCTCAGCATTTACACCCATTGAAAGTGTGGCTGCACTAACTGCAACTTTATTACAGCAGCCACAAACACAAGTGTCCAACCAAACAAAGACAAACCCCAGATCCATACAAAAATCACTATGTAAGCCGTACCAACAAAATATTTATTAACCTCAAAGGTGTGTGCAGTAGCTATTGATACATGGGGTTCATTTTAAGACACTGCAACATACCCTTTTGCTGGGCATGTATTATTCATACATTTGAGCAGCACAATGAGCAGTTTGTAGATTTGGAGCTGCCAATCATCGGCATTCTTTAAGTGGTCTGGCTGCTCATTGAACGGGGGGGATACATGAGGGCGGGTTGCTTCATCACTCTTCTCCTCTTCCACTAAAAGGCTCTGACATATCTCCCTGGAGGCCTCCAGCCAGCCTGGTGCTCTCTGTACACAACGTAATGGCTGCTGTCACTGCACAACTCATCCATGATAGCCTGCTCAGCAGCTACCCAATTACCACTTTTTTGAAATAAGTTCAATATACATATTATTCTCCCAGGAATACACAATGAATGTCACTGTTTCCTTAGTGTATTCATGCACTGTAATTCAAAATGCTGCACTTGCATTTATAACGCCTTACCTCTACATATATTATTCAATATAAGCATTACCAACTCGTTTTTTCTGGAAACCGAAGCATACTTATTTGTTTGTTCTAAAGTGAAATTTAGCTGCCATCTCTCTATTGTCAGCCATCACTTTTTTGAAATCATTCTATTAAGTTTTTCTCCCAGTATTACACAATGAATGTGACTGTTTCAGAATCAGAATCAGAATACCTTTATTAGTCTAGAGGAGTTTAGAGGGGAAATGTACGTAGTTACAGCAGAAAAGAGCCACAGACAGCTTAATGTTACATACTGTATGTTATGTACGTGCATTAAAAAGTACTATGTTTAAAAAAAAAAATTATGATATACTGTAATAAAAAATGTAATACAAAATAAAAAGTTACACAATTTACAAAATACACATCCTGTAACAGTTCTTCGGATTTACAATAGCAGCACAGTTAATAACGGCATATATATATATTGCACATATAGCACATATTGCACATAGTTGGTTGGTATTTAACAGCAAGGGGTGTTATAGTCTGTGTTGTTGTATGTGGGGGGGGGGGGGTCTACTAGGGGCTGTGCTGGTTGTATAGTTTACTTAGTTAATGCACTTTAATGCACTTTAATTTAAAACAGTGCTCTTGTATTTATAACCCCCCACAACAGCATATACAATTGACCATATGCATTATCAAGCTTGTTTTACCTGAAATGTTTTGGTTTGAAATCTAATGTCACATAATTTGCTGTCAGCTCTTGATTGTCATCCAACAAATAAGAAAACATAGGTTATTTGTAGTCTTTAGGCGTGATGGGTGGACAATAGTGGCTTCCTTCTAATTGTTGTATTGTAGGTGGTCTCTTAACCCGACAGAAATTCCCGGCTCTATCACCAAAAGCAGACACTCTAAGTCACTGAGTGTTCTGAATCCAAAGCAGTTTGCCAAACTATCTGTGTGCTGTACCCTCAAATTGCTGTCTTGGGGACTACTCTGCACTGAATCAATATCCAGTTAATTTCAGGCCACACTCTGATCCTTCAGCAGCGGCTCATACATTCAGGCCCGCTCTCTGTAAGGAAAACCTTTGGTGAGCAAAACACCTTGTGAAACCCTGCGGACAGACAGACGGTACACACCAGATGTTGCTTTGTACACAATGACCACAGTTTCATCTATTATCTATTGTTATGTTTTTGTTGAACTATTGAGTATTTGACAGGACATACTGTAATCATTTTTGTTTTTAGCAAGTGCATGAATAAATATCCTGCATCTACAGCACACTGTTTGTGTAAGTATGGGAAGTGAGATGCAAACTAGATTATGCACATACTGTCTATAAACTTAACAATTATAGAATTGAAACCTAGGCTACAATGCTTACATTATAAAGACAACCTGTATGTGCTACACTAAACCTCTATTTCAGTGCAGCATCTCTCATAATTTGAATAAATGTGAATCTTTATGCCATCTTCCTTCACAATAACTAAAAAGTGAGATTTATTATGTTTGTATATGTGATTTGTTGCTACAACATAATACATTTTTTTCAATAGCAAAAAGGAAAAAAGGTGCTTCTTAAGATCTTAAATGCACCTACTCTTGCTTAAGGACAACTCAGTCTGACAAATACATTAACAACACATTTCCCAACGTTGTCTTTGAGTAGAACATCGAAAAAAAACGGATTATCAATCGAATGCATTGACAATAATAAAAGCATGTTGTCATGATTCATTCCTTGGAACAAAATTCTTCTCACACCGAATTTTGACTAATTTTGAGGCTCCTTCCTTGTATTTGTCAGAAGACAAAGTGTTTTCATCTATGAGTAAAAGCACATATTTGCCTATAATCATACAGTGAATGTATAAATTAGTAATATGGCTGACATTTTACACATAGTGAAATTATATTCTAATATACTTGAACCACTTTGTCATTTTGTCAAATGAAATAATAATGCAACAGATAAGATGCATTACATTCACTGCAGTCACAGCGCTAAACAATCAAGTGTATAGTCCTACACTATTCAAGTTAATAATGCAAAAGAACATTTAGAACATACAAGTAAACCACTACTTCAATACAATACAAAATAAAAGATAATCACAGTATTATGCATGGAAATTGAATTGTACATATTTGATAAATGTACAATAATTATATTGCATTATGTACAATTCTGATCCCCAATGGCTGAGAACAGATGATATTTGCAGAAATTAAAGTCATTCAAGGTTTGTAGATTTCCATCATCTTACAAGAAAATACTGAAGCATCTGAATGACTTTCTATTGGGAAAATATTTATTTTGATTGATAATCCTTGAAATAAATGCATGGTGCGACAGAGGCTAATGGGGTGAGTCGGGTAAAAAAGCAGGATGGGGAGAAGGAGCAATATAAATGATGAATCTAACCCAGCTGTTTGCCAAGGCATGGAGGTTTCTGGAACTATTGCTGATATGAAGTCGGCTTGGATGTCATCCAGCAGAGCTGAGTGTTATTTATGACAACAGCAGAAATCACTCGCTCATCATCAGGTGGAGGAGAGTCTTCACCAGGCAACAGCAGAATTAACTGAAGGCGAAGAGTTCAGGGAGTTTAGGTGGTTGGAGCCAACGCCATTAATTACACTTGTACTGTTTGATACCTTAGCAGTGTGTGTCTCTGATGGGGTGATAATATCAAACTCATAGTCTGGGAATGTGTGTGTGTGCACACACAGCTGTGAGAAGGTAACAAATAATATTTGCAGTTATATTTTTAGAGCACAGTTCCTGTTTATTTTAATAAAAAACATTCCTATTTCAAACACAGACACTGGCACTTAACTCCACGAGAGATATTTCTCAGTGAAAATATTTCATATTTAAAAACAACTTTTATATAGTTTCTTTGTGGTAGAGTGTGGAGACAAAACTTTTTTATGATTTATTTTTTCTTATTGCCATTTTAATTTAATTGATTATGCCTATACTCGGTTTCATAACCCCCAATGGTTTAAAGGGCCCATGTCATGGCCATTTCTACTGATCATAATTCCATTGTTGAGGTATACTAAAATATATTTACATTGTGCAATTTTCCAAACTCACATTGGTTTCTCATACAGCATCTCTGTATAGTTTGTGTATTCACTCTCTGTCCTAAATGGCTTGTTGGAGCTCCTGCCCCCCCCCTCCCTGTGAGCCCAGTGTGCTCCGATTGGTCAGCTCGGCCACTCTGTTCTGATTAGTCAACCACCAGAGAGGCTCCGCCCATGTCTAACACAGTGCTTTTTTCGGCGGAACATCAGTTTTACAATGGCGTCGGTACAGCCGTATATGTTTGAACCAGAGTCCGATCCTGAAAGTGAGACAGACCAACGTGATAGACCTGATCCACCGTCCCAAACTAGACTAGAGCAGACGGTTTCACAGTGGAACGTTTTTATTTAGTATCGCTCTTACATTTAAAATGTTAGAACTGCATCATTTATCTACATCACAGTAACAAGTTTGTCTGTTAACTAACCAAACTGTACCTACAACTGTTGTTATTTAGGTGCACTTGTGGAAACTGCGCCATGATGCCTACCGAAGTGGAAAACGTCTGTTGCAAAGAAATTAGAAAGATAGCCTAGCTGACAGTTACAACATTATGTAGCCTGCTAGCTGAAAACACCAACAGTAGCACACAACATTATATGCCAAGATATACACCAGGGGTACTCACACATTTTTTTATTAAAGGTCCACTTGTGAACTTTATACAAGGTCACTGGTCCGGATCAATGCCAGTTAAGTCACCACCCAGTCATACCAGACTATCATATGCCCTTTTATTTCTTCCTTAGTAATTTCATGTTTATTTTGTAAACATTGCCATAGTTGGTTTAATTGCTAAACGTGTTATGTTACAAATATCTTACCTTTCTATAGGTTGTAACACTAATGAACCAAGTCCCAGCACCTATTATGTGCATGGTACACCACCCAGGACTATAGCCAAACTGTCTCAACCCATACACCCTGCAGAACCTCCATAACATTTACAGATTCGATTATGGACCTTTGAGGCGTAGAACGGAAGAAGAGTAAGTTATTTTTACCTGTAATAAACTACTACTGTATTTGATGAAAAATCAAATCATGGTTTGCTATGAATGAATGATATGTTATAGGAGCAAATAATTCAGGGAAGAAAGGCTACTAAGTATTTCCATCAAACTTTATTTTTAGAAATGTACAAAATGAACATGTGTAAATATACATATATACACTGTATATCATCCATTCCTCCCCTTATAGTCGTTTTCGACATCTTGCCTATTGCAGCTTTGTAAGCTGGTGCTGGGGCTTTTTAGGACGAGGCATCAGAGTGGTCATCCCGCCATGTGTTGTCCGCCGGATACGCCAGGAGTTTCCTGATCTGGCTGGACGAAATCAAATGCAAATCACAAAATATTAGAGAAACTTAGTTGTTTTAGGTTCGTTAGCTTGCCAGCTAGATTAATATGCTAACCTACGTTTGCTAGTCGTTCAGTGTAATATGCCAACCTACTATGAACAACAGCTAGTGGTTCATATTATGCTAGTAAGAACATGTTTACAATTGCAATCTTATACGGGTAGTCTGCTACGTTCGGTCATTCATTGTAGCTGGCATAAAAACAATGTTTTCCCAAGCAAACTCATGTCTAGCTCTTGGTAGCCTTCTTTTTTAGCTCGGCAGCATACACGCTAGGAACGCCAACTATAATGTAATTAAGTTTCGCGACTGACCGTACGGTAAATCACCCGGAGTATACTGTCTATGAGTATTTAGTGTGTGAATGCAGACATTCTCCTGCTATGAGATACATGTAAGGCCATCTGCTGACGTTGGAGTTGATATATGGAAACGCTAGCAACTTAGTTAGCCCAGTTAGCACTGTGTCAATGGCTTAGCAGCCCGAAAAACGTTTACCCATTTAAACAGTCGTGGTAGATACCTTGTTTGTTTTAAACATCATAAATACACAAACAACAATGAATACTTCAGTGCCCTACGCTGTACATATCCGGCATGAATCGCTGAAAGGTTTGTGAAGCTTTGTTTCGTGAAATGCTGGCAGAGGGTGTGGCCTCTGGGTATTCACACGTCACAGTACCCAGGAAGTAAACAATGGAAAATGAGAAATCTCCAACGAGGCGTTTTGGGGCAGCATAGACTGTGTTAGAGTTTTACTCGCTACAGGGTGTACTTTGAGGGTTTTTGACTGCAGACCGTTTACATGCATAAAAACCTTCATAACACACAAGGGGACGGGTAATAACCGGAAAAGCATGACATGGGCCCTTTAACTGTTAGAAGTACAATTCTGTGCTCTTTCATAATAAAAAATATGAGTGATTATTATGGCATTGACATTCACTGAAAACAGGATGGTTGTGTGTGCACTCATAGTTACTTCTTTATAGTCAGTTGACTAGGTACACATAGCTACAAATAATGTAGTATAATACAACAATCCTGCAATAAAGTTTATAGTTTTGTTGAACTGTAGAAGTATGGAGTTGTTTATGTTATTAAGCCCTCAATGGTGTGGACAAAATTATATAAGCACCTGTTCGTGTAACATAATAAAATCAAAAAGCCCACCAAACAGCCGACTCCAAATTAAACATAAAGTAGAATCAGTTTTAATAGAAACTGATAAGGATAACTAGTTAATTCAAGTAGGTTTAGGCCTATTTGTTTTAGCTAGGTGTTTCACATTACTGACAACTTAGCCTATACTGCACCACTTCTGTATATCCGATTATACAACAACCGTGTTGACACCCCACCATAAGAACCTGTAAGGCATGGGTTTTACTAAAGAATTGACTACCGTGTTTTATTTTTAAGCACTTATGACATGATCCATAACAAATCAACAACTTATTTACTCTCCTATCAACCATGTATCACATATAACATCAACATATTTTGACAAATACAACATCTGCATAGGAGCTGATAGAATCAATTGGCACAGTTCCTCTTTGTCGTTGTGCCTCTTTATGAGAAGGGCTTGTGTTTCAGGGAATACAGACATCATTATCTTCTCATTCCATGTCAGTGAAAGGACAGCAGTTTAATCACCATTTTCCGGCTAGTGCTACAAGATTTCCTCCTGGATTTAACCAGAAATGAGTATTGAATATTAACTGATCCACAGTCATGAAAGTATTGCCTATCGAGAGCACCTTAGTCTCTGCCAAATGACGGCTCTATTGTTCTGATGATACAGTGCGTTACAATAATCTATACAAGAATCAAGCTAAAAGAAGAAGCCAATGTTTAATCACTGCTGTTGTGTCTTTTTATAAAGCTGTTTTATCAGACTGTTTCCTAGGAGAAGGGACAAATAGTCCTTATAAATACAATACTTCATCTCTGCCTCCAAGCCTACTAAAGTACCTTAATATATACTAAGTCATGCTCTTAGATATTAGGGAAGAAGACGTTGAGGCACGTGTTTTATAAATATATATTCTTCAATCCCTTTCAAAGCACGTGCATGCATCATTAATTTTCACACTGTGTGTGACTGGACAAAACATATTAATCTATTAGTTATTATTAATATCACAAATATAGACGCCATGACATTTCATGATGTACCAGAGTTACAGAATAATTACTGGTGCCCTTTGCAGCTTTTGAAAATAGCTTGTATCACATAAGTATAGTGTGCTAGTCATTAGTACTAACAAAGGACCACATTTTGCAATTTTCCAACTTAAACTTAACACATGAGATAATGTCTTTATTTTTCAATTTTAAGTGCACTTATGCATGTACCATCCATGTTGACTCTTTTGTGAAACCAGTCAAAACATAACCCTCCTGCTTTCTACAAAGAAATGAAAGCATGAGCCTTACTTAGTTCTATTTGCAGCGCTGTTTGTTTATGTTCATTTTGGCCCAAAGTGGAGTAGATGTTGTCCGCTGATAACTGTGGTGACACACAAACCATTAAGCACCAAGGAAATTGGATTATCTTGGCTGGTGAATGATGCTTCCTGTTTATGGTCCTGTAGATTTATGATTCTGATGTCCTCTGTTAAGGTCCTGCAACACGATCCTGTGTAATATAAATACACCTGGGACTGTTCCAAGCAAGCACAGTCTTATTGTGCACCATTAGTTTTTTTGGAAAGTAGTCTCCGCACTTTGATATCTTTACTGGTAAGAGAGGTAATTGTTTTGGCAGAGACAGGATGCATTTAATCCCCAGTTTTCCATCATGTTTCTATTTCAGCCTGTCCTCCTCCAAAAAACGACCAAATAGGTAGATTGTTCAGCAGCTTATTATGACCTATAGTCACGTTTTAAAGTGTGGTCGTGTAAGAAACAACAAATTGCGGCATAGATAGATAGATCGTACTTTATTGATCCCAAATTGGGAAATTGTTTTTGTTACAGCAGCATAAAAGGCATTTTACAATAAAACAAAATATACAAGAATAGAAATAAAATAAAATAAAATATAAAATAAAATATAAAATATACATGTCAAAATACAAAATAGAAAATATACATACAGATATTATATATATATATATATATATACAAATATATATATATTCAAAATATATGGAATTATGGAGCATATGGGCTGATGCTCCCGTTGATTGCAAACGCTCCGGAGGGTCGTATATTCACAAATAACCCTCTCTGGAAAATCCTAAATTGTAGAATAGTTTGGCCATTAAAATGCTTTTTGATTTGATTTCTAGCGAGAAGTGTATATTGTACTCTTAGAATCTACGTCCAGTGGATGTGTAGGATCTATAGTTTGATAGATATTACGAAGATGATTTGAGGTCTCGCCAGGAGAACGTGTATATACTACAGTACGTCTTCCCCCTATTCATTTCTATTGACGGCAGCGTCCATGTAAAGTTGGCGTCAACCCTCACGGGGTGAAAACAGTATTTCCGGTCTCAAAGTTTTCATAATTAAACCGGTATTCCCCTCACTGTCAAATGATTACACAGTGATATCTGCAGTACTCATCCACTAAAAAACATCAGTTTATCCTTGTTAATTACACAACATTGATTGGTTTAAATGGTGTACAATACTTTTGTGTTTTTAACCTTCGATTCGGAGAAACAAATCGTTTTTTCAGAGTTTAGGATGGCCTACCATACCCATAATCCTGAGCTATCGTTTGGGACTACAACATCCGCTTTTCTCGACAAACCCCGTGATTAGTCCTCAAGCTCTGTGATTGGATGTCGGAGTGGCAGTTACGCTGAGCGTCAAACAGTTCTTTGAAATGGAATGAAACCACGGCAGACTATCCAAAACTGGATTCGAACGGGTCCACCCCTCCCACCCCACCCCCCCAGAACTACACATGCTGGCTATTGTGTGTTTCGCAACATGTTCAATGGCACGTCTCTACTGGGAATTGTAGTTTTAAAAGACGTTTTCGTATTTCCCACAATTAGAAGTTGCCAGTATTAAACTATGTACATCCCTGGAGGTTTAGGGGATGGGAAACACATTGGAGTTATCAAATTGAAAATAATATAATAATAAATGGGTGAAAATTGCTTGTGTCCATAATGGGCAGCATTAATATATACCCACATGACACCTAAGGTCAGAATAGCTTTATTTAACAGCTGGTCTTATGTCTGTGACCCCTCCTGTTGTTAATTGATAAGCCTGAAACATGAACTTGTCAAGGTTTAGAGGCAAATTTTGCAAATATGGCAGTAGTCATCTTAAGATAAGATATACTTTATTGATCCCAAGTTGGGAAATGTTTTTGTTACAGCAGCATGTATAACATGCAATTTATTGTTACTTTGTAATTCTACTCCACTACAATTCAAAGGTTAACCTGGTATTTTTACTCCACTACATTTGTTTTAGTTACTGTCAAGTTTACAGTGTTAACACAATCAATTATACTTTCCAGTATAAGTTTCCAGTTTAGTTTATGACGGATTTATTTTGTTATCCACACATATATTGTTTTGATATTTGTAACACCAAACCGACAGAAAAGATGGTCTTAACATGACCCAGTGGTCTAGTTAATAAAACATAATAATATCAAACATAATATTACTATTAACTTTATTGTGAAATTAAAACAGAATGGTAAAGAAAAATACAGTTTCAGTCTCTCGATTTGAAGCTTATGCATTGTACCATGAACCTGTATAGACCTGTAACAGTCAACTTGTGAGGAGTTAGAAAGTTAGTTTCTGAAGATGTTACAAATAACACACAGCATACAATGCCATAATAACTTTGTATTATTAGTGTAGGACACTTATGTATGTATAATATCTGAAGATGTGTAGTTTTATTCATAATTTTACAGGATATTGCTATATTATTTCACATATTGTAGTTCTACACATTAATATCTGATTTGTAACACATCCTAGACAGAAAGGTATATCCGTAATTTAAAGGTAAGCTATTGAAATTCTGATTCCATAGATGTGTCTCCCATTCCCCGAAACCCCTGACTATTCTCTCAACTCAGTATTTCCTTTTATATCAGCTGTGCACCGTTATGGTGTAAATATAACCTATCTACCAATTGGATCAAATATAAAAGTCAGCCGAATTACTATTGATACTGCAAGGAGACGTATTGTGTGAAGAGAAATTGAAGATGTTGTTTAATTGCTGATATATTTATGATCCACGTTACGTATTCAGTTTCGGCGGCATTTCTTCCAGTTTGTCCAGAAGTCTTCTAATCAGGGCTCTATAAATAGAGAACTACGGCAGATGTGTAATATTTAATGCAGCCGAACCGTGTATTACAATGCCGTTATGTGATGACTTTCAAAGAGAAAAGCAAGCACACTCAGAATAAAGTATTTAAAAAAAAAAAAGTTTTCTGACTTCATATCGCATAAACACCATATCCCAACGTGCATTGCGGCTAAAACATCCAATCACCGAGCTTCAACGATAGCTGAGGATTATGGGTAGTTCGATGTTTTATCAAAACCTCTGAAAAAAGAAATGTGTCTCTCAGAATCGAAAGGGAAAAACCTATGGGAAAAACACAAAAGCAGTGTACACAATTTAAACCAATTAATGTCGTTTAATTAACAAGGATAAACTGATGTTTTTTAGTGGATGAGTACGGCAGATATCACTGTAAACTGAGGGTTGGACTAGGTTTCTTTTACAGGAACAAGTCCTGTTTCTCGCTTGAGGCCAGGAAAAGGCTAGTCACTGTGACCTTTTTACCTGTGCTGGACTATGGTGATTTGATTTATATGAATGCACCTGCCAATTGCCTGGTCAAGTTAGATGCTGCGTATCACAGTGCACTGAGATTTGTGACAAACTGTAAAGCATTAACCCATCACTGTACCCTGTATGCAAGGGCTGGTTTGCCTTCGCTAACTGTACGGAGGCTCAGTCACTGGTACATTTTTATATACAAAGCCATGTTAGGGAAACTTCCATCCTACATCTGCTCCCTGATCTCACGGCGAATTGTAAGTGGCGACTGCCTGAGATCGCATGCTGTGGTTTTATTAAATGTGCCAACTGCTAGGACTGTCTTAGGGAAGATAGCATTTAGATGCGCAGCTCCACTGTCTTGGAATAGTCTGCAATTGAAATGGAAACTGAGCAATCTGGTGCCACTAAATGTTTTTAAAGCTCGGTTGGATGCTACTCAATCGGAAGCTGTTGGTACCTGTGCATGTGGATAGTTATGTAAATTGTAATCCCTGTAATGATGCTGTATGATGTCGTTTTTGTTGTTCTGTTTATGTTTTTATGTTTCATGTGGAACCTACTTGAGCAGGTCTCCCTTGAAAAAGAGAGCAATGATCTCAATGGGATACACCTGGATAAATAAAGGTTTGAAATTAAATGAAATGAAATTTGACAGTGAGGGGAATACGGTTTTATTATGAAAACTGACCGGAAATACTGTTTTCACCCCGTGAGGGTTGACGCTATCTTTACATGGACGCTGCCGTCACTAGAAATGAAGAGGGGGAAAGACGTAGTATATACACGTTCTCCTGGCGAGACCTCAAATAATCTTCGTAATAGAGAACCGCAGTGACGCGTCCTAAAACCCGGAAGTAAACTCCTTCCGGTTCCTTCGCCAAAAACGCAATGCAATTTCTCCATAGGATTTTGGAAAATAGCTCGAAATAAGGTCTGTGGTTGACACACATTTAAGAGACGGATCACGTTTTGTTCAGCCGGATAATATCCACATGTCTACCCTACTTTTTATAATTTTCTAATCATAAATCTAGTCGCCAGAAGCAAAATGCTAACGTTATGCTATAAACGAACTACAGCAGGGTCGCTGCTTCAACGTCACGCCAACTTAAGATCCATATTCAAACATACAGATTCTAAATGGTACAAGTTGAAGCGTTTGTTTGAACAGTTTGCAGGAGGCAGGTACTTGCTTTCAAGCAGAACAGGGCAAACAAACTTAGCGGGAGTGTTTTACGTGTCGGTGTAATGACGTAAAACGGCCTGGACAACTTCTGTAGTCCTATTCAGCCACTTGTTAACAACCATCGTTTTTCAGACACGTAAACTCTTCAAAAATCACCAGCGGGGTCACTGCTGATGTATTTAATGTCCTAGAACAAAACGTGATCTCTCTCTTCAATTTGTGTCAAACACAGACCTTATTTTGAGCTATTTTCCAAAATCCTATGGAGAAATTGCATTGCTTTTTGTCGAAGGAATCGGACGTGGTAAAAATGCTAACTTACTTCCGGGTTTTAGGACACGTCACTGTGGTTCTCTCTATCAAACTTTAGATCCTACACATCCACTGGACGTGGATTATAAAAGTACAATAGAGAGGCGAAGTCCCGCCCTTCTACTTCCGCCCCATGGGACCTTATTTCGGAAAAATGATGTATTGAGGTCAATGGGGAGAGAAAGATTATCTTTCGATCCCGTTTGAATTGTGCCACGAATTACACATATGATGTTTGTCAATCTTAAAAAATAATTTCCATGTAAAAAAAGTCACAGTTTGTCGTAAAACTGTTGAAATATAAGACTATGAAAAATACGCAACTAGAAAGACTACAAATCCCAGAGTCGCGTAAGTGATGTCATTTATGTTACACATTACACTCCCCTTTTTCGTACTGTATGTACAGCTCTCAACATGCCCAGACTTGTAGTGATTTTCACCTCTTTTAATACTTTTCGCCTCATTCTGAAAGAAAGAGGTGAAATGTGCTAACGTGACGGCCATCTTGGTGTTGGTGATGTGTGCGAGACCAGAGATGTAGTTCATTGAGCGTTTCACACAAAAAAATGTGTTACTTCACAGTTTTACGACACATTTTTATTTATTTTACTTGCAAAATTATCTTTTAAATTGACAAACATCATATGTGTAATTCGTGGCACAATTCAAACGGGATCGAAAGATAATCTTTCTCTCGCCATTGACTTCAATACATAATTTTTCCGAAATAAGGTCCCATGGAGGTCCACCGGAAGGGGAGGGACTTCGCCTCTCTATATACACTTCTCGCTAGAAATCTAATCAAAATGCATTTTAATGGCCAAACTATCCTACAATTTAGGATTTTCCAGAGAGGGTTATTTGTGAATATACGACCCACCGGAGCGTTTGCGGTCAACGGGAGCACTAGAGGTCGAAAACTTTCCAACGTGATTATAGGTCGTAATAAGCGCTTGAACAATCAACCTATTTGGTCGTATGAGTTAGAGGACTTGTTGTTCTATTTCCCTGGGCCAGAGGGGTGTTTTGCAGCAGTGGATGGACTGAAGGTCTGAAGTCATTTCTGTCTTTTTTGCAGCATTTTAAGCAAAAACAAAGGGAAAAAAAATAGTATTTCTTGTTTTAAAGGTCCCCTATTATACTGTTTTTCATCAATATATTATAGGTTTCAGATATATACAAACATGTCTCTGAAGTGTTTGCCTTGAATACCAAACAGATCATGCATTGCAGCATCCCATAATCCCCTCTGTTTCAGTCCTGTTTCAAAAGTGCTGATTCTCTGTCTGTTACTTTAGATGATAATAAGGAGCCACTCCCCACGCCCCTCTGCGAGATATTTGGTTAAAAAGAACACAATGGTGCTCTAGGAGGAGATTCAGGTGATAAGGTGGGGGGGGGGGTTACATTGGTTGGTTATTGGCTAATGGTTACACAAGCCAAAATAACATTATGACATCATAAAGTGGCCAAAGAAATCTGATCAGCTCATTTTCAGACAGGTTTTTATATAAATGGATCAGGACAAAAAGAGAGCACATCTTTTTTCCTGAAACTTTAAGAATCTCTTTACACAGAGGGGACACATGTTTATGTATAAAAGACATGAACAAGTGGATTTTGCATAATAGGTGACCTTTAATCCATGAAATTATACCAAGTAGATCGGCTTTTTGGAATTTTATAAAACGTTTGGATATTTCTTTCTATGAGACTTTTATCAGTCCTTCTTAGTTTAATTTTTAATTGCTTACAGCAGCAACCTAAGCATTAACAGCCACAACATAATCTTGTCCTTAAGCTCAGCTTGTTCAGCAGAAGTTGCCTTATTACCCAATGCAGATTCCCTGAAAGCTAAACTTCCCTTGTTGGCCCCTAATAATACTCTTTTAACTAGATTTCCCTGAAAGCAGGCAATTTATTATGCTCCTTGTTGTGATTTAGGAGTTGCTAGACAATCATGCCGTCTCTTACAGTATGTAGCTGCAAACAGTAACACAATTAAGTGACTTGTGTGCGTTGCTGTGAAAGGTCAGGGTTTTCAGAAATCATACTACAGCATAATGGGCTACTCCCTTAGCTGTTCATAAAATAGATTATTGTCTTTTCAAGTCCAATTTGGACACTTGTTACTGCTGTTTAAGGAGATGTATTGTTTTGTAGTTGTAGGGCAACTGTGTAAATAACAAGACTGTTACTATTTCTGTTGATTTAATACCTTTTTGACATTTTACGAATCTGCCTTTTGACATTGTTGCATTACAAAAGAGGATATTTTCTATTTATCACTAAGACATTTTGAAATGTCGTTTCCGTCTGATATTCAGGATAAAAAAGGAGTACATTGTGTACAGTATATTTATAATGTATGTTGCTGAATCATTCTTCTGAAAGCCAATCTTTAACTACTGAAACTTCTTTAAGAGCTCAAAGTGATGCATTAGAAGTTTAAGGGAGAGTTCTTGCTTCCCCTGTTGCATTATGCAAAGGTCAGGGACATCTCTGGATTTCTAGAGATGATCAGATGCATGATTTTATTTTTTATTTTCAAGCTACACAGAGTAGGAAAGGACAACCTTGTCATTGGAAAAGATATACAAGAATTAACCTTTTGCAGGTGAGGCTAAATAAAGATCTGGATATAGGGCAAGGACTTGATCCAACTTGTCAGAAATGTCAGCTTAGTCAGTGGCCCTATAGCTCTAGTCAGTCTCTGCTTGTAACATGCGTAGAATCATTTCAAAATACACTTCCATCTTCACAGTAACTTAAGGTTTGGACCAAAAAACTTGGGAAATAATTCCAACTACTGTAACTTAATAGAAATGGGAAAATAAAAACATCGACTTTTAGTTTCACACCACACACAGAGACGGGTTTCATGGGGGAGAGTCCTGCGTTTGATCTTGGCAACTTCCTCAAATTTGGAACAGTACTAACAAAATACGGGACTATAGCAGAATGAGAACAACAACGTTTAACAGACAAGTCTTCGTCATTCTTTCTATCTATTTTTTTTTCAAGGTGGCCTGATTTCATTTCTCAGCCACTGTCTTCAAACTGTGGGGCTCCAACCATGGCATTTTGTAACCGCTTGTTTACAGATCTGCAGGAGCCTGTTGAACACACTGAAGGACCGTCTGCTCCATCCTTTCTGAAGAGGGCTTCAGTCCTTCAAAGACTTAAAGGTCTCCTATTATGCTATTTTTAGGCATATATTATGGGTCTCAGAAAAAGAAGGGTCGATGTGTGGATAAACCAAAAGAAGGAACATTCGTATAAGTATTTTTCACTTTATTCTGACATTTTATAGAACAAAGATTGACCAATCATACAAGACAAAAAATCAAGAGATTAATCGGAAATTACGAAGTCAGGCAGTAACTGCCTTTTGTTTTCCTGATTAGCGACCTCTTGTGGGCATAATGTAAAAAGGATAGCTGTTTCAGTGAGATGACAGTCAAAAACACTTTAGGAAAACCAAATATGGGCCAGTTTCAAACATATGATTATAAATATAAAAGAGAATAATTATGAGGTATATGCTCAGCAATAAGTCTGCATTGTTTTACAAATGTATTGTATCTGTGCAAGCGCCAAGACAAAGCTTAAAGGAAGGAAGTTATTTATTTCATGGAATAGTGAGCCTGACAGACAGCTGAGTCTTAAAGGAGAGGGAGAAAGAACTGACAGGAAGACGCTACCAAGGACTTTTCCTGATAATGGCAATGGACTGACGGAGCCTTAAAAACTAAAAGGGAATAAATGTGAAGCCTGACTGGAGGAATGAAAGATGAGCTGAAGTAAAAAAAGACCTACTTGTCATGATAATGACAGCTGTAACATTTAACCACAGCTGTCATCATCAGTATTTCACTTACCGTAGTGAAATGCTTTATTTAAAAAAAATAAGGAACTTTAGAAACAGATTAACGGTCTCTAGATATACAAGGCAAAAACGAAATGTATCTGTAGTGATGCATGTAAAATAAAAGCCTCCAGTACAGTGGCAATAACCCTAAAGGATATGCGTTTAACTTTCTTCTGAATAAAATCCACACTGATGCGGTTAGAAGTGCCAGCTAAGACACAACATTTTGAAAGTATATATATGTTCTTACAATAAAATAATATCAAAGCAATTTGAAACCTTGGCAAATGAAGAAAGAGGATCTGAAGCCAAGGCCTCAGAAGGATTGAAGGAGCAACACAGCATCACATTTATTCAAACTGTTTAATTCTTACCAATTTAAGGCTTGTTTCAACCTTGATGTCTGGACTTCTTACTAATGGATAATAAATGAATCACCTGCTTGGGGGAGAAATATAGTGAAACAAATGTTGGATGGGATGCTCAGTCCTACAGTATTATCAGAGCTCTGACACAAACATATATTTTCTTCTCAAACATTATTTTAAACATTACAGTACTGTGGTGCTTTGAGGTAATTGCTAACTTACAATGATGCTAATTTCCAGGTATATGGCAAATATAATGTTTACTATGTTCATGATCTTAGTTTCACTTGTTAGCATGCTAACATTTGCCAAAAAGCACTTAACAAAAATCTGAGGATGATGGGAATGTAATTAGTTTTGCAGAAACTTGGTTGTAAAACAAAGTACTGGAAACATAAACATTGGTGGAGATACATGGATGGGAATAGATCATCACATTTCTGACACTATATCCGTGGGTTTGCAGTAAATTCTGTACCACATCTTATTGCAATCCAACCAAAACAAGAATGTCAATCTGCTGGTGACCCAAGTGGATTAATACCATTACTAATTGAGTGGTTTAAAGGTCAAAGATGGGTTCGGGTAACAGTAAAACAGGAGGAAATGTGTTGTCTGGGGATGCAAAATGGATGAAAGAGAAGGATGAAAGGAATACAAAAAGGTTAGAAAAGTGTCAAAAGGAACTATCATTTCACGGCAAGACTAGGGGTGGAGGAATATGGTCAGGGATATTGCCAAATATCTGGAACAAACTCCCAGAAACCTGCAGGTCCGCTGCAACTCTTACTACTTTTAAATCCAGGCTGAAGACTTTTCTTTTTGCCGCTGCTTTTAATTGAGCTATTACATTACATTACATTTAGCTGACGCTTTTATCCAAAGCGACTTACAATAGTGCATTTGACCAAGAAGATACAAACTTGAAGAAAACAGAATCATATTAGTACATCAGGTTTCATAGAGCCAAAACATTTCAAGTGCTACTCAACTGGCTTTAGATAAGCCAGTCCTTTATTAGAATATAAGTGCTTTGTTAGTAATTCTATCGCTCGAAGTGGAGTCGAAAGCGATGAGTTTTCAGTCTGCGCCGGAAGATGTGTAGGCTTTCTGCTGTCCTGATGTCTATTCACATCTAACACTCCACTGTTACTTTTATTCATATACCTGTGTTATTCATGTTTTATTATCTTTGCTTTTTAATGTTTCTAATGTGTTTTATGCTCTTAATGTCTTTCATTTTTGTAAAGCACTTTGAATTGCCTGTTGAAAAGTGCTATATAAATAAACTTGCCTTGCCTTTCATTGCCTTGCCTTGCCTTACTGAAGTCCCAGCCATGTTGGATGACAATCGATCCAATATTTGTTGAGACATTTTCATTAAAAATAAAGTATAAACATGCTAGAGAAAATTCAAGATATCACCAAAGTCATCTTATTTTTGCTATATTTGTATTTAGTCATCAAACATTTTAGATCAGGCAGTGTTTAGCAGCGTTGGTAAATATTTGTGTTTCTCATGATGACAACCTCACATCTTCTGTATTTTGATATCCGAGCAAACTGCACCTTTGAAAGTGCGGCTTGACTTGTAACATACAGCTATTAGGAAGTCCAATAATAAATCAGATGTTCATTTCACAGATACAATCACACATTACATAAGAGCAGCACCACCAATGTGTCATTTGATTTTCATAAATCTGGCCAGTAAGCCCACTTGAGATGATAGTATTTTTAAAGATATCTATTGCACCATGTTAAATTGTGTGCCACCCAGAAAAAAAGAATTGAGAAAACAGGTAAAACACTGACATTTGTCACCGGGAACCCGGTGTAGTGAGTTTGAAAGGTGTGCAATATAAAGGTCTGGATTTGATTCAGTCTAAAATCCCCATGAAATGTGACCAGGGTGGAGTGGGGGGACGAATCAAAGCTCCAAAGGTGCACACAGTGTTCCCATCTTACAAGGAAGCCCACACAGACCAACTGCATTAATGTTGTGACTTGTATTATAAGGAGATGGTTCCCTAAGAAATATATTACGAGATGTTGCCTCACACCTTTTCAATCTGAATCCTCACACTATTAGATGTCTTTTACCCACCTTGTTGCTTTCTCCCCAAGAGAAGTCTCACAACCCTCAAGCGTCTGCAAACCTGGTTATGCGTGTCCCAAAACACAATTCAACACCAGTCATTTATGTACATGGAGAAATGGTTTACCATGTTATCTCTTCATTCTGGGATTGTAACTTTGATCAGTGTCACCCTCAAGCGTGCCATTAGTGAGCAGAGTCGTGTGGACGTAAATCAGAGACATCACATTCATCACCTCAAGTGTTGAAGTGATGAATATGAATTACATCTTGCATGAGGCTGTGCATCTTTTCCTAAGAGGGGGTTGGGTACACATGTAGCTTTGGTCTTTTTTTCATGACTGAACTTATGGTCTCAATAAAGCCCAAAGTGTATAAAACTGCAACTTAAAGATTTGGGACCTAGGACCATATCTCAACCTGACACATTTCCCTTTATTCATTATTAAAACACATAAATAATTGTACAGACAGAAAATCATTTCATGATGAATCACTGCAGTCGTGTCAGCTGTGTCGCAGTTATGTTCATAAACACTGCATGAGAATACAACCCTACTGATTCCATATATGAATGGATTCATATGAGTGGGTTCATTTATTTCTGTGGCATGTTTGCTTTATTAATGTCCACATGTTGTTGGAAAACATACTGCTTATACAATGGCAATACCACACACACTGCAGCAACTGAACTCCCTATTATTTAAATGATAACAGAAAACAAGTACATTTACTACTAATACAGGTCAAACAAGCATTTTCATGAAACAGAATTGTATTGATATTCAATTATGTATAGGGCAAAGTAAATAAATATAAATGTTATTACATTTTAATCAAACAAGCATCAAGTAACATGTTTTTGGCCGCTTGGAGTCAGCTGAACATAATACTGACACATTATCACCTTTATGATATGACACCCTCCCTATCCACCATTTTCATATTGCAAAGACTCATCGCTTCCTGTTTTCCCTAGAGCTTCCAAAATGAATCTTTAAAAAAAAAATAGTGCATCACCAGTAATATATATTTAATTTGTCTTGATAACAAATAACAATACACAGGTCAATCTACCTGTTCATATGTCATTGGCAACATAATGACTGCTAGTGATCTGGCTCCACAAGCAAAAACAACCACCGTTAGAATAACAATTTGAACTACAGTACAAACCGTGATCTCAGTGCTATCAGAAAGGCAGAGTAAAACAGCTAATATTAAGTTATTGTTGTTCCTACTGTACCTAGGTTAAGCTACTGTGAAAAAATATCAGAACACCCTGCTCTTAAAAACTATATATTACCACATTTTTATATATAACATTTTTATATATAACTATAGTTTATGTTAGAGAGAATTGTGTGTGCTGCTTTGGCTCGCTGAAAGGGTATGCGGGCATTTTTTCTCTGATATGAACGCAGCTCTTATTCTTACAGATCATAGTTCATTATGTGTGGTTCAGAAAGCCAACTCACGAAGCGAAATATGGCACTACATTTTTAAATCTGAGAATAGAGACCACATTGTTACCTCTTACAATAAAAGACCTAAACACATTCAATGCTTATGAGAGGGAGCTTAAATTCCCTAAGAACATTTAGTTGGGAGGCAACAGAATGGCTTACAGGTCTGCTCTGCAAGGATCCATCTTTAAAAAGCTACAGTGCAACATGTAAACATGGAGACATGTAAATAAAGGCTGATCTGAAAATAGAGTTTCTCCAGTCTTATTGAATACTAAAATGTATAAAAATACTTCGGTACAATAAATTACTCCTGTTGTTTTTTGCCGCTTTTACACATCCTTCACTAACTTGCATTGACATTGTCAAACCTTTTTCTTGGCTTTCACATTTTTTTATTATTTAAGAGGATAAACAAGTATTTTTTGGTAATGTGTTCCAGGACCTTTTTTTAATGCTGTACTTTACAGGTAAAGGTCACACACCTATGTAGGGATTATGTTCGAAATGAGAACTCTTGTTTATTAATGATAACATTTCTTCTGATTTACAACTAAATTCAACTTGAATACCCTAAGGCAGGAAGTGTAATGTTTGTCCTGCTCCCCTCCACCGCAGTTGGTCATTTCCTACCGTAACACTTGTCACTCATGTTGATGAGCTGTCATCTTTGAAACAGCATCCATCCTGAGGTGGCTGCCATCCATAAAGCTCACATCAGGCGTTGGAGAAGCGAGTAAATTGTCTGTGCTTCACCTCCTCACAGGCAATCTGCAGTAAAACGGCAATGCTAGAACTCACCTTTGCTTTGGCACATATTCTCTGCCGCGCGTTTAGCATGTAGTTGGCTTTTTATTACTGCTGTTATTACTTTGACTTTAATGCATTCAACTGCACTGAAAGCCAGCATTGTATCCACAGCACTAGATGTGTGCTGAAAGAACAACAGGGTTTTATTTCTGTAAAGAAAAAGCTTCCACCATTTGCCAACCCTACTCTAACCATACCGGAATTAAGGGTTTGACACAAAAAGGATACACAATATAATACAATATAAATTATAATATTTGAAATATAGATATAGATTATTCCAAGACTTTAGCCTCCTATAAGCTAAGGTTAAACCTTTGAATGTATTTTGCTTTGCAATGATCCTGGATTTGACCGCCCACTTTTTCCATCTCTATAAAGGTAATGCTTCACAGATTGACAGATGCAACTCTTTTATCCTGCAAAAAGCAAGGAATAACTCAATAAAGTAGACTTTTCTACAGTAAGAAAAAAATGAAATCTATCCTTTAAGACCAAAATTATTAAGAGCACTACCACAACCCACAGAGAGACTCTGTATCCATGAATACACCCTTTACACTTTTACAATTTTTTCTACTTTAAACCTTTACCAGTTAGACCCGCAGCTCTGCACCTGTTATTCAGATAATTGACTCCAGGCTCATGGCCGTATTGTATTCTCAGTAGTAACCGTGCTTATTGTTTTACTGCATTAGTTTTGCACTGAAGAAGAAGAAGGGCTAAACAGGTTTTGTATTAATAAAAAATTGTAAGAGCAACTATATAATGTTTTCTAAATGTTTGACTGCGTATGATATTTACGTGTATAAAATGCCGTGAACACAGTTTGCAAATAAGAAACAGTTTTAGAGTGCAAAGTAATATATTATGTTAATAAAAGGGTTTTGGTAATATTATTACATTAACTATGTCAAGGAACGCGTTGCTATCTGAAATGAAGTGAATAACATTTTTCATTTTCTCCTCCTACATCGCCACCAGAAAAAAAAACACTGGCCGCTTGAATTGTTGATTTAAGCGCCCATTTTTAATACAAAGTGTTAACCACTTCATGTAAATGCATAAATGAGCCCATGGTTCCAGACCCCATCTATCATTAGCTCTTGAATGAGGAGGTGATATTATCTGTATTGTTGTCTCCATCTCTAATTGATCGTGTCTCGCACTACGCTCTGCGGCTGTCAGATTGAGCGGTTGAGCTCCTCCACGTCCCGTATGAGGGCAAGCATCCTTCCTTCAGTCCTCATGGTGAAAACAATGTCAAACAAATAGATAGTAGCCAAAATAGATAAATGGGTGATGCTAGTCTTTTATAACGACTATATGTGAGTGATGATATGTTGTCAAGATCTGGAAAAAAAAGCTCTGTGCATCATTGAAAAAATATATTTTACCAAATGTATAGAAACACATCTTAAGGCTGTACATTATTACACATCACTCAAGAAGATATATTGTAAAGGGAAGTATTACTTTGAAATAAGACTAATATGTATTATTTAATACATAACATTTGAGCTGTGGTATGATCACCTTTGTCTAACTTGAAGCCCCTCAAATTTGTTCATATTCAAACTTTTAGTCTTCAGACTATTGATATTATGAAAGGCAGATGGGACAAAAAGGTAAAAACCATGTAGCAGAGGCCAATATATTCCAAGTTAGGCCACTAATATTGGTCATGCCCCCAAAAACACTGGATCTTAGTTGTCCTATAGTGAAATTGGATCTAGTGTCCAAAATGTGATAACTGAAATCTGTAATATCTAACATTTTGGACAACAGAACAGCAGCTCATCTTTTAGGTAGCCAATTTTGATGTGGTGATGATTCATTTTTGTCCTCATTTACACTTCTTGTAAGTCATCAGAACTTAGTTGCAATAAGATGCAGATCCCTAATTACTGAGCCATAGGACATCATTAATTAGCTCAAAACAAATTTCCTTCCAGGAAAAGAACCACCTGAAACTATTTTGAATTATGTATGATATATAAAATGGCTCACAATGAATACAAAAATTACCTCGGCTTAAATGGATATCATAGAAAATGAAGTGTTAAGTATCAGAGGAAACAAACTTGCACTGACAGGGCAGCATTTGAACCTCACACACCAGATATAACATTTATATGAGATGCAACCTACATCATCCTTCCTTACTAGAGTCCGTATGTCTTGTAATTTCAACCAAAGTGTAACCCAAAACTGAAAGACATGTTGAAATAACGGTGATCCTGGTCTGCGTGTTTATTCTACATAATGCCTGTCAACAATGGATTGATGCTCTCTGACATGACCTTTTCCATGTTGTGTGAAACTGATTAAGGGCATACTGTGATTTAACATTTGAGCCAGCATGCAGTTTATTGATCGTGTCTTCCCATCTGAAATCATTAGCCAGTGCAGACATCTTGAAATATATTCAATTCTCTTTGGATCACTTTTCATTCATCAGTGTACCGATTGCTTACATGGATACGGCCATATACAAAAGTAATACTCATTATTTATATATGTTTACAGGTGTAAAATATATATTCGTTTTACACTGCTGCATGGAATTAATTCTGCAACGCTTTAGAGCTTTTGTGACATTAAATAAAAATAAAGGACCACATTCTCATAATCCCTGATAAATCATACTATAAGAAATCATGAACTATTGAAAGTTGTATTAAGGTAAACAAATGGAAAAATAATCTATGTTCTTTTGTCTCAATGTGGCTTTTCGCTTTGGCTTGCATCAAAAATCAAATTCTCCTGGCAGGGTGTCTTGGTTCGACTGTAGAGGTGGGATGAGGAGCCTAAAATGCTGCTTTTTCAGTTTTAAAGAGATTTTAAAGATGATTTGGGCAATAGGATAATATTATCTCAATGACTCCTCCATGTGGAGATATTCCAGGCGTATTGAAGTGGAAGGAGGCCCTGCCAGTTTATTAAATCCGGGATTACAGGATCTGGGAAATGCAGATAGACGATCTCTACTGCCTTAACACACCGCGTTTTTTCATGGTTTTAACACTCTACTCATAAACATACATACATCCAACCCCAGCTATGTTTAAATGTGTTTTACGTTAAAAGTTTTGTGTACAAAAAAACATATTGTGTGCATGTCAAAACTCCCCCGTTTTGTTTGTTTGGATATATTTTTTGTTTTTAGTATACAGGCATCAAAAAGCCAAGGTGTTCTGTCTGAATAAGCAGTTGCACATATTTGTCTTAAACATCCATGAATTATAAGCACATGATTAATTATTCATATCCTTTCTTGCTGTGCTAATGTGAACAAAGTGACCTTATTCGTCTTCTGCTTACAGTGTTACTTACATAAAAGCTTTGACATTGCCACGGTGCACCATGCAGTGATTTAAAAATGTAAAACTCAATATTACAGCAAACACTGGTATACAAATGTTTTTTTTGTTTCCTTTGATACAATGTTCTTTCTAGTCTAATCAATCCTGTCTTTTGTTTTGTTGTACAACAACAAAAACAGGATCCATTCTGCTCTTTACTTATGTATAAGTAAGCTAAGTAGGAATTGGCAATGAATGATCTTTGAAAAAAAGGGAAAAGACAGTTGTGGGTGTGTTTTAATCTCTGGCCAAGGTCATGATTACAATGCTTATTACCCTGTTAGAAGCATGTAGATCCATCAGTGACATGTCTGTATCCATCCATTCATTCACCCATCTATCCATCCACAGTTGAAAATAATGGCGTCAGTCAGCTGTGTGTCCTCTCGCCGTAGATCCTCTATCTATTGATTTTGATTGATTAGTTGCCCTATCTTTAGTTCTATGTCTTATATCTTTATGTCTTTATTAGGATCCCCATTAGCACTAGCATGAGCATTGGCTATTCTCCCTGGGGTCCTCACACACACAAAACATACATAAACATACATACAACAAAATGTAATTAAAACAAAACAAAACAGCTCATAATTTCATGCAATTTACAGTGCTGTATGAATTGAAAAATAAAATGGTCATCCAATTTATCGCCATCCTAAGGCCAAACAAAAGTAAATACAAATAAGTGTACATAATAATATATGCATACATAGCCATAGGCACAGTTCAAATGTACTTTATAATACTTAAATAATTGTTTAGCAACCTTTTGAAATGTACTTGAGAATGTTCCTGAATGATATGGACGGGTAAAGAGTTCCAGCTGACCATGGCTCTGTACATGACTGTTTTCTGTCCCATATTTGATTTAGATTTGGGTAATATAAACCTTCCTTCTATTGTATGTCATGTTTGATTGTTATATTGAGCATACTGCGCTATAAACCTTTGTGATAATATATGTGGTGAGTGAGTCACTGTAATATTTCTGACAACATTTAACAAAATATAAGTTGACCTCTGTCTGACACTTAACCATTTCAGTGTCTCCAGCATTTCAGTTACTCTGGTTCTGAGCATTGCAGTGCACATCGTGCTGCCTTATTTTGTGCTACTTGTAGTTTGTTTAAATATTTTTCTGCAGCACTAGACCATATAACCAAACAATAATCAAGCTGCGACAGAACCAAAGCATCCAGAACTTGTCTACTGACATCCATTGGCAAATATTTTAAAATTATTTTTACAAGTGACACACCCCTTCCCATTTTACATACAACATTATCAATTTGTTTAGACCAAGATCATTTATGATCCAGGGTTATACCTAGCAATTTTGTCTCCTTGACCTGTTCAATTTGAATATGGTTTAATTGCATTTTTGGTTCACCTTTTTAACTGATGATTTTATCCTATTAATAAAGATTTTGTTTTTCCAGCATTAAGTACCAACTTATTATTTTTGACCCACTCTGATATCAGTTGTAGATCTTTATTCATAACATTTGTCAACTCTCCTATAGTCGATGCTGCATAATATATTGTTGAGTCATCTGCATACATTACAATTTTGGCTTTTTCTAAAACTAATGGTAGGTCATTTGTAAAAATAGAAAATAAAAGTGGTCCCAAACAACTACCCTGAGGTACTCCACACGTTACTGTCTTCATCTTTGACAGACTTCCATTAAAAAAAATAGTTTGACTTCGATTTGTCAGGTAACTTTCTAACCACCTCAGCGTATCAAAATTAAAACCATATTGTTCCAGCTTGTGTAAAAACAAAGAATGGTCAATGACATCAAAAGCAGAACTAAAATCAAGTAGTACTGCACCCACTAACTTCCTATTATCTAGTTCGCCCTTCCAGTCATCTGTCATTTGTGTTAAAGCGGTGCATGTCGAATGGCCAGGTCTGTAAGCATGTTGACAGTTCTATCTGTCTGACTTGCTATGGATTCAAAGTTAAAATAAAACTTTAGTGCATTAATATCCCATGAAAACGTGAAATCTAATTTCTGACAATTAGCAGTGTTTAGTGAAAGCAGCAGGCCTGCATAGTGAGAGCTCAGTTTTCCCTGTGGTGCACTGAGCATGAGTCATGATGAACCCCGTGCTGACTCCTCATGGTGAGCTATCGATCCACCACTGGGATCACCTTCTGGACATCATCTCTGGCTCATTAGCAAGGGCTTATTAGCTGAGTAGGGTTGTAACAGTGCTGTGCAGATGGAACCAATGGTGAAAAGGGAACAAAAAAAATATTTGATCTGATATGTTCATTGCACTGCATTCCTTAATAGAATACAATACATACTTCAACAGAGCCCAACAACACAGATAAGACACATTGGCTGCCATGGAAGATAATCAATTCGGGCTAATTTGGGCCGATGATCATTTAAACTCAAACATATAACAACAGGTCATTAACATTCATATAACAGTCATAGGCCTCTGACACACACCATTTATCTGTTTTTGTAGGAAGTTCAAAAGTGGTCAATGTGCACATTGAGGTAAAAGCTTATTTTTTCGGTTTTATGAGTCCATTTGGTTGTATTTTATTACATTTATTTAGACAATTTGTGTCACAATCATTGCAAACAAAGTTGAATAACAACGTTAAGCAATATAGAAAGTTACTTCCCACAATAGAGAAATGATATATAACAATTGTTTCAAAGGAGGAAATTCAGTTCCTGAGCCATCTCTCAATAAAATAGCCAAATCTTCATTTTCAGTCACTGTTGCGCTTCACAATTCTCTGTACAGAAAGACTGACATCTTTTTGTAATCTTATTAAACAAAAGATCGGTATGAAAGAAAAACAATGTGAGGTCAAATGTATTTAATTTTCATTACGTGTCTTCCACACAATTACCAGATCAGACACAGAAGAATAATATCCTGTCTCATTATTCTGGTTCTTGTTTTATATCTTGTATATGTTCACTATTTGAACAGAGGTACTTTTTCCATGTGATTTGACTTGAATTCACAAGAAAGTTGGTATTTTATTATGTTAAGTCATTTTATTTACATGATTCTATATATTCATAAATAAATTACAAAGAAATAAACAAACAACAAACTTTATCACTCACATTTTCAAGTATTTGATCAGCTAGCTAATCACATGCGTTTCCTGTTATGATGCAATCTCCTGGCGGACTCCTGCAGACTCAGATCTGATTCCACCATTGTACAACTCAGCCAATTTGCAAAGTTAGCCATTATTCTAGTAATGTGGCATCAAGTTACCATGTAAAATATCACACTACATTAATCAGGAATTCTTTTTTGGGACTGATTGCATGACGGTTTCATCAGACTGCAGAGTAATGCAACATACTGTGACTTTACACCAGTATAGTTACAATCTATGAAAGGTGGAAAGTGGAAGTTTTACACTGAAATATGTTAATGTTTGGAGATATTTGTGTGAATTATTTTTTATGAAATGTTCTATCAAGCAATTGATTCATGTTTAAGTACTGACTAAGAACAAAATACTAACTGTGTGGGTGAAGACACTCAAATAACTTGCATAACACACTTCCTCCTGACAATTCACAGGGTAAGTACCTGGAAATAACAAAAATGATTGATCAAACTGAAATAGTCTGTATAATGCCATATCATTTGATTATATCAGGCGTTTAGCAGCATGCTCACCATTGCATCATCTTCTGGGCACCTTTGTTTCACATCATGCCTGCTCTTTCACATGCTCTGTCTACTATATCAAATGTATCGAGAAAAAACTCTTTCCTTGGGGCAGTCCTGACATTCTATAGATCCTGAAGGACTTATCATTCACTTTGAATTTCTTTTTCTTAGCTTCTTAATTCATTCAATCGGGCTCAAATGTGAGTGTTCTAGCACCATTTCCCCTTTTTGTTTCACCACCCTGAACCATGCCTAATTGCACTTTGAGGCAATTTAAATGTTACTTTAACAAGCCTGCTGTTTCTTACAGCACAAAAACCCACAGTGGGGCTGTTTGTAGCACATATTATGAGATGCAGTCTACTTTTAAACTCAAGAGACCATCTCTCATTATAACATGATACTTTTCTTGTTAGATTTTCTTAACAAGACAAATTCTTCTTCTTCTCTCAAAGTTGTCTCTTTGTGAAAATAAACTTGTTTTAATCATGACACAGTTTGATGAGACACTTCTGTGCTGCCATAGTTAATGCATTATTTGTCGCTAATGATGCTAAATTAGGTACAATCTTCTTCATAAATGTAAGACCCAGAAACACCTCAATGGAATTGTTGTGTTATTTCTACAGAACAGGCTGTGTATGTTTAGGCAAAGGGAGGCTTTTAGGGTGAAGGGCATTTAACACAGCTCAAGTAAATACTTTTAGTATGACCCAAGACATATGAAATAACGTAAAACAATGTTTAACATTGGAAAATGTGCGCAAACGATAAATAGTGTGTGTGTGTGTGTGTGTGTGTGTGTGTGTGTGTGTGTGTGTGTGTGTGTGTGTGTGTGTGTGTGTGTGTGTGTGTGTGTGTGTGTGTGTGTGTGTGTGTGTGTGTGTGTGTGTGTGGATGTCTGTGTGTGTGTGAGTGACAATAAGCCTCTAATGTTCTAGGTATATTTGAAAGCGTTTATCGTATACTTCCATTGTTGTTAACCTTATTAAAAGACATGAAACAGTTGCAGGATCTGTAACTTTGCATAGTACAATAAAACACAATATTCTGGTGTATGTGTAGGTCTGCTCTGCCTACACCACCTCCAGGTCCCCGCGCCTCCTCCAACATGTGTCTACCCAGTGATGTGCTGTGTGCGCATTACTGTGGATGCATACATGCAGAGGACAGTGCGCGCCCTGGATGCGAGCAGCTGAAGTCGCAGCTTCTCCCCCCCCCATGTTCTGCCCTGCCCTGTGCCGTGCTGCGCGTCTCTCCGTTTCATTTCTCCTTCCTCACGCCGACACGAACACAGAGCTGCTGTGTGTGCGGGAGAAGTTGTTTGCACAGAGAGCACCTGGTAGAAACTGTTCCCTCCAAACGGATTGGTTCTAGCTGGGAGCAATCGGACTCACCGGGGTCTTTTTATTTTTTCCAGGGGAAGAACAGACGAAGCGTTTGCAATGTGGTGGACGTACCAGTATGTCAAGTGAGGAGTGATTTCTATTTTTTGTTTTTAATGAACATCTGACATCCTCCCCACCGGAGACATCTTTCAGTCAGACCTTTTCGGATTTCTTTTTTTTTTCTTTGTGACGGATATTTCCCTGTGAAACATTATCAAGGATTCCACTAATGTATGCGATGTGGAGGCTGCAAGTCGCCTTATGTACTCTGTCGGTGCTGTCCCTGTCATCTGCTGGAGAAAGCAAAGCGCGGAGCTGTAGCGAGGCACGGCAAGCTTATACCGCTAAAGGATTCAGCCTCGTCAATGTGCCTCATCAGGAAATATCAGGTAGGATACATGACATCGGTGCTTTTCTTCCCCCTCGTGTCTTGTTTACCCCCCGAAAATAAAAGCATTTGATCATGATGTCCACACAACCTGAACTAACTGATCTCCCGCAAGCATTTGAGGATTTAACTCACCCTGTAACCAACATCCTCTTTTATCAGAAGATCCAAAAAGAGTCTCAAGTGTGAGTCTGTTTTTGCAAAATGTACATTCAGTGGTTATGTTTTTGGACTTATTTCAAGTATATAAACAATCAAAGTCACTGCAATACAATACAACTCTATTTATTAGCTTTTTAAAGGTCAGTATGATCCACTCCAGGTCCACTACCTATGTAGAGTCACAGCAAGTTGCATTTTATAGCCACTAAGTAAGTAGACACCAAGCACTGGATTGAAAAATCAGTATAAAGCTCAAATGATTATCCTGTCATATTGCTTATTAGGTATCCATATATCCATTCTCATATGGTTAATATTTTTATTTAGGTGTTTTAACTTTAACACTTTAGAGGCCAAACTGAAAGGGCTAATAGCCTATAAACTTAATTTGCACTTTCACAGGTAAAACCCACATTACTTTTCACCTGTTTTGGCCTTGGGTCCATAACAAATTATTATTCCTTTCCTCAAATAAGTGGGTTTACCAACAGGTTATTCATTGATCAATAGTCCATTAAACATCAGGATTAACAGCCCAAGAGTAACATGTGGGATCTATGTAATTTACTTTCAACATCATAATGCTGCTTAAATAGAGACAGTGGAATATTTACTTAGTGACAATGCAACCTCAGTAGATATGTTTTGGAAGTAGCTTCATACCTGTTGCACGCATTCAACAGAAGATCATGGAGCTTGTTGTGTGGTGCTTGGCTAAAGAGTGAGTGCTGTTTACCAGTAGGGGGCTGTATGCACTCAGCACAAAATACTCCTTTTGCTGAGGGTTTCTTTTTCCTTATTCTTCTTCTTTTCGATATTCCTCAAGGCTAAAGCTTAGGTTTTAATTCATGTGCTTTGGTACAGCAGAGATATGGGGTTTTATTATCTCTTGTGTGGTGGTAATCACATTTATGGTCAAAGCAGGAAAGCAGATTAGTCAGTAAACATAGTCAGCTTCATGAGAGGGAAGAGGGAAAGCAGAGAGGCCTGAAGTTAATCCTTCTTTTGCCTCTTAGTCAAAATAGAGATACTGAATTGGTAATTGGCAGTGTCAGACAGTAATGATCATAGAGCTGCCTTATGTGCTTTAACAGGGTTTTGGCTTGATGGGAATCTGATCGTTTTGTTACTGATTGAGCATGTGTGTGTTCCTCGCATTGCGAATACATCACATACCAATTTCAAGTCCATGTAGCACATTTTCAATGTCGTGCCATATTGCTATAAATTGCTATAATGTAGACAAAAATAGGACGATTCTTAAGCTCAGAAAATTCAGACGAGAACAGGATCTTCATCAGAAACAATACAAACTTTTTACCATACTTGTTCTGCTCCGGCAGAACCGTACTGTATATTCAGCCTCACCTCAGAGGGAGACATTTCAGCCGTCTACTCAAATATAAACAAAGATAATGTTGTAAGAACTGAAATGTTCAGAGGCTTTCTAACCACTTACATGATGTGCTTTCAAACTAGTGCTCCTGCTCTGTTATTTTCACATCATTTGTTTCATGATTTGACAGTGTACAGGCTACACAGACACAGCGGATTCTGACGTTGTCCTTTTTCCTTTTTGTCATCAGTGTTGTAAAGTGGTGCTTTGTTTTTTAATCCAACTTTGTAAATTGGATTGTAAGATAACCAACCCATAATATGTTTAAGCATTGCAGGATGTCTTCTCTGAAAGGAATGATAATTAAGAGTCCCCTGATGTAGCCTACTGGAACATGCACATGGTTTATTTCACAATTGTTGCTTTGTATTTGGATTATGTTTTGATCCCATTTGATCATTTCAATGTTTTGTTCAAGATAGAATTTTGGCCTTAACTTAGGCAGCTGTTTTTATTTAGTTTAATCATTCTTATTGGAGTAAAACAACATGTAGCATTCCAGTATTTGAGCACAGTGAGTTCTTTTTTGGCCTTCACCCCTCGGGAGCACTGGACGGGTTTCATTTATCAACGTAATAGCTCAGAATGTGTCAGATAATGTTTTCACAATTATTTGGAAATACTTTCACATTTTTATAACACTATGTCATTTTTTTTTTTTTTTGTCTTTCTTGTGTAACATTTGTCTACTTGGAACTCCAACAACTTGAAGTCAAAGACAGAGGTCTGTTGGCCATTATAGATCAACATGTTTTTCGGGGCAGTGATCTAATCCAAATTACAATGAAGTACAGCCTCTACACTGTGTGTAATTAAATCTTGTTGCCTCCAAATAACCTTGCATAAATACAACAGAAGTTAGATATACGGCCTCAAGAGATGCTAGTAAAAGCACTCAATTATGCCTAATTAGCTATGCTAATACAAACGTGTGGAGAGCTTCATGTACAGCGTTAGCATTCATCACTCCATCATGTCATGCTATCGCTCTGCCTCCAGATACTAAACACGGTTTAGTCCCTCTGCAGAGGTGGCCATACCTCAGGTTGAAAAGCTTCCATTTGCATAAACACATTTTTAAGAGAGCAGCTGACAAGCAAAGCTTATTAAAGGGACGACACACAAAGATGTTAGTTTGACCATACAGTATGAAAATATATTAGACAAATTATTAAACCCAATGTATAACTTGAACTTAACATAAATCTCAAAAAACTTAAATAAAATCAATAATTATTCTAATGATTCCTTTAAAAAATCCCTTATTATTAATGTGTGTTTGTTGATGGAATTCCCAATAGAAGTTTTTTCCATTCACTTTTGAATAAGCATATTTGCACAGCTACTATCTAAACTCTTCAGGCCATCAATTATTGAATTGTAACAGTGTCGGAATATGTCTCATGGGCTCCATAAAACGTATCCAGATAATAAAGTACCTGGTAAACCATCAGAGCAGAAACCCCACATTGATTTTTTTAAGGATTACACCAGGAGGCTAGGTCATTTCTGTGTATGTTCTCTTTTTTATCTAATGTTGTTGTTGGAAGACGGATGTTAATCGAAAAAATAACAACCAAATGTGTTCTTCTTTTCAGTCATAGGGTGGCAGGGCTTAAAATAAACCCTCACAATTACACGTTGGTAGAAATCAGAAACATTCAGTGTACAGTCTTCCGCTGCATCGAGACAAGTCAGATTACCGTGTGTGGTTTCACCGTGAAGAGATGTGCTGCACGCTCAGCAGTAGAACACTTCTGTCAGACTCGCTGCTGTGCTTGGCAAATTGTCATCAAACATAGTTTATTCTGGGATTGGAATAACTCTTTGGCACGGATGCAGACATACTGTAATTGGTGAAGTTAGCTGACTGGGTTAGAGGTCAACCATACTGCCCACTTAATTGATTAAAGAGGGCTTTCTCTTTTTGCCTAAGGACTTTTTACTGCCTCAGATGGCTTATATTACAGGATTGGTGGGAGGTAGAGGCCAGTAAGAAAAATTGTACACGGCTGTAGACTAGATTTCACACAGTTAGTGTTGGAAGAATAGAGTGCTGGTGCTGAAACACACTGCTGAAAATGTCTATAACTGGCTGGTGGACAGCTTCATTAAACTCTTCCAGGACGACCGTATGATTCCTCCACTCTTGTGTTGTCAATGTACCATCGCCTGCCTGGTGTTTTACACAGCAGTCAGCCAACAAAACAGCCTGCCTGTGAAGATCACCCCTCGTGTGCATGTGTCAGACGTTAGTTATAGTGTCATGCACACAATGCTGCCTGATTGTCAGCCCTTTGTTCTTAAACACAACGGCTCCTGAATGCTTCAGTCAGTCCCTTCCAGGGAGCTCTTGCTCCGAGGCTTTGCTGTTAATATCAACATCTACTTACAGAGAGCGCTCGGGATTCTCATGGGTGGACTCAGCTCTTTGCTTCGTCTTTGAAACAAAATCACTTGATGTGCTGCTGTTCCTATTTATGCCGTGCCCGCGTCTTATATTTCCTTTCTCAAGAATAACAATTACCTTTGGGGTTCATCGGTAGCAACTTTAAAGAATATGATTTGATTTCTCTTTAACAGAACATTTATTAACTGTTACACACCCTGAATACATTTTCTTCTTTTGAATTCCTGCAAGTCAACTCTCTGCTTATCACTGTGATCAGCGTTTTGCTGGTGGTAACTTGCATGGCATGCAGTTCCACAATTATCATGAACAGAACCCAGATACGGGAAATCTTTGCTGTTTGTACTGTTAATGTCTGTATGTGGCACAGTTAATGTTGAGTTTTTTCTTGACACAGACATTACTGCAGCTTTAAAAAGAAAAATCTTACAATAATTATTCAAATTTGAAAGTAATATTATTTCAAGGCTTCCTAAAATATACTTTATACTCAATTAAAACTTTAAAAAAAACGAATTTTCAAACATATTTGTTTTTTAAAGCGAGGTTAAAGACCATTTTGTTTAATCTGAAGTACAAGTTGAGGGCCTTAATTGGTTGAACTTGCACATTATTTAAGTCTGAGTAAAGTTTATTATTGTGAGCTCCCTTAAGATTATGTTGAAGAAATCAGCATTTCTGGTTTGAAGCTACTTAGCAATAAACTATACAGTACACATCTAAAAGCTGTCTCCTCATTTCTGTCAGGAATTCATAATGAAAATATATGGCATAAATACATCTATAGATGGTCTACGGTTTATTTAGGTGTTTTGCATGTTCAAAATAATGTAATCAATAGTCTGTTTGTTGCACTGATTCATTTGAATACACTTTACATGCAGGGTTGGTATGCAAAATACATTAGGGGGTTGATTTTAGATGTGTTGGCATCCAGATGCCTAATCACTATATAATGGAATGACATGAGACCTTTAGTGAAAGTGTGGGAATACCACTCTAAAAGCCCTTGCCTAGCAAATATTCATATAAAAATTCTGTAGGGCATTTTTTTCCAAAGCCCATTAAGATGCTCTTGGCTCTGCCAAATTGGAAATAAGTCTCTTGCCAGCCTGTATACATCTTCAGAGAGAACAGTTAATGAGGTGTGTGTGTGTGTGTGTGTGTGTGTGTGTGTGTGTGTGTGTGTGTGTGTGTGTGTGTGTGTGTGTGTGTGTGACAGTTTGGCCTCACTTTGTTGATTATTATTTATTTTGCATCTCTATATTGTGAAAGAAAATGACAAAAGTGTTATATGCATGAAACATCTAAATGTGTTTCAATGTGAATCAACCAGCTGTTACCTTTTGTCAAATTTGGTAAATGAAAATATCTGACAGTTGTTTTGACCTGAAGAATGTGTCAATCCTCTGCAGACGCTCCTGCCTGAGATGCATATGGTCTGCAGGCTCCTGGCAGCCCTCAACACCATGTATGGTGTGAAAAGCCTCCCGCTCTTGTAGGAGACTGCTATTGCACTTTTTCCTGTTTTTAATATACATCAGTAATGGAGGGTAGGATTAAGGATCTCTACCCTATCACGCCATGAGAGGAACTGGAAAATAACAGCAAGGAGTCTATGGATGGAAGTGATTGTACATTATGTTGAGGGATTAGAATTTAGAGCACAGGAAATAGGAAAGAAAATAAACAAATGTACCCAGTAAGCCCAGAGCATAAAGGCATGGAGAGCATCCTTGAGTAACCATGTGTTGAATGACTTGAGCGGTAACTCTGTGAGGAATACAAGAGGGAGTCAGGTAGAATGTAATCCATCTGAACTTTAGGGATTAGTGATCTGACTCGCTGTTTTTGTTGCACAGAAGTATTCGCTACATGCTGCCTTTTATACCGGTTTCTACAAAAGGAGAAGAGAGGCAATTCGACTGGGCTTATCTAGTAAATACAGGAGTTAAAGAAAAATACGTCAGAGGAGGTAACAGAAGGAAAAGTCACGTGATAATGCTGTGATTCCCTGAGGATTGCTGTGTCAGTAGGTGATGGTGGTGTGCAGGGGGCTGGGGGGCACATTGTCACTTCATTGTCGATATGTGAAAATAGTTGGGATATTAATGATTACAGGTCAGCCAGCATTCTAATGTATATGTAAGGGAGACCCTTAGGATTGACCTTATGCCATTTACAGCATACCTTTGACTACACAGACACCACTAATCACTTATATTTTTTTACATTCTAGCCAAGAGGGTGTTTGTGGTTTTCCTAGTACCATTATATATTACGTATGTTAGCAAACCAAGGCGTTCTGCTGTGTTTATGGTTATGGTCTTTCTGTTTGCCCACAGAGACGTTTTGTCTCCAGAGGTTAGTCTCTGAATAGAAGTCCCAAGCTTGACACCGCTGATAGGGCTCAGAGAGATGAGCACCACACAGTGCTTTTGGGAAAACCCACAGGGGTATGTCATATCGAGGTGTCAAGGATGCAAATCCATTTCACACTGGGGACTTTTTGTTTTTGTTTTTCAGACACAGTCAAGTACACATGGCTGAGGTAATTTGCTAAATAAGCCGCCCCTCAGAGATTTAGAAGTAAACAAGCATTGAGCAAAGATAAACATGGCGTGCCAAACTTGTCATGGAAACATCAGACTCTGTCAACAAACGTAGACAACGGTGTGGCAGTGGCATTACAAATTTGACAATGACACTGTTGTTGTGTTTAAGAAACATTAAAGGTTGACAGTTTCTACCCCTTAAAAGGCCTCTGTGGGGGGGCTTTTGATGTATCAAAATCAATAGTGCTGAGGCTCGAACATGCAGACATTTTTTTGTACAAACAAAACCACAGCAGTACATCAAGGGCTAACTTTAAAGCCTATGAACATCATTCATGACTCTAAATATAGTTATACCTTTGTCACCAAGTTGTGAAGCAGAACATTCAATATTGGGATAGAGTAACATTTCTCACTCTTACAGTTTTAATTAAAATTAGGAGGAAAATGCATCGGAAAAAAAGTCAACCTTTATGTAAGGTCCTGTGGGTTAAATGGCTGGTTTCCCTAAAACAGTTTGGCACTCTAGTTTTAACCAAACTCCAATTTTTCTACAGAAGTAAATAATGCATTTGTTGGGGACTTTTGACACTCTTAAACTACAGGGCCATGTTCATAGAAATGTATTCCAGTGAAAAATTGTGACTACGTTTAGAGAAAAAAGTAGTTGCGTGACAAATGGATTCATAGACATCCACTGTTTGGCATCAATTGATTCAAGTTTGGCTTCTTTCAGGGGATCCTTTTGTTATATATATTTTGTAGTTTTCTTATTCTATGAACTGAGTAAGTACATTCATTATAATCTCAATTGATTCTAGTCCTAGTTTCATAGCAACAATTGACAGAAAATCTATACATTTTGTCCTTTAGACGGAAGTGACATTGCCTTGTACTTCACAACCCAAAGTCAGTCTCATCGTCTCCAGTGTAGGCAGAGCCACGCCTAGAAAGTGAGACTCCTTGTGGCTGTCATGGTTCTTGATGGTTAGAAACGTTACTGCACATCATCTCTTGTGGTCATAGCCTAGGATTCATAGAACCATAGATACACATTGTATATTGTGGGGCATATGAATGCATTTGCTGACGCTGGGTTTTTGTGTGTAAATGGGAAATATTTATGGGAAAAGTTATTTGCATACTGTAATATCTACCCTAACAGACTATTTTCATAACTGGAATATGGATCTCAATTTTAATACAGTGTGCATGTAGCATCACTGGATTGAGGCATTTTTGGCTCTGATATTGTGTGGGTGGTTCTGTGTTATCTTTTGCCTTGTAATAGTAGAAGTTCAGTAAGGGTTCAGTTTAGGAGATTCAGAGATACAGAGAACATGGGCTTTTTGCTCTCAGTAAGCCGCCTGTTTAAAGTTGTGTGTTACTACTGATTCTCTCATTTCTAATCAGATGAGCTATAAGTCATATGCACAATAACATTCATCAATAGGAAAACTATTCCAACTCAATGTACTGTGTGCTTCACAGTACAATGTTTACCTAAACTGAGCAATCAGTAAAGTTGCATTCAAGTCCAATAATTTCCTGACGGCAGGGTTGCAGTGGGTGCAACAAGAGAGTTCCTACTGCATGACTGGCTCTCTCAAGTGAATAAAGATAATGGCTCCCCAAGTAAGAAGAAAATAGCACACCTCAGTGCCAACCTTGCAACACCCCTAAAAGTAAACAGATTTTGGCACAATATGTTTTCAAAGAGCCGTAGTTGTTAGCCATGGACGAGACAAGCACGAAAAGCATGTTGTTCTAGTTATAAATTAGGACATTTATACTGATTACATGAGTTCATGACCCAGTTTAGTGTGATCTGGTTGGCGGCTTTGAGGCGGAGAGACTAATTGGAGATCGTTATTATTTTTATGTTAATGCTAAAAATGCAGAGGGCTGATCTTAACCCTAGGTCACATTGCTGGGCTTTAATTATAACATTAAACAATGCCTTGGGGGGTTTAATGACACTACTGCATGTTTCAGAGGTCTGCCCTTTGTTCCTTCACACTGTGTCGCCTCATTTCCCTTTTTCTCTGGTTTAGGCACTGTGATCCTTTTTACTCAGTAATCTGTGTGGGCAAAAATGATTTGATGATGATTGATTCTTTTATCGACTCAAATAAAACATAACCAACACAATATGATGGAGAAAAGGGCAAAAGCGGTGGACAGAATTCAAATAGAAAATATTTCAAATTGCTTCTTCAGATGCTGGATGAGCTTGAACAATGTGTGGAGCATTTAATTACAGGATTAATTTTGCTTGTAGAATGACCTCTAGAACTAAAGAAGAACAGCGGGATGACCCAACTGTTCATTTAAATCACCTATCCTTGTGAGATGAAAGCATAGAGCGAACTTGCAGGAAAATATATCCAGGCTCACTAGGCTCACACCACTGACTTGAATGGGGCCACATAGTGCATCTCCAGGGAGCATCGCTGTCATGGAAAATGTGACAAGCTCATGTAACCTTAAGAGCTGGAGAGGAGTCTTTCTGAGGATGTCGATGAGGCTTGAGAAAGAATATTTTCATACCTCAGAGGGCCAGTTCTATAAATCCAAGGCCCGTTGCAAAGGAGTTGCAAGGGTTATTGGAATGGATGGGTTAATGAGCCAGGTGTTTACATCTTTTGGTCCCCTGAATTTCTTCATGTGTGAAATGAAACATCTGCCATTGTGATGCTTCTTGGCGAGTCCTCGTTCTTTGGCTCCTGCAGGGTGCTAGAATCTGAAAAGAAGCCAGCCTCGTCCCCTGCTCCAAGAACCCCGTTGTTTCCTGTCCCCCGTGTAAGCTGCTGGTAAATGAGTGGGCTGGTCATCTCGCACCCTGGGGCTCTACCTCGGGCTCTTCAGACCACCAGCTGTTGTGTTTAGTACTGAATCATGCACCATGCTGAATCCAGAGCACGAGAGCAAGGCTTTTCCCTCCCACTGTAGCCTCTAATGATGAGCAGGTGTGATGAAATGAAATACATTACAGTCATTTAGAGCGGCAACAATTTATTGGTTGATCCACAGAAAAATGATCCGCAACAATTTAGATAATTGATGAATCGTTTGCAATATTTTTGTTAAAATGGCCTCTATCATCTGGACATTTCCTGATTTCTTTCATAATAAACTAAAACTTTACATATTTTGGGTACATTTTATGAACAACTCACTCTTTTAGAGTGCTCACCAGCCCTGACATAAAACAACCCAGTCCGTTTTTTGTGTGCTGCCTAGCTCAGAACACATGTGATTCAACCAGCCATTCCAATGTGGCTCCTCTTTCTATGTCACATGCAGCAGGCTCATTGGAATTTGATTAGGTTTATTAATTTATATCAGTTTGAATAAACACTTTTTTATAAAGCCAGATTGGAGAAGGCTGCATGTTCATATCCACTGCTATCCGCTTGTTTACACCCTTACCCCACAATTACATATTTTAAGAAATACATTTTACATGATTTTCAAGCTTTATTTATTGGTTAACTTTTAGATGTATATTTATATACTGTATATGTGACCCGCTCTATCGAAATCAGTCGGATGTCGCAACGGCTCATTTAAAAATAAACGTGGATTTGCGTAAAAAACTATTTTTTCGGGGTTCGGGTGTTTGGTTTGATTTTAAATAAACAAAGTCTTGGCTTTCAGAATATGAAACTTTTATTTCCAAAATCACACGATAAATACATATGTGAAGCTTGTGAAGGGAAGATGACAGGCACCTCTCACTCGCAATCTGCTGTTCCGTAGCGCGGCTCCCCCTCCCTCCGGCTGAAATTATGAATGTAAGGCATATAGTAATCATAGATAACACGGCAGGGTCCGTTACAGTTTGTTTTCATCTGATTTCAATTAAACAAAGTCTTGGCTTTCAGAATATTAAACTTGTTTCGGCAAATTTAGATGATAAATACAACTATGAAGCTTGTAACGGCATATTTACAAGCGGAGAACGGAGTCATTTAACGTCACAGCAAGCATAACAACAGCCGGTGTTTCTCGTGAGTGTTTTCCCCGGGAAACAAACACAATATACACAAACGCAAAAATACACAAACACACACACACACACACACTCGCGAGCTTCCCCCAGACCAGTAATCCAAACGGAAATATTTTCCCTCCGGACTATTTTGATCATTTGCTAATAACCAATCAGATCGATGGATTCCAGAGAAGAGGAAACTTTGAAGGCCTTTTTCTCAAAATGATGACTCGGTGACAGTCATTATATAATGTGACATATTTTGCTTAATATTTGGAGTACAAAAACAATCTAGATATCATTAGAAAGCCAGGAATCTCCTCTTTCCAACAGTGTATACAACTCAAAATGTGTCTTCCGGTCAATGCGACTGATTTCGATAGAGCAGGTCACATATGTTTTACTCTATATGAGAATGTGTATAACACCCCTCCCAATAGTGTAATACAGACATTCTAATGTTCTCATTTCCACATACAATACATATATACTGTGAAAATTGTTCACAGGCATTACCCATGACCGAGGTATGAAGATATACAGATTATAGGTCTGCTTTGATAGACTGCATGCATGACTGGAGCCAGGGGCCAAAAGCTCAGCTGGATTGGTGTTTGACTTGTCCGATGGCTCACCTTTGACATTTACCATCTAACCTGGTAACACGCATACTGGCTTTACTAGATATATACGGTAGTCAAATATCTGCAGAAGTTTGAAGTTAAAATTAGCCAGAATTTAATTGTCAGATGGGAGGTTTATTAAAATGTTAATGTGAGTGCTCCAACCTGTAAATCAGAGGGACTAAGTGCAGCAGGTGAGCGCTTATCAGATTTCAAAGAGTATTTGAAGTTGCCTGACTGCGATTAATGGAAAACTTGATATCTACCGCTTGAAACATGAGTTTGGATATGTTTATTGGATATTGGGGATGCATCCTGTACTCACAGAAGATGTTGTCAGCGTTTAAAAAGCCAGTGTTTGTTTGCACTCGGAACATTTTAATTTGACCATTTTCCTACAATTTAAGGTGTTGCCTTTTTCTTATTTCCAACTCGGAAAATAGATAATAATAGCTTCTCATTAAGCCCTCATGGTTCTTCAGCACAGACACTGACAGGTTCTGCCATTAGGCACAAAATGGAAAGCCTCCAGCGCCTATCATCTTTGGGGAAACTCGAAACTGTTTATTTTTTGGAAGACAAAAATACATCAATTTGTAATCCACCATTTTTTTTCAGAACCTGTATTTTGTCCCCTTTGTAACACAATGTTGTTGCACAATATATATATTTAAATATATTTAATATATTTATTTATATTTAAAGACTAATAATCTTCTTGTTATGCTGTCACGCTAAATTGATGGGAACCACAGTTAATTGTGATAAAAAATAGTATGCACGTTGTCTTTTGCAATCACCCTGAATTTAACACCTACTTTGCTGTCATGTTTCAAACACACAGACTGCACTTCATAAGAAAAGGAGGGGTGACATCGAATTGCAAAGAGCATACAACTATGAGCTTTAGCTTGATATTAATGAGAGCATTAAGCTTTACCTTGGTGCTTCACCCAACCATATATATATTTTGTATCTATTACTGTTTATTGCTCCAACTCTGGAAGTTATTTGAAAGTTAGAAATTCTTTTAGCTGCTTCCAAATGAGGTAACATATGGTTGGGGAGATTGTGGGAATTATCTGTGTCATCTTGTTTGGACATATTCAATTTGGGTCCCAAGCCTCAGTGGAAATAGTTGAAAGTGGGTGATTTGGGTGATGGAGAGGAGATCCAGATGGCAGAGCAGCGGTGAGATCAATCGAGCTTGATGCATTTTTCCCACTTCAACATGCAGACAGATGTGATATAACACAGTAATTGAGTTGACTTCCAATTTGGTAATTCCTGTTGACAAGTTATAACTACTAAGAAAGTGTGTTGACTTGCTTGTAAAACATCTTAAATATTGATTTGGTGATGTTTTATTGCCTCATGATAATGTCATAAATGACATAGAAGAGGAATACAGTGTTCACATTATATTCATCTCAATTGTTTGGCTTTATGTTTAAAGTGTCTATCTACATTTCTCGCAGGAGAAAAACACATTCCTTGAAGATCATTATTTAAAACCTCAACATAAGATCTCTCTCAAACAAAGTGACATGCTTTAAAGTTGAATTACCTATAGTCATTTCTTAACCCAAGCACCATAACAAATATGCAGTCATTTTTATGAGGTCATACATCACTTTGTAATGGTCATTATTTTTCATTTCTGAACTACATGTCTGTAGTAGAATGGACTGCAGGATACACTGATATGATGCAGTTCATCATAGAAAGTAAAAAGCACCAAGAGAGTTGTCTGACAGTTGGTAGCCTACTTTAGCTTTGCATGTATAAAATACAACTTAGATGTTTTTAGAGGAAGACGTCGTCCCAATACTTCCAGGATGCCTTTGATTATATGAATCCTTCATTATGCAGATTGTAAGTTACCTTTAAACAGAACATACCATCTGGTGTATTCTGCTGACACTAGTACCTTCCTACTTTACCTTTTATTCCTCAAAGCTTTTTTCTTACCTTCCATAAAACCTTACAGAGTTGATACTGTCTCCCATCTGTCAACAACCTTTAATTATATTTGTGTAATTTACCCCCTTTTGCCCTCTAATCTAGGTCATATCAGCTGAATAAAGGGCCCTTTAATGTGCCGCAGCCTAAATAGAGAAAGGACAGTCATGGCCCAGAACGTGTGAGGGGCCTAAGCGAACCTGAGTCAATAGATCTCAAAGATAGTGATGTTAACCTTTCACAGGGAGCAGAGGCTCAGCCAGACTTTTAGCGTTTACTGTCCAGTGTGCTAAACTTGGCTGTAGCATTGAGTCCAAAGAGAGCAGAGGGAAAGTAAAAAGACCAACTCTCTCAAGGTCTGTCATTTAGCTTAATTCCTAACTTTACCCGTCCTCTCATGGTCAGATTAATCTACCTGGATTTATCTTTTTTATCTTATCTCTAACCTGGATTTTATTGCTGTAGTTAAGGCAAATGTCATGATATTAATTAATTGTACCCATATTTTGCCACTTCTCAATAGTATAAATGCGCTTACATTCACAAAAAGGAACTGAAATCTCCTAAGGGACTGTAACATACCTTTTAAAACAACACCAACAAAATCATTTTCAAATGTTCCTTTGGATTTATTTATTGTCACACATGAATTCACACAAAGACTGAGTGTGAAAATAAGATGGTAATGTGATATAACTTGTGAGTATATACTTAGTTATGAACAGTATGTGGCTATGTCCATGGTATCTAGTAGTCAGTAAGCATTAAACCAAGATGTGCCTATACTTATATATCTTAAAGGCATTAGAAGAGCTTCCTCAGAAAAATAAATAAAAGTGTTTGGTGCATTTAACTTAACAAGGAAATGGGATTTCACAAACTGCATAATTATAAAATACATTATTCACATCAACCTTGAGGGGCTGGGTTGTATGACTAATAGTTAATACATTTTATCATAATATAGTAATAATAAAGACCTGTGATGTTTGACAAATGTAATTGTCTTGTAATTGACATATAGATGTTTGTTACAAATCATCTCACTTCATGAAAATTATAATCCGTAATTACCCAAATCAAAAATTCATCACAATTATCACATTAATGAAGTCAGTGATATATGTGATGTATATATAGGTGCTTAAGAAAAAAAAGGTCTGCTTTAGTTTTTTTATGATTTTAAAGGCATATGAAATGTTAATTCAGTTCATTTGAACCAGCAGCAAACTCATTAAAAATGTTTAAGTTTGTGCATTTAAGTTTAAAAGTATACAACAATAACTCTTAAATCATAGATATTTAAAGAATTAAAACAACACTTTGATTGTAATGGTGTTGAAAGAAAGCACTTCCTTCTATGTCTGAGTTTGACTGTGAATCTGTTGTGTGTTTCACTCTGGGTATTTCAATCTGTACACTAAAGCAAGTGATGAGTTTGGAAAGAATCAATGTTAAAAACAAGGAAACTGGGTTACAAACAAACTGAATTATGAATATCGTCTGAGACCTGGCTCAAGAAAACTAAATTGAATGAATAGAAATATCCAGAATGCTGACGTGCTTCTGCAGGCCTCTGCCCTCATTTGAAGGCAATAAGTCTCTGTTACAGCCAGACTATAAGAGCAGACAGGGGGCAATATTCCAGAGGCAGTTCTCAATGAGACTGAGCTTGAATCTGGTGGTGGATCAATGATAATAAAAGTGATTCATTCAAGATGGTGCTGCTGTGTTACTGAGCTTTTTTCTGCTATGAGCCTCTAACAGGCAACAGTCTAAGATTCTTTAACCAGATTCAAATGTGGATTTACTAGAATAACACTTCTGTATACCCTACACTTTAAGGCTAGTCATTGTAAAAAGTTGTCAGGGGAACACACTTTGAATACTACTCACCAGCTCAGAGTACAATAGATGACACATTTTCAGAAATGAATAGCAGTTACTGCATCACTACACCTTTTTATTAATTTTCAGCTTAGGTGAATATTTTTCCTCCTTCTGATCTGATCCGTTGGCTTGTTTGTCTGAAATATCTGGCGAGGATGTCCTCACTTTATAAATGCTGGCAAGAGTGGTCAAGGGATGTACCAGATGGCATGGCCCATATGCAGTTTGCCCTTTGGCCAGGTAGACTAATGAATCCTTTTGGGAGTTAATCACACTGTCTGGCAACAGACCCTTCATGGGCATCGAACCCACTCTTTTCCCACAGCTGCCCTGATATATTCTGGCACTTTCACATTTCCCTGTAACATATGTTGGTAGTTATGTTGGTAGTTATGGGGGATGGAGGTGAAAAAAAGTCTCTTTAGCATTTTAATTCTCCCGAGTAGATTGTAAACTAGTGAATTACTATATGTATCTTTTGATGATGGGTATTTTTGAATTACCTTTTGACCTCATACAAACTCATTTGGACATTAAACTCAACAGTGTGTAATGTGAAGCATGAGAGGTGGGGTATTGTTTTAACTTGGGAACAATGGCTCACATTTTTAAAACATTTCTCTGACGTCAGATAAGTGTGAAATGGAGGAGGTTTTTGAAGGTATTGGACGGTCCAACAAACACTTCTGTTGTAGTAGTTAGAGTAAACTGGCCCCTTTACAATGACAATGGAAGCAAATATATTTGGAAACAAGCTCTGTGCCTCAAAATGCAATTGAAACACGAGGATATAATGAAGATTTATGAAAGTAAAATGTATTTCATGAAGCAGAAGCTTGTGACTATTTCCAAAGTCTCAGTTTGTTGTTGGAAAAGAACAGCACAGCAATGAAGTCTAGCTCAGGGGCTTCTTCATTCTCCACCCTGTGGCAGATGTTATTTTGCTGAAAGGTTTCAGTTATGTATTTATATAAAAAATAAATCGACTGAGTATTTCTTTCCTACTAGTTTCCAAACTTCAGCTTTTCAGAGTAAGAGGCATTAACACCCTTCATTTTCTATTTTGATTATTGTATAAATCTTCACTTAACTTGATCTACCATGTTGAAGTGTTGGCCTTAGGACGTCCTAAACTTTAGCTTTGAAGCTTCTCCTGCCTTCTCCTTTGAAGCCTTATCATGCATTGGCAAAGTAACTGAGTCCAATCGTAGTTCTTCTCAGTGCTTTGTGAATATTGAGGTCCCAAACCTTAGCGCAACAACACAATACACTGACCCACCTGCTGGCTGCCATTTAGCAAAAAAAACAACCAGAACGATTATTGAGTAAACACATGTCTGGGTTTTATGTCCATGTGCCCAACGGTCCACTCTCTACTTTACTCAAAGATTTGAAAAATGTTTTGCTTTGAATTGAACCAATGTTCCCCTGGAAAAAATCTATTTCACCCCTTTCTTCTTGTTATTTTTTGCCTCTAAGTTTTCTTCTTTTTGTAATGGAAGGAAACGTATAGTACAGCATCATGGCTCAAGTTTCGGTCAGCAGGCCATCATGTCCTCCAAACCCTCTGCCTCTTGCAATACCTAATGCCACATGAGAGTTTGTTCAGGGAAATACAACATTTTAGCGTGCTTCCAGTACTTAAAACGAAGATAAAATAATAATAACTTAATGGACCCACTTTCTCTAGTGGGATTGTCTTATCTTAGTTTATTAAATTAAACAATGAATGTCCTACCTTTTTATCCTTCTGTAATAGATGAACAACCACTGAGTTATTCTCTGGAGTGCACTAATGTAGTGTATCTCATACACTGTCAATTAGTTATGGAAATAGGCCTTTCAGAGAGATTTTAGGCAAGGCAAGGCAAGTTTATTTATATAGCACCTTTCAGCACACGGCAATTCAAAGTGCTTTACAAATGAAAATAAAATACATTTAAGAATAAATACAGCAGAAAAACATTTCTGCTAAATATTATTATAGAAACACATTATAAAATGGCATTTAAAAACAGGCATTAAAAAGCAAAGATAATAAAATAAACCCAACAGGTATAAAATACATGAATAAAAGCCATACTGCAGTGTGGATATGAACAGCTCACTCAAATGCAGCGACAAAAAGATGCGTTTTTAATCTCAATTTAAAAGTATTAAGAGTTGCAGCTGACCTGCAGGATTCAGGGAGTTTGTTCCAGATGATCGGCGCATAAAAACTAAATGCTGCTTCTCCATGTTTAGTTCTGACTCTTGTAACAGAGAGCAGACCCGTCCCAGAAGACCTGAGACTCCTGGATGGTTCATACTTTTGCAGGAGATCGTTAATATAATTTGGTCCTAAACCATTTAGTGCTTTAAAAACCAGCAATAGTACTTTAAAATCAATTCTTTGGGAGACTGGAAGCCAGTGTAAAGACTTCAGAACTGGACTGATGTGATCCACTCTTTTAGTGTTTGTGAGTACTCGAGCAGCGGCGTTCTGAATCAGCTGCAGCTTTCTAATCTTTTAGTGAGACCTGTGAAGACACCATTACAGTAGTTGAGTCTGCTGAAGATAAAAGCATGGACAAGTTTTTCCAAATCCTGCTGTGACATTAGTCAATTTAAATAACAACAACAAAATCCAGAACATGCTGACTCAAACCAAAAACGATTTCATATTTTTTTAAAGCCATCTTACTATTAATCATATTGATGGGACAGTTTTGTACTGAATCGGCTTTTACCAAAAAGAGGCAAACAAATAACCTCCATGGCCTTCCCCCCCTGTGATGCATCTGAGGTACTTTTAAATTGTAAATCTTACCAGGGCATCTGCTGCAACTGTTGAACTCTAACCTCGCATGCTGCCTAATAAACTGTAGGCTCTGCTGTCTATTTTAATGAACCACTTTCAGAGATGTGCCATCCTTTATGCCTATATATTAGACATGACTGCTGCCTGCCTGTGAACCTCAAAGTAGAACATGCTTCTCTACCATCAAGGGATACGAGGCCAAGGGGAACTGAAGCCGAATACAATGCAACTGTCGAGAATAAAGCAAAGCATATGAAGTTCTTTTCTCTTTAATCTCTGCATGATCATACCTCCAGGTCCATCCTTTCTCCGATAGTGACCTATATACTCCTGACGTTGTTATTTAGAGCAGATCAGACTATCTGCGGTTAAACAAATGTGTCTTACTTAATAATCTTAAAGTAACATTCATAATGGGTTTGGGAAATGTCTTTGTCTGAAGGCAGCCCTGTCTATGTGGCTGATGCATGTTTCAGCGGGCATCGTCTTACCATTTCCCCTCCAGCCATTCATCGACATGGAGCTGGCCTATGTGCACATTCTCTGTAACTTTACTCAGCAAATCTCACCTAATTACAATGCTACGCTTCAATCATATTTCGCAGTCCATGAAGATTGTGATCCAGAGGAGCCAAACACATCTGCGCATCAAAGAAAGTGAACAAAACTACTTCTGTGTGATTGCATTTGTAATCCGCACACCATTTCTTATGCTTCAATCCTTTTTGATTAGGAAACATTTAAACTAATGCCAGAACATTTCACTGTAAAATCCCCGAAGATTAGCATTTGTACTTAATTACCTTGCTTCTGTAATTGCATACATTAAAATCTGTGATCAGCTTGTTCTGAAAGGGAGAGATCTGCAGCAGTGCCTTCTGACATCTGTGATCAAGGCAGCTACAAGCAGAGAGTGGTACATTAACAAGCTGGTCTGGGTTAAAGACATCAGTGGAATCCTTTACACATGTTTTTTTCACAGTGATTGCATAACTATTTCCTCATAAGTCATAGATAAACCTGTGAGTAAATAATTCATTATGAATGTGTGTGTGCTGGTCTGTCTTTGCGATCCATGAATTTGTGATCAGGTTAGGAGTGTTATGAATCATGAATGTGGAAACATGTGCCAGATCTACTGTTTAAGATACAGCTGTGTTGTTTTACATCTAAATGGAAGCAGGCTTTTCTCTATATGGAGAACCTGATGTGACACTTGTATCCTCTTTAATATATTAGCACTTCTGTCAGTGTTGTCACCCCGGGCTTGCATACAGTATGTGCCTCTCTGCTGCTCACGCAGTTAAAACCAACTTTCTGCTCTCCCTTTCATCCTTCGCCTGTTTGTCAAAGGCTTACAGACGAGGCATGTTACAAAATGGGTGGCACCCAAGCCTTTTTAGATATGTGCACATTTTTGACAGATGGAACGTAGATGAGGACTGTTTTTTGAGTTCCCACTTGAACCTTTTCACCTGCAGCCATTATTGGTTTTGTTAGGAACAAATCCTTTTCCTCCCAGCTACTCTATCTTACAGCTCTGATTTTTCACGATCCTTTACTTAAGCTTTTGTCTTTTTCACCTGCAGTAACTGCAATATTTTATTATTAAGGTGGGCGTTTAAACGGATCTATTGGAGTTGACTTAAAATCGTTTTTTTTTTCAGTAATTACAATTCCAAATATAATGTTTTAAAATAACTTCAATGTTTATAGTTATCTATTTTGAAGGAGCTTAATTGTATGTAAATTCCTCACATATGGATATGTTTATAGTTCTTCAACAGTATTTAGTGGCTATAAAACACATTTTCTCTATTTAAAATCACAATGTGTCATACTGCTTTGACAGAGATTTTAATTTAGTTTAGCTGGCTATTAAATATAGATTTATTTAATTTAAATTATCTTTATTCATGAAGGCAAATCATACATTTGTAAAATGCATTTACAATTGGTTTGTTTACTTCATCTTTGTTAGTGTATTTTAAAGCAACTCCCACTTCCTACACATACAAACATCCCTGGCTTGATTCTTTTGTCCACTCCTACACTGTAAAAAAAAAAACGTTGTTTTTACGGTAAAAACCTGGCAGCTTTGTTGCCAGAATAATGATGTAAAAAATACGGTAAACTGTAAACAACTTTACAGAACAACGTGTATATTTTACAGTTTAAAACTGTTGTAATTTACATTTTAAATCTGTCATTTCAACAGCCCTTTTCTGCTGAATTAGCATGATCACGTTGCTATTAAACTGATTATTTCAGTAAGATTTACATGCAGTTGTTGTCTATTGTACATTGAATCCCATTCAATTTTACAGAAAAATACCAAACAAATAACACTGTTTAACTGTAAAAGCATCTGTGTAATGCTGTAATTTAACTGAATTTTCCCGCAAATTGTAATCAAAAGTTGTGTATAATTTAGTGTATTTTGCCGTAGTAATGACGAGTTTTACAGTGAAAGCAACATCTAAATACTGCAATTTAAATTTTCTGTAAAATGTATTTATTACAATTAAAATGCAGAAAAAACTGTTCTATGAATATCAATCTCAAATAAATATATATATATATATATATATATATATATATATATATATATATATATATATATATATATATATATATATATATATAGCATAAAACCGCCTGTAAGGATTATTGATATATAAAAATGTTTTTCCTATACATTAGTCAGATTGAAAGATTTCATTTAAACTACACCTTCACTAAACCTTCGTATATATATATGTTTGACTATTACCAGAAATGTGAAGAATGTAATCCAGGGTACACAGATTAAGCACTTAAAATTTAAAATGCAAAGCTAGATAAACCTCAAGAGCCACTGTATTAAAAGTTGAAAAAATTCCAACAAGAACTTGCCTTTCCAAGAATTTATTATATATATATATATATATATATATATATATATATATATATATATATATATATATATATATATATATATATATATATATATATATATATAATAGCAGTGATCAAAAACATCTGTCATTTCTCAACATACATATTGGTAAAACATACAAACTAAGGCTGCACAATAAACAAACAGCTCACATTGTCCAGGAAATTCAAGCTGAACAAAGTTGAGAGGTTACTTGCATCACATCAAATGATTTATGGGAAATAATGTTTTTAAATATTTTAGTACTTTATATGTCTCATCTCTTATAGTGGGCACCTGTATAATATAATACTCGACTGTCACAGCCACAGACTGAGCTGTAAGTTAGCCAAAATAAGGGATTGTCTTAGTTGAATACATGTTCATTGCTAAAGGAAGTGTGTACGTGATGAAGCTACAGTTGCAAAACACATGTGTGTGTGCGTCTTATGGCGCATTTCCATTGCAGCGCGTAGCTCGCTTTAAGCGTGCCGTGTCGTGCCGTCCCCTTTTTTGGTTGTGCTTCCACTAGGCCTCGTTCCGGCGCGGCACGGCGCGGGGCCACTTTTTCCCCTCTTTTCTGGCCCTAGAAAATTGTGGTTCTATCGGGGCCAACAAACAGGGCTGAGTCGGGCTGAGTATGCTAAACTAGAGAGAGGAGCGCTGGCAAGAGGGCTAGAACTACAACAAGATGGACATATTTGACCGTGATTTAATTGTAATACACGTTTCAAAATGATGCCGAAGTAACAACATACTGATACCGGTTAGTAAAAACCATGAATTAATGCTTTGTCAAGTCTGCAGACAGACGGCAGGCGAAAAACCTTTTAAAATTCGTGTTTTTCTAGATGGAGATTGGCTAAGCTAACGCAGTATATGCCCCGACCGTCCACACTCACAACAACGGCCTATACAGACATAAATAAAGCAGCGACTGTATTCACCATGACACAGGCAGTCTGTGGTTTGTACTTGTTTAACTTTTGTCTAGTTTCTGAACATATATGAGGAGCTGTGAGCTCTGAGTGCTAACAGCTAACGGCTGTGTTGTGTTTCTGGATTTCTCATTGAAGATGACGTCACGGCTCCGCCTACACTGCGTTACTATAGTAACTACCCCAGTTCCTAAACTGTAATGGAAGCGCAGCATGAAGTGAGTCGGCCCTGTTAAGGCCCAACGCGGCCGAGCCGTACCGAGTGTGGCCGAGGCCGACCGTGTAGTGGAAATGCGCCATAAGTGAGATAGGTGAAGAGGTAGGGTCAGCAGAGACCCTTCACTTCAGAAGCAAAAACCCAAGTGGAAAACAAAACAAAACCACCCAGTGGAGTGTAACACGTCAACATTTTTACACTCAACAGTGATGTCCTGAGCTTTTACAATGACCTTAAAAGAATAGTTTGACATTTTGAGAGTTACATATTGCATTTTTTTAAATTAGTTAAAAGAACATGAAAAAAAAGGCACTTCAAATTTTAACTACGATTTAAACAATCAAACAAACTGTAACTTGGGCACATCGCCACATGCCATTGATCTTACTGTCCATATTCAGACATCACGCCACTCATGGTCCGAAAGTTCCTGTATCAAGGTGAGGACTCTCGGGTTCACCTGAAGACGGGATGCACGTGTCTTCTTCACTTTGGTGCCCTTCTCTGGGTTGATGGAGAAAAAACACCTTAAAATAAAAATACAAACAAACAACAGAATTAATAATAAAATAGCTTGCCTAACAACAAAAAAACTTCACATCAATCTTATTATTTTGAAGCCAAAATGACAATTATCTTAACCTCCAATTCACTGAAGCAGCTGCTTTAGATTTGTTGCAGTTTAATAAAATAAATTGTTGGATAAAGCCAATCCCAAAAAACACATACCTCTGGACAAACTCCAGGGTGGATGTAGGCGATGTTGAAGCAATAATAGCTCCCAAACATCATGGACAGGGCAGAAACCAAGGAGGGGATGTTGTCCTGTACTATGTTTCGATCCACACTCAGCATGAATCGCCTTGAAGAATAGCATGATGGTCCTAAAAAAGAAGAAAAACACAATTCAAACTAAATTAAAACAAGACTTGTCTTCCGGAAATATTTCACAAAACAATTTTAGCACACATTTTAAGGTCTGTTAAATTGCTCACCATCAATACAAAAATGTATGTATGTGTATTTGCAGGTTAAGGGGAGATAAATGTAATGTCAATTTGACTTGCTTTTAGGGGATAGTTCATATTGTTTGAAGGGGGGTTGTAGGAGCTACAGTTTGGAGAAACAGAGAGGAGAACCAGCAGACAGCTAAGCAATGCACTGCTGTGGACATAGTTAAGCCACCAAAAAAACTAAAACAATATTACTCTTAGTGTATGCTATATTAAAGAATATTTTCAAAGCTCTACCTTGCTGTCAGACAGCTATACAGTCTGTTTCTGATAGGGACTGAAGCAGCAGGGTACATTTGTGACAATATTATAAATATAGCGTACACGTAAACTGAATTTTTAGGTGGCTAAAATACGTTTCGCTGCTGCACCCATCCACAGCTTTACATACGTACCCGTACTCCTGCCTGTTCCTCCAAAGACATGCAAGTAATACACTGACTATGGATAAGTATCCATAAGCATCCAAACTAGCCCTTTACGAGCTTACAGTAACAAACAACATTGTGCAACATAAACGTCTCAAATTAGACAGAAAAGAGAGAAAGAAGTGGCAGAAAGAACAGAAAAAAGTAGACTGCCAGTTAACTTTGAACCCCCTCAGATGTAGCTTCAAACCCCCCACTTCACAACAGCATGAATTAAACGAAAATAAAGAGTTCAGCTTTTAGCATGATACTTCAATAACGTTACCAGACTATTTAAATTAACTCCCGGTCAGTAGACGTTATAACTATGACTGCAAAATGCACTCAATCACAAACAGAAGCTAGCATTGTCCTGACAACACACCGTTGTTTGCTTGCGGTTCGCGCCAACACATTTGAAAAAACACTTATGCAATGCAGAACATAAACCCTCAACGTTTTGCTGCAAAATGCACTCAATCACAAACAGAAGTTAGTATTGTCCTGACAACACACCGTGTTATAATTGAAGTTTGAAGAAAATAAACGGTTAGCTTACCAGTGCTACAGATGTGATCCTGCACTCATGTGCACACAGCTCCGTGGCAGGCAGATTTGAGACAGACTTGGCCGCGCCCTGAGCCGTAACCGTTAACCTGCAAAAAACGGCAGGTAATCATTTTTAGCACGCTAACATGACTGCCCGTTCAATTTGAACCCGCTCAGATGTAGCTTCAAACCCCCCGCTTCACAACAGCATGAATTAAACGAAAATAAAGAGTTCAGCTTTTAGCATGATACTTCAATAACGTTACCAGACTATTTAAATTAACTCCCGGTCAGTAGAAGTTATAACTATGACTGCAAAATGCACTCAATCACAAACAGAAGCTAGCATTGTCCTGACAACACACCGTTGTTTGCTTGCGGTTCGCGCCAACACATTTGAAAAAACACTTATGCAATGCAGAACCCTCAACATTTTGCTGCAAAATGCACTCAATCACAAACAGAAGTTAGTATTGTCCTGACAACACACCGTGTTATAATTGAAGTTTGAAGAAAATAAACGGTTAGCTTACCAGTGCTACAGATGTGATCTTCCGCTCATGTGCACACAGCTCCGTGGTCCGTGGGAGGCAGACTTGAGACAGACTTGGCCGCGCGGTGCGCACTGAGCCGTAACCGTTAACCTGCAAAAAGTGGCAGCTCCCGCGATAATTAAATAGTCCAATGAAATAACAGAAACAAACTCTACTGCTCAGTAGGCGTGTCTCAGTTCAGCGGCCGTTTCCTTCGGAGGCGTTCGATTACTGTTTGGGCTGTCTGCCGTGGGCTGCATTCCACTCCAAATAGCCGGTCGGGCCGCAGAATCCAAACGCCAGCTGTTTTATGGATTCTCATTTAATTTCCAAGAATATCTCAGTACTGGGTTATTTCCAATTTCAAAAATAAACATATGTATTAAACAAATAGAAATAAGAAGTAAGTATATTATAGTATATTCAAGAATGAAAAAATATAAAAAAACATGATTTTAACACTGTCATGTTGTAATTTTAACTGTATTGTATTGTTTTATGTATTACAGTTTTTCTGTGTTCAAACCACAGTAATCTGTAAATTATACAATGAAATATAATTATTTTAACATATTCTTAATGTGAATTTAACAGTTTTGTTTGGTTCAGTACTTTACGAAATATTACTGTAAATTAAACACTGCTTCATTGTTTCTCTATTTACAGTTTTTTGATGTTGTGATTTTACAGCTTTTCCCTGTTAATTTCACGGACTTTTTTTACAGTGTACGTCTCCATTTTCGTTGGCATGGATGCTATTGAGTCTTACAAGTTTAACAGCTTGAGAGAGTCTGAGCAGAACTGTGTGATCTCACAGGCGTACAGTGTATTGACAGCTCGGTTTCAAATTCCATCTTGGGTGCAAAGCAGCCAACTAGAACGGGACAGATATGGTCGAGTGAGCCAAAATCCCATCTAGATTTGGGGACGATTGTTCCCCAAGTTCACCAAGGTAGGTGTTTGTGTTTGTATTGGTTTGGAACACAGAGCTCACAATGTGGAAAGATACCGGACAAATCTGCAGGAAAGTTTATTTGTTGAATACTTTTGTCGTGTATTATTTAGGCCTTACTACTATTTATATTCTGCTCTTCGTTTATGTATCTGCATTGTGGAAAGCAGCCAGGAAAAAAACATTTGAGCAAAGAGGAGAAGGAATAATGTGACAACATCATAAACATGTAGCTCACAATCCTGCCATGCCTTCTGCACACATAATCCTATTTTATCTTCGTTAATGTAACAGCAGCATCACCTTTTTCAAACTGTTGAAGCTAGATATGTCAAAGTATTTGTTTATACAAAAACAAGACTGAAAGTGGAACAGAAGGGTGCACAAGCTATGAAAGCTAAAAGCACCAGGATTTCCTTTCAGCTGTCATTTGCACCTAAGGACAGTTCTGCCTTTTTATTGATTTCTGTTCTACAGTATTTCTTTTTCTGCAACCTTTAGTGGCCAACAGTGGTGTTCTACCTTCTTCAACAAGTTAAGTCAATTTGTAGCCTCAACAGAAACTTCAAATTGAAATTGACTTACTTCAGAGTTGCAGGGCTTCCTATTGCAGCAATTAATGTCATTGACATCAAGTTATCTATCATTATGCCAATAAAGCATCCATTCTTGTACCAAACTTTTTCTTTGGCATTGTTTCAAACACTGCAATTTTCAATCCTGCAACGCGGTCACACTGCTGAAATTAGCTGTTTACTTTGGCATTTGTCAACTAATTGAAGCGTGCCTTGAAACTGACCCCAAGTCAAGCCTTCCCCTAGGGTCATGTGTGTTTCCCATTTACATTCGGGTCTCTTAGTATTTGGTCTCTAATCTTATTTATCCTATTATTTGCCTTGAAATTATCTATATTAATTAAACCTATGATCGTTTCCCATTCATGTGAAGCGTCTTGTGAATTCACTGTGTTTTAGAATGTGCTATATGAAATACATTCATTAATTATTGTTAAACAGTGAAACAGTGACAGGATCATCGCCTGAGAAGATAAACAGAGATTTATAAAAAGATCTTCCTCATGAAAAAAATTAAATAATACCCCTATACAACACTAAACTGATCACAGCTTGGAATAAAGATTATCACAGTGTTGCGTCTCCGCGGACTGGAAACAATGTGTGACAGTTGAGGAATGCATTGCTAAGTGCATTGCTAAAAGATTACAGCATTTAAGTGGAGGAACAAAAGCGTCTTAAAGAATAAAAAAAAATGGAAATCCACTTGTGCATTTTATCTTATTTAGTTTTTTTAGAGAGCTTTGTTATCGGTGGCCAGAAGGCTTGTGCATACTCTGGGGACAATGGGTTGGTGTTGCGCTGTTGATGGTGCACCTCATTACTGTGGCCTGGCTCCCCTCTAAGGACTGATTAAGGATTAAGCACATTTGAGAGTACCAACACGTACATACTGCATCCTCCTTGTTTCATTAGCCAAGCACAGCTCCTTCATCTATACCTTACTGTATATGCATGCAGAACACCAGTGGGAATGTCAGTGCCTGCATTGTATAGTAGGATCCATACAAAAAAAGTCTCACAGTCTGAGTCTATTCTGCACCCATCCACCTCTGGTGCAGCGACAGCCATTTCATGTGTCTTTTTCTCAGAAGTTGAGAGATAGAAAGAGAAAGACTCAATTGTGTCATGCAACTGCTGTCCAGACCTGTTTTTTTTCTTCTGTTCTTTACCTCTGATAATGACATCGTATCCTCTCAGACATAGAGCAGCAGAGGAGAGATAATACAGAGAGTATATGGCAGTACAATTGCTCTATTTGTACGATTCAGTAAGGAGTCGCAAACTGGGTGATTTTCTTTCTCAAGGATTTGTAAAACTGCTACCTTTCCAAACAACTTCAGCATTTTGCTGCCCAGGAATGCAAACAGTTAAAACATAATATGCATTATGACCAGCTTAGTTTTATTGTTTATACAGTAACCTCAATCACATTCATTGTTTGTTTATTTTTTAAACGTTTTTTAACTGTCTCATCTTCTGACAAATAGTCATTGACGGAGCCCTCAAGACCCTTTAAAAGCTCCTTCTGTTGAGTTATGGGCTCATAATTACATTGAGGTGCTCTTTCTCAGAAATATCAACAAAATAGACCCTGCTATGTATAGTATTTGAGAAGGAAAACATGGCACTCGTTTCTAATTGGGCATTTATTTGCAACAGTGGTTTCTGATTGTGATTCATTTAGAACTCCTGTTTCATACTAGTTCATTTAGGGAGGTGTGTGGCGCAGTGGAAAGAGCCTTGGTGTTGGGATCAGGGGGTCACAGGTTCAAACCCCACAGCAGTCAGCATGTCGTAGTGTCCCTGGGCAAGACACTTCACCCAAAGCGTCTAACAAGTAACATGTAATGTAATGTAATGTTGTAACCTTCAAAGTCCTTTTATTGTTTAAGTTAGAGATTATTTTGTAGTTAGAACTATGAAAGCTACTGGAAAATAAATAAACCAAGCGTAATTGTAAGGTTGTATGCTGCTTTGTTGTATTTACATTCAGATATGTTCATTTAAAAAAGTACATATAAGTAGGAGTCTCTAAGTGAGTTTGGGTTTACAGCAAAGTCACTTAAGGTTATGTTGTGTGGACCTACAAGACCTGAAAGTGATTAATGTTATGTTGTCATTTTTACCAGGATATAATTGCCCACATTCTGTTTTGACAAATATATACTTGCTTTTAACTTTTCAATGGCCTTCTAACCTCAATGGTTCTGTTTTTAAAACATCTAAATGCACCCAACTTAGTGAAAGTACAGGAAAATAAAACTATTTTGAGTATAGACACAGCTTAGGCAGTGATTTGATTGTTTTTAAAGTTTATGTATAATCTTGGCATATTTATATTTAAATGATTTATCACATTCCTCCTTGCAGATAGCTTTGTGAGGTTTGCTGGTATTGTCTGTGAAGAGCCTCAGCAAAAGTTTCTGCTGTCCCCAGATTTTCGGTTTGTTTTAAGTCTTCATGTTATGTCACTTATTGAACTATTAACTCTTGTCCTAAACCCATCCTGGTGTGTGTACTGTACATTTTCTCAAGCAAAGGTTTGCCAGCACCCACACCATGTTGCTACCAAAATCTGCTTTATCTGGCTCAAATAGTCATTCTCTCTATTCTCAAATGTCTCTCTCTGATAGTAAAAAGCACACCTGCCTGGTGCTGCTTCACTTTGCTCTATAAGGTAAAGATTGTGTTTGATGCATGAATGGTAAAGGATGGTTTGTGTCTGATAGTGCTGGGCATTACGGCTAGGGATGTCCCGATCACCTTTTTTTGCTCCCAATCCGATTCCGATCATTTGATTTTGACAATCTGCCGATACCGATTTTTCCCGATCCGATCTTTATGGAATGCATTAAGAGAAAAAAAAGGTAACAGATAACGGCTGGTCATCCAACGCGATGAATTCAGCTATCTTGGCTGTTATTTTTTTGGCACTGTTCTGGGGCAATTTCTCTTTCCTTTTAAAAGTCTCTGAAAGTGTCGGTTGTTTCAGTGCCGTTACCTGAGTGGCCGCTGTGTACTCGTCGTGTTGTTGTTGGTGTTTGTTTCTCAGGTGGCGTATTAGATTGGTCGTGTTGAACGTAGCTCTGTTCTTTCCACCACGCGGAACCTCCGCCTTGCAAACATTGCATCTGGCTGTTACACTGCCTTCGCTTTCAATTTTATAATACTTCCAAACTCCTGACATTTTCTCTGTCCCGACTCCCGAGTCACCAGCTGAACGTAGCCTCTCGTTAGCTTACTGCTACTATTAGACACTGCGCCCTGCTCACTCTGTTGCCAGATTTGAGAGAAATAAGCAACCAGGTCTATGAAAACAAGCCCAAAAGAAGCAACACATACATGATGTTGTGTAATTTTAAACCAAAACTAAGGCCTCAGGATGACTTTAAGACGTGAACATGGTCATTTTTGTTTTGTAACATTAAATAAAATAATATAAATATTTTATTAAAAAAATAAAAAAATTCCCGATCCCCGATTTCTTTCTCCCGATTCCGATCTTTTGAAAATCACGTGATCGGCTCCGATCCCCGATCACGTGATCGGATCGGGACATCTCTAATTACGGCTGATATTATCATTTAATCATCAATCTTTCCTTTATGTAATGCATGCCCTTTTTACACGAAGAGAACACTCCACATATGTGAGGCTAACCGTTTATTTTTAATGAGAGGGTTTTCAGATGTGTGAGGTCATTACTGATTACTGCCTTTCAAAAAGCAAAGTTGAAGCCAAAGAAATACTGTTTTACATTTTCTATCTTTCTATATAATGACTACTCTACATTCTGGTTCTGATTCATACCCTTAGTTCTTTGCTTTACTCTATATATACCGTTCACTCTTCGTTTGGTCTAATAGGTGTATAAGTTCAATAGTTGTAATTATCCTTGGAGAAACCACTCAACTTGTAGGCTTTTTAAAAGACTTAAATAGGATTTTGAAACTCTCAATGCAATTCATCTCTGATGAGTCCTTTCTCGGAACACGCACACTAGTTCACCAGACGCATTTCACAATGTTTCTTACAAAGATGAGAGAGTTTAAGAGAGTATGCAAAACATAATAGTGTCAATAAAAACACATCAAGTGTGACTCACCCGTATTGGTACCTGGCTTTGCATACGATGATGTGTTGAAATACTTTTTATTGGAAACTACATTTGAAAGCAAGCTAGGTGAGGTCTGTCCTGAGTAAACCTCCCAAAAAAATGCTTGCTGTTGAGATTGTTTTAATTGTTTCCAGATGGCAGCTGAAGTCTCAGTGGTGGAGATCTCACAGCCTCAGCATACAATTAACAACAAGTAACAACATACAGTATACATTTGTATTACATTCGGGGTTAACTACTTGTTTACACTAAGCTTGCTGCAAGCACTGGAGTCCACTAGCTGTGATTCTAATATTCAAAGATTTCTTCTAAAGGCTGCACTAATAAATATAAATAATGTTTAATATTAACCGTGTATCAAATGAGGGTGATGTGTGTAGTGTGAAGGATTGAGAAACAAGAGAAGATTATCACTATATGATGTTTTGGCATCACAGATCTCATTTGCTTTGATTTAAGCTTTGCTCTGGTAACTTCACTGTACACTAAACTACCTGATCAGCACCAACAAGAAGACATACACAGTAAGCAAGTCGCTGGCAAATATAGTGGAGCTATTAGCACTTACAGATTTATTTCTTTCAGGAGTAATACAGAGCTAAAAGAAGAGTGAACTTTGTCACGTACGGTGGCTAGAAACATGACTCTAAATGGACACTGATGATGCTTTGTGTGTACGCAGTCTGTGATGCCAGGTCAATGTGTCTACAATCTGCTGTGCTTACCCCCCTCCCCCCCCTGTTTCTTTCTGTATCACATGATAGCAGCGTACCGACAAATGTTCTTCTTTATCATTTGCTGCGGTCTGTCCCTCTTTGATAGCTTCAGTGATGAGAGTCCCAAAATCACTGGAAAGTTTTGATCAAAGACTCAGCTCAGCCTTTGAAAAAGCAAATCCTGTGGCAGTGATGTGTGTGTTAAAAGAAAGCCCTCCATGTCTCTGTCTCCCTCAGGTGAGCACCTGCGTGTATGTCCTCAGGGATACACCTGCTGCACATCTGAGATGGAGGACAAACTCCACCAGCAGAGCAAACTGGAGTTTGAGAACTTGGTCAAGAACAGCAGCCACAACATGAGGACGACGTTTGTCTCCAGGCATAAAAAGTTTGATGGTGAGTGAAATGTATCTCTTCGACGTGTAAGAAGGACTTATTCATTTTTATCCCGGGCAATGTTACTTTAAATAAATGTGTTCAAGACAAGCACTATCAATCTTGTTATATCTGATGACCTTTTCTATATTTAAAAAATAACTTAAAACAACAAGTAAAGATACAGCAGAGCATTACTTTTTTTAATAGATTTTAGCCCTCTTCTTCTTAACTTCATTTTGGGAATAGTTTTCTTTCTCTTGTCATACCAGCTCCAAATCCTATAGATCTGTCTAACTAGCTATCTATATTTTATTTTATGCGCACCTCACAGACATCGAATGTATGCTTTTCCTGAGTGACTGATGGGAGCATTGCTCAGTATATTTGTGCGTTGTACTTGGCGTCCTCAAAGAGCCACTGTGAATTAGCTCTCATACCGCTTTGTGGGGAATGAATGTTTCTGGCATTCTGTATGCTTGAATGCAAACCTGTATGTAAGCCTTTAGTCATGTTGCACATCATTAGATCAAGGTTCTACAGTTTCTTCAATCCCCTTATATTTCAGTCAATCTGTTCATATTCTTGTCTAGGGCTCGCTCTCCTGATCATGAGTCAGTTGGTTCATTTGCATCAATTGATGTTACCAACAAAACACTTACTTGAAGGTAAATATTTCATACATGAAGTTTAAATAAAGACCAGCTGTGACACGCTATAACAGCAGATTCTATGAGCCTTTTTCTGCCCCTCAGTCATCTGTGATTCTGTGAAAAAATATCTATGTGCAGATGGTGGGAATGGGAATGCAGGCCCTTTAATAAGGAAAAAGGGATAACAATGAATGATGAATAAGGACATATTTCTTTGGTCCTTGGCAAACCGCATGTCTAAATCCACTCGTTTTTTCCCTTTATGAGATATCAAGTGTGTTACAAGTAAACCTACAAAACGGACTACCTGGACCAGAAAGGATATGGCTGGAATAAGAGAGACGCACATTTTGCCTGGCCAAAAAGCATCAAAATAATTTTTATTTCAGGTTGTCAGTGCTGGGTGGTAAATTATCCATCTGTCAGGTTGGCAGTCAACTGCGGACAATACCTGCACGTCCCTGGAATACAGTAGAGTAGGGTTATCTCAAATACAATATTAGTCAGTAAAGAAAATGAACTTAGGTTGAGTGGCTGATAAAAGATTTTAGTTTTTAATGGAAATATTCTTTAAAAAGTACAGTATGTCTTCTCCAAATATAAATGTGGACCCATGCATTTGAATTATACACGTTGTCATCCATTTTTATGACAATGTGATGTCATCATTTATACATTAAACTCTGAACCACATTTGTCAAAATCAGCTCAAACATTTATGTTAAAACAAACTAAACGTAATGTGGATGGACAGGATCAGACTTTGGTTTGTTGTGCATGCAAGGTTAGAGATGTCCCAAGTCCTGAGGTAGGCATACTTTAACGGACTGTTTTGGCTAAAATCATATTCATAACTTCTTGCAAATGCAATGTAAAAACAAGGGAAACTTAGGTTTGAAATTGGATATAAAATGTCTCCTCCCTTTTCTCTTGAGAAAATATTAGGGTAGAAACCATTCGAGTTGCAGTGCATTTAGCTAGCGTTGTCTAATGCTTTCATCTGTGGCAGGTCATGTGAGCTGTCACCAATGAATACCCTACGTGACATGATTGAAATTCAAACCTGTCTGTTGTTTGGTTAAAGTGATCTGTGCAGCCGTTTTCCGTACTGGTCCAAAGATTGCTTTTTCTGGGAAGAAGCTTCACTCTGTAACACCACTAGTGTCTGTAGTTCCCACCGCTCCAACTCACTCGCTGTTTTTTCTGTAGCTGATCATGTCACGACAAATTCAGTCACATTCTGCAATTAAACTTTCATTCACATTATATCATTAATTTAAGCTTTCTTAGCTTAATATTTTAGAGCCTGTCCCTTTAGCATTTTTATCAAGAAGCTCATGAAAAAATAAGCCATGTCAGATTAAATAGGTTACAACTGTAAATTCAATGTGTCACATATATATTAAATTGCCATTCGAAACAGATAAGAACAGGATCACATTTAGTATCAGCCTATACTAAATGTTAAAGGACTTAGATTGGGATCAGGGCCAAACTTGAACAGCGCTTTCTTAAAAGTAAGTGAAATGTATTATTGTGTGACCTATTATTGTTACTTTGTATTGTTTATTTATTTACTTTTTACTGTTGGCCGTCTACTAATGACACTATGACAACCACTTAACCACATTTTATTTTATTCGAGCAATCCTAATGAAATCTTCATTTCACCACAGAACAAAAGATGACAGGATTGAGTCTTTTTAGAGTCGAGATAATAATATACTTTAAAGATTATGTTTTGCAAGGCATCATTACACATGGGTTTAAAACATTTTAAATACTTTTTCACAGCAGAGTGATGTTAGTGATGTTAGCACTAGGGAATTTAGAATTCTGCAGAAAAAGCAAAGAGGTTCCAGCACACCATATTTTACATTTCCTCAAAGAAATGTGTGGGAGTAAGGTGCTCATTTAAACCCAAACTCTTCAAGTTGTAAATGACTGGTTTCGGTATGTTTTCTCCCTCACTTGAAGCTGGAATGCAGGCAATAAATTGTACTGTTTTTTATCATACAGAAGTTCACTGCTGGCAGCACAATACAAAAATACATTAAATAGAAACACAGTGAAACATTTATGGCTTAAAAATACATTTGTTTTTATTGAAATAAAAAATAAAAATCTTAATTAACTTTTTTAAGACCATTTTGTGTACACAGGAATTATGAAAACTAATAATTTAATTTAATCACATTTAAACGGTTCAACAGTGTTTCAGAAAATCCTTTAATCAGTAGCTTTAGGTTATGCAATCATTGCCAGTTTGTTTGAATTGAGCAGTAAAAACTGGTGTCTGCATATTCCTACGTTGAGAGCATCGTTTCAAAGTCGACCCCTCTAGAACAACGTCGATATATCTGTGCAGTTATATAGTGGCACTGGTGACACAAATCACTTACGCAATTCCATCTTCTACTCATGCCCATATTGTCAGGCCTCTCAACATCACATTCATTCTCCTTGCGTTAAGCTCCCTCCACCTCATGGGGTTTGAATCATCCCTCATCAATTTTATATGCCCTCATTTCTGTCCCCAGTTATTTATAGGGCCCTATTATGAAAACCTTAACTTACTTTTTGATTACTGACTGCTTCCCCTGGAGGCCTTTGAGTTTTGATGCATTATTGAGCAATCCTGAAGCAATGAATGACTGTTGCACACTGGAATTTAGGTTTGGGTAATTCTGAATGTCCAATCATCTGGCTGAGGAAATATTTCTCCCCCATCTCTCAATGTGCCTTATACTCTCCCAGAGAGACCTGGAGTCTGGTCATATTCCAGTCCCATTGATGCACAGTATGGATAAAGAAACTAAGCCGGCTTTGTGTTGTTTAAATTGTGCACTCCTTTGGCTCAGTGTGGTTACCACCTCCCACTGCTTTGTTTTAAGTCTCTGATAGCATTGGTCTTCTTTGCCATGGCTCAGTGGGTGCCCTTCGATAACCCTGTTTAAAGAAAATAAATGAGATAAATATTGGCTATATTTATGTGTGAGAAGAGAAGCCTGAGAGATGGAGACAGAGATGAAGAGAGGGAGACAGTGGATGTGTAAAAGAGGCAGATTAATGGCAGTGGGTGAACAATGATAAAGGGTGCACAGTCAAGGGATTTGAGATTGAAGCGACTGTACGGAGTAGTTTGGGGAAACTGAAGCATGTCATATTACATATTTTTTTATTTCTTAAAATGTTGGTTTTGTATTACATATTTAAAATGTCTCTATCTTTGTAGACATTCAATCAAACAAGAAAGGGGAATTTGTGATATTTGTGCAGGAACTGCTTACAGGGCAACTACTTTAGCTTGACTAACCTTGTCAATCTGAATATAGTATTTTTTTTAAATACATATTTCTAAAATGTAATCCTCTTTCATTACTCCTAATTGTCTCCAAGCAATGACTGTATTGTTGAGGAGTTTAGAGGAGGGTTGTGTAAAGTGGATGGTACAAAACAGCCAAAAGAGCTAGGATAGATAGTTTTGTTTTGGATTCTCCAGCTCCCCATTACCTCAAAGGTCAGCACCGTCAAGACAGTTTGCTTTTGGTAAACAAGAGTAATTTGCATATCAAGTTGCACCAAAGTTGCATAAGATCTGCATAGATTCACTTGGCTTACGCAAGCAAATCTGCCTACTTAAAACACGCTTAAATTGTAAGTAATTGATTGAGCTTCTAAATTATTCTGTTTCAAATATTGGTGTGAATGGAATACAACAATTTGACCTTATAGAAAATTGCATCTCAATTACAAATGGACTATATCCTAAAAGAGGTTGGAATAATTCATGTAAATGTTTTAAAAAACAAACATATCCCTCTTAAATAATACTCTCAACTTATATGTCGCAGTTGAAGGCTTTAAGGTGCAGAAATAAAGTCACTTTATGTAATACCTTTATCATTTTGTTTCTTTCCCGTGCTTGAAGCTACAATATTTCAACTTGCATGGAGTAAAATAATAAATGTGCCATTGTTTTACGGCTACACTTTAAATCAATTGAATTATCCTGTTCAGCATTTTATACATCGCTTCAATTCAGCAGTATATTGAGTCTCTTTGACAGCTAGCAGTAGGTCTGCGGCAGGATAAGAGGTTAATAGACAGAATTGCAGAGAAGTTTGACTCAATTGTATTTCCTGCATTACCCTTTCTGTTTGTTCTTGTTGTTTGATAGATGCTCATTAGCCTCAGTTTGGTTGATGCTTTTCTATGGAGACCTCTGCAAGAGATTAGAGTGTGTGGTTGGTTGACTAAAGTCTGGGTTGAGCAGCAGCCTTGGATGACTGAGCTCTTTGATCCTGCCCCAGTAGAGCTTCTCCACTCAACGCTGAGCCCCTCATTCACTCCAACCATCCCTTATTCATACCAGACTTAAACCAAGACTGACTCCGAGCACAACAGCCCATTCTCTCTAATCTGCGTTCTCTACAAATTCACAAGGTCTTTGTTGATTGTGTAGGCACACAGGGCAAACATAAACGCTGCTCAAGTTTTAGCAGATTCGTTCTTTATCCGTAACGGTTTAGGTTAAGGTGAAACAACCTAAAGATGGGACACTTTCCCTCATCCAGCTTCAATTGGTTATTCAAATTATTTTGATTTTTTCTGACAGTCAAACACCAGCAGACACTGGACACTAATAGTGCTACATGATTCGTTTTGTGCATTACAGTTGTTTGTGCACCACAGAACACCTAGTGAATCATTTAAAGGATAAGCGCCAAACACATTTTTCATGCATTAAAGAGAAGTAAATGGGACGTTAAATATTTGGCTTTTCATAGTTAACACATTGGTTCTGTGCATGATTATGAGGCCTCTTTGGAATAAAGTAGAAACAACAAAGCTTGACTAGTAAATCAGAGTGTGATGAGTCACAGTCCACAGTGCACTTCAAATCCGACCCCATTAAAACAACTGAACAAATATGTGAACCGATGTGTTGCAACTCTCAACAGTAATGTCTCATGGAGTAATGGACAATCATTTCCCCTCATTTCAAACACATTTTCCTCATGAAGCAAAAAACACTTTAAAACTATTTTTTAGTTTCGTAAGTTGTCAAATGCTTTTGATCTTTTATATCCAGTCAACCAAACCCTGAAGCTTCAGCTCTATCGGGCAAGGCAATATTGTCAAATAGGGATGAAGACAGCACTAACATGATCCAGACCTGCCACTAAATTAGGTTTACAAATACCTTACATTCTGCTTCAGTAAGAGATGAATGGACACGATTTGAAGTCTATTCATAAAACTGAATCGTTATATTGAAAATGCTTTTGATATAAATGTGCAGTCGATAAGGCCATCTCCAAATAAACATTACATCTTATGTAGCCTTCAAACCACATTTTTTATATAATAGGTTTAAAAGACAATTTGCTTTTGTGTCAAATAGGTTTCCCTTTTACATACTTTGCTACAACTTTGGAAGTTTGGTTTAAAAAGATTGAATGACAATATGAAATGCTGGATCATCCTTTATTATCTCTGTGTGTGTAAATCATAATCAAAATACTTCACTCAGTTTCAAATAAACACTGTGGTGTTGCCTGGTGTTTTTTTTTAAGGAATGTGACTTTTATAGTATATTTATTTGTTTTATTTTATTTAAGTTTGCCTTTTCATCAACAACATTCTCAACGTTGAGTGCAAATCAAAAATACAGAAGCATGCGTATTGTCCGTTTTCACACCGCCTCCCACACCCTGTACAGAACAACCCAACAGTCATTTTACACAAACATTTAATTTAAAGGGGACCTATCATGCAAAATGCACTTTTGTACGTCTTTTATACATGAATATGTGTCCCCGGTGTTCCAGGGAACTCACCAAGTGTCAGAAAACACAACCCTCTCTATTTTCCTCCATACCCAAATCTCTAAAAACGGGGCTGCAACGGATCTGATAAAAACTGATCCAGATTTGAACACGTTACTGACGTCAGGACGGTGGCGCTACGGCTATTGGGCCAACTCCACCAATCAGGACGAGACACGGCCATTGCCGTTCGAAAGCGCTGGAGACGCTGTAGTACATATGCCAGGCCTGTAGGTGGTGCTGTTCTCACATAATCAGCCCTTGCAAAAACAGGGCTAAAAAAGTGCAAATTGAGCGAAATGAGGCATGGCTAATGCATGATCTGTTTGGTATTTTGAAAAGAAAAAAAGTATAAATATGCCTTATATAGGCATGGTCCTACACTATATTATTAAAATATAGCATGATAGGTCCACTTTAAAGTCAGTGCATCCAAAGCCAGGACCGCTCTTATATCTATATAAGTATATATATATTTAACATATACAACCTCTGGTAATCTACTAACTTCCCCATACATCACAGACTCAGAGCCTTTACATTTATAATTCATGCTCGATAGTCATTGAAGTACTTACTAAGTAACATTTGAAAATGCCCGAAATTCCTAGCAGACTTCAAGTGGCTACATCAAAAACAGAATCTCAGAGGTCCTCATTATGCTCGTCTTGCCCCAGTTCAGCTGTGAAGAAATGAACTAGAATCATGATTACCCATTTGTCACAACAAGCATAGAATACTTTATAGAAGGTAAATGACTTAACTTAAAATGTTCAAACAAAATACTTAATTTCCTCAATGGAACACATTTTGTCTGTTTTGCTTTCCCAAACTTGAATGATAGCTTTAACACATTTAATTACACCATGCTCTACTGCTGCACGCTAAGTACTTGGGGTTGTGGACAGATTTCTAATTCCTATTATCCTTTGTGCATAATATAATAGCCAACATTATTAATTTAAACTATGAATAAATTGAATAAAGAGGTTACACGTACACACTGCAAGATTCTGATGAGATTTGGCCCCATTTAAATATTACACTCTAGATTAAAGTTTGGGTGCTATAGCCTGCTGGACAGTAATTTGGCAGAAGTACATTTGCTAAATACATGGAGTGATGTTGGCCACATATTTTCCAAAAATGTATAGAGTAAGTTGGTATATATTAATACTCCTCAAGTTCATCTATAAGGTAAACTAGACTAAAAAGATATAGCTGCTAACGACTGTATATGCCATGTTCGTTGATATAAATAATATACATTACAGAGCTAAGCAATGCAAGGATTTCACTGTAATAGAACAATAATCCCAACCTCCCATCAGCTTCGGTCTCACACCTCCACGTCCCGCTCCCCTTCAGTGTCCCACTCTCCCACACCACTGACCTCCCCCGACACATCAAATTCTCTCTCAATAAATGAAAGGGATGTAAACAGACTTTTCAAAAAACTCAATAGCAGAAAAGCGGCTGGCCCTGACAATGTCTCCCCCTCCACCCTGAAGCTCTGTGCTGATCAGCTGTTTCCTGTGTTTACTGAAATCTTTAACACCTCCCTGGAGACATGCCACGTCCCAGCATGCTTCAAAACCTCCACCTTTATCCCGGTTCCAAAGAAAACAAGGATCACAGGATTAAATGACTACAGACCCGTCGCCCTGACCTCTGTGGTTATGAAGTCCTTTGAGCGCCTTGTCCTGTCCCACCTAAAATCCATCACAGACCCACTCCTGGACCCCCTGCAGTTCGCCTACAGAGCCAACAGGTCTGTGGACGACGCTGTCAACATGGCCCTTCACTTCCTCCACCAGCACCTGGACACAGCAGGAACCTACGCCAGGATCCTGTTTGTGGACTTCAGCTCCACCTTCAACACCATCATCCCGGCTCTGCTGCAGGACAAGCTCTCCCAGCTGCATGTGCCCGACTCCAGCTGCAGGTGGATCACAGACTTCCTGTCTGACAGGAAGCAGCACGTGAGGCTGGGGAAACACGTCTCTGACCCCCGGACCATCAGCACCGGTTCCCCTCAAGGCTGCGTTCTTTCCCCTCTGCTCTTCTCCCTGTACACCAACAGCTGTACCTCCAGTCACCAGTTTGTCAAGCTCCTGAAGTTCGCAGACGACACCACCCTCATCGGACTCATCTCTGGTGGGGACGAGTCTGCCTACAAGTGGGAGATGGACCATCTGGTGACCTGGTGTGGGGAAAACCACCTGGAGCTCAACGCCCTCAAGACAGTGGAGATGGTTGTGGACTTCAAGAAGAATGCAGCCCCACCCGCCCCCATCACTCTGTGTGACTCCCCAGTAACTGCTGTGGAGTCTTTCCGCTTCCTGGGCAGCATCATCGCCCAGGACCTCAAATGGGAGCAGAACATCTGCTCCCTCATCAAAAAAAGCCCAACAGAGGATGTTCTTCCTGAGGCAGCTGAAGAAATTCAACCTGCCAAAGACAATGATGGTGAACTTCTACACCTCCATCATTGAGTCCATCCTCACCTCCTCCATCACCATCTGGTACGCCGCAGCCACAGCCAAGGATAAGGGCAGGCTGCAGCGGGTCATCCGCTCTGCAGAGAAGGTGATCGGCTGTAATCTGCCATCCCTCCACGACCTGCACGCCTCCAGAACCCTGAGGCGGGCAGGGAAGATAGTGGCCGACCCCTCCCACCCTGGACACAAACTGTTCACCCCCCTCCCTTCTGGCAGGAGGCTGCGCTCCATCAGAACCAAAACCTCTCGCCACCTGAACAGTTTCTTCCCCTCCGCTACCAGCCTCTTAAACAAGGCCCAGCCCCCCCACTGACACTTACCTCAGCCACAACGTAGTCTCTATTTGCATTACATTAATGCACACAATGTTCATACTGCTTACTGCACATATTTCTTGTTTCATATTTCATATTTTATGTCCTATAATTCATTCATAGCATTCTATTTCTATGTAAATTACTGCTTTATTTTATTGATATTTAACTATATTTTATTACGGTGTCCTTAAAGATTTTTTGTTTTATATTAGATTTATTTTTCTTCTTTTAGGGGATTCTATTGGTTCATGCCAAATATGGAATTACAGTATCTTTGTATGAATACATTTCAGCGGAAAGGTATACAGTGGTTGAGATTGGATTGAAGGTGCCCTGTGAATGTTTCTCGTAAACAAACAAAAGCATGTTGTCATTTAGTGTTACTCTTCAAAACATATTCTGTGTGAAGTCCTACAAATGAAATGAATGTGCTTTATTCCTCATATAATGTTTACAAAAGTGATTTATCTTTTTGAAACCGGCAATGTTGACCTGATCCATGTAAACAGTTTTCCTTTTTGATTGCCTTTGTTGGTGCATTGCTGCATATCACGGTGCATTACCTTCTTGTCCATCAGAAGAATAGTGTGACAGCACTTTCAGGCATGTTTACCACGTCACAGCCACGGGTGTGCATGTGCATGTGCGTCCTCTTTGCGTGTGCACCATACACAGAAAATTGGGGCCCAATAATGGCAAAAAGGAAACAGCTGGAGGTCAAAAACTCCACAGGGAACCTTAAACTATCCAAGGGTGACATTTCTGTGTCACGTCAGATAACAAATATTACATATAAGATATCACACTGACAGCTGCAAGATTTGTAAAAATGTGGAAAATAAAATTACTGTAGCAAAGAAAAACAACCAATTTGACTTGTAAAGCCAAATAACATATAATCACAAACCTTCGGCCCTTGAATAGGTAAAGGAAAATATTTTTTACAGGATGAAGCACATGTTCAGGACTTGGTAACCATCTGATGGCACAGGACCCTCATTACACAGGAGAGAAATATACACATGGCACGGCAAGGCATACACAGAGTTAACCCCCTACAGTATTGTGATGCAACTGAAAGCTTTTTGACTGAGAGGCAAGTCATTTTCTAATGAAATCTAAAACCATGTGGACATGCAGTTCTTGGAAGTGTTCATAAATAAATAACCTCTGTTTTGGTGTCCCTGTGTTATCCTAAGTGAATGTCAGGAAGTCTGTGAGTCTCTGAGGACAGAGGGAATGGGGTCTGTCCAGCAGTCCTCTAGCTGAGAGTTGGTGGCAGCCTCCATCATCTGGCACAGGCTGCAGCCCCGTGTCACTTTTGTACTTCAGGATGGATGGCTCTGTGTGGCCTGGACACTGTTAACTCTGTCCCGATGGTGAGCTTCAAGGAGAAGCTATAAGAGGCGTACCTTTCCAAGCCACTATAGCAAAAACCAGGAGGAAATCCAGGGGCCTGGTGCAATGTGATTTTTCTTTCCAATATATTTATTACATTTAAACTTTGTGTCAGATATTGAAACATATACACTGTGAAAACTCACTTAGAAAAAATTCTATCCTCAGGATATTGAGTTTGCTCGAGCTACAGCTGAGATTGTGCCGTCTATTGAGACAGATGAAAAATGTTTCCCTCTTCCTGCAAAGGTGGGGAAATGCCTCCCTCATAGATCCCCGCTGCTCAGACCCGTTTTTATCTCTATTAATCATTTAAGAATTGTATGAATGTGGTGACCGCGAGGTTGGCATAATTCTTTAGTTTAGCACTTCACATGTGATGAATATGTGAATTTTAAAGCTAGATTATAAAATACGTCAGAGAAGCTCTCCATGTATGCAGTACACTAGCGATAGGGGTATTGACATTGAGATTAAAAAGTAGGTAGGTAAATATAACAGGCTATTATTAAAATCTAAATTGAAATTGAAGTGGGATTTTGATTTAGCAGTATGAATGTGCTAAAGGGTTCACTCTTAAAATAGAGAAAGTGAGTAGGATGAATTATGGTTTGGTAATCAGACACTTTTTAAGGTGTTTATAATACTAAGGTAATATAATAGTAGGTATTTATAGTCACACGACTTGTAAGTGTGTAAGGAAATGATAGCATGTGAGTTGAGTCCTTTTTCAGGCACACCATCTTTCTCTTTCTTAAGCAGAACAATACAAAAATAAATAATCTAATATAATCTTTTTAATTACATATTTGTACAAAATTATGTTTTTAATGAAAACAATCATTTCGAGTAAGAAGCCTAAAAACATACATTATATATATATATTGATAAAGACCAGATTCTTTAGTTCAATGATTATACTAAAATGAAATTGAATTAAACTATAGTTTTAGAGTCCAATAATCAAGTTGTTGCTAAGTGGCTGTATAGGCGGTGTTGCTCTCTGTAAATCTGTACCCAAAACACACACACAATGGCAGACACTTTATCAAAATGCATTGCAGTCATATAAATCAAATCAGATAATTTTAGTTGATTCAGATGAGAAAATGAAAAAGCTGTTTCTACAGAAATAAATCCTGTCTTTCCCTTAAAATCTAAGACAGACTGCAGGGTAAAACTAACTAATAGTCTCACGTTTATCTATCGTCTGTGAGAGTGATTTAGGGGAACAGTGTGATGTGTCTGGCTCTGGCTTCAGTCCTGCTTTTGCCTGGGTGAAAGCTAACCTTCGTTAGTGACAAGGACAGACACCAACAATACACAGACTTTTTTTCTTCTTCCTCTGAGAACCTCAGTGTACTCACTCGGGCGCAGGAAACACTCTGCAGGATGGATTAGCCTAACAAAGCTCTGCTCGGGAGCTTTCAATGGAAGAGGCACTCCAGCAGCCAGGTTGAGACAAAGCTGCTTATCCACAGGGTCACAGTAATGTAATGGTGTGTGCAGCCAATTTGCTCCTCGCTCTTCAACGACTGTGAATATCATCCATGGGAAGAAATCACTTAGATTTTCTGAACCTGGCTAATTGACTTCTCCAATGCCTCTTAACGCTGAAGTCAGATCGTGGATGACAGAGAGATGCCCTCAGCAAAGGTGGATATTGTCAATATAATTAACTGAACAGACAAGGCGAACTGTAGCTTTGCCCCCCAGTTTTATTTATAGCCAAGTCTTACGGCAGTTAAGTTGGTAACTACTTTATATTTTACGATCCAGAATTAATTACATCACTACTTTACTGCGATAATGGTTGCGTCATTAGATTTCATGGCAACGCTGCTGGTGAGGATTCATAGTTTTATAATATGTTATTATAATGCTGTAATAATATTTGTGTATTCATTGTTCGGACAAAACATAACTGCAATATTTTAGCAAAGTAAATAATTAGGTTAAAAATAAACCTAACCCTAAGGAGTGTGAAACAACATTACATTTTTCTGAAATATGAGATTTGGATTATTAAGTATAAAATAATACCACTCTAAATAATCATTGCACTCTTATAACAGTTTCAGAGTCATGACAGAAAAATATCAAATGAATCTCAGCTGATTAATTATTCAACACGTTCTTATTCTTTTCTATACATGACATCTTGATTACTCACTATCAAAACAGGACTCCCAACATTTTGGTTAGAGATGTTGCTGTTAAAAGCTAATGACTTCTAATGTAGCCTAGCGCTACTGGCCTCGAGCAAAGATGAGAGGAGGGCTACACACCCCCCAAAAAAAGCTAAGCGATGTGCCAACATCTAAATGAGATAAATACTCTAACCTAATAGACAGATTAAGAAATCATATCTTACCCAACAAAACAATTAGTATCGGTGAATGTTTTTTTATTACATTTGGCAAAAGCTTGTCAACATTGTGATTATGCAATTTTATGAGATTGTTGGACAATAATCAGTTTTGCCCAAATGTATTTAGCTGTTTAAGAATCTAAGTCAACGGGTAATTGCCTTAATACAGTAATTGTGCAATAATGTAATTGCTTGTGATGCTTAAATTCAAGCTGCATCATAACAAAGAAAAATAACTTCCTCTTCAAAATTGATAGAGTACTCTCTAGATGCTGGGTGGAGGACATTGGAAGAGCTTTTCTATCTGATATATCATGCAGTTTTGAAACACCATGAATGTTTCAACGGTTCTTGAGGGAGTTCAATTTGTTACATTTTGGAATGCCAACATTTGTATGGATCTAAACCTAGGAATGTGAAGATTATATGAAGAACACATGATTATTACCACATGCAAGTCGGTGGAGCTGCTGATGTGTGGGCACTGTGATGTATGCGTGTATTTCTTGTTAAAGTAACAATAATTAGATTTGGGTGTTCTTGTTGCAAATGAACAACCAGTGTTCTGTTATCCCTTGGCTGACAGCTTGTTCTCACTTCTGGGATGTCACTCAGGGCAGGGAGTGAGCTAAGTATCCTGCAGAGAAACAAAGTAAGATCATAAAACCCATTACACAACAGGTGTGTGAGCCAGTCAACCTCAGACCATTTATCTTTTGCTTACTCTCCAAGCCTGGGCACCTCGCTGGGCGACCACACACACACACACACACACACACACACACACACACACACACACACACACACACACCACACACACACACACACACACACACACACACACACACACACACACACACACACACACACCACACACACACGCACCCGCACACACACACACACTGTTTCGGGCTTTAACAAACCTTTCCCTCTTTTGTACCTGTCAGTATTTGGGCTTCCTTCATCATCATTCAGAAAGCCAATTTTTTAAAACAGCAAAATACCACAGCATTAACCAAGATCAGTCAAGTCAAAGCAACAAGAATAGGTTAGTCGTGATGAGCTAGTGTGGAGGTCTGGAGGTCGAGAGGCAAGGTGCAGATGAAAGAGACTTTTTTTTTAAGAAGTGTCTGGATTTAGAGACAAAATCTGTCAAACTGACTGAGTAGGAAAGAAGAAACAGACCACAGTGAAGTGTTGAATAATGGTCTCGATTAAGTGGAGTGCTGTGATAGGTTACTGGTGTCATTTTGTTTGCTTGTGTGGTGGTTTGTTCCACAATGAACATGATTACAACAACTCACTATAGAATGCAGTTGAAAAGCAGTGCTGCAACCCAGTCTAGACACAAAATACAGACTAGAGAATAACCAGAGCTTTGAGTCAACACTTGTTTAAAACAGATTTAAAAGGAACAATTCACAAAGTGACTGTTATGTCTATGCTGTTGCATCAGATTGCATTATATTGAATGGATGTGATAGTGTCCACGTTCTTCTATTTTGCGAGAGTAGACTTTCTGTACAGTAGGAATAATCCTTCTAGCGTACATTGGTACTATGTTCACAAGTGCCTTTCTACAGGAAGCAAACAAATAGAAAAAATAGAGTTTCGTCAAACTGTGAAGGATAATTATACTTTTCCAACCATCTCTGTTTATTCTTAAATACCCAATTATACTGTTCAGGGTTGTGCAGACTTGAGACGACCTCAGCATGCATTAAGCAAGAGGTGGGGAAAAACCCTTTATTAATATTGTATGTTGATTTTTCTTGGTTTCATGCTTCTGCCTATACAGCATTATTTTAATTCCAAAGATGCACACGATGTCTCTATACATGAGAGGCAAAGGAAGGCTGAAGCAGAAATAGTGTCCATTTCTTACTGCAAAGTGAGGTGTGAGAATGTGCTCTACTTTTCTCATTCCTAAAACTCTTCAAGCCTCATTAAGTACGAAAACAAGCCAACTAGCTGCTGTGAATGGTTTGTAGCATTTGCCTGAGCCAAGAAAGGTTCTGTACGTCGCGCAGGGAGACAAAGCTGAATCGAGCAATCAGAGGCAGACGTTAATGAGAAAAGTTTAATGTTTTACGTGTTGTCTTACATGCTGAGTGATGAGGTTTATGGTTTATTGTGGTCAGTTAAATAATATGCTGTGTGTGTTGTTAGATTTGAGACAAAAATATCAGTTTTGTAGAATAACAATGATAAAGATATAAAATATTTTACGTCATTTTACCTTGATTTTACAAAACGTTTGCAAGCAGCTCTATTAAGCTGTATTCAGGCACAGCAGTGCTCTGAGTTTATGCTAATGTCAGCATGTAGGATCATATTTACATGCTCACCATCTTAGTTTGGTTAGCATGCTCACATTCCGGGACTTTACAAAGATTACAGCTGAGGTTAATTGTCTTTAGTTGTGCTGTGACTTTGTCATAAACACTTGAACTTTGAGGAAAGGTCAGAGCATCATCAAAGTTATTATAATGGATTCCGGTGGGGACATGAATGTTTGTACCAAACAGTTACAGAAACATTTCATTAACATTACATTACATGTCATTTGTTAGACCCTTTTATCCAAAGCGACTAACATACATTCAGTACTGTGGGCAATCCCCACAGGAGCAATTTGGGGTGAAGTGTCTTGCCCAGGGACACAACGACATGTTGACTGCAGTGGGACTCGAACTTGCTACCCCCTGATTCGAAGTCCAGCACATATCCACTGAGCCACAGCCTCCCTTTAAAACACATGGACACATGTCAGAGAATCACCAAAGTCATTCAGACTTTGGCCTAAGGGAACAATGCATTTCTTTACTATGTTTGACTAGGAATGTATTTCGTACAGTAGGGGTTGTTAGAGGGAAATTCAGGAGATCTTCTGGGTATATATTTGTACACAATGTCATTGCAATCCATCCAATTGTTGTTGAGATATTTTGGTCTGAACTGATAGACCTTTGGAATGACCTTGCAATCCAAAGACCCACTATGGGAGAGTGAATAAAAACTGCTCTCCCAGCCAGTGAAATTGTCACCCACATTATCTCTTGAATAACACACACTTCTAACTTTGCTGCTGACAATGACTCAGCTCAAAATGTAGAAACAAGTGCTTCTCTCTGACAATCTTGTTCCCACATACATATCAGACTTATATAAAATGATATCTCTCACCAGAAATCACCGCGTTTGAAAACATTTCCCCTTACACACAAACAAAATATTTGTCATACTTTAAATGTCAAAATAGACACTTTGAGAGATGAACCTCAGAGTGCAGGCAAACAACTCTTGGTCTGAGCCAAAGCACTAGAGCTCTTTGACTGAACGCTTATCCCTCTGTTGGAGTTTGCAGGCTTACATCATGTTTACAGCTATAGTCTTGCATAAGCACGGAAAATTCATTGTTTACATCCGGTTTGCGTAATACTAACTGAATGCATACAAAATCAAATCTATTGTTGTGCTTTTTATTCCCGGCCTCAAATCAACACATTGTAGTTCTCACTGCTATGCTTTTGTATCTCCAGTAATACAGCCGGCTCTGTTGAAAGATTGGTGAGAATAGGGAAAATAGTACTGGTGGTTTTGGGAATGAGAAATGTGTCTGTGTGGATAAGATGTAATGCACAAGAAAAATGAAACTCACCAAAGGTTAAACAGGCCAAAGAAATGTCATCAAAATGCCACTTAAACAAGATTTGGCCTTTTGGATTCTTTCATCGCATCTAACTTTGTGCCAGCTGCGGCTTGAATATGAGTGAAAATGCAGCATGGTCCTCTGAAAAGGTCGATCAAGATCTGTTTGAAGTAAAACCTAGACTTAACCTTAAATCACAGAGGGATTTTGTGCATCAGAAAGCATGTTAATTTGACCAGTAACGCACATTTGAAGATTTCATATGTCATTAAACATCAATTATGGAATTATGATAAACGATGAAAGACAGTGAGAAAACAACAAAATATAATACCACACCTTTTTCTCCATAAAACAAGGATATCATGCAAATCATTCAATTCTCCAGAAGGTCGTGTTTCATGTCTGATTGTCGACCTATTAATTAATGACAAATAGAGAACACCAGAGATGTGACTAATGGAAGCTGGGCCCTTGCAGCTAGGCAACTGCGAGGCTGACATGACTGCTTAAGTAAATATTCGCAAATAGGATTATTCTGCCCACTCTCTCTCAACTGGGATCATGCTTCATTTTCTGCACTTAATTTCATGACCTGCTCAGGTAGTGATGTTCTGAAAGCAAGGGTGTAGTTCTGACCTCAAAAGAGATGAGGACATAACCGTGCAAACCAAAACAAACAAACAAACAACATAATGTTAAGAAATAATCCTATAGCCTGCATTTGTGTATTTATTTATTGTGCATTGCATAATAGTGGCAGTATAACCAAACCCACATTTGAAGTTGTATATAAACTGTTACATTAACACAAAATAATTACATGTTATTTATTTTAAAGGGACCTTTCTAATACATAATTTCTATCTCTAGTGTTTTCTATAACTCCAACACTTTAAATTTAAATACACATGTTGTTGAAGTGCTCTTTAAAGCTATAATTTGTGACTGCGACTTTTCTTTAGAGGCTGTATGTAGAACATTATGTAATATAAGACCTGGTTAATTCACCCCACTACAATCATGGTTTGCCACGGGGAAAAATTGACATTAATCCAGCTCTCTAAATATGTCAATAATATGCAGCCACAACGACCAGCAGCAATAAGACAGGGCAACATCTATGTGACCTGTAAGCTGAATTGCACATTTTAAAATTGGGGGAATAATATCCCTCCTCTTCACATTGGAAGTGAGAAACATTATTTAAATAATGGCCACATTTGTTGCTAAACACAGATGGTTATGAAAGCTCAAACCATATACTAGCTACTAACTGGCTGTACTGTAGCTGTTACTAACTTCTCCCACACTAATGTTCAAGACAGCTAATTATTTTATGCCTGGCAGTCGTCCCTAGCCTGCGGCCACCTTGGCTACACTTCACCTTCATTTCCCCTCGGTTACTAGACACAACGGGCTCTGAAAGTGGAGGATTTCACCCCTCTATTTTTGAGCCTCAGGCTGATGGGCCCTATTCACAACAAATAAGAGGATCAAACTGCACTGGGTGTGGGTGCAGTGCAGTCTCTGAGTACATGAGAAGGGAAAGGAGGACAGTGTCTATAAGCCTGTTTTCTCCCAAGTTGGGTACAATTTCTTAAGGCAGTTCAATTTGGTTTGACAATTTAGAGTGAAGTTAAAAATAGCAACCGATTCTTTCACCTCTTTTTTTATCTGATATATCCTGATGTGCTTGATTGTTTCTGTGATGGACGTGTGTGATCATGTGAGTGGGCTTTCTTTATTGTGTTAATGAGGGTTGCTGCAGTTACAGTATGTAGCAATTTAGAGGGACTGAAGCTTATCAGCCAATACACATCTCGTACTATTTTCAGCTTCAACCCGACCTTAATTCCCCTCATGCTGTTTATATTTTAACATGGAGTGACATTACTTCAACAAAAGCTCTGTGATACAAAACTGTTAGAATTTTTAAATTGCTTTGACAGTTATATCTGATAACAGTATGAATTGTCACATCCTTTATAATCTTATCTTAATCTTTGAAGTGTAATGCAATTAGCCATCCCTGATTAATCTCCTCACATTAGTAATTTCATCGTGGTTGAAAACAGCTTTTTTGTTTTGCAGGTATCAGGTAAAACGTGGGCATGACTGAGATCATTTTATCCCCCAATTTCACACAATTGCTGGAGCAGAATTAGCTAAAGCGTTCCTTTGTTGTTCTGTCAAGAAAGGAACAAAACAAAGAATCTGTTAAATTCTCCTGTGTACAAACACGGTGTGCTCTGGGGAACTAGCGGTGACCCACCAATTTGACTGATTGTATTAGTCTGAAAAATGAGGGACGGTGGAAGAGATGACACTGCTTCAGCTTTCATTAACTCAAAATCACTTTCCGCATAGAGTGAAACAGTGCACAAAGGTAATTAATTTCCTCAAGGACAATTATTTTAGTGCCTCGAGATAATGACAAGAACTCGTCAAAGTTCAATCTTGGTAGATACTGTAGGTGGTTTTGAAGGAAAATGATCCCCAAAGGCCCAATTTAGAGACGGTATTGCGCCATCTCTGGTGACAAAGTTAATTCACCGTGTAGCTTAGATGTATCCGTAAGAGACTCACTCTATTAGCAGTGTAGAATATTATACTGCGGAAAGAGCAATAACACTAGGATACTGTATATTGACCTTCCTCATAAGGAATGCAGTGCACAGGGAAATTAGGCCTACTTTTAACAAAATAAACGTCTTCATACAGTTCTTCAAAATACATGTTGTGGGTGTACAGAACAATACATTGGTAATTAAAAAAACAACAGTCTGGCATTTTAATACTTTATAATTGCTTGATTGAAAATCTAAATGTTATACATGCTATTATATATTACACACGCTTTTCAGTACTGCCTGAATGGAAAGCATGTATCAAATACGTCTTGAACAGTAACAAAAATATCTCATTGGTTTTAAGTAGATTTAGTCTTTAAGCCTGAAAGTTGAGACTCAAACACGCAACAGATGGGAGCATGTGCAGTAACGCTTAAGTGTGTGTACTATGCAAGACATTTTTAATGTCACTTAATTGAATTACATCTTTGTGTTTAAAATAGAAATGCTTTTACAATAATTGTTTACTGGCCAAGTCGCCAAGGTATTAGAAAAAGTTATTGTGTTTGAATTTATTTGGAATGTTGCCTTGCTTGTTTTTAATAAATGGGCTGCTAATAGTGCAATCACACAGTCACGCAAGACAGGGGGATAATGGAGGTTGTTTTTGGCTGTTGGGAGTCAGTGGGTCTTCAGTTCAATGCTGGTAGCTGGAAGGGTACCATGTTGCCTCTGGGGCACTGCAGAGGTGCCCTTGAGCAAGGCAGCCAACCTCCAAGTCTGCTCCTTTGGCGTACCCTGCGCTATGACCCCTGCTGAAAAATGTATCTGTGTAGTGGTATCTAGGAGGGATATATGAATAGATAATGTGCAACTGCCTCTTGGGAATTTACCTTGTAAGAAGTGCCTTGTGGTGATTGACGAATAAAGAATACATTATCAGTGTGTTAGGGTCTAGCATAAATCCTCATCTATCAGATCACCTACATGCTGTGCCGTCAGTTCTGCAACGCAGTGTAGAGTTAAGACTTCCTTTTCCCAAGAGAAAACAGATGTCCTTGTCCCGGAGTTGCAAGGCACAAATAATATGGCATCTCAAATGATTTGCCAAGGGCAGGCAATGTCCTATTTTAACTTCAAATCGCCTTCCGAATAAATAGAAATTTCAGTTGCCGTATTTTACATGCCTAAAGTTGTAGAGGCTTTCCTCATTAGAAAAGCAGCATTGGTTGATTTCAAATGCTTTTATTATTTAGTAATAATAGTAGTAAGGAAGTTAGGGTAGATGGTTAACTCTAGATTTCTTTCCCATTTATGAACCAAGCAGTCTGTAAATCACTTAATTAGAAACCTGTGTGAACAAGTGTTGTTAAGTTGGCATTGCTCACCTCCAAAGCTAAATCAAACTGCTGAATTGGAAGATGTTCACACCGTGTCGCTGACCTTTTCTTGGGAGTGAGAAGAGTGGGGAGTCACATTTATTTTATCTAGGTTCCTTTGACCGGGGAAATTACAACTGTAACTATTATTTGATCACCTTAATGTAAGAGAAGACAGTAACCTATGACAACATAACATTACCAGCTGACCATCATGCCTGAGCGGGACGGACTGTGAATCTCCTATGGTTCACAGTGAAATGCCCATGAAGCATTCACTCTCTTGCTTCCAGTCCTGTCACAGAGGCTGCTGTTGGGTGGCAGGAGTGATGAATGTGGGGACAGGCTGCTGAGAGCTGAGACTTGTTGGTTTTGACACAGAGCAAGAAAGGATTCAAACAAGCAGACGATGTAGGCTGGCCTGGTCACAGCCAACCAAACAATTTACATTCTTAGCTGTGTGTCATCTTCTGTGTGCAAGCAATGCCCGCTTCCTGACACATTTTTCGTACTGCTCTGCTGGTTAACTGGTTTCCTCTTTTTGATAGGCTGTCAATTTTAGCCTATTTGAAAGTGGTAATTATTGGAAGAGAAGAGGGAGCTCAATGAGACACCAGTCACAAAGGCCACTTCTTGCTTCCTCCTCTCCCTCGTATTTAATGACGCCAAAGCTGTGCCTTTTGGCTCCAACCTTCTCATATAATTTACCACCGTCCTTTATTTAAAAGGCAGCTCCCTCCTCGTTCACGCCATCATTCAGCAAGTCCTAAACTATCATCGCCTGTCTTATTAACACCGGAGGCCATCACAAATCATAGTTCTCTTTAAAAGATTTAGATGTTCTTTTATCATGCTCCTGCTGCTTCTTATGCTCTCTCCAACATCACACCATAGGGTTTGGAGGACTGACTCTGAATTGGAACCAGTTCCTAATATCTAAGGAGAAGTAAGGCTGCAGCCACACGAGGACGATAACGGTCGTATCTGCTACAGTTCTCTATCAGATAGACGGTTCGGCCACACGAGGCCGACATGGAAACGCATAAAACGATAACGATAACGGGTCCCAAGGTGGGTAGATCTGCAAACGAAACGCTCTTGGGGGGCAAACGGCTCCGTGTTTACGCCTATACGATCATTTCCTGATAACGATGACGCAATAGCCCCAGTGTTTCGAGCCAGGTCCCGGTATCTCGCAGGACAGTGCACCCAGCAGGAGCTTCCAGCTAGATTTGATCGATATGGACATCAATGGGAGTGAAGTCTAATCGGACAAGAGAGGAGACACGCAGCTCTGCATGATAACCTGCAGCTCCACCCGCTGTGATGCAGCGATGAGCGGAACAAAACACACACTTCAAGTTAGATCATCACCCTTAGCTATTTTAATTACCTCTCAAACTACCTAAACTAGTTATAAATATGTTTATTTTTACTGTCGGGTCACTCATTACTGGATCAGCCAGCTGCATGAAACCACGGATACTGACGGGCTGTCAGGAGATGGGGAGGAAAAGAGAGGCTCCGTCCTCCGTGTATTATTCTTATATTATTATATAGAGTCGTTATTCATTTGTTTTAAAGCTCAATAAATAACAAAGAAGACCTTTGACCGGCTCTTTTCTAATTTTGTCCGGAAGATTTTAACTTTAACGGACATGTTGACCGGTGAAACCCCACCTCTGCTGCTAAATCCAGCGCGGAGAATAAACAGAAGGGCAACCATGGCAACCATGCATGCGCGGGAAGTCTTCTTCGCTGCTTTTGGTGTATTCTGTGGCCGAAGTACAGCGCCACTTACAGGCCCGGCATATGTACTACAACGTCTCCAGCGCTTTCGAGCGGTCTCGTGCTGAAGTACAGCGCCACTTACAGGCCCGGCATATGTACTACAGCGTCTCCAGCGCTTTCGAGCGGTCTCGTGCCGAAGTACAGCACCACTTTCAGGCCCGGCATATGTACTACAGCGTCTCCAGTGCTTTCGAACGGTCTCATGTGAACGGACACATTTCTGGTGCCTGTTGCGTGTGGACGGAATAATTTTTTGATAACAATTTCGGTCCGTTTGCGTTATCGTCCTCGTGTGGCTCCAGCCTAAGACACAGGTTTTCTTCTGTTAATTTACTATTGAAAGTGAATTTTGACCAATGGGGAAGGAAGTATTTAGATTATTATCACACTATTATTAGAGCAGTTAGATGTTAGCTGATTGTGTTTAGGTTATAGCCTGCATACATGTTGTTGGGTTCAGTTTACTCTATAGCAATGCATTGTATTTCATATTCTCAATTTAGATTTTAAAATCTTAAAATAAAAAGTAACCAATTCATTCTAGTTTGGAAAGAAAATATATATTGTTTGGCGAATTGTAGTTAAGGGTTAAGTACATTACTACTACGTTTCCATATAAATCTGGTTACACACATGTCAACACACATTATATGTTATGTTGTTGTGAAAGAAAGTATTCTGCTTGCAGAGTAATCTGAAAATCATAATTGTTCAAATACAAACTGTTAAAGCACCACCTTTTACCTACAACCAGTTTCTCGATTCTCCATCCACATTTACAGCATTGATGACAAAGCAGGGTGATTCGTCTTCTGACTTATCATGTCATTTATCCCTGTAATCGGTCATTAACTCCAAGAGAGTGTTAAAGAAAATCAAGACTAATGTTAAACCACAGTGATGTATATGTAGCTAGATCTCTAATGTAGTTAACCACCGTATGTACTATACACTTAACCAGAAACAGGAACATAATGTAATTGAAGATAAATCCTGTACTGGTGTTGACAGTGTCACTGGAATTACAAATCATTGCTTGGCTTCAGGAGCCTGTTTAACATACAGCATTTGTTATTTCTATCATGTAGCTTCTCTACATCTCTAGCCACAACAAATTCAAAGTAAAAACTCTCTTATTAAAGTATTTCGGTGATTTGTCCTGTCACTGAAACATACCATTGTTCTTCCTCTATGGGGGGTTTAGCAGTGTTCATTTAATTTAGGGTACAGACAACAGACTTTAATGACAGCAGTTCTTCATGTGAGAAACAACAGCACATGCCTGGCTTCACAATAAACAAGAGTGTGAATCTTCCCGTTAACTGTGCTTGTGAGTACATAAACCTAAACTTGTACTTCTATTTCAATTGTACTTTCTTAGCTTTTTCACCTTAGTTGGGTATGTGATTAAATTCCGTCATTACGCTTTATTCGAAGCAAATCATCTTTCAAATAACTTACAAATCTGCAAAGCAAACTGGCATCGATATCCACTCATCCTTTATTTACAGAGCCAGATGGTAAGTTTGGACACTATCCGTATCTTCCAATACAACAGATGCTGCATTTTGAAATGTCTCTGTTTTGGGTGGCTGGCTGTGAGCCATTCTGTCTAAAAGCCCATTATCCAAGGCAAATAAGTGACCCCCCTCTGATGTTATCGCAGAGCATCAAGTACAGCCAGAGTTATTTCTTTGAGAATAGAGAATTGTCAGCTCTCTGCATGAAAGTCTTCCACACACTCAACCTTTCTCCCAGAGATTTCAGCAGAGATTCACTTAGCTGTCAGAAAACAATTGCTCTTTGTCAAAGGCATTGGCATGGTGCAAGTTTAATTTTAAAGATGTTTTAAATGAGCTGCCACTGTGTGATTGATGGGCTGTGTGAGACTTGCCTCCGTTCCTCCATCCTACAATAGAGGTCTTTAATTACGACCCCTTTGTATGGATGCTGTCAGCTCCAGTGTGATATGCATCATGTATGCGGGGGAGAATGGATTTTACCACCTGGTTGCCCGCTCCGTACAGTATCATTGAACACAATGTCATCAGTTGAAAATGCATTGTCATCAAAGAAGAGTGATTTTGCCTGTTTATCAAGGCCTTTGGTATTCATGTATTCACTCATCTGTTTGCTCCCACTTAGAGTTTAAAGTGAATTTGATTTTGATTGATGAACAATCATGCATGAACTGACCTACCATTTAATCAATATCTCTTTGTTATGCATTTTCCACACAAGCAATTAATGTAAAACTTGCTGAGCAACACAAGGAACTAAAATGTAAGCACTCGGAAAGCATACAGTACTTAGAAAACCTTCAGCTGTCAAAGTTCAGATCCTTTTTTCTTTTGTAGATATTTGTTTAGCCAGAGAGTGCCTTTATTGAAAATATAATGTTGAGAGTGGGAGAAAGAGGGGATGACATTGCCTGAAAAGTCCACCGATACCACTATGGGCTGCCAGCTCTTACCACCGAAGAATCCAGTGGCCCTAAAGTTCAGTTTATTTGTTATGACTTGTTTATGAAGTTAATACAAAAAAAGCAGCATATGTGTTTGTCCAGTAAATATAAGGCATAAATGATATTTTGTTATCCTCTTATATTGGTTCTTGCACACAGCAAACACAGAAAAATAAGAAAACCATTTGTGGGGTTCAGGAAACGTGTACTGACAGTCAAGTCTGTTCTTACCCATCTGAGTGTGTTGATGAATTGCTTTTTTCCATCAAGCATCTACACTCATTGAATTGTAAAGTTCACCACAATAGCCGAATACAACCAGATTTATTGAGGAGAGGCAACAAATACATTCATACATTTAAATGCATGCTACCACCTCAAGCTCATATCCAGGGAACTGAAAATAACATGTCAGGGTGTTCTCTGTAACTCCAAAAATAAAAAATAGTCTCAAAGGAACAAACCAGAACATGATCAGTGTTGGAGAGATTGTGGTCACATGTCTATTTGTCACCTAATGGACATATGACCACCATTTTTTGTGAGTGTCTTAATATTTTTCTTATTAAAAAATATGTTATATGTTGTAATATTTAACAATTCTGACATGCCACTTAAAATTCTGGCAAAACTGGAAATCCTTTTCTGATCTGAAATGGGTTCCCTTTTGTTTATTTGTTTTCAGTTCCAGGCCAACATAATGAATTCAAGCTTGATGTACTCACCTACCTGCTGCAAAAAGCTTAAAAGAAAGAAAGTGGTCATTTATTGTTGTTGATTTTTTGGTCGTATTTATTCTGGAATTGTCAATCCTAACCTAGAGTCTCAAAGTCCTGGATTCAGAGGAAGGTGAGAGATCCTGCAGTGCGTCACTTTCTTCCCCCCCAGTCTGATCTGGTTTGTTCCCTTGAGTGCATCATCTGGTAAAAAATGTCAGAGCTGAGACGGACCCAGTATCTGTTTGGGAGATCACAATGGTCTCTTCTCCTGGGGTCTTTCACATTCCTCTGCATTGCAGTTTTACACTTTTTTGGACGTCGAGATAATTTTTCCTTAGTTTTCTGAAAGGATATAATGCAATTTTACCCCCACTGTGTTCTCCTGTCATATGTTGTTCTTTTGTGAGGCAGTAAAGCCTCCGCTGATGCTTCATAGATCTTAGACACCTGAAGCTCTTTTTTGTTTCTTTCATCGATGCCTTGATGGTCCTCTTGATTATAAATGTGGATGTTCTCCACTGTCTAATGGGATGTGTTTCCTCCAGTGTCATTAGGATATGGTAATTCATGATAATTAGGTTTTGTTACCAAGCTTTCCATTAATGAACGATTGGGATTCATCAACATCAACATGGATGTGGTTGAAAACAGATGTTTCTAAAGGCTTAATGAATCAGGTCAGATTATTTAGTCAGGATGTTCGCATGTGTATAAACCATGTAGCATTTTATCAGAAAATGTGACTCTCTGTGTATCTACACTGTATTTTCTGGTGTACTTTCTAATATTGCTTTTTGAAATACAGACACTATATGCATTTAGTTAGGGTAACAGTAAGTGTGTCTAAGAAAATCACACGTGATTCTCAGAAAACCCCAATATTCAGTAAGGTATAATATGTACTGAAGTGGTTTATTATAATACTGTTGTGTTTTATAACTGTTATTTTTGTTATTTCTCCCTTTACCAATGTTTCTTTTGAATTTATTAATAAGACAGAGTTAAGTGATTATTTTTGTTCTGTCTTTTCCCACAAAATTGGTCGCTAAACTGAAAAACAAAAACATTTATGAAAATATTTTTGCTTTGACTGCAGCTTCATTTTGTGTCCAAGGGGAGAAAGAAACTTACGGCAGCCAGTAATGAGGAAGCCCACAATTGTGTTCTAGTTACAATTTCCTTTCATGCATCTTCATTATGTAATCCAAATCTCACGAGGGAGTGGGGGCCGAATTTTCAAAACATTGGCAACATATTTATGATAAATATGTTGCACCGTTTGTAAAAAAGGATATAATAACTTTAACGCATTTGATAATAACTGTTGCTGACCATGCACACTATTGTAACAACATTTCATTTTGGTTTTCGAAAAATATCCATAAATAGATGAAAGACAGAGCCAAAACATATTTAAGGACTGCTTGTCAACACTGTTCAGCGTAACAGACAGGGCAGAAGACAAAATTATCATAATTGGCTGAAGACACACAAACACACACATACACACACACACACACACACACACACACACACACACACACACACACACACACACACACTCATTTTGTTGTATCTTGTGCAGGTAATGAATATTTGCGAGAACTGAACAAAACAAACCTGCAGTGATTTCAAGTATTATTATTAGTGCTTGCATTAAATTGTGAATGACAATGAGATGGAAATGACCTGAGACTCTTTTAGTACCCGGTGCACACTGCTAACATTTTCTGGGGGTCTTTCAAAAAGGAATCACATAATAAAACATCCATCCTTTATATAAAGTGTGGCAGCACTGTGAAATAAAATCATGTCATTTATTTTTAAAGTTTTTCTGTAATATAAAACTAACTTTTATGAGTAAAAATCACTTTCTTTGTTAATTATATACAAATATATAGAAGATAGTGTTGCTGTTATATATCATCTCTACTTTCTATTTGTTAATCTTTGTGTGCAGAGAACCACTAAAATGAATGCCAGACTACATCAGAAATAAAAAGAAGCAGAAAGAAAAAAAAAAGATTGGTGCAAGATGGAAATATAATCATATTTGTATTGTAATATCCCTGTTACACACAAAACCGTTTGTTTTCAGTGTGTAAGGTTTTCAGCATCTCAAACATCAGGGGTAACATCTGATGATTCTTTACAATCAAATACTAAGGTATTTGCGTGATATGTTAATGACACTGACACTATTGCCCTCTCCACTTAAACATCAAGCTAAATCGGGGGAAGAAAATAGTAACCAATAGTAAACTAACGTTACTCCATTCATGTAGAATAATACACTGAACAAAGCAGTGAATGAAATGTGATTTCTTTGTGTTCAACCTGTAATGTGAGACGCTAACCGTGTCTGTAAGAGGATCTGCATCACAGGGTCAGGACTCAGGACTGTGGTGACGTGCTAGTCCAGCACAATTTACTGGTCAACCTTGAAGGTCACCGATAACGGCCCATCAATGTTGCTGACACCCTGATTTAAATAAAGAGAGAGAAGAGTGGTGTATTTCTATGATATAAATGTTTAAATGTTTTAATTGAACAAGACTGAAGCCTCCAGTGTGCTCAGTTGTGAGCTGTCTCATTTCCCCCTTGGCTGTAAGAATCAGCAGCAGTTACTGCAATCTGAAATCCTACTTTTCCCACAGTTCATAAGTACTCCAGTGGTGAGAAGCAGGATGCTCCACTTGTAAACTTGCAGTTCAAGTGTTTCAAAATGTTTTCCCACTTTGACATATTTGAGAATTATCCATGTGGCTGTCAACAAGCTGTAGAATATAGAGATTTAAAGAATATAGCAATTCAAGTTTGACTAATAAAAGCCCTTTTTGATTGTAGTGGCACATATTAGCCTGTGCAATTTTAGTAGAAATAAAGTGATTGTGTCTTCTTCACATATCAATATTTCAGGTATTTGTGAATCAGAATCTAGATTATGCAAGGAAAGATGTTTAATAATCTGATTTATATTCATTTTTTTATATGATGTTTTACATCTTCTGGCAATAAGACAGACCATGCAACGCCTCTCTGACTTCATTAAAATTGCAATCATTACCAGGCTATAAAATATAAGATGTTATAATATCCAGCTAAGCTTTGTACAATGATTACCCTCTGGACATTCATGACTGCTGGACCATTAATTGAAAATTGGTCTTAATTAACCGCACAAAAAATTAGAGATGCCATTGTTTGAGCCAATAAAATTAGTTTTCAAGCAATGTGAATTGAAATGAATGGGAGAGTAGGTCTTTTCTTTCTTCTTTGGATAAAGTGTTATTATCAGAGATACAGAAAGGTCACCTTTATTAATCATCATAATTATTTACAGTAATTAGGCCAGATATCAAAGGAGCACTTTGTAACTGCTCTCAGAGAAAATTGATTCTTCATGCTCGAAATGACTTCAAGGGTACTAACACGTTTTATATAATATATGCAGTTTGAAAATAACAAAGTCCGACCTCAATCACGAGTGGCAATAATGTGGTTGTTCACCAAATCACACATTTTATGTTGAATATTAAGCTTTGTATTTAATCTGCTTCCCTTGTAACAAATGTAAAGGTGGCTTGATGATGGATGATAAAAACAATGATTGTAAGATATATGTATACAACAGCTTTGTGTTAAAACTACGCAGAAGCCAACAGTAATGGACTCAAAATAACTAAGTAACTCACTACAATAAATCAATACAACCAAAAGTTTTAGAAAAAAGGGAAACCTGAATGCTACAAACTGTTTTTGAACAATGGTCAACACATTCAAGGTCAGACTGAGTTATTGTAAAATACAGCTTTATGTTTATTTAGAGACTGAAAGAAGGTGTAGTCTTCTTTGTTTTTTTACACAATGAACTTGCAGACTTTTAAAATGTAAGCTGGGTTTCGTGCATTGCCTAACACTTCATTCCAACATACATTTGGCCATTTCATTATTCTTAATGTTTAAGATGAGCCAAGTTAGCAAACTATTCCACAATTGTGCAATATGTATTTTGTATATATTTAAAATGTAGTTCAATAAGCCAACAAGGACATATTTAGCTAAATCTCTAACAGAGATAGCACAGACATTGGAGCCCTCTCTTTTTCTGCCATTTTCTTGCAACATCCATATTGCCTTATCCTATTTATTCTGATTTGTAGGATTTTCATTACTTAAGGGACGTGGATGATACATGTATTGTGTCAGTTAGCATACACCCATTTATCGACATGTTGCCAAGTATTAAGACCCTAAAGGCTGAATAGCTGAATGTTATCCAAGGTCAATAACTCTCACTGATAATACTTTGGAAAATATATATTTTGGCCAGCAGAGAGCAATTCCCTCTTCATGAGTTGGCAAGCTGTAATCTGAAGTTCTGAGAACATTATGTTTTCTAGTTGGAAGACATTGAACTCAGATAGAGACCCAACAGTTGTGCAAGAGAAGAATGGTGATCATTTCAGTGTACTCGCTTTTTCAGTTCAAGAAGTCTTGAATTCATATTATATAACCTTACACTTTGGGGAATGCTAGTTAAGCAGTAGACTTGTTTGTAAACACACACACACACACACACACGCACACACACACACACACACACACACACACACACACACACACACACACACACACACACACACACACACGCACACCTTCAATGATGCAACAAATACTAAAAGTGTTGCTCTTCACACTTTCAACAATGCCATTGTTATTGCATGCTCAAAAGTGGGGTGAAAGACATTCACAAATGGAAAGTGTTACTAGTTTCAAGAATCCTACAGCAAAGATCCCAAAAAAAAAAGATTTATTCTGTTGTTTCAGCAATTGACCAATGATTTCATTCAAAATGATTTGGATTGGAAAATCAATAACCACAATTCAATTACAAAGCCACAGCTGACTCAGCCAGAAATAAACCTAGAAATAATGTTGTCAGTCACTACTGGCTTGTACCTGCCTGCTTGTAAAATATTATCAAAGCCATAACTTTATTATGTTAAATGATCTAATTATATTCTATGACCACATTAGCTTCAGACTTTTGAAGAATTGTGTCTGATCTTTTCATAATGACCTCTCATTTAATTTTTTGGTGAGTCAAATAGTGTGTTTACAAATGTGTGAGCTCAGAATTTAATTCCCAGCACAATTTATCTCCAACCAGTCTTATATAACTGGTTAATTCCTTACATTAATTTATCATCTTACATCAACTATGCATACAGGAAATACTGTCCAAATATGTTTTTATTCAACCATTCAATACATATTGAGGTTTCACTTTAATTTGTCACAACATCTCAGATTGAATTCTAGTGTTCAGGAATGTATGTATGATTTGACTAATCTAACTTACACTCTACAACAGTAGTATGAATAATATTGTATTTCTTTGGTTTTGTAATGTGAATTATCCTGAGAGCTACTTGAGTGCTAACACAGATACTAAATTGAATGCTTAATACACACGGGCTTACGTGTCCTTGATTCGGGAAATGAAAAAGTCCCTGCAGGCTTTTAATATTTAACCAAATGTGGGTGTAATGGCAGGTCATTCAGTTGCAAAGAAACTAGACTGGGTGACTAGGGGCTGGTCTTATTCATTTTTAAGGTGTAAACATTCTGTGCTATTTTAATATATATAGAAAAAGGGATTGGCTAATCAAATTGAAAAAAGGGTCAAAGGCAGCGTTATAGCATGAACTGTAATTCCCTGCAGTGTTTGAAGTGGTGGGAAAACGAAACCTCTGGTTGTACATTAGCATGTAGAGCCAGAGGATATGCTTATGTACATTTCAGTTAGTTTCTCTGGCACTTGAGCTGGTGGTTTCGCACACGCTGCAGAACAGTGGATTATCATGCAGAGTTCACAGTTTGAGTCTTGAACCCAGCTGCAGTACCAGTGTTTTGTTATTCCACTTGACATGTAGTCGGAAGTTCATTTCAACATTGCCTTATCCCGTTAAAAAAGAAGACATTATGTCAAAATTAATGAATATCATTAAAGGAATCTCACGGTGAAGTCCGAGTAAACTGAATGAGGTCATGAGTTGTTGTATAAGTTATCCATACTTATTTTTACATATTCAAAATGTACCAGCATTATATGGTTTTGTTAAATGTGTGGTATAGTTGACAATTTGGAATTGTTTCATGATTGCATATATCTATCAACCACATCAGGGATGTTAAAATCAAAGAAAATGAATAATAAATGTAACTACTACTCTATTTGTGTTCCTTTCTTACTTCACTGGACCTCAAATGTACTTTTATTGAGTATTTAAAATGACCTCAACTCATCCTGAATCAATTATTAAATATGAAAAGAAATAGTCCTGAAATGTTAATCTTGACATTCTTGCAATCAAAGATTCTGCTGCATTTTTTATGATTTGAATCTGTCTAAAACTGATTCTTGTATTCCTTCAATATATACAGTTTAAGGCGCCGTCACTGTGAACGAAATAGGCTACATGTGAACTGATTCATGTTCATCATGGTTTAGTAATATTATCACAGCGGGATTATGTATTTGTAGATGTAGATATAAACCATGCAGTGTGTGACAGCTATCATTAACAATGCAAAGACAGACAGAATACCCAACAAGGAGAAGAGTCCCCGTATGGTTTGTTAGCAAGCAGGAAACGTAAAATGAAGGGAGGAGAAATATTTAGTATTTGTGCCTGAAAATGATATGATCTTCCCAACCTTTACCCCTGTGCACTGAGACACATGGGATCCTGTGTGTTCGATTCAGTGAAACTGCAGTCGTGTTAAGTTACTGCTGATGAAAACGCAACATTTCCTGATTTTGCAGCTTCATAAAATAAGCTTTTAAGATAACAAATTAACAGGGAACCTTAATTGTGGATAATTTATTGGACATTAAAAGTGTTTTTTTTACCTCTGTAAAGCCAATCCTTGACCATCAGTCACAACAATCTATCAGCCCGCTGCTTTTAACCATCATTGACTTGAGACAGGACCATCATCTGTTAAACCCCCACCTCAAGCACGTTGCCTGTTAAATGAAGATTCCAAACCGAGGTAGGCCAAGCAAGCAGAATTGTAGAAAAGGGCTTTAGTGGCCTTTTTTTCTAAAAAGGGGGAGAAATGTCATGTTCAAAATGTTGGTAAGCTCTACAGTCTGATGTTCGACATTCAGTAGCCTACCACAGAGGTTGGCAGTCAACAGAACTGAAATATCAGTTCATCTTTAAGGAAAGTTCGAAGACATTTGTTATAAAGTTTTCTTTTTTAATGACGTTACACAAGGTGTGGGCTGAATCAATAATTAAGTATAATAGGTCTGCTTGTCACACGGTGAATTATGGTATGTTACGTTTCACATACTCTTCTGACAATACAAAGCCATTGAAGTATTTTTCAAACACAACATTCAAAAATAGGCTCATAGGCCAACTACCTTGGTGGACAGATAAATTGTTTCCGGGAGGAACTGATGCATCTGGCAATAACGGTGGGTGCTCAGAATGATAAGGTATGGTGTCTATGCCTAGAAATTATGAATATATTGTTACAGTATGCAAGCAGAACCTTTACATTAATCATTCATGATTCTTGTGGCCCATTACTTCTCCTATTAAATTATTAATGCTTTGGACCAACTTTTTTCACATAATCAAGTACTTATTGTTGGCTGCTATAGATTGCTTCTATATATGCAAAGAGAGCCATAAAATGAGACATAAAAGTACAACAACAGACACTTCATTACATTAAACCAGGCTTTTGTGCTTTGAAAGCCTATTATCTGGTTTATATTGCAGGACATACTGTAAATATCAGCACATTGACCCAGCTGTTTGTCTTCTCTACCCCTCCCTTATATCCCCAAATCATCCATCCATAGAGTTTTTCTTGGAGCTGCTGGACAATTCTGAGAAGTCTCTCAACAGTATGTTCACACGGACGTACGGGAAGTTGTACATGCAGAACTCTGAGGTGTTCCAGGATCTGTTCACTGAGCTCAAGCGCTACTACACGGGGGGCAACGTCAACCTGGAGGAGATGCTCAATGACTTCTGGTCCAGGCTGCTGGAGCGCATGTTCCAGTTACTCAACTCCCAGTACCACTTCACAGACGACTACCTGGAGTGCGTCAGTAAATACACAGATCAGCTGAAGCCCTTTGGAGATGTGCCCAGGAGGCTGAAGGCCCAGGTCACCAGGGCCTTCATCGCTGCACGGACATTTGTCCAGGGGCTAATGGTGGGCCGGGAGGTTGCCAACAGGGTCGCCAAGGTGAGTTACATTTTATTTTCCTAGCTGTTTGTTGTGTGGCTTTGTGATCCGGTGCTGTTGGGCAGTGTTGTATTTTCAGATGTTGTATACAGTTCTGCAAATAGCTTTTAAGAAGATCTGTCTCTTCTATAACGTGATTGTTTTTAAAGATTTAAATCATTCTATTCCTTCCTTGGTGTTTTTTCTAATTGAGAAATATGGTTTTTGGATTTAAACATTCATATAATGCTCTTTTCTTCTGTACTGTATCAAAGTATGGGCACAGTACCAATGGTATATCCACCTTCAACTTTTTATTCATCTGCATTATTCATACTTTCATTGTTTGAAATCTCTTCACTGGACTTTTCCTGGATTGGATTAGTTGCATCTGAATGATTTAATAAAAGCCCAGAATTATATAAACAATATGTTGGTTCCATATGAGGATTTTTTTGAAGATGCACTTGATCTCTGGTTATGAGTTACAGAACCAGATTGTTTTTCACAGTACACAGTGTCTAGTAGGCTCATTTCAGAAGAAGCAACCGCAGAGAGTAAAGCTTTGCAAAAGAGTGAAGATTAAAGCATATATCCCCCGAGATTGGTAATGCGGTTTTGTTTGCTGTTTTTCTATTTGCTATTCTCATTGTGTTACTTTTTGGACATTGCTTTTTAGGAAATCTAGTGACATTTTTAATGGTGACAAATAAATAAGGCAATATAAAATGTTTTTTCTTTCCTGTTGCTCATAGTTTGTTTTGAGAAATTGGTTGATTTGATTCTGAAAATATATGTTTTTAGAGCATTATCAAACACTGCAGATTAGAAATGTGTTTTCCAAGGCTTAGCGGATATGTTTTCTAATTCCATGTTAAACACAGTAAGTTACGCAACAGTTTTTCATCGACGTCTAAACTGTAAAAATTATATAACCAAAGCTGTTTACTTTTGGTTGTGCAATGCATTGCTCAGCTTTATGAAATAGATGCAAGAACTGGCAAACATGATAAAACTGGTAGGCAGACTTATTTATGGCCAAATTTCATCATCAAAAATATATACAACATGAATGTTTTATACAGATTGGGTTTCCTGGGACACTGAGCAAAAATAAGGGATGGATTTTTAAGTTATGATATCATAACTTTGATATATGAACACAAATATTTGTTGCATGAGAAAAAATATAGTTGTAATTAATCTACTGTATATCAACAATGATTTGTCCTTATTCATTCACTTGGTGATTATATTGCAGTAGACCAATTGATATCCTATGAAATGTGAGATTCCTTATCTCAGTTTCTCAGACTCTATGGTAATGTTTTACAAAATGTCTTGTTTGATCTGAGCAATAGTCTAAAACCCAATGTTATTTTATTTACATGATTATATACTTTAACTATTGATTCATCAAAATATTTGCTAATTATTTGATCAGCAGTTCAATCAACAATACAGAGAATATTAACACTTTTTCCGTCAACAATTTCTGTAACTTGTACTTTTGAGACCCTTTCCAAAATGATCTTTTAAAAATAATGGCCTTACTACACCAGAAGTAAAGTGTTGAATTTAGTGTTGAAACTGTAGAAATAATTGTATGTGTCAACAACACATGAATTGAAATGGAATTATGTTAGCGCAATTTAACGCACAAGGACAGGCTACATTCAAATACATAATTTAGTTTTTCTCTCGTCCCTAGACCGGACATTTAGCCATTTCCAACTTTGATTGTGTCTGAAATTGAACCATCAGCTTGATATACTATCAGCCTCCTGCCACCCACTGTCCTCACACAATTCTGGATCATTGTTGGAATTTACGTCATGATGCCATATACTTCCCGCCGAACACTGCTGCGGTATATCATCACTGAAGAGTCAATCATATTCAATTGGTTTGTTATTGTCTTGCCACTGAGCTTGCCGTCCACTGTCCCTCAGTGGCATTTCAGCCATTTCCGATAAAGATTTAAAATTAGCACCTCTATACATCTGTCCTCGGCTTTCAAATGCAACCTCACTCTGGATCAAATCGAATATTCCTTGCTTCCTCATCAATTATGAAGTGGAGCCAGGAAACGCTGTGGTGTTGTTGAAGGCTGTCAGGATAGTGAACCACCATAGAACTGAAGGTGAAGAGTTGCTTGACATGACAAATCACCTTGACCTAAGAATCACCCTGCATTCTTGCTGCTTTCAGCGACAGAAAGCCACTTGCATCTCCCTCAAAACAGCCTTAGAGTACAAACCAATTTCTCACTTCTTAGGTGTAAACACACAGCTCTATATAAAGCACTTTCTGTTCAATTTTACATCCAATAACAACTGAGATGTATGTACTTTTTGCTGGAACGCTACATTTGTGCAGTGTTATAGCTGCAATTACTCTGGAAATCACTTTTTTGCAGTTTTTTTTAGAAATCATATCATCATCAATCATCAAGAGCAAATAGTAGTTAGATTTGTGTTAAAATATACTATTACTCCACTTCAAGTTAAAGTCCAGCCATTTGAAAACAAAAGTATTTACAGGTAATTTTTATCAATGGTAAAAGGACTAAATATGCAAAATGTATGTTCTCCCTATAGACAACTACTTCTCCAGCCCCAAGTTGTCAAATGTGAGGCTTTTCTCTGATTTAAATCCTTTCATAGAAAATGAGTGTGGACTGTTGGTTGGACAAAACAGTAGAATTGAGGCATCACATTGACATCTGTATTAAAATGTAAAATATTTTATAAATATTATTGCTGGATTAATAACTGTTAATGGATTTTGGATCAATCTCATCACACATTTTTTCTAGTATTGAAGAAGGCCCAGGAGTCATGAAATAAAAACAACCTGAGGGAAAGCCTGAAGGGAATTTCCTCATATTTGGTACAATGGTCCACTTGGACAGATAAACTGGCCATAACTCAATAATTAATATGCTAATTATAATTTCACAGAATAGGATAACATAATGATGTGATAACATTTTGGAAAGTAATGAATGTAAACTCCAACTTGACTGGTTGGTAAAGGCATTCAAAACCTCGAGACGATAATTCTAGTATTTTTTGGCACTTAAAGGACTTCTTATCCATGTCCACTTAGAAGAGTGGAGATTGAGATTGAAAGATTCTTTTTGACCTTGGATCACCTGACCTTCTTTTTTGACCTTCTACTGCTGCCAATTTTCTGAACAATTATATTTTATCTCATTAATTATACATAAGGCACCTTTGGGGTCTGCATCAATCAAAAATATTCTCAGTTTCTTTTCCCCTTTCACCATAACCATTTTAACGGAAAGGTACATCTTCAAAACTACAACATCCATTTCATTATTTTAATTTAGGAAGTTAAATGTCCACATGTCAAATGTCCTTGGGCAAGATACTGAACCTCAATGTGCTCCCAATTCCACAACCATCAGTGTGTGAGAGTGCCTGAATGAGCATTAGACTAGATCCTGATGAGCAGTTTGGTCCCCTAGTATGACAACCCCACCATCAGTGAAAGAATGTGTGTGTGAATTGGAAAATGTTGGCATGTCAGTGGTGGGAAAACTAGAAAGGAACTATAGACATGAACGTTTCTTTAATATTTACTAACCAATGAGAAAAGGTATAACAAGGTGCATAAAATATGATCTTTTACCCACCATTTATATAACAAATTCATAATGTACATCGCCCATGGTGAGTGGCTCTAACAAGGTACCGTCAAGGCTCTTACTCAAATATCCAAATCAGCCGTGAAATCCAGAGATTTTCAAATGACAAAATGTGCCTTTATATTAATGTTTAAACCATCTGTCTGTTCAATTTTCCATGTTACTTTTAAACAGGATGGTGCACTGAGGATGATGAGCCATACATAATTACTGCTAACAGACGGCTCTGCATGCAGTCAAGTCGGAACAGGAGAGATATCATTCCATAAAATGAGATTTAACTCGACTTGCACTGAACAGTTTCCCGCACCCCAATCCTGGATTAAGAGCCAAATCTCTTTGGATTACAGTTTATGATGACCATTAAGAGTTTTATCCTGGGGGTACTTAAAACACAGTCCAACCACATTAAGACCTGCTCAGAGAAGATTGCAGGGATTTGGACCTTTTGAAAGGTTTTGAGTTCAGGCATTTGGAGCACTTATATCTGACGCTGCATGTTCACAGGAAGCCAGACTGGTCCATGATGCATATTTAGTTCTGATGTTGTAAGTATGTAAGGTATTTTGTACTGAGGGATTTGTTTTCTTGATGGCTTACACTGTCATGTTGATCTCATTATACACTCATGTCCTACCATGAACTGTCAGATAATTTGACATTAAGCTTCACGGCAGTTTCTAATCTTTACACAACATATACCTTAGATTACTGCTCTGCCGGAAATAGTCTATTCTAACATTTGATAAATACCACAACCAATGTGGTTTTCATCGTTTGTTTTCTTTGCTGTTTAATGTATTCAAAGCCATATGGCATTTTAACGCACTTACTGTCAAAGCAAATCAGTAAAACGCATTCAACACTTAATAATAAATGCTCAGACAGCAGTGTCACACAAAGTCGGTACTTTGCATTTTTTAACAAAACTAGTTTGAAAGCTAGTAAATGGTTTGATCGCATTTGTTCGATGGCCAAACTGCCAAACACGAGGCTTTCAATTCGTAGTACTTCAAACAAAAGGAGACTTAACGCTGATTACCTCCACTTCTTATTACAGTTTATCATTAACACCCTACAATTATAGTTTTCAAACAATATATATAATCAAATCAAATCACTGTATATATAAAGTTTCAAACACATTCACAGATACAATCAGGAAAACATATATATACATTAAATTAGAGTAGTGGCATTTAAGATTGCAATATATATTCTCTCTGTGGGCGGCGGTGAATGTACCGAGAAATGGATCAGATGAGTGAAAGCAGAATGCAAAGAGGTGACCGGTGGAAACACTGTCACACTTATTCATTATGGCAACGGCCAGTGGGTTAACCTGATCACTCACGGAGAACATTTACTACGAACTGGGACTAAAGTGATGAAACGCCTAAAGATGGCTTACATTGCATAATTTTATATATTCACTTTTGTGGTACTAAACTCTGCCAAAAAGCTAGTAACTGCATGAGTATTGTATGAACAAATAGCTGTGTCTCAATTCCATTATACATGCCAAGTGTATGTAGTATACTGTATACTAATGTACTGAATCAGTAGACTCTCTTTTCTGTTTTCAAAAATCAAAAACTGTAACCTTGAATTACAAACTTTAGCCATAGAAAGCAAAATGTTTCTTTTGGTGATGTATTATTATAGATTCTGCAGATGTCCCACCACTGCCTGCAGTTTATCTTAATTGTACTGCAGCTGTGAACAGCTTCCTTTGTGCAATACATTGTGGCAGACAATAGGGTTAATTTAAAAGCACTTTTCACACATTTTTCATTTTACTCTGCACTTAAAGGTGGGGTAGGTAAGTTTGAGAAACCGGCTCGAGATACACTTTTTGTTATATTCCATGGAATGCTCTTAACATCCCGATAGTAATGAATATCTTAAGTGCTTTGACAAAAAATCCATAAAAAAAATGTCATCTTTGGAAGCCGTAATACTGTAAAAAGCACGACCAATCATTTTAGCCGGCCCGGCTAAAATAATTGGATGGCCTACCTGCCTGTCAGCCTTCCATCTGTGCACAAACTTATCTCGTGCCCTCATTGGTCATGTGCGCGTTCGTGTGTATTGGAGGAGGAGCTCTGTAAGGAAGTGGCAGATTTTCTCCGGTTGTGTATTTTCAAATTCTACCGATCTCGAGCCGGTTTCTCAAACTTACCTACCCCACCTTTAAATGAAAGGAAATAGTGTTTCAAATGTATTTTTGCTAAAATAATATAATAGAAAAATATACATAATATATAACAAGAGGTAGCAGTTCAATCGTTATACTGTAGTGGTCACATTCAGCCAATAATTTATGGGTTGTGTTTTTTTGCTGTCAGCTGTCAAGTCATCATATTTTGTTAAAATAACTGTTCAAACATAGCTGGTATACCATACTCAAAAGGATAAAGCACATTATCATGAGTTATTTTTCCTTTGGATTCTTATGACATACAGTGCAGCTGCAAAAATACGTTTGATTAATCCATCGCCATAAAAACAATTAAATGGAAGTATTGGATTAATCATTTAAGTCATTTTCTGAGCAAGGATTCCAAACCGTCTCTGGTTTCCATCAGAGTAAAGATTTGCTGCACTCCGTTAAATCCTTGTTAACTGAATAGTTGTGGGTTTTGGATTGTTTGTCGATAATGTCTTTTATGTTCTTGCACTATAGAAAGTCTAATGATTAGGTGACTCAGATCATATGGATGAAAAATAAACAACGACATTAATAGATTATTCGTTAGCTGAGTAAAATGAAATAAAGAAAATTAACAATAAATACAAATCCACTTAATGAATTGCTCATACTGTAAACAATGCTCTTTGAGACCGCAATGCAATGCCAAAGGAACTGGTTGCGGTATTTTTGTATGTACAAATCCTATCACTCGTTAAAGAGTACTAATTTCTTCATTTAATCAAAGAACTGAGAATATAAAGTGTCGTTTACATGGGCTCTAGTAGAGTCTCATATTTAAGTTTCTGTATTTGTGGTGAGTATTACAGAAAGTAGACTAAAAATGTTGGACAGCAGACTGCTCAGGGCTGATTAAGTGACCTCCTCTGACCGAGAGTATGGTTCACCCATGTTTCTCAGCTGAGGCCCACTTCTAGAGATGCACCAGGCAAACTTGTCTGTCTCTCTTTCTCTCTCCCTGTCTTTGTCTGTCTCCTACTCGCTGGCTCACAGCTCACACAGCTTGCTGTGGATAAGGCCTCAGCCACAGTGCTGTGACGGCAGATGGCAACTGGCTCAAAAACGTTGGCACGTCATCGGGAAATGTGCTGCACCAAAGATGTCCTTTTTAATTAAAAGATTTTGATCTGTGGTGAACTGTAGAATGTTGGAAAAATGAGAGACAGCATGTGGTCGGAAATACAAGGGCATGATCTGAAAGGATAATAAATAAATATATTGTATACATACATCTCTCTAAGTATATATGGTTTTTAAATTCATACTGAAAAATCCAACAGATGCAGACGCAGTCAGCCTGATACTGAGTGGGAGGACTCTTAGAACAAAATACAAGAGGACGGCAAAATGGTAAAAGATTTAAGAAAATATCCATCAAATTCTAAGATGTTCAAGAAAATATGTGTCTTATCCAACAAGGAGTGAAAATATGTCACATCAGTTGACTGTGCCAACCCGGATCACGTCTTATGACTACTTTTTTGCACCTTGACTTAAAGTATATGGCACCACATCTTTATTTAACAAGCACTTAGAGTAGGTTGTCAGCACCGGTGTTGTGACATTTGTTCTGAGGTCTTTTGGCAGCCGCATGAGACCTGGTTACCCCTGACATTCAGGCTGGGCTGCAGACCTTCAGAGTCAGATGGACACAGGGTGAGTGCTCTGCTTGAATATACAGTAGTGTACTATATGCAGGACTTGTACCCACCAGAGATGCAGAGAGGCTCACGGTACGTTATGCCTAGTCATCGAGCGGCCTGGTCTTGGCTTTTAACATGTTTGCACTTGTCTTGGTAAATTAAAGAAACAGTCCCAACTGCTCCTCCAGACATGCCACATAGCATGGTACATGTCAGGGTAGATCAACGGTCACAGGCCGCCAAGTAGTACAGTGTTGTTTTATGGAGGCACAGCTGCTCACATGTGGATTATGTTGCCAGTCTCAGACATTCATTGATTTGACAGCAAGTGATTTTTAGTGCGGTCTCTCTGGAATAGTTTTTGGCTCCATCTTACATCCAGCATGGTGAGTGGAGGGAGACTTTAAAGTTTAGCACAGAAAGGAGATGCAAAGTAGACTGTGTTTTATTATCAATGACAACCTAAATGCATTCATACACTCTCATATTGTATGCAGTTCTTCATCTTTTTATGACACCGTGCAGTGTATCCCCGAGAAATACATTAAATGCGGCATTTTTTAGAAGTTAAACTTGCTAGAGGTGGCAGGTATATGGAACATCCGTGGCTATGTTTAGGCAGCTAAATTACTTGGTTAAGGTTAGATTATCTTCATGTTTGAAAGAAAGCAGTGTGAGAACAATGTTTGCAAGCCTTTGTAGCAGAGATGGTTCTTCACAAAAATGATTCCTGTAATCCCAGATCCTATTTGCCCATAGTTTGTTTTTCCTGACAGTATAATAACTTAACTGTTAGAATATATACATAAAACCCATGATCTATTTATATATTTATTTCGGTTCATCCTGGTCATAGCCTTTGTCTGAACCTGTCCTTCATTATCAATCTGGGATACAGTGCATTGTTGCATATAAGAAGATGTTCCATTGTACAGTATGTGTATGCTGTCTGTGATACCAGCAATACTGACAGTCATGCCTGTTGGAGCCCCAATAATGTCTTTACCTTTGAAAAGTCTCCGACTTCAATGTTGCACTTGGTTTAAACTTTAACAGGGCAAAATATGTTATTAACTTATCTCATGTGCAAGTTAAATATTATTGTAGGCACTAAAGGCATCTCCGAGTTAATTGCAATGTGAAACTATGATCTAGAACTCTGGCCTCACAAAAGTGATAAGAAGCAATTGTGTTTCATGAGTTTCTTCAAAGACACAGTATTATATTAAGCAAATTCAGACACACCATAAAACGTATTTTACTACATTACAGTTGAATATGATGAAAGTAGATATTTAAACCTAAGTATGCATTGTCATATTTCTGTCTCATCATCACTCCAATTTGCTCTTTTTGTTTTATGATTAAATTAGCTTCTGTCGGTGCAGCAGAAGGCTGGTGTATGCAGGTCTACTGTTCCCTTCTGTGAGCATATGCCAGCTAATGTTATGAATTTTCTCTAACCTAAGGAAGTAATTTCCTTGTTTTATTGCTACACCCTTTAATGTAAACCTTTTAGTTATAGGAAGAAATAAGTGAAGTTTTGACACAGATGTTTGGTGTGACCAGGCACATGTTTCTCTTGGTAGCAGATGGCAGTCTGATTTGCTCTGTGACAGATCACTCATATTGCCATTGACGCTAATGGCTGTGGAATTGAGTGGGGACACTGGGGCTCCAATGCAGTCTTACATCCATGTCCAATCAGTGCAAAGCATCTCAGCCTGTCACAATAATTATGACAGAACTATTGAGACATGCTTTTTTTGCGACAGTCTCACTGTCCCACTAGTGTTCCCCTTGATTGGCCTTGGTGGCTCGCAAAGTCATTGTCATTTCTCACAACTTCATTACTTTGTGGCACAAAGCAATTTCCATCGTCTGTGCTCTTCCCACTCTGATACTCCTAAAGGGAGTTCACACCATATGTGCATGACAACACCCTGTTGGATAGACAAGGTGTTGTCTTCCAAGTGTCTTTCAGAGCTATCTCTCATTATTATGGCAGTATGCCGCCATGTCCTTTGTTTTATGATTTAGTTATCTTGGGTATGTCTCAATGCTGTTAGTGAAATCAGGTGAGGGTATTGGCCCCCGACTGTGGCCTTTTTTAAAATGAAATGAGAAGCAGCTGGCCTTATTATTGCTAAGGCCCATTGCATTTATAATCTCACATTTTCAATCCTCAATAAAGTTAATGCTCACATCAGGAGTCTGGCTGAAATGCTGACTGCATCTTAAGTTGCTCTTTTATAGCTGCATGCTAATGAGTAGCCAATGTTAATTTCTCCCCTTTTCTCGTTTGTGGGAAGATTTTTTCTTTACAAAACACAACAATTATTTATTTTTTATATTTAATCTTTATTTAATCAGGCAGTCTTCTTGATAAAGATATATTTTGCAGAAAGTGATCAGCTAATGATGAACACAAAAGATCAGCAACATATATAAAAAGTGAAAACAGTTTGTAGGATGATACTTATACTACTTGATACTTCTACTTCACCACAGAGCAGAGAGATATTGTAATGTTGACTCAAATACATTTGTTTGACAGATGAGTTAACAGATCAAGATTTTACATAGATAATCTGAAATGCCGGGTTACGTATTGTAACCCTTGTTATATGAACACAGGCGGAGCCCTCTACTGGACTCTATGGGTACTACCTTATCATGCAAGCATTCACCTACTGAGATTTCTATAGACGTAGCCGGCCCCGAGGCAGGCCTACCTGAATGCGTACGCATCTCACTTCCGTATAAAAGGAGGCCCCGCCTCCTGACCATCATCCTACACCACTCTTCAGCAAGCGGTATAGGACAGACAGTGCCCCAGGGTAGAGGGCTCCGCCTGTGTTAATATAACAAGGGTTACAATACGTAACCCGGCGTTATATCTCTCACAGGCTCCGCCCTCTACTGGACTCTATGGGTACAGTGGGCGGAGCCCCGATGTATGCACGTACTGTCGTCCAACACACCGCTCCACCTCACTGTCCCTGACCGGCTTTAGCAGCCGCTGCGCCTCACTCACCTCTCCCTCGGTTGTAACCGTGGAGAAGTCCGGGCTGCGGCCGATAGAGCACACCCTGACACGCTTGCCTCGCAAAAAAGTGTGCTCGAAAAACAGTGCTGAGGGCTCCCCTGCGTCTGCCTTTAGGCAGAGAGAGAAAGTCCGCAGCCCTGTATGGGTTCACTATGCACTCTCTCTCCTGAGTCCCTAAAGAGCACGGGGAGAGCGCAAGTGCCCCCTATGTCCCCACACTCAAACATTGACCCCGTGCAGAGTGTGTATAGACTATAGTATGGAGGACTCCTGCCCCCAGGCAGGCGAGGGGAGCCCTCCAGCCCTGTAAGGGCCCAGAACACCTTACATCACCCCGCGACCCTCTAGGGGTCCGGAGAAATGTAAGGGCATTTACGCCCGGGGAGAGGGTCAGATGCCCACTGACCCACAGCCCCCCCCCCCCTCCTCACCAGTCCTGTGTTGCCTCAGCAAGCACAGACGTTGAGAAAGAGCCAGACATCTCCAAGAGATAAAACGTTATGAAGGGGCCTGGCATTGACCAAGACGCCGCCGTGCATATATCCTCCACACTCACACCGTTGAATAAAGCTGTTGATGCAGCCACAGCTCGTGTGGAGTGCGCACGGACCCGGGGCAGAGGTTTTTTTCCCTCCGCCCAACCAGATGATCGCGGCAACAGATGGGCCGCCAGGCTCTCATCGAGGGTGGGCACGCCAGGACACACCGTGTCTGATCGGCCCTGCACCCTGATAATGCCCGACATGGATGCTATGGAGGCCTTCGCCTTCAATGGACGCCGCCATGTCGCCTCCACACACTGCCAGATGTCTGCTAACGGGGGCGAGATGAAGGCCGGCTGCGCCGGAAGCACCGGGCCGTAAAACCCCTGCCTAAGGCGGCTTATAGGCCTCGGTGGCAGCGGTGGGGGGAGCGGTAGGCCTACACGCTCTGCCGCCTGGGTCATCACCGCTGGGAAGTCCAGTCGCGCAGACCTGAGTGCTGGGCCCTCCTGGCCATCGGAACCGGGGGTGTCGGACAAGGAGATGTCGGACAAGGAGATGTCGTCATCTTCCCCCTCCGCGAAGTCGACCACGCGGTCCCTCGGCAGAGTGAACTCAAATGGCACGTCCTCCAGATCGTCCATTTCTACCACCTCGAGGTCCGGATCATCTACCTCCACGTGCGCCTGCGGGCCGAGCTTCCTCCAGAAGGGCTCCGCACCATGCCGGCGATTCAACAGCGGGATCGAGCGACAGGCAACGCAGGCCGGTGTCTGGCCCGTTCCCTGCTCGGCATGGTCCTGCCGCAGGCACTGGAAACACTGGCGGTGCAGATCCGCTCCCGCAATCAGGCCAGGGCACGACGGGCAGTTTCGATGCTCCAGGAGTGGCTCCATTTCGATAATTCTCTTACTTTTCGCTTTCCTTTCTCCTTAAAACGTCTCAGACTCAGTGCTAGTATCACCTCCGCTCGCTGAAGAGTAAAGGATGTTGGTCAGGAGGCGGGGCCTCCTTTTATACGGAAGTGAGATGCGCACGCATTCAGGTAGGCCTGCCCCGGGGTCGGCTACGTCTATAGAAATCTCAGTAGGTGAATGCTTGCATGATAAGGTAGTACCCATAGAGTCCAGTAGAGGGCGGAGCCTGTGAGAGATATAACATAATTCCTTTATTTGTCCTCAACAGGAACATGTACATTATTACAACAGCAGATAGTGCAGATAAAGTGAGGAGAACAGACTTACAAATTTAAAAATAACTTAGTATGCACATGTTATTAATAATAAAAGAACACAATAAGTAAAAAAACAAATAGCACCATGGTAAAACAGTAGCAGTATATCTGTTTTAAAGAAAATGACTGTATAAAACTAAAGAGCTGGTTCTGTAAATATATGAAAAAGCTTTTAAAAGATGATGCTTTTACAAAAATAAAAAGCTACAACAATGCAAACCTAATAACAACATTTATGTTTAATATAGTAGTTATTTATCCGCATTATGAGGAACATTTAAACTCTTAAGTATATTAAGCTAATCATACTTAGGTTATTTTCATTATAGGACTTTAGAAAGGGAGTACTTATATTGAAGGAATCCTTCCTGCACTACTTGAAAACTCAAAGCAACCGGCACACAAACACATGCTCTCCATGTGGTGTTATCATAGCACTTAAACATCAGATGAGTAGATTAGTTTAATCTCACTCTGGATCTGAGGCATTTTGCGCGCCAGTCCCACACTCAGCCAGCTGTGAAATATTTCATCCACTCCACTGTAAATAAGTACTAACAAGATTATCAGATTACCCTTCATCCAGGGCATACAGCGACGGCTGGATACAGTCACTGCAATGATGTAAAAGTTCCCTGTAAGATAATTGCGTTAGGAAGTACAATTTGAATGCACATTTTTCTCAAGCCTCACAAGGCTGAAGGCAGCTTAAAACATTTTTCCTATGTGCAGTATGAAATACTTTTTTTTGGTGGCCACTAAAAAGCCACACTGAATGTTAAGAGACAGAACGGATTTATAGTAAAAAAAGACTCTCCCAGTGTTTGTCTTTTAAATATTCTATCCAACGCAGGACATTTGTAATGGTGTGCTGATGTAGAGTAGATGTAACAGTATACTATCAATTCATTAGGCTCTTCTATAATGCTGCAATCATTTATACTATAGCAGTGGAACTGTGAATTTATTATATGAATAAATTCCAAAGTCATCCTGTGGACTAGGTTTTGTTTTACGATAGAGGTTTAAACTGGATTTAATGTCCTTCACTAGGTACAGTCACTGTGTGCGGCTGAACCAAAAGAGGAAACAAAAGGGACAAACTCTTCCTCTCTTCTTTACCTGTCTCTATAACAAATATATGTATATGCAAATTAGCCTGTGAAATAAAATGAACCAAATAGCTTGATAGGAAAATGTTATATCTAATCCGCGGGTTTTGAGTCATTGAGGGAAAGCGATTGCCGGAGATTCATGGGGATGCGGGTGGAAGGTGAAGTGCAATCTAAAAACTGTCTTGTCCTCAGCTGTGTTACAGTACCCTGGTGAATTGCATGTAGCAGTCAGATTTAACTCATGGATTTTTTATGTAAGATAGATTTTGTCAATACAAACGGCAAAGTACAGACAAAAAATTATCAGGCTGAAAAGCAAGCGATGTAAATCAGTTAAATAATTCATGAAAGGGCAAAACTTAATTTTGCTAACAAAATATCAGATGCATTTGAAGAAAGAAAAAAAAGATCCTAAAGCTTGTCAATTGCAAGTGAGAAATGCTTTGGAAAATAAGATGCAGCCCTTTTCAAAGCAAGCACTATGATTGGCATGAAGTTGGTCCGTTTCTCTGTCCAATGTGGCGGTAACACCTGCCTGTTCCCTCTGTGTGTCTGCTAGTGACTTGTCCGGTTCCCTCTCCGTCTGTTTCATCTGTATCCGTCTCTGTTTTCCATGGTGTTTATTTCTCCGCGTCCTTGGCAGCGTCTTTGGCTCTCTAAACAGCCGGTTCTTTCTCTGTTGGCTCTTCTCTTTCCTTCTTCTTTGTTGTACTCCCTCCAGCACTGCCTGTGAATTAGAAAATGTAGACATTTAAAGCTAGTTATAGCTGGAATGCAGGACTTTTACATATGAAGGAACCCCTGTTACATTCAACCCCTCTGCCAAACGAGTTCACACAGCGGAAAGCTGTCTGTATTTCGCGGTTTAGAGTATAGTGTCTGGTGTCTGTGGCAACTGTCCTGCGTTGGCACACTCAGGCCTGTAAGTGAGCTCACTTCCTCTCCCCCGCTCTTCTCAAGTCTTCCCATGCAAATAGTTTGTCTTAAATCTTCCTCTGAACACAAAGTTTCTTATTTATTCTCGAGCATCCACTCCAGAAACTTAGCTTCAGCCACACTCCTAGCTGCTGCTCCGTCACTGTGCTCTCTCCCATCTGGTAATTACTCTCACCGCTAGCAAGGGAGAGGTTCCGCACTCCAGCTTTAATATTATGCATACAATCAAATGACTGTGAATGCAGCCATGCGGCCTGAAAGCAGACACTTACAGAACTTTAAAAAATATATTAATTATTGATAAATATATGGAGACACTAAACGTGAGGTACCCCTATTCAACCATTATAAACATTACTTTAACGTTTAATAAACAGTTTATAGCACACTATGAAGTCGTCGGGGCAAATATAAGTGTTGTGATCTGTTTAGAAGTGAAGGCTGAGGTTTGAACAAATAATAAATATGTTTATATATTGAGAAAAAACGTTTTCACAGTTGTGATCATATAAAATATGTCTTAAATACTGTACTTTCATCAACACATTTCCTTGCTCTTACTAATGCTTAATACACAGACTTAAAGTAGCGGGACATTTTCTCACAGTCTGGTTTAGGTTTGTTGGGACCATTTGTTACAGAAATACTGTTCGAACACACACACACACACACACACACACACACACACACACACACACACACACACACACACACACACACACGCAGAACCCAACCATATGAATAGTTTCCAGGCATGTCAGCTGTATAATGTTCATCCAAATGAACCATGTTTGTGACACATTTCCATATGTTAACCCCGATCCTGCTAACACATACCAGTGTATGACATGCAGCTGTGTAATTGACAGCTAGCAACCTAGTTTAATGGCCTTCTTAAAAGACATCACGTGTTGTCAGCGGCAGATTGCAAATGTCAAAGATGCTTCCTTTTTCCCTTGTTGCCGGCTGCCATCAGCAGTGGAAGTACACTAATAGCTTAGATCCCCATCTCTGTCTCTTCCTCTCCCTTTCTCTCATGATTTTCCTGTTCTCTCCCTCACACACACATCACAGTGCTCACACATGTGGTCTTGCAATTGTTCCAGTAAAGTAAAAGATGTTGCCATGGAGCTACAAGGTTGCTCTGATGTTTTATTGTTTACTTTTATCTTCAACTGTATTTATATAACCGGGTTTGTTTGATCTGTCTCTGACTGTTCTTTTTTTCTTGTTCTAATTGTATTAATGTTAAGAGAGGTCAAATTAACATATTACTTATGACAAAGAAAATGGTAAAACACAAATTAAGTAATTAATGTATTCTTCTCATAATGACAAATATTTTAACCGATGCCTTTGTTTTTTTCTTCCTGAGGTTTCTTCTTTTGTTGTGTTCTTTGTGTTTGTGGCTGCAAATGTTAGATCTTTGGCCATAAAATAAATTAAACGTGATTTGATCGGACTTCTGGAAAAAGCATTTTTTTTCTGTTTTGCTCTGATGAATGAACATGGCCTTACCGTACAATTAGACTTATAATTCATGTTTTTAACTCTTCTCTTCAAATAGTTTTTTGAGATGAGTAGATTGCTTCAGCTGCCTCAGCTGCCTCAGCCAAACTCTTGTAGTATAAAGATAGTTTCCGGTTGTGTGGTCTTTTTTATGACAACCACGGACCAATCTGTCAATGCACACACCAACACACACTAGCGGTCTCCAGAGTGTGTGTTGGACAAGATTTAAAGTCAAGCATGAATACAGAGGCTGACAGGCCAATTATCAGATGTACTCTTCGTTCTGCATCCCCACCTCTGAAGGGAAGCAGATGTGAGAATCCTGTCGCTTTCACTCAAGCCGGTACAATGACATGGCCCAACAACAAAAGGCACAGCCTTCACATGGAATCAAAATGGACAGAGTTGTAAACATAGTCTTGTCAAACAGTTTTATCTGGTGGGTTTTCACATTTCAAGCTTCAGAAGACGTAATGTAGTGTGGGGATGTTTGTCAAAAGTTTAAATAAGTCTGACTTCCCCCCCCCAATGAACCTTCCTATTGGGAATTGCAATCCTTACTATTGATGCTACGTTTCTTTGGAAACTTCATGAGGTTTTGTAGAATAATAGAAACATGCTGTGCAATATTCTTGTTTTATCACAACTCTCTTCCTTAAACGAATCAAACAGCAGGTTATGAAACAATTACTGAGGTTTAATGAGCTTGTAAGACTTACAAAACACCAAGTCAAATTCCTCGTATTAACCTACCTGGTAATAAACCTGTTTCTGATCATGTCTCTTTGTTCCATAGGTGAATGTATTGCCAGCTTGTGTCAGAGCCTTGACCAAGATGCTTTACTGTCCATACTGCCGCGGCATGCCTGGGCTGAAACCCTGTCACAACTACTGCCACAACGTGATGAGGGGCTGTCTAGCTAACCAGGCAGACCTAGATGCTGAATGGAACCTCTTCATTGGTAAGAAATGAAAGATTCTGATTCAAATCCAGTGGCCCTGCACCTGTTTCTCTTTGTAATTTTTCAAAGACGTATGTGTGTGTCTGTCCTTCTGTCTGTCTGCCTGTTTGAACAATTGTACTTTTAAGTCTTACTTTTCTGAGGCAGTGTCTTTGAATAGTTTCAGTAGGAATTCAGTAGGATGTACTGTGTTAGATTTAGCTTTAAAGGATTTACAGAGACAAAACTGAAATCTTATTTGTGCAACCATTCCTTCTTTCTTTCCGTCTGAAATGTTATTTGCTGTTGCTGGAACCCTGGCATAGTGCTTAAAGCTGTGGTCCCTGCTGTTTGGGATTGATAAAGGAGACCAGATCCTAGGAAAACACATTTTCTATAGTGTTTCCAGCTGAGCGCGGTGAGTAATTTAGCACTTGGGTTAGGCTGTAAGTAGCTGGATGCTGTAAGCCCTCCTGCTAAATGGATACCAAGGAGGCACATTGAGGGTTCCCTTTGGATCTTTTGTAGGCCAATGCTTTATTTGTTATGTACCCCAATCCCATCCTCCCACCCACACCAACAGATTTCTTTTTTATGGGGCTGCTTTTTTTTCAAGAGACATCCCTGAAGACTGTGTGTCAAGTGAACTGCACTTCTAAGCTTTTGGCTGTTTTGTGACAAGCCTGTCATTTGAGAAACCCATCAGATGACGTACCGCTTGTTCTCTCCGATGGCATGTCTGAAGTCTCAGATCAACACAGGCCCCTATGTACTGAATGAGATGTCTTGCAGCTTTATGACATGTGTTAAAAAGTTAGTGTCTTGTTCGGTTGTGAAGAGGCAAATCTATTGGCGCAAAGGGACGCTATGCTTGACAGTAATGGGAAAGGCTGTTGTTGCAACAGAATGATGAATTTGGTTAGACAAAAACACCCTTGAGATGCAGAAAAAGTGGATTTTTAATTTGGAGCCATTTTTTGTGCAGACATTGTTCTTTGTTTTAGAAAGACAATATTGTTGATGGTTTATAATTAGAAATTAAGAACCCAAGGGATGTTTATTTTCACCATGAAAGACTCATTTTTTTATGTCTGCTGACATTTTGTATTCATTATCTGTTGCTAAAGAACTTCGATTTGCTTACCATGCAGTTTGCAAGAGATATTGATTTGCCTTTCAGAGACAACTCCAATATGTATCACAGGTCGGTTCTCGCCACTGGAGCACATATTTGCATTATAGGAATGTATGGATTGAGTCTGTGTACAGTCTGTCATTGTCATCCCTTCAAATCATCACTTATTAGAGAACATTAGATTAGAGGCACAGTTTTCAATTGTAAAGAACACTCAATGACATTTACCTGTGTCTTTTTTTCATGCGTGAATGTCACTATTGATACCATTGATTCATAAGACCACAAAAGAAAGGAGAATCAAAGCTTTTATGTAGTTTGAAACTTCCACAGCAGGAGACAATATGAGCTCAGAAAATGGTCTGGATTCTTTCAAAATCTGGTTGAATCTGGGACATTTTTGTTTGGCTTTTATTAAAAACAGACAAAAAATGCCAAATTGGCAAACTTAAACCAGATAATGTTTCTCTCTCTCTCTCTCTCTCTCTCTCTCTCTCTCTCTCTCTCTCTCTCTCTCTCTCTCTCTCTTGCATCATTAATACTCAGTGGAACAAAATGGAAAATAAAAATTGCAACATCTTTTTTGGAGAGAGATATCTGAAGAAAAGACACACTGAATCAACAGATTTATACTATACTTAACATTGTAAAGGTTTCATCAAATTTAGTTAAACACTAAATCAGTATTCAGTGGATCTCAAAACACTACTCTCAATAAGGACATTCCTTTTTTCAGGTTTTCACAGTTATGCTCACTCTCCTCAGACACATGAAAGCAGTTGTGTTGTGTCGATGATCCGTCTGAATATTATCTTGCTATCTGTGATAATCTGAAGCCATATCTTTTGGCCTATTGACAAATCTAGTCCATTCCTGCAAAGTCAGGTGGTGCTTATTAGTAATTTCCAAGAATGTATCAGCTGTGGGAAACAGCACAATAAATTGCTTAATCGGAAACCCCCTAAAATGTTTAAATGGAGTAAATCTAGTGTGTAGAAACTCACTAGCCTAGCATCATTGCTGCTACTGACAGCCCATTATACCAGATTCTTGTAACAACAGGCTATTTGTGTAACACCGGAGCAGCATTCAATTATAAGGTACAGTATATACTGACCTACACTATGCTTATGACATGTACTGGCCCTTTTTCTAAATGTCATGACAGAAAAATGGTGGTGCAATTAAATCATGAACATTCTCTGCTTTTAATTTGAGTACCCCATTATATTAAGAGTCCAAATGACTGATTATGATATTAAACTATATATGTAGTAGGTGCAGCACCTTGCATGCCTACTGTTTCCTAATATGAAATATGAGCTGTGATTACAGCGAGGAAAATAAAAACTGCCAGGCATTTTTTTATTTTTTTAAAGAGACTAAATACAACATGCTGGCTTTTAAACATTTTCCTCACCTTGAGTTAAATAATTGCCTGATAATGATTGGCAGTGACTTTATGTGTCAAATGAGGTAAGCCTTTTGAATGCGTAAGGCCTGTCCGAGCCAACGGTGTGCGTGTGTCCTTGACTCATTTCCAGCTCAGTGCAGTAAAACTGTGGACCTGATCAATATTGTTAGGGATATTATCTTCATCCTTGCATGTGTGTGACTAGATAAAATGATAACAAATATTTGGGATTAATTATAGCATATACGATAATGAGGTTGAAATGTAAGTATAAGAAGAAAGCCTTTGAATGTTGTACATAAAGTTGGAAAATGACGATTGTGCTCACATTACATTCTTATTTACAAATATTTAAATGTTTTTTAAGATAAGTATTTCAGAAGATAAAACTAGAAGTTAAAACATAAGTTTATTATTCAAAATAAGTATCACATAGTGGATTTGCCTTTTTTAATTTATAGTATAAAAGTAAATGGATAAGATCATTATCTGTATTACAGCTGTAAGCAGGTTTTCTGAAATGCATTTCATATTCTAGAAGAAGCCATTAAAATGTCACTTTCTGTAACAAAGGGCATTACCAATAGAACCAGAGCAATTTATTAGACACACCGTAACACCACATAATACTTACAAGCTTGAGATTATAAGTAAATTCTTGAAAATCTGACAAATTGATAATCATCCATGATTTTTAATAAAGTATATTAAAAACAAGACATTTGGCATCAGTATCACACAGCTGGGGAAAGTAGAACAACTCTGTGTTCATTCCAGATATCTTTGTTACATTTAAACAATCATAACCTCTCTAAACTTTGATAAAGCCAACAGTGGCCACGCAGAAGAAGAAACATTTCTTAGATGATCTGTGTCACACATTTCACATATACAGTCACAGCACAGTACTTTACAGTTTGTAAAGGTTACCGTAATGACATCACAGCTTTCAGGCTGCAAGTGGAAGATAGACTGTCAGTGAACAATGAGTATAAACCTGAGGAGGGATGTGATTCACCTGCTCGTACCTCTGCTGAGAGATTACAGGCCCCCTGACTTTCACTGTGTGTGTGTGTGTGTGTGTGTGTGTGTGTGTGTGTGTGTGTGGTGTGTGTGTGTGTGTGTGTGTGTGTGTGTGTGTGTGTGTGTGTGTGTGTGTGTGTGTGTGTGTGTGTGTGTGTGTGTGTGTGTGTGTGTGTGTGTGTGTGTGTGTGTGTGTGTGTGTGTGTGTGTGTGTGTGTGTGTGTGTGTGTGTGTGTGTGTTTTAAGGGAAATAATTCTTGGTTTGGCCAATGGGTGATACCAGACCATCAGTCACCTGCCATCGTGATACATTTACCGAGCTCTGCATCATGACAGACACATCATTATCATTTTTCTTGTCAGCACCTTGTTAAAATACCCTCAGAGAGAGAGGGGGAGAGGGACGACACATGCTGTTATTCACACACTGCTGCAGTTTTTCAGGCTTACACCATGATCCACGCCATTTTTCATTTTCGACTGCACACAGCCAGAATTAATAACTTGTTGATAAACCCTTTCCCAAGACAGTGATATTCCTATCATAGCTTTGCAACCATAATTGGCATGGAAGACACCACATGTTATGTGTGGTGTCTGAAATCAAAGATTTAAGGCACATTTTACTTTGTTTACACTAAAAGTAATGAACCCTGTCTTTCTGTAAAGGAGAAGTGATTTGTAAATGCCATTGTATTCCCTTATTTTATGCACTGGGCTGTTCTTGTGGAGGCCTATACATTATTCTCCTAATTAAGATATAGGCTTGTGTTGTCCTCTGTTGTCTCCTTTGACACCACAGTGTAAGCGACCCTCATTGATTTTATTTGTTCATTTCTTTTTAATTGCATGGAGTGTGAGCCAGTGAAACCGGACCTCCCCACAACTCCCCAGTTCCTGAACATTCAAGGAAATACTGGATCTGTCCTCCAAGAAAGACTTTCTGTGATGGGTGTACATTTATGAAGATGAACGCCCTACCAGCGCTTTACTTTAAAAGATATATAGCTTGGCAGAAACCAAGCTTGAATTATGACTTTACTGCACAGTGAAGCCTTTAGGATTATCTACCTCTCTTTCTGTAAATGCTCTACTTTGTCACTCAACATCCACATGCTTTAACCGGTGAGTAATTCAGTATTCTGTATGACTCATGTATACATCTTTACTTGAAACCTGAGACATTTACAAGGGAAAAAGACCCACATAGGCACATAGGTATTCCACCTGACTGACTATTGAGCATGATCGTCTCAGTAACAGACATGACAGAAACAAACAGGCCAGTGGTCTCCTGCCTGTCAGAAAGCTGAAAGCTGCATGACTCACTTAGTCAAGTGATCTCCATATCGTCTGCATAATCAAAAAACTGTATATTTTTCTTTCTAATTGCTACTGGCTGTACAGAATCTGCAGGATGCTGCTTTTCTGTATTTGTGGAACGAATGCTTACGCTGCTATATCTTATATACAAGCAATACTTTGAGTTACCCCAGCTGATGGCCAGCTATGTTTTATGTAATAGTTGTATTGCCTTCACAGCAGAAGCAGCAGAGTCTTGCAGCTGTAGCAGTATAGAAAGTGTTATTGTAAAAAGACATGACAGTCATATGTGGAAAAAGAGTAAGTAATCCAGACACGGCCCAAAAAAGCCCCATCAAGACATATTTGTTGGTCGAGTTACAGCTAAAAGTGCATGAGAAAATGCCTGTGGAGACTCCCTTAAGACAGACAGATATGTTGGCAGGTTGTAAGTCTTTTGCATTTGATTCACCTCTTGCAGCTGCAAACTAGAAAACATGTTAAATGGAACTGACGTCAGACGTATTTGAGCAAAAGGTCTGTTTCACACAATCGATGAGCTTTTAAAAAATAGCATGAGCTTAGCTAAGCATAACTTTTTGTTAAGTTAGTTTTTCTCCAATGTAGGTGGAGAAATATTGATACTGTATCAAAGCTGATGGAGCAATGATTGAAGGCGATTGAAGTGTCCTTACTTCATTTCCTCTGTGACAATACATGATATGAAACAGCTGTAAGCCCTTTTGTTCTGTGGTAATTATTAAATAAAGCACAAATGCGTCACTGCACTGTAGAACCCGGAACAGAGACATAATATGTTTGTAATCTTTTATTGCATGTTGCATGTGTTTTCATCCACTGAGACTGAGCCCCTCAAGGAAAGGTCAGAGAGCTCAGTGGTCTGCTGGGACAACAAAAATAATCCATGGCTTTATCCCTGTAGAGCGCTTTTACTGCACTGACTGCTGCAAAATAATATCAAGGTATAATTGTTCAACTTTGAATGTATCTTGATTTTAAATTCTTGCATTTAAGACAGTTCATGGCTTATTTTTTATTAACAAAGGAAAGCATGTTTTTGTTTTGGAAATGATGAGCATAATGCAAAGAGAAACGTCAACCATTGCCCACAAATATAAGCAAACAATTTGAACCGGTTGCTTTTCTCTGAGATTCTCTTCTTATAATCAGTTTTTTTCTCAATGCATTCCCAAGTGACCAATATGGCCATTCATAAAAGGTGTTTTCTGATCTCATGCCCCTAAGGTAAAGATATGGATAAAGGCATGTTTTTAGTTTTAGTTTCTGCTTTTCTCAATCTCTAGTGGTGGTATTAAAAATGTAGCACTTACGAGAAACATGATATGTCATGTCAGGTTTGTTGTGTGCACTGCCCTTGAGGCGTTAGAGTTTGTAATTGACACAAGGTCACATTAGACTAAAGCCCTAATCAATTTACTTGACATTTACTATGATTGTTTCTTTCTTTTTTTTATTGACAAATGTATGAATTGACCTAACACAACAACAAGTTTATTGTGCTTAACTTTTCTTTGCATGAGGCTCAGTCTGTGACTCTATGTGGCTTCTGCCAATAACTTCAAGCCAATGGAAACCAACATGCTGTTTAAATAGGTTTAGGGGGAATGGAACATTTACATTAGTTGACACTTTTATCCAAAACAACGTATAATAAGTGCAATTTACCATTAAGATACAAACTCAAAACACAGAGAATACTGTAAGTACATTAGCCTTTAAAAGCCAACCCACTGTAAGTGCTACTGCATTGGCTTCAAATAAGCCAGTCCTTTCTAAGTGCGACATACAGAAGTGCAAAGGTTTTTTTTTCTCTTTTATTGGTAAAGGTGCATTTGAAACAGGTGGGTTTTCAATCTGCGACAGAAGATGTGTGGACATTCTGATGTTTGGATATTAATAGGGAATTTGTTCCAGCATTTTGGAGCCATTATAATAAACAGGCAGGTTTTTGCTTGAAGAGCAGGTCATTCACCCGTCACTAATCAATATTTAGTCTCCACATTCCTAGGGGTCAGAAATCAGACAAAGATTGGTTAACAGCCTACCTGGTTGAACTGTAGAGTCATGATGCCCAAACTGGATATGTAGAACAGTTAGTTTCATTGCAATATAATTTATATAGCTAAACTTAAAATGCAGAAATATTTAAAATGTTTGTCAACTTCAGTGTTCATATTTTGAACGATCTCCATTATGCACTCCATGAAATCTTGGCAGGTTCTGAGAAGCAATTATATACTGGGATATAGACTGCAGTAGAGACACATCAAAGAGCCATGCTGCTGTACAGAATTTAGTCGACACCTTCCCTCATTGAACAAAGCCATAGTAGTTTTCCTCTCAGCTTGTCAATGTAGCAAAGCATGTAAGCATGGAGCCGTGTCCCTGACACTTTTTACCCAGTGACGCAGTGATGTCTCCATGACATGGAGCTGCTCCCCACATCGCAGATGCGGTTGCAGAGCAGTTTTTGTTACTTAAGAATCAACAACTGTACGCTTGCCATGTTCACTATGTCATATAAAAGATTGGTATGGTTTATAAAGTGTTATCCTACTGTATAACATTTCCTTTAATTTGAATGCCATCATCATGACTCATTTCTCAATTACATGTTAAGTTTTAATCTTCAATGCTTTCATCAACTCCCTTGTTCCTATGATATATATGCAGAGAAACTGACTTGACTTGACTGTTTGAATATCATTGTAAGATATTTTGTCACAAGTGCAATTTGTCTATCACGGGCTCCCTCACTCACATCTACACCACACACTTAGCTGCCAGGAGCTCCTCAGAGGACACTGATTGGACACAAACGCATACTTGAAGCCGTACAAGACGTATTTTTGGGGGATCTAGTAATTTGGCACTTCCAGCGTGATCCTGTGATATTACAATAGTCCTGCTGCGCTGCAAGGAAAGAAAACGCTAACCCCTGCTATGGAAAATCAGCTGTAGCCGGAAATGTAGAAAGAGTGTCAACTTATATTATGGGATACTTAGTTTGTATGCACTATGCAGACATGTGCTACAATTTGCACTGGCAGATGGTAAATGTTATTTCCTCCATTTTCATCATTGCAACTCTAAATCAATGGGCATTTTTATATTTGTGTGCAATGGGTGACGATTCTCTTTGCATTATGCTCATCATTTCCAAAACAAAATAACTAGATTCTTGCATATCAACACCGGAAGGGCAATTGCTGCTATAACAAACACTTTATCAAATGTTATGATTCACTGGAAACATAAACTTAGTTGGTGATTACAAAATGTATTTGATTATAAGTATTTTAAAATGAAGGGCACTGCTTTAATATATACTCTACATTCAACAATACCAAACAAATTATTACCTCAGTCAGTGTTTTTTGACCTTTTGTGATAGACTGTATGTGACATGTTTACATAATTTGGATGTAACATGCCTTTAGATCCTGAAGACAAGGCCTCACAGGATTATTTTGAACACAGTCTAAGCCTGACTGGACCTTTACCGTTATCTGGTTTGTCACAAGACTTGACAATCAGGTCCTCCCATTAACTCCAGAGCAGTCATGCAGAGCTCAGTATGATTTTCTTTCCTGTTTTGTTTTTCATTTCACTTGGTTAATTGTGATCCTAGTGCTGGCCAATGATCAAGTTAAATCATTATTAACTCCCTTTTCTTTACAAACTCATATCTGAAGGAACACTGCAATGTGTGTTGATCAGAACAAATCATTAAAATAATAAATGAAATAAAAAAGGCAAAGACGCACTTTTTGTCAACGTTGTTTTGGTCAATATTTTAACCTCCAGTATAAAGTTTCTCAGCATTGGCTGGGAAACCAGAGCATGTTTATTATAACTGATGTTATAGGTCGCTATTCAGGATGGATTGAATAGTGTGACGGAAATGTATCTTGGCGTGGGTGTATTCAATGAACACTCCAGCACTGCTCACTGCATCAACATTGTATTGACTGAGCAACCAAAAGTAAAAGGAATACATTCAGCCGCTGGGATTTGAGGGCAGACATTCCTATGAGAGTTAGTAAAAATGTCATAAAATAAGTGATTGGAAGAAAGGGCTTTGTTTGTCCTCAACATTTCACATAAAGTTTTTTCACAAGAGACTTTGCAGGTAAATTGTCAGTGTGTCTCCAAATCCCTCTGGGTGAAGGAAAAAAAGAGAGTTTTCCATTAGAAAATAACTAAGCGTGCAGCCTGGAGCTAAAAAATAAAGAAAGTTGGCACCATGCAGCCAGCAGTAAAGCACCATGCCAATACAACCCACTGTGTCGGTCAATGGAGAGATGGATGAATGGCGTTGCAAATCGTTTATTTGTTAATACCAAAGAGAAAACAATTATTTAATCATTACACAATACTGAAATGTCAGTGAGATAAAGTAATGCGTTATTAAAACCATTAAAAAAATATATAGTAATTGATAGTGGTTCTTGAAAGAGTACTGTACTGTACTGTACAAGGCATGTTCTGACATAAAACCTTTAGTGTAAATCACAAAATTGTAAAAATCTTTAACAAACATTTCAAAAGAGCCACAGGGTTTCCTCTGGGTACAATCTGAATAAAATAAAAGCCAAAAGGTTTAACATAAACCTCTGTTATTGTCTGCAAGCCTGAAAATGACATACCCAAAGTCACATTTTTACTCAAAACCCTTTTTGAAAATACTAGTCTCTCTTTGGAATTAACTGTCAAAAGGTCAAAAATAGTCTGCATGGAAGTACAGTAATAGTAAACCTACATTTGAAGAGGCAGAAACATGATATTTCATTTATTGCCCATTTTATTTGATCTGATCACAGAGATTTGGAAATCCTAAAATGTTCTCCATAAATATAAACATGACTTATGGTTAAATGTGATTTGTATTTAAAATCCTGTTCATCAACAGCTCATCATTTGTTTTAAATGTTCCCTTATGTGACACAATTGTAAAAGTTATTAGTAAGCATGTAGAAGTAACAATTTCTCAAAGCAATTGATATGGCTGACTCATGCTCCCAATCCATCAAATATTCATTAAGCTATATGAAAAATAGGTTGTCAGAACTCAGCTGAAGATATCATTTAAGGTCTTTGAGTCTTTCATAGAATGAATAACAGAGTAGCTGCCAATTTCCCCTCTACTCTCTCTCTCTCTCCCTCTCTCTCTCTCTCTCTCTCGCTCCTCTCTCTCTCTCTCTCTCCTCCGTCTCTCTCTCTTCCTCATCTCTCTTCCTCTCTCTCTCTTCTCTCTCTCATCCCTCTCTCCGTCTCTCTCTCTCCTCTCTCGCTCTCTCTCTCTCTCTCTCTCTCTACTGTATTCCACTGAGGGCTTTTTTCTGCGGTAGTATTAGAGCGAGGTACTCTGCTAAACATAGGCAGCTGAAGACTTCACAAGGACTCGGGTTGGCCCCCCGCAGTGACCTCCAGCCAGCTTCTGATGGAAATCTAACCAAGCATCACACCCAATTTGGGACTTGGAGTAAACAAACAGGAGTGCTCTTCAAAGGTGGAGCCACTAGCAGACAGAGGAATGGGGTCTCTCTGTTCAGCTCTATTCCCTCAGTACCCCCTAAAAGCATTGGCTTGCATTAGAAAAAGTTGAAAAAACAAGTTAGCATAATCTATGTTTTGTCCAAGAATCTTAGATGTGTAAAATTCTATAGCCCTGAGTTTAGGATTAGCTGAAAAGAGTCCAGGAAGCTTATTTACAAGTTAACAGTGTTTAATAAAACAATGGTACAATGATACAATGAATTTGCAATGAGTGACTCGGGCCCGAGTCTGCTCTCTCTCCGCAGTCGTGGTGGGACGGCTGGAAAAGAGACAGACTTCCTGTTGGCTTCCCATATTATCCTCTGTAGTCTTCTCCCATTGGCTTAGCGTCTTCCTCTTTGGCTTTATGGTGATGTGGCATAGATTGTCTCCCGCGAGTGATTAATAACGTCAATAAGGAGCATTAGACTTTGTGTATTTAATATGTAACGCCACAAGTCACATTTTTCACAAAATTAGATTGGCCAATTGATCACTGCAATTGCAATGCCAATCATATGGGACATGAGATTAGGAACAACAAATTCACCAAGTATTTTATTAACAATACATGAGCACACAATAATAATTTACCATAAGTAATCAGACATGCACTTTACTTTAAGGAGTACATAGCAAGAACAGTAAATGCATTAGTACATGTTGTTCTCTTTTGATATTTATATTATTTTTTGATTTCTCTTTGTTGATCATAATAAGTATTCCATTTTTCCCTTTGTGAGAATATCATGCCAATCTATGTTGGTGCTATGTTAACACTTTTTTCTTGCTCTTGCCAATAGTTCAGTCTTAAACACGTGAATCTTTTTGATCTGGTCTAATCCAGATTGGAATGACCACCAAAATCGAATCATCTTGTCCTATGCCAAGTTTCTGTCCATGACACTTAAGCCACAGTTTTTAGGAACTTTCTACAAATATTCTCTATGGATTTGTGTTTACACATTCACTTAAATACAACAAATGTGTGTTTGAGTAATTGTATTCAGCTCTTTTTGGATGAGGTTGGGTTGCATTGGATGGTTGCCCTGCTCTGCTTGGCTGAGACAGGGCTCCTGATTTTATTACAACTTAATTCAATTTTAATTGGCAATACCGGGTTGAGTATTAAACTTTATGCTTTTTATTCACCTCTGTTTAAACGAGCTAGTGCTCTCTCCTCTATCCTCACCTGTCCTCTAAATCACTTGGCTCAGTCAAGCGGGTGAGCTTAATATCCTTCCCTGTCAATAGCCGCTGAGAGGAGGCAGACTTTATGTTCCTTAGGTCTCATGACAGCCACTCTGAAATGCTGGCCTGAGGGCAGGAGCTCAAACTCATTCTGCTGCGGCTGGTCAGGGCAGTCTTGAGAGGTATTGGCTTTCCTCAGTGCTGCCTGTTATACTGTAATTGTGATAGCTATACTCGATTTACCCCAATGATCTCATTTGTCAATTTAACAAGTCTCCTAAGCTTTTTCTTACTGAACAAGTTTAAGTTTAAGTTTTCCTACCATGTTAAACGCTCCTCAGTAAAGCAAAACTTTGGTTTAACAATGAATGCAGTACAAAGTGTTCAGCTTTGACACTGAAAATAATAATAATAATACATGGGATTTTCATAGTGCTTTTCCTTATGCTCAAAGATGCTTAAGATACGATGTGTTGCATCGCCTACCAACAGTCATTAATTGTTAGTTGTACACAAGTCATCTTTTATGCGTAACCAAGTAATCACAGTTACCTAAACATAATCTGAACCACAGGGTAGCAGATCAGGAAAAAAACTCAAGTAATGCCTTAAAGAAAGGAAGGAAAGTATTTGTTTTGTCGTTTTTGTAAAGAAAAGTCTTGCAGTGATTTTATTGTAGTGTAGTTCTCACAGCTCACTGAGGATGTTTTTAAAGGTCCCATGTCATGCTTTTCCGGTTATTACCCGTTCCCTTGTGTGTTATGTAGCTTTTTACAGTATGCATGTAAACGGTCTGCAAAGTCACAAACCCTCAAAGTACACCCTCTAGCGAGTAAAACTCTAACACAGAAAAGACCTGTCTATGCTGCCCCAGAACGCCTCGTTGGAGATTTTTATTTTTCCATTTTTGTCTTCCGAGTACCAAGTGACGTAAGGGTCTATGTGAAGTAACGGACTTCCTCACACACACACATTCACTCAGCCTTATCTTTTCTCAGCTGCAGCTCCGCGGATTTCTTAGCCTGAACTCAGCCTGAGACAGCGAGGCACAGTGGGCTCATAGGGAGGGGGGTGCAGGAGCTCCAACAATTCGTGTAGGACAGAGAGTGAATACACATACTATACAGAGATGCTGTATGAGAAACCAATGTGATTTTGGAACATTGAACAATGGAATTATGATCAGTAGAAATGGCCATGTCATGGGACCTTTAAACTAACTTGTGAACTATGCTAAAACGTCAACAATGACACGCCAAATTAAAATAGTTCAAGCAATATAGTTACAGCTAAGTTAGATGTTAGCATGGGTTTTCTCTTGATTATCATGTAAACATTAGTCTGTTGACTTCACAATTGTTTTTCCCCATTTCACCATAAGACCAAGTTGTGGCTCCATTGGGGATAGAACCCCAAACCTTCTGTGCAGGCTTGAAGACCCCCACACTTGTTTCTTATTTATGTAATATTCAATAAAAAGCCCCTCTATGCACACTTTAACACACATAATAATGCTTCACAACAGAAATGTCTCTTATAGACAACCTCAATACCCTATAATTAAACCTTTGCTTTTTCTTTTACAGTGTACAAGATGCATGATTTACCCTGGAGTGTTGATCCCTTGTATTTCATTGGCTTGTCTTGTCTCATCTCACATGAATTGTCTCACTGAATACATTTAAAAAATCAAATCAAATGGCAAAAATAAATCAGTAAAACAAATATACATTTAAAAAGGAAACAAATAGGATAATATAATAGAATCGGAGGGATGAAACCCCTCATTAATGGTCACACATGCAGAGCACACAGCACACACAGTGAAATTTGGCCTCTGCATTTTACCCATCCTAGTACCAGGAGTCTAGTACTAGGAGTAATAGGTCCAAGGTAGGGTTTTTTTCTATTCAAAATAACTGGTCTTATGTCAACAGAAACCGTTTTGCAAGGTTTTTTATTGGCAGTTTTTATGAGATGCAGTCACTTTTCCAATGGTTGGGCCCTTGCTTATACCGTCAGGCGTCGCCCCCTCAGCCCATAGAGCTGCACAGAGTCCAATGAGCACTCTGCATCAACATTTAGTTGATGACCTATGATCCTATGATCCTATGATCCTATGATGTCATTCTACTTCTGCTTAAGTGGTAGAGGAACAGTGTTTCTGCTGCCCTTTCATAGGGAGCAGCTCCCGTAGGTGTGACTATACTTTCGCTTATTGATCCACATCCCTGCAAATGTCAGTGCACAGAGATGAAGTCTTATTGATATCACTGTTCCCTGCCCTCACCACTTAACCATTAACTACACCTCAAACAAGACTTGCTGGACTTTTTTGGAGAGATTAGATTTAAACGGTAGTATCAAACACATTATTTTCACCACTGATACCTCCCTATCCGACATGATCAATAGAGCCATTCCTCTGTATTGATGTTAATATCGCAAAGTTATAATGAAAAATGTAAAGTGGCAGTTTGGTGGGTTATCCGTTTTAGGTATTGATTCATGCCGAGACTTATTCACACTAATAAGGTTATGGTCTCTGTGATTGTTTTTAATTGTTGGTTTGTTTTGACCATTTTAATAAAACCAGAGAATATTCTTTGGTTTGTATTGTATTGTTTTCAAAAGACATGATTAGATGCAAAGTCAGAAGTTAAGGTTTTGACAAAAAAGCAGGGAATCATTACAACTCTGTACCTGAGTAAATTACCTGCGTCAGATGATCTGAGTGATGTATTTTGCTGATGCAAAGTAATTGCATGCTTTTGGTGTGTTAGTGAATTCACATTTGCCAGAAAGAACTAAGTCAAGCACTGAGTGTCTGAGATGTAAAGTTATTAAAAAGTAATTAGAGTACAAGAATGGGCGTACATTTATATCTCATTGATATGCTTTCACAATTCAGAATTACCAATGCAAATTGATGAATAAACCAGAAGTGTTGTGGCTCTCTGTCAAACTGCAGTGATTAGCATGTTTGCAAGTCAATGATTTGTTTTTATGAATAAGCTATTTGTAAGCTAAGCACATTGAAATGCAATTCATACGTGATGTCGCACATCCTCTTACAAACACCTACTTAGTGTGTGTTTGAGTGTCTAGATAAAGGTCTTGTAGGTTCTTTTTGTGTTTGTGATTGTTGACTGTCAACACATTTGGATGAGGAAACAGTCTTTGGAGCAATGTCCTAGACTTATAATGAAGCAAAGAACCCTGAGGGTTTGCACTGAGTATTGTTAATGCCCAGACATGATGTAAACATATTGATGTGTGCGTAAACAGAATTAGTTAAATGTCTATGTGTGAATGTTTGATTTTTCTCTGAGCTGACATGTGTCCTCTGTTATGACAGATGCCATGTTACTGGTGGCAGACAGACTGGAGGGACCCTTCAACATTGAAGCTGTTATCGAGCCGGTCGACATCAAGATCTCTGATGCCATCATGACCATGCAGGACAACAGCATGCAAGTGTCAGCCAAGGTACCGTCTTCTCAATCAGCTATGGTCGTAATGCTATGATGCAATTTCTTTTTAACCGTTATAGAGCACAAAGTAGTTATAAAGACTGAAACATCTGGTAGTAAATCCTTTCACACTACTTCATCACTGTCTCATCAAATGACAAAAATGATTTAGCTGCAAACTGAGCTTTCTGGCTCAACATTTGAGTAAGATTTTGAAAGAGTTTATTCAACACATCAGTAAATTGTTATGAACATAATGAGGAAATATAACCATATACTGTAAAGGTGAGTCTAGTCTTTAAAAGAGAGGTGAGCAAACCTTTGGTATAGTCTGGCCTATCTTCCTGCCAGAGTTACAAAGGTCAGTTTGAATTAAATGTCACAATTCTTCTCCATATCAAAAGGGCTGCAATTTACAACTGTACCCATTGTCTATGCACTTGATGCTCCATCCCTGCACGGTTGTGCTTGGCTGACAGATTGCTCCGAGATTACAATCTTTCCCCCACGGTCGTATTTTGACCATAAGTACAGTGCTTTCATTCCTGCTGCGCAGACCTGTTGAAAATCGGTTTGCTTGTGTGATGTACAAGATAGTGGAATTGTAATCATGGTGAAGAATTGATAAATATTAGAGAAAAGACAGCCTCTTGTCCTGACAGCCATGCAGCACATTAGAGTGCTCCATCACATACAGGCCAGAGAGGAATGCTAATGAGCCGTGTGCTTTGGAGGTGAGCTGTTTGGGCCGTCAGAGCCTGTAGAGACCAAGCCATCTGAAAACAATCTATTCTCACAGTGGACCTCTATGAACTACCCATTGATTACCGGAACAAGAAATTCTATATTTTATGAAGGCAAATATATCATAGTTACAGGATGACATTGTTCTATTAAACATAAAAATATGTGTTATTGGCCACATTAAACTATGTAATTATCAACTAATTGTGTATGTATTTATGTGTTAATTGGTATGGGCCAAAAAGGATTTTGACCTAGAAATTCAAGTTAAAATCACCAGATTTTATGGGGGTAACAGCATACAAAGATTTTTTCTCTCTTTTTTGCCACCAATTTGACACTTCCTGTGAAAGGAGACTGCTCACTGATAGACAGCATTGGTTCCAGGCTGGCTCTATATAGTGTTATATTTCAAATCACAGACCAGAAATTGTGCTGTGACCAAATTGACAGAAGCCTTAAAGGGAAAAATGTTGGTTGTGTAAGTAACCCAGATCTGTTGTGGGGTCAGGATGGATGTATATTCTACCAGAGATTGACTTAGCCCTAGTTCACTGTACAACTCATGCTGATAACCTCCTTTTAACTTATCAGTACTGCAATGAGCTCACATCTTATAATAATGGAAAAATATGTTTTTAAATATTGCAAAAGCTGTGTGATTTTCCCAAGAAGTCTACTCTGTGTCGTCTTTCACTTTTGCATTGGATCTCCCTCTGTCCCATGGTCTTTTTAGGTTTTCCAAGGGTGTGGCCAGCCAAAACAATCAGGAGTTGGCAGATCTGCACGCGGCATCTCAGATGTGTTCAGTGGTCGCTTCAGACCCTACACTCCTGAAGAGAGGCCAACCACAGCAGCCGGAACAAGCCTGGATAGACTGGTGCGTTCTGAAACAACATAACCAACCACATACTACAGATTACTTAATGTACTTCATCACACAAAATGTGAATGTTCCATATCCCAGAATTTGCAGGGCTGAAACAGATTGCCACCAAACCTTAGGCTGAAGACAAATCCTCAGATATTGTTTGAGGCTATAAAAAGATTTGTTTCAATCCCCATGAAACTGAAACACAATGAGGAGTATGCTGTCAGTGCAAAGCTGCAGTACAAATCAACACGTTGTCCCTCAACTTGACAAGGTGTAAACTCAGTGTTAACCCACTCCTCAAACTCTGGTCTCTGCAGCCTACAAGTTTGCTTATTTTCCCTATTGCTACAAAATGGTTCAAGGTGCTAACAAATTTAAATAGTGAAATAGCAACATGTCAGCCTATGGGTTGGATATCATTAAACCATAACATAACCAGTGTGTCCTTTGACCAATCCATATACCAAATTATATTTTATGTAATCCTCTCTTCATTTGGCAAATCTAGCTTTAAAATCATATATTGTCTTTTTAAATAAAAGGCCCAGTTGATAATCTTCTGCTGTAGAAGTTGTTTGACAGGATTAAAGAGGAAACTATGTGGGAGAAGAGAACCAGATTAGAAGATGCAGAATGTACAGTCCAAATGTAATCTCTAAATATAAGGAAAAAACATGTTAAATTCACTAAACTGGTTGTATGAAACATGACAAGAGCCTTTGCAATGTCCTTATTCATTCCTGGATTCAACCCATATTTACATACAGTGCTGTTTAAAAAGATCAAATCAAACCGTCATCTTTGCTTCATAACATACATCTAAAAAGTGCAATAGAAAAAGATTACTAAAAAGGTGAAAGCATCTTACATCGTAAGAGATAAGAAAATGTCTTCTAAGAAAGGTGAGTTACTTACTCACTAGATCACACACTCATCTTTTCTGTGACTGAATTTCCATGTGTAAATGTATGCATATCTGATATATCTGTAAGTGTTTAAGTGATTACAGTATGTATATCTTGCTAAAGCAAGCTGATTGCATTGAATGAAACTACTGTAATTACACACATTTTCCATATGACGCTGCTGTTTGTATGCAGGTCCCAATCTTTGCATGGATCAGTTGTGGCAGCAGATTTTTAAACTGATTTCACAGAAATAAATTGGTGTGGATAAAAAAGTTTGAGGTACTAAATCTCATAGTCAGATGAGGCTGGTTGATATAATATTTCAGCAGGACCATTTATCATTAAATGTTTTGCTTCACTAACTAATAGACATTCTTTTGCTGCTATTCTCTCTCTCAGTCTCACAATTTCTCCGATGTCCAATTAAATCTCTTTCTTCTTCATTTCTCTGCTGCTCCCAGAGGGTTGTGTGGAGGACAATGCAACACAGCGTAAGCCTTCATTCCTCCTCTTACTTTCACCATGTCATATGTCTTGTGGTTTTTTAATCAACCTGCCCATAAAGCTCCGCTTCTTTACATTATTCAAAGTAGATATCGATTGCTTGTTTGTGACATGTCTGGCTGTTTATTTATTTGGTTGGCTTTTTTGGGGTGTTTCCTGGGGAGGAAAAGGTTCCAATTTCTGATTGACTGGGCGAATTGCAAACCACGCCCCGTAAAACTCAGAAAAAAGTTTTGTGAAGCCGCCATTTTATTTGCTCGCATTAGCATTATTAGCATTAGCATTAGCCCAGTGCACCAACAGAGAGAGACTAACTTATGGCAACACAAAATTAAACGTGAGAGCGGTGGAGTGATGAGGAGGTGTCGGCGCTTCTGGCGATTTACCCGGGACTTCGGGGGACTCCGGGACTTCGGGTGGCAGTATACGCCGTGAAGTTGTTTGTGGCCTGCCAGTAAACCCAAAGCAGAAGAAGAAGAAGAAGAAGTGAAGTCAGCGGCTTCATTTGCGTAATCCTCTCTCAGGGACGTAAATTACGTCATATCGGATGGTGGACCCACGGCACTATCAGAAACGTTGCTGTATCAGAAACAATTCCCGACGTGTTTTGGACGTAATAGTCTTTGTTTACATTAGCATCGCTAACACTCAGAGCTAAGCTGTACTGGAGAGAGCATGTGTAAGAAGCAGGATATAAAAAGGAACTCGCCTTGTGGTAAACCCGCAAGAGAGAAAGCCTTTGAGCTCCATACTGTTTCAGAAATAATCCTTGATCTAATAATCCTTGCGTTTCATCACCGCAGCATTTTAGACAGTATCTGCCAGGTCCCGCATGAGCCGGCATAAACTCCGTCCCCTCTTATTTATTTATTTTTCAGTTTAAAACCAAAAAAAGCTTTATACCCAGAATCAGCACTTTTGTTACAGGAAGAGAAATAGAGGAATTTGAGGCATGGCTAGAATGGGTGATCTGTTTGGTTTTTTGACCAAAACACTTCATAGACATATTTTTTATATTTTTTTATATATCTGAGACCTATGCTTTTGCTCAAAAATAGCATGATAGGTGACCTTTAAAGCAGTAATTACCTAGTGAAGAATACTGAGTGTTTCTAAGCTTTTTATCCCAGTGCATGCTGGGACAATCTTGCTGTGATGTAAACGTTAACAGAGTATGCTCTTTTTTTTTTTTTGCCTGTTGTTTTGCATGGATGTTGGTTAATAGATTATCACTATAACTAAGTATGTTTTTAAGGATTGTGTTGAAGCACTATTATAAAGTTATTTTGCAGTTGTCTATTAATCTATCAAACAATGTGCTAATATTTATGCACATGAAATCACAGGTCATCATTTCTGTGTACACTTACAATCTGCATGTTATTACAGGAACTGGGACCAAATTCTGCACACATTCTGTGATCGACAGAACGGTCAAATTGTGCAGTCAGTTGTGGGATTGTTCTGAAATCAGCTGGTTTTAAAACAAATATTGAATGGCTTCAATGAATTAAACCAAGAAGCAAGAGGTTTAGTAAACATGACTGTATTCACATTAAGCACAGGTTTATGGATAATTCATTTCTACTTTTTATTCAAGGGTATTTCTCTCAAAGCCCTTTGCAGCATGTCTCTGTCTGTTTTCGTGGGATTTGTGCTGACGTATCTCTAACAGCTGTCATTTGCATCTCAAATCAGAAGGGAATTAGATAAAGGTGCTAACATACCATATAATCATCCTCCTTTTCCAGCTCATTGCTACACAATTTAAATCTGATGGCTCTGTTGTAAAGAGTCCTATTGGTGACAAATGTAAAAATGTCTTTGCTGCATGTCGACAAAATATACTATAAATACACAGATAGTAGTACTGGTTTAAACAATGAACTCTGTTTTTGATGTGCTGTTATTTATGTTTGTCTTGGGTTGTTTTGCTTTGCCTGTTATTTAAGCGGAATAACTGGGCTATTCCCCCATACAACAGAATCGAAATTAATTGAATGATACTGTTTAATGTTTATTAATGGTATTTCCCTACAGTGTTTATAGATAAATCTGTCTTTGTGTGGTGCTGATTTATCGCTGGAACTGAATGACCTTCTCCCTTTAATCTTAGAGTAGGAGAGAGCTGTTTCACTGTCCTTTTATAGCATTGAAGATTCAGTTGTTGTTCTGTGACACAGTAGTTATATGCATATAGTGTTGTGCTCTACTACTTTTTTTTAAATATATAAAAAAAAAGGCTGTTCTTTTTAATTAAAAACATATTGTAGTGTCAGCTACAAACTCAATGCTAAGTCTAAAAAAACTAAACTTAACTACTCTTATATTATACAGTTTTTTGGCTCAGCTAAGGCTTTGATTCATGTTTAGCCATGCTACCGGTACAGCTGTATGAATTGTATTGTTGTACAGTTGTACAGTTAGTAGGTTCACCTCTTTAGTCAAAGCAAAACAATTTTGGAACTTATCAATTACCAGGAAGTTCATATAGACTTACATGGTCCCAGTTGTATACATTTAACATGACTTTAGTGTTCCTCTACCGTTTTTTGGTTTATGACTAAAATACATGCAAAACTAGAAGAATGACCCTCAGCCATAGAGTAGTTGTACTATGTGTTTGGTTCCAATTAGCAATTGTTGACATGCGACCAGGGTAAAGTTTGATGTTGGACCTGGTAAATGTAATATTTGTTATGTATTGGCTTGTTTACTTACGTTAGCATTTACTTGAAAGCACTGCTTTTCCTAAGTACAACCTCACAGGGTTGCTAGCATTCCTGGAGCTCTGTAGTTTTGTGACCTCTCGTACTCATCCTTCTGTTCATCACAGACTTTGTTTACGTTGAAGGTAAACAAATAAGATCAGTATAGTATTGGAGCAGATCGTCCACCATGTGTTCGACAGTCATATTTCTATTCTGAGGGTGTTGAGAAGAGCTCCGTACCTTGGATGAACATCAGCATTTAGATTCTTCATTTATTTTGCCAATGATAAGCAGATGTCTGATGGCACAAAATACTTTGTTCTATGTCAGCTTAAACTATCATTGCTGACAGAGCATTACTGTCAATTTCTCCATTACACAAATGCTTGCAGAAAAAGATTGATGGATGTCCTAAGGGGAAATTCGTTATTGATTTATCTGACCGATTTATAAATATTTCGAGGCTCTCTAATGGGTTGTTTGTTTTTGAGCACTGTTGGAAAGGGGAAGCAGTTGGAAAAAAAAGTAAATCTGTCATTAGCAGTGTCCGGGCCTTTCTCCACGCTCCATTAAACGTTGTTTTAGCAGAGCGCCAGGGCCAGGAAACAATCTGGCAACGACCATTTTTCTCAAGAAGTGTAAAATAAATGATCAGGCTTTTATTTCTTCTATCAATCATAGTAATTCACTGTTGATCGATACCACCTATGTAAACGTAGTTATTGTAACCACACTACACTGAGAGGATTTAAGGGTGTCATGGAGATTAAGGGAAACACACTTTGAATTTTAATTCATGGATGACAACTGAGCTGAACATCCCTCAGCTTCTGAATATGAGTAGAAATCTCTATTCCCACATGAAAGTTTCTTCCTGCCAGAGCAATCAGTCATTGAGGAATCACTCCGCTCAGTGCATTGCAGACAACTGCCAATTATGAACAATGGTATCAGGGCTACATTTATTAAATTCATGAGTCATGCAATAAAATGATCAAGTTACAGCTATAATGAAATGTTGGCATGTACTGCAGATCTGTTCTCTATTCCTTCCATAGCCGCAATTTCTGTACAGATCAGCAGGCAAAAAAAGACCAAGTATACTGTAAGAACCAGTTAATTTTACTGGCATGCAAATGTTGTATGCTGGGCATGCTGAGCTAATATTTTAACAGCAGTAACAACCACAGGGTAAGAGCGCCTGTAGGGTTTCTAAACTCAATATTATATTGTGCTGTCAAAGATCTTGGAGAAAATGAATAGTATAATTTTGTGGTGTGGGAAGTCAAGTACATCTTAAAAATAATGACAATGGAAGATCGACACTTAGCTGTTGGTGTTCCACTTCACTTATTTGTACTTTGACTGTGATAATTAGATCAAAACCTTCATGGGGTAGGCGATATGGAAGAGAACTTAACAGGTTCGAGCAAAATGGACAAAGCTTCAATGACAAAACCACACTGTAACTTATAGCACGAAGGTTTCTGTCTGTTAGGTGATTTTGGTGGCCATGGAAAGTAGGAATATATGCTGTAAAAACTTTGTACATACAATGTTTTAATAAAGAAATGACTGTTCAGTGTTAATTACATTTGAAGGTGAGTTGAGGAACCTGCAATCATTCCAACGCTTTCTTGGGCTATTTAAAACATTAATTAAAAAGCTATTAATGGCGAGTTTAAAATAATAGGAGCGTGGGTTGCCTCAGTTTTCACCTCCATGGCTAAATTGAGGGCGATGAATTTATCGGTCCAGAGGTGATTCTGTCTGTCAGATGAGATGGAAATCTGACAGAGACTGATGTATAATCAGAGATGCTCACTCAACAGAGACCTGTCAGAATTAGGATTAATGTATGTAGACAGACACAACAGATCAATGAGGCCACCTTCTCACCCTTGGTGTTAAAAACAGCTTCATCACTCTTTATCTATCACTACATCCCGCCCCGCTTCACTTCCCCATTGTTCATTTAGGAAAGTTTGCTCTTTAACATGTGTTTACTCTTCTCATCAAAAAGCCTTCTTAAGTGCTTTTTATGCTTTGCTAAATTAGGACCACACCCCAACTAATGCATATAAAAGTAAAATGTACTTCACGGTTATCGGGAATTCTGATGCTTTAATCTCTAAACATGTAATAGAGCGCAATTGTAGTTTGTAAGGAATATCAACTCTACTCCGAGTCAGTCTTTTTCTGCTTAAAAGAATAAAGAGGGCTAGACAGATAATGTGGTACACAGCTGCTTTGAAGATATTCACAGTATGGTTTGTGCTGTAGAGTATAAGTTATGGCGTTTAATTATGGGTATGTTTCATGTTCCTAAGCCTGGTTTCTTAGCAAGCTCAAATCTTTTGTTGCTCCTTCTTCTGGGATCTTTACAAATCTAACCTTACAAGTGAGCTGCATAATTTCATACAGACGACATCAACAGCGTTTGAAAGTTCCGACTGACATAACACAAAGACAGATATAAGATTCCCAGTCTCATTCGTTCAGACGTAATGAGCAGCAATTGAAGCCTTTCTCACGTAGTCGTCCAATACATGTCTAAAACCTAGCTGAGAAAACCCTGCCTGGAGTTATTAGGTATGCATTACATTTACGCAACAGAGTTTCCCAAAATCCTTGCTATATAAATGCAATAGAAACATACAGCAGGTTATTTTATCTGTTGAGTGTTTGCAGGCTTCTTCAGGTTGCACTTGCAATTACAAGTAGACGACTGTGCTGATTGTGTGTTTTATCATGAATTTAAAGCTGAACAATAATAATGGCAAGTGGCAACCAAGAGAGAGGTGCTGGAGACATGCCATTATAACATTTCTTTTCGGCCTCTAAAATACACATAACACATCTTTCCCTTGTATCTTATTTAAATCTTTCTGTAATTAACATCCTGCTGTATATAAATACCACAAGCAGGGCCAGTATGCATTAGTATGCTGTGCACTGCTGTAGTATTTTCAGTGTGCTGGCCTGGAGACAATCAGATGTTCAAACCAATCACTAGACTCTGTCATGTATAGCATTGAAGGGAAAGTTTTATGTAGAATTTGACAGAATCTTATCATCCCAGTTGCCATTAGTCAAAGCTGGTGCCTTCAAAGAAATTCAGACCCTGCAGGTTCTGGGCCTTCCCAACTCAACAAACACACAGCCTTGTAACCACTTTTTTTTCTTTTTTCGGTAGAAATAAGATTAATTTCCCTTAATAGACTACATTTAGGCCCTGACTTGTCCACTGGACCTGGCTGCTTCACCCTCTGAGCAGATTGTCAGTAGACGCTGCCAGAAAGCCCCAGCATGTTTACTGAAATCTGCCTCAGCTCTTGCCTCACTGCTCATCACAAGGCTGTTTAGCCCACCACTGTTTCCCAGGACATAGGGTGGTTAGCAGGCCCCCCTAAAGGTAGAAGGTTTACCTTGCTTCAACACAGCAGAGCCTTTAGAGCTTAACTCATCCTTGTGGGTTGGCAGGCAAGCTGAAATAAACCACTGTGTGTCCTAGGAAATCCTATTAAGTGCATTATTCAAAGCACTGCATCGCAAAATGCAGGGGCCATTGTGTTTGAGGTAAGCTAACCCAGTTGCTATGAGCACAACCAGGGACTGACCATTGTGTGCTACTTCCCTTTGGAGGTTTTCCTACTTTTTAGAATACATCTTAAGCACGCTTTGTAAATCCCTCAGTGCAGAGACTGGTTCACTCCACAAAACAATTAAGTGGCTCCTGTTTTGTCCATGTGACCTAGAAACTAGAGCACTTATAGTGATCCCATAGTCCATCTTTGAATATTCAACAGGCTTATATAACTTTAAACTCTGATTAATGTTGACCGTTACAGCCATTCTTTCCAGCAGTAAACAGTATCTTCTCCATTTACTGAATCCACTGTTTCTGACGTGCATTTGGCTTGGTAGAAGTCGCAGATGATTTGTTTATGTGTTTGTTCTGCCTCTAACTAGCCCGGGGTTAATCAATAACATACCAGCTGTAAATAATTCATCCATTTCCATTTCTGCTTTTCAATTTTCTACTGATGAATGGGTTTGAGACTTTTCCAGTATGCACTGGACATTTGCCAGTCAATGTAGGACTAACACATGAATACATTTGCATTTTGACATGTAAAACCTTCTGACTGAGTTCAATGAAAAATCAAATTAACCCACACATGCAAGGGATTCAAACTAATGTATTCAATAACGTCTAGAAGTGTGGAAGTGACTATTTTTTATCATTAGTGGTTTAAGGTATACAATTGGTAACATTGGATACACTCCAATGCAATATAATGAACACTGCTGAATCATTATACTGATTTTAATCCTAGGCATATATTCAGATTGTTATGCATGCATTCATTTTTGATACTTTTTACTGTATATATCAAAAGTCTAACCAAGTTTTCTTGTAAAGCTGCTTTAGTAACTTTACCTTACAGACAAGCATCTGTTTATAAAGCCTTTTCTCCCAAACGGTGTGTTTACCCTTGGGATGGGACACAAAACCAGCTGTGTATGAAACTTCCATCTGTGCTTACATTAGTCAGGTCACGGTTTGCTTAGCATGAATGTGGTGTACTAAAACTGCTCAGTACCCATATCATTTACTGCCTTATAGTTAAATGAGTTGTGTCCATTGGGAAGGTAAAGAGAAAAACAATATATTATTTAGATTTAGCTAGCATCCTCACACAGATGTAATGAAGAACAGTTTTGTTTATTTAATTCCCAATACATTATAATGTTCTCTATAAAACACAATAATGAAATTAGACAACTTTGGTCTAGAGTCATATACACAGCAAAGATCTAAAAGAGCATGCATGTGACACTGAGGTGCTAGACATGTGTCTTTCAATTGCCTGTATTTCATCCGGTAACCTAATCGAGTAGTTGTCTCAGTGTTGACCCATCTGTTCTCCCTCTTTGATTTTCTGCCTGAATTATAAATCATTTACAGATTTAGAGTCCCTCAGCAGCAATTTCCTTCCAGCTCGTGCAAAGACTTCTAAATGGACAGGTGCTATAACGGATGCAGGTGTGTTTTCCCACTGCTAATTTCTGAGTAAGAACAAACACCATGAAACATATAAAGCAGAGGTCTCAAAGACCTAGGTAGTAGCTGAAAGGCAAGCAAATGCTTTGTCCTCTATCTATAGAGGAATTTTATACAAATAGAATTATCTATAAACAATTCACAAGGAAAATATCTATGTAACAATTATAATTGTTGCTGTTAAATGTTGTTTATACTTGTATAGGCTCAAGAGATCTCAGAATGATATCACTGAGATAATCTGGTGAATTATTGGTCGCTATTATTATATTCAAAATTCTCAAAACAAGTCTAACTTCCTTGTACAGTAAACAAGCGAAAGGCTTTAGGTCCTGTTTAAAGTATATCTTCATACAAACAAAAGGAATCCTTCTTTGGGTTTCATTTGACAAAACATTGCTTTGTTATGATACCTGCATTAATTAAAAGAAAGTTGTTGCATAGTATGTCATGAAATATGTCATTTCAAAAAGTAATAGTATATTGTATTTGTTAAATAAAAAACTGAATAAACCAAGTAAAAGTATCAGTATGTTAAACATATGATAGTATATATTTACTATTGTGCCTGATAACAGCTGATGAAGTTTAGACACACAGATCGATGCCATGACGTACATTTTAAAAGGCTATTCCTTTTCCTTGATTTGATAAAAAAAAAAGGTTATTCACTTCTTTATTTAAAGAGAAGGTGGGTTCACGTTTGTCATGGTTCTCATGAGAGGACATTTTAAAGGTCCCATGTCATGCTTTTCCGGTTATTACCCGTCCCCTTGTGTGTTATGTAGCTTTTTCTGCATGTAAACGGTCTGCAAAGTCACAAACCCTCAAAGTACACCCTGTAGCGAGTAAAACTCTAACACAGAAAATACCTGTCTATGCTGCCCCAGAACGCCTCGTTGGAGATTTTTATTTTTCCATTTTTTTCTTCCTGGTCGTAGTGACGTAAGGGTCACAGTGACGTAGCGGTGTTCCTCACACACACACACACTCACTCAGCCTTATCTTTTCTCAGCCGCGGCTCCGCGGATTTCTCAGCCTGAACTCAGCCTGAGACAGCGAGACACCGCGAAACTCAGGCTGAGTTCAGGCTGAGTTTCGCGGTGTCTCGCTGTCTCAGGCTGAGTTCAGGCTGAGTTTCGCGGTGTCTCGCTGTCTCGCAGACCCCACGCAGTATCCAGGAAACGACACCAGTAACCCAGCTCGCACTGTCCACTCCTCGAGCCTCAAAGGGTGGAGCAGCGAGCCCCGCAACGTCCCGCCAACACGGCACTCAGACCCCACGCAGCATTCTCATCTGTTTGTCATTACTGGTGTCATTTCCTGGTTGCTAACAAACGCCATTGTAACACATAAACACTGATGTTCTGCTGTAACGGTGGTGGACTCATCAGAACAGAGTGGGCGAGCTGACCAATCAGAGCACAGTAGGCTCATAGACTTGCAGGTCTCCCTTGAAAAAGAGATCTATGATCAATGAAAAAAATAGGGAGGGGGGGGCAGGAGCTCCAACAAGCCGTTTAGGACAGAGAGTGAATACACATACTATACAGAGATGCTGTATGAGAAACCAATGTGAGTTTGGAACATTGAACAATGTAAATCTATTCTAGTAGACCTCAACAATGGAATTATGATCAGTAGAAATGGCCATGTCATGGGACCTTTAATACAATACAGCCAACTAAAAATGAATTTGTTGATTAGATTCCTCTGATGCATTTGTTGGTTTTCAATGTTCTTCGACCATTAAAACTGCATCTATGAAGACCTATATGTTCTACTGTAACTGAAAGGTCCTGATGACATAATTCTGTAATTATGATCCAATATAAGCAATACCATTATGACTATATTGCAAATATCATTACAGTTAACAAGTGCTCACACAGAGAAACAAACACACACACACACACACACACACACACACACACACACACACACACATACACACACACATGCAGTGCTGTTAAATTACAAAGGTTATTGTACAAAGCAGTTGTCATGGGTACAGGTTCTAAAATTGCATATTAATTAAACCTAATGCCTGTTGTTGAGAGTGAATTAACATAAACACACACCTACACTAATTACTTAATTAGCTGTAGACACGATCAGAACATATTGCATTAACTGGCTCACATGTTGTGAGCGCAAGAGAGTAGGCATTTATATCGCCTCAAAAGTATTTAGACATTTGATTTAGACAAGTTTGCATTTATATCCTTGTATCTGCATCAGTTTTAATAGGGTCCGTTATACCCCCTATAATGCCACATCACTTTGGGTAGATGCTCCATGAGGCACTTAAAATGGACCTCATGTGTAAAGTCCAGATAAATGCTTTGATGCTGTATTATACTGCTTGAAACTCTGACTCCTTAGAAATCTCACACTGACCGGAGCTCCACATCTGGTTGTGATCTCTGCTCTTGTGAATCTGAAACATCAAGGTCCAGTTATGTAGCTCCTGTTCGCGCCGTGACACTTCAGAAGCAGGGTTCCACTTTCCATCCCCTCCGCCTCTGAAAATCTAAGTGCAAAACATATTTCATATTCTCACAAGAGACTTTCAAGCTCTTCAGCTCTTTTACCTTGGTTCTCGCTGCTACCTTGTTCCTGTCATAGCATGAGCTAGTTATAATATCCTGCTTCTAAGCGCTGGTTAGAGGCAAAGCATCTATCATCCCGGCCATCAGCTATGATTATTAGTGACTCCACAGAGAGAAACATTAAATCAGGTAGATAAAACCCCATTTCTTCTCAGATACAAACATCAAGGAGTCCCCTGCCTTTTAAAAAAGAAACCAAATTACAAAGAGACCAATAGTCCTTGCTGAAAAATAACACAGAATATAGATAGCTTTTTACCTTTTAAATGTTGCAGCCATACAGTCCAGCTCTGCAGATCGTATTTCTTCATCCCACAGGCTTTGAACCTACTCAAGGCTGTTGTTCACGTGTCCTCACTGACAATTACAGGCTGATCTACTCTGAGGTCACAGATATTCCTATCAAAAAGATTGGCCTTTACCCTTTAAGCTTGGGACATCCAGTACGAATGCTAAACAGCAATATGTTGCATGCTCTTCCCCGATAAGTCTTGTTAGAAACATTCAACATTCAGTGCTTTATGATTTACTTTATAGAAATAGTATTATTTGATTAGATGTGATAAACAGGGGCTAAGCAACTCAAGCAAACAGACCATAACTTCTAACACATTTAAATCAATACAACATTTAAATATTTGTTCAGGCCACCAGTGCCTTTATTGAAGTGATAGTGTTGAATCGGGGAGATAGAAGGAATGACATGCAATAAATCCTTATTGGTGATCAGAAGTTAATTAAGTCACATTGTTTTATTTTACTATAAAATATTTTCAAACTAGAGAGTAAAACCCATACTAAAACACAAATACAGCTTCTAAGATTATAGGTCCATTAATGACCTCCAAACTCAGTAGCAGCAGGTACTCTTTTTACTGGGTCTAGTGTGAGTGAGAGTGAGGAAACACATTAACTTTCTTCTGGCCTTCCGACACTGGCTTCCTCTGAAAATCGGTATTGATTTAAATTGTATTTTCAGTATTTAAAACCCTTTCAGGGCTTTTAAATCAACATGAGCCAGAACACACTGAGATCACATCGTGTGGCTGTTCCATTAGCAGACTCAGACTCAGATCAGGGGCCACTCAGATTTTTTTTATTTGAGCTTGTAGACAGGTGAAGGCTGATTTGTGCAACAGTCTTACAGCTATGCTACAATATAACTACTTTGTCATCTGCTTTTCTAAATGTTATTGTTTTAAAACTTTTAAAGAAAACTATTAAATTCCAAAGAGAACAAGAACATCAACCAAATATTTCCTTGTTTTCTTGTTTTCTTTCTTTATTATTACTTATTTCAAGATGCTGTATGAGTAATTTAATAAGAAGGACAAGCTTCCCATGCATGCCTTTGCTCCGCTTAATGCTTTCTTCTCAAACACAGTGAGTCATAGTGGATCACATTGCGTTTGTGAAATCGATTAAGATGTGTTCTATGGTAGACAATCACTGTAGTTAACAGAAGCGTAAGCAGTGATTATATTGTGCTTCAGTATGCTATAGCAACAACTCTTAATGACAACCAGGCAGTCTTAAGACAACAAGTATTTGCACATACATAAACAATTTAACAGTATTCATATAAGATAGGACTTTTGATAGGCCAAGACAAAAACCTATAAGTGATCATAACGAGAAGCTGGACTTTAAAGGGGACCTATCATGCAAAATGCACTTTTGTACGTCTTTTATACATGAATATGTGTCCCCGGTGTTCCAGGGAACTCACCAAGTGTCAGAAAACACAACCCTCTCTATTTTCCTCCATACCCAAATCTCTAAAAAAGGGGCTGCAACGGATCTGATAAAAACTGATCCAGATTTGAACACTGTCCTGACGACAGGACAGTGGCGCTACGGCTATTGGGCCAACTCCACCAATCAGGAGGAGACAGCCACGGCCATTGCCGTTCGAAAGCGCTGGAGATGCTGTAGTACATATGCCAGGCCTGTAGATGGTGCTGGTGGTGTCATATAATCTGCCCTTGCAAAAACAGAGCTAAAAAATGTCAAATTGAGCAAAATGAGGCATGGCTAAAATGCATGATCTGTTTGGTATTTTCAAAAAAAAAAAGTATAAATATGCCTTATATAGGTATGGTCCTACACTATATTATTCAAATATAGCATGATAGGTCCACTTTAAATAAGCATGCGAGTTCTGTCTGATTAGGCTGTCTTGTATGTATAATCAAGTCCGCTTACTGCTAAGTGTAAAGCAGCTGGAGCTTTCTAGAGTCAAATGTATGGCTGTCATTTGTAGCTGAAGCCGCTGTATATGACCTGTGGAAGTCCTAATTAAAATGACTGGACCTACATTAACATGCTTAGCTGAAAGGGTGCCCTACGCGCTCGGATAGATCAACAAGCACTTGACCCCACCTCTAAGAGCTGGGCTGGGATGAAGCTGTGTAAGAATACATTAGATTCAGGCAGTAAACAAAAGAAAGGATGGCATATATTTAAATGGTAATACTGCGCTTGTGTGTATTTTGTTTTCAGTCATTTCAGCTTTAGACTTTTTTTACATCAGACATTTTGACATGTTGTAGTAGGAAATGTACCGGTCTATTGTATTTCATGATTTATGCCTTCTATTGATGTTAAAGGTCCCATATTATACTGTTTTTCATCAATATATTATAGTTCTCAGTTATATACAAAACATGTCTCTGAAGTGTTTGGCTCGAAATACCCAACAGATCATAGCATCCCATAAACCCCCTTCTGCGAGATATTTGGTTAAAAATAACACAATGTTGCACTAGGAAGAGATTCAGGTGATAAGGTGGGGGGGGTTACCTTGGTTGGTTATTGGCTAATGGTTACATAAAGGGGCCAAAATCTGATCAGCTCATTTTCAGACAGGTTTTTTTATAAATGGATCAGGACAAAAAGTGAGCGAATCGTTTTTCCTGAAACTTTCAGAATCTCTTTACACAGAGGGGACACATGTTTATGTATGAAAAAGTGGATTTTGCATAATAGGTCCCCTTTAAGTATTGTGCATGCTGATTCACTGAAATATCTTACTGCAACAATGGAACCAAGTCCTTGTTAATGTGATTAGTTTCACCTGAACTTTAAACCATTATAAAATGTCAAATTCAAACTGCAGATCTTGAAGATATTGTTGATTTATTTGTTTCACAGGCCCTGTTTGGTATTTGCCACATGTTCATAAAATAAATATGAAATGCACATCATAGGTTACGAATAAGTGGGTCTGAAGCTTGAATATCCTGAGTGACAGGGCAAAAATTATTTTAATGAAAGTGTTAGATTCACCCAATCTCAAAAAAACATTTTCTGTATGTATTTTGAACAGCAAACTCTTAACAGTAAAAACTATTAAATGATATGTTCAGTTATATCCAAGAAATTCTTTCAATATTCATAGATCGTTATTTTGATCTGAAAAACAGGGTTACACAACAAAATGTATTAGTAGTCTAGACTCTAGACCATTTATTCTACACTAGAATAAAGTCCATTCCTTTACTGCATATTTGATTTTTCAACAGGAGGAATGTAAACAGCAGCAACATAAATAATGGTGACTTATCTAGGCATTGAATATCAGGGAACATCAAGCATCTTTGATGTAAGCGCAGCTCCTCTTATCCAAGAGAATTCATGTGCGATGTCCCAAACCCCTCAAGTGTGTTAGCTTGATCCAGGATGTTATGATTCAGTCAGGTCAGTAATATGTGGCCACAACTGTCTCTTGTGCGATGTGCATGTTGAAAAAGTTAAAAATGAACTGTTATCATCCATTGTCTCCATGCTTCCTCTGAAGATGTGAACATGAATAAGAGGAATGATTACAGTGACCTACAGCGCTCTCAATGATTAGGTCAGATATGATCGTGAATATAGGTCTAGCTACTGTATAGAACTGTGAGCTTTTCACGTATACATCTGTTTACACAGTGAGTCATGGTGGATCACATTGTTTTTGTGCCTTTTTTAGTGGCTTATATGTGATGTGCGTTGTTAATAGTGACATTGTGTTTAAACAATGCTTCAGATCCTGCAGTGAATCCTCTTCATTAAGGATATTATGTTCAGACTGAGACTGTTTTAGAGATGCATTTATTCAACTGTGTGATCCTTTTTGATGCAGCAGTTGGTCTTGTTGAACCGATACCATTGTACTGTACTCGACAGCAGTTTTAGCTTTGTGTAACTACTAAACTGGCAATGTAGTGTATAACTGCAAATTGGAAGACAAATAGCTGCAAATCTGTTTTACTTTTCCTCAATTGCTTCCACCAATGACTTTACGTAAAGATTATCTGTAATTTAGAGGTTCTTGTTAGGCAGTGCAACAGTGAACTCTGGAGTGCCTGTGAGACACGGCGAGACGCTGAAGCTTTGGCTGCAGCTAGCCCTGTGGCTGCAGAAGCTGCACAGATGCCGTGAAAGCAGAAAATATTCTTGCTGGAGTCAGACTTACTGCCTTGGGCGCTCATGTTAAGAGTCATGGTTAGACATTTGTCTTCACAATTCACCCTCAGTCCAGTGTGTGTGTGCTTTTGTATATATGTTTGCATTTATTTATGAACTAGTGTTTGTTTACTGCTGTAGCGAGAATAGGCTGTGTTGATACTGAACTCTTGACACAGTTTATGTAAACTGCACACAATGCTATACATATGGAACAAACTGTTATGTACACTCAGAGGCATGTTTGTTACCTCAGCCAAAGAGGAGGTTGTGTATTCAGCTAAGTTAGTCTGCTTGTCTTTAAGCAGACATAAGAGGAAACTGCTAGCCCATTTTTCATGAAACTTGGTAGAAGGTCGTCGCATGGACCAAGGAAGAACCTGTTAGGGCACATGTAAAAATATGTTTGGTTTTTGTTCACTTTGTAAATGTGCATTTTTCTAAATTCATGTTTGGAATGTAATGGAAATACATTGCTGACTAAAACGAGTTGTAACCTGTTAAGCCCCAAGCCTGTTTTAAGGTCTCAGGCTCGAAAATGACATTCCCAGAACAAATGACTATATCTTCACTTCTAAAAAAGGTAAATTAATCATATTTGTTCTCAAAGCAATGATAAACCTGTGAGTTGGATGTAGAAAAGTCAGAATCAATATAGAATTTTTTTATTTTAAATAAATTCAGATGGAACATAGTAAAAAAATGTAAATTGTAGTGTCCGTCCAAAAAAAAACATTACTTATAGTGAAAACCACCCTTGAATGATGGGATAGTAGACTAAAAGCTTTAGGAATCCACACTATAACATATAATAAGTACCCTGTATCAAGATTGATGCAAAACAAGTGACATTTGACCTTTTTAGAGAGACTTAGCAAAAAAAAACACACTTCTAGGGTCATTTGGGTGCATTTTCCATATCTCTGGCCCCCCTCGGTCGATTTTGAAGATTGACACCTCTTTTTAACCGTTAGAGCCAATAGAATCGAGGGGAGGTTCCTAAAATCCATCTAAACATTACCCATTGGTGAATGAGTGATGCGCAGCCAGCATGCCCAAAACCGGAAGCTGTCATACACTCTCGTAGCTATCATAGCAGCTATATATGAAAACTCCGTTATTGACATAAATATGATGATGGATTATCAGTAATCATTTCAAAGTGACACAGAGACATTGGATTAACCTTCAGCAGCGTTTTTATCATTTTAATGCCATTGAACACAACTTTTGATCAGAAAACAGCAACGGTAAGACTTATTTTCCGTTTTGGTCCCGTAAAGCTACGTTGTGTGTTGTCTGGGTTTGCTTCCCCTGCCGCGAGTTCTGGTTTCTCAGTGATGATACTTATATTTCTGGAATCTGTGGAATCTCAGCTTGCTAGCTAATATCTTGTTTGTGCAGATCAGATAAGTAATAAAGTATTTCTACCGTGAGTTCTGTGCTAAGTGCGTTAGCATTTTTTCGCTCAGGGCTAATTCAGAGGCTTGTTATTACCCTTGTGTTTTGTTTAGCTAAAAATTGTTAATATTGTCTGATAGCTGAGTTTCTTCCCGTTAAGTGGGTATGACACATTCATAGTTTGTTAAATGTTAAGAAGCCCTCAGACGCTGTTTCTTGCAAGATGTTGCGTTTCGTGACGGTGTGGTGTAGGTAAGAGTTTGTGTTGCCAACAACGCCACCTAAGGGAGTTTCACCCCTAGGAACTAACTATTGATAATAAAAGATTTAACCCACAAGGAGCACAGGTTCGTTTTACATAACGGGCCAGAGACAGTTTCAGTTACAGATAACACAATTACTTTATTTTATAACAATCAATTAACTATTCTAAAAACACCAGATACACATTATACAATCAGCTAAAAGTTAATACTGGGGCTTAACTGGTTTTAAACACTTTGAGCAAAGAATCACAGCAGTGACAGCACCCATATTCTTTCCACATTGCCACTAAAAGCTCATGAACATGCCGAAGGTCCGGACCACCTAAAAAATACTGTTTGCAGAAAAGAACATTAACATGGTTAAAGCTCAAGTATAATAACACATTCTGATCTGATACGTATTTTGTTGTAAGTGCGACCATGCCTTGGGCCATCATGAATCACAGCCACACCAGCATGTGTTAAACCTAACCAGCTTTGGTGTCTCCATGACAGGATTACCACATCAAATGTGAGGGCAGTCCCCTGCAGTGGCCTCCTGTTGGTTGAGGCCCTTTCATGTCCTGTTAAGACCCGAGGCTTCACTGTATACACTCTTCAAAATCCCCAGCGTCGCTAGGACATGATGATGGTTGTGTGTGTGGGTGTCCATGTGCCTTTTATTTTTTGGGCTATTACTGTTTTCAACTGCCACTTTGATTGAGTATCACTGTTTCAACTGTAACTAGAGGGTAGGATAACAATGTGTTTTTGTTCTCAGGATCATTCATTTTTAGAAGCCAAAGAATGGATGTATGTATAAGCTGGGGGTGGTATTTGGTTTATTTCTGAATAAAAGAACAAAGAATCCAAGTACACTTAGGACAACAACTAAAAACAAAAGGAAAATCTTGAAGCTGAAACAGCCTCAATCAGGTTAACCTATTTTAGCAAGAATGTAAAAACAATTGGCAAAAGAAATACTGATACCGAAATATTTCTACAAAGGACATAAAGTTAAGTGATCTTATTCAACTGGAACATATTATTTGTATTAAAAGACATATCCAATGGAGTCAAATATTGCCCAGGAAGTTGTCCCATTATCTGTGACGCAACATACCAATTTGTTTTAAGTCATTATAGGGTAATAACTCTTATGTAATAATAATGTAGTTATTTGAGGTCAAGTGTGTTTGTTCATGCCATTACCATAGACATTTTGATAGGCTTTCTCATCTGAAAAGTAAATATTTTGTATTTAAGTGGAAAAAACCTCAGGAAGAGAAATTAAAAATAAGATGTATCTTCATTAGTTGTCAGGGAGTGCAGTAGGACCTGTAGGTGGGAAACTGGCAATTGCAAAAAATGAACATAAATTGGGTTAGGGTTCGTAGAAATACAATGTGCAGCAACAGGATTATGATTCTACAATAGGATTATAACGGATCCAGAAAATTGAGTTGAAGTCCAATAAAAATAAGCCTAAGAAATGGAATGAAGAGATGATCCATTAAACTATGTAAATCCAATGAATTATTTTTAAAATCATTCAGTTTGTAGAATGTCTCAGAGTCCAGGAATCAAGGTAGATGGTTCTCTAAATAGAGGAAGGGGTCTTTAAGGAACCACAGGGTTGACCACTCCCTTTCCCACCTATTACTAATTTAATTTTTTATCTCAATGAGTGATAATTTTTTAGAACAACAGCTGGCACATGCAGATGTGTCAAATATTTAGCATAATGGGAAGTAGTTATATATCCTGTCAAATTCTCAACCCCCTCAAGGAGCAGAGTACATTTATACTGTATGAGGTGTTTACTCTATTCAGCAAGGGCTTTATTGAATGAATCCCAGGCTGCTGTGGCCCACAGCCAAAGCCAATATAAAGAAAAGTTGCTGCTCACTGGGTTATTACCTTAGGCTTGGGAGAGCCAACCTGATAGCTCCCGCTCTCTCTCGACTGTCTCTCCACAAGCCTCCATCAGCAGAGCAGTCGCTCCAGCATCCTCAACTATCCACTGACCACAGAGCGAGCTGCTTCAAGATGCTGAGTGCACCTGTGACTTACAGATTCAACTCCATGCATGCTAAATAATCAACACTGCATTCATTGTATGAGTTATGTAGAAAAGGCAAAGCAGACATGTGTAATGTATTTTGGTTATTTATTTATATTGTTAGGGAGAAATTGTATGCACATTTGTATAGCAAATGTGTTAGAAAATACAAACAATGCCGATGAAATCGACTATAACTTTAAATTAAATCTGAATATCTCTCTTGCAATAACAGTGGTGCTCCTTTTTTAATCTATTTTACTTGGACCATCTACTGCAGCCTTGCTCCAGTGTGCATATTAAGGATCCATTTGTATGGTTCAGCTGTAGACAAAGTCTTCAGATAACTCAAAAATGTAATATAAAGCTAACTTTAGCTTCAACATCTGCTAAAAACTGGATTATTTTTTTAATTCAGCAAATAAACTTGATATCAATTGTTAGAAAAGAGAGCTTTTGTTTACTTCTGTGTGAACTCAGAGACCCATTGGTTTTCAAAGTCACTTATAATAAGCTCTTGAAACGTACAGATAATAAATACTGTTTCCTACAGCTGTTCAGAATACATGGCAAAGAATTTGAGTGCTTTTTCTGTCGATATTTTATTCCAAATCATTGATGAACATAAATTATAAAACAGGGGCATAGCTGCAACTCAGGGGAACACAGTTAATTCAAATCAGTCTGATTTTTAGCAAAAATAATTGTTCCTGATCAGCTGATAAGGCTCATGTGTAAAACGTTGCACAGAACAGTTAACCACTGTTGAAAGATGTATGAATCCTTCTAATGGGATGTCTAAATGATAACATGTTTAATTCCCTGGACTGTTTAAAATATGCAGTACAACTGGCAAAGTGTGCGGAATATATAGATAGAGTATGTGAATAGATTCATGTGATCGACACAAAAAGAGTGGGTGTTAATATGTGGAGAATATTCTGCTGAACTAAACGTGTAAGAATCATAAACGTTTGTTTGACACAGAGATTACTTCAATACTAACCTGTTATAAATAAAGCCTTGAGGTTTAGTTATAACACAGAAACAAAGCAAACACATCATTTTCCAACCAGGAGAAACACTTTTGAAATCAGCTCACTCTCAGAGTTTCATGGATTATTAAAGAAGTTTTATTATTTTTTTGGTACATAGCAAATGACAGCATTTATTACCGTGATGTTGAACATCGTCATGATTTCTGGAGGATTCTGCTGTGTTCAGAATTTAAGACGATTTGCTTCATCGTAATCTACGAAATTACGAAATAATGGTCAATATTTTTCTCAACAAAATCAAAATCAATCAAAATTCTTATGAAGCAAAAACATTTCTCGGTTCCAAAATCACAACACTTGTTTACGGACAATTTTAACATTTTAAGTACGAAATAATTAGTCTCCTGAATTTGGGAAAATCCTAAATCACAAAAATAATCTGAGTTCATTGAAAAAAGTGAAATTCTAAAGAAATTAAAATGTTTCATGAAAGTCCAAAAAGTAATGATTACATATTATTGATCATCTTGTGAAATAAGTACAATCCTCAATAATACAAAAACAAGCACATCTTGATCACATAACAAAGCACATTACCTTTTAAAAAGAAAACTTCTACAAAATTATGTACATTTTTAATTACAACATGTTAGTATTTAATATTTTATGAATTTGGGAATGCTCTCCAATAGGTGGAGTTCTTAAAAACAGCTAAATTACTACAAAATACAGACAAATACCATCAAAAATATAATTAAAATTCATATAAAGTAAGAAAAATACTGAATGATTGAAAATGATTACAAAACTGAGCTCAGTACACGTGAAATAAGAAAATTAAAGAAAAGTTAAAATCTTATACATTTTGGCAAATTACAAATATAATCGGATTTCTCTAAAAAAAGTTCGGATTTCTCTTTTTTTACAAACAATCTCTTCAGACCAAAATCAAGCTGAATTCTTCTGAAATAACATTTTTCAATATAAAATCAGCATTGTTATGAAATAAGAAGTGTTTGGATTATTTACTTCTGTTCAATTCTAAAACATCTTGGTATTTCTTTCTAAGAGAGTTTGCTGCGGAAAGGTTTGATATAAAATGCTGCTGTAGCCTCAACCTTGTTATTATAGACTGGTTTTGTAATGAATTATTGCTGCTGTATACATGAAATCTTAAACCTTAGCTCTTTCTTGACCTTGGAAATAATAGTTTGACTAAGCAATCATAATTCAAGATTTACTTTGTATCTTTTTCTGGAACTTTTAACCTTATCGCACAGTCTTCATCAGCACATGTTGTTTGGTTGGATGCATCTGTTTATATCAGGGGTGTCCAAACTACGGCCCAGAGGCCAATTGCGGCCCATTGTCCATTTTAAATTGGCCCCGCAGCTTATTCTAAAAGTATTATGGAATTTGGCCACCACCTGAAACGTGTGCTTGATTTATATTGTACTTCTTAAATATATATGAAATATATTACACAGTTGTATTCATGTGTCAATTAAAGTTGAAAACATTTTCTAACCAATCTTAGTCGATTTAAAAAAAAGCCCAATAATGTATTTTAATAAGCTTGAAATATACCCTTCATATTTCCCCTAAATATAAGCAATCTGAGGCTTCTGTTTTAAGGAATGAACTGCACTTTTTATAAATGACTTTATGGAAAGCTGTGATGTAGGCCGTTTGTTTCTTTAAAGGTGGGGTAGGTAAGTTTGAGAAACCGGCTCGAGATACACTTTTTGTTATATTCCATGGAAAGCTCTTAACATCCCGATAGCAATGAATATCTTAAGTGCTTTGACAAAAAATCCATAAAAAAATGTCATCTGTGGAAGCCGTAGTACTGTAAAAAGCACGACCAATCATTTTAGCCAGCCCGGCTAAAATAACTGGATGGCCTACCTGCCTGTCAGCCTTCCATCTGTGCACAAACTTATCTCGTGCCCTCATTGGTCATGTGCGCGTTCGTGTGTGTTGGAGGAGGGGCTCTGTAAGGAAGTGGCAGATTTTTTCCTGCTGTGTATTTTCAAATTCTAGCGATCTCGAGCCGGTTTCTCAAACTTACCTACCCCACCTTTAAGCATATTCATTTATCAAGCAAAGTTACCTATATTTGATTGATTTTGCATACTTATAACTTAACTTATGATGCAATATACCTCACCTCTAGTGAGAGGCTCTTGTGAAAACGGTTTATTAGTTTATTAGTTTATAGTTTATTTATAGTCTTATAAATAAACACAACAATACCAGTTGAAGCTGTAAATGTATATTTCACCTCTACTGAGGTTGAATGGCCCAGAAATGGACCAGAGGAACAGGCATCTACTGTATTGATACAAACAAGCCGGTTAATGTGTCAGAATCTTGGATACAATGGCAGCTCTATTTTCTCACCTGTGTTTTAACCAATAAAGAAAGGCCTGAGATAAAAGGTAGTCCTTAATGTCAATTACTCCTCAATAGTTCACGTTTTATCATGCACTCGGTAATAAATAAACTCTTTAAAGCATAATTTCAAATGTTTATTTCAAAGATTGTTGCCAGACCGGAGAACCTCTGCACAGATAATAATAAATATTAAAATCACATGGTTTCTCCTCTAAAGTAGAGGTAACATATATCTGTTTGTTTACTTATGCAACTTTGCCTGAATATTACTGAGATTGAGAATAAAGGCATTGGGCTCAGCATTTAATCACATTTTCTTTTTGAAATACTTCGGTATGAATTGTATGAGAAATACTTTAGCAGTCTAAGCTTTTCAGAGCCTTGAAGAATTAAACTGCTGAAATTGGTTCACGTCCAAAACAATTTAAAGAAACCATTGAAACACTGTTGAAAGCAATAGAATTTCACAGAGAAGGTCTTGAAACATCAATAGTGTTGTTTTTTGCCAAAATACATTCAAACACACACACAAGCATAAACACACAATGAATACATCGCTTGTCGAGTCTCTCTGTTTTATGGATGCAGGATTTCTAATCTGTGGATTTTGTATGTGTTTTAAAGCAGAAGATCGCATGTTTTTTTCTTTGTGTTAAGGCTTCTCATTTAACTCTGTGAATGATATTACTTCCTATAATGTTGAACTCTGTAAGTGTATACATCTTCAATTGGATCTCACAACACTCTCTTTGAATGAATGTCCAGGCTCTGTACTGTATGTCATACTTCTCTCCTGTAACAGAAGCTCAGTGCTTACACATGTAATGCATACTTAGAAAGATTACCTGATAGCATTACTAAATGAATACCTTATATTGAGATCAGTTAAGCTATCGTGATCTCCGTCTTCATCATTGTTACTAACTATATCAAAACTAAAAAAGTGACAGTGGGTTCTTCTGTTCACACTGAAGCCTCATGTTGTTATTTTTTCCGCCTGTTTGTCTGCTCAAACTTCTTGCTGAGTCCAGATGGAATCAGTCGGGGGTGACCACTTATGCCAAATATCAAATTCCAAAGCCCAAGCCTGTCTTGTATGAATCAGAGATGAGCGCAATATGGATAGAAGTGGACAGCATGCAAAATTGGAAGAAAAAGAAACCCCAGGCAGTCCAACAGCAGTTCACTCTGGGTGGAATAAATGACCAGAAGGGGGGGTTCAAATGCACAAACTTTAGCCTCCACAAAAATGTTTAAAATCGTGATTTGTCACGCATATCTTTACAGAGATAGAGCTAATGGAGGCTGCTGTATTACTGTTTGTTTTATCGTTTATTTCTGTATCACTGAGATAGTTTATTTTGTTTTACCATAAGCAAATGTTAATACGTTACAAATTAAGTTCACTAACGGTAGTGGAAACAATTTCATATTCTGAGAACTGCATACGGTTGTGCGTACTTTTGTGTTATATAGGACAAATGGAGTTGAATCACTTCTCACCCTGACTTCTCAGCCTGTAAAATACAAAACGATCAACCCTAATATATAATATTTCTGTTTTGGCCTATGGCAGGTGATTGACATCAAAGAGAGGTTAAAGGAGTCCAAGAAGTTTTGGTCCAACCTGCCTGATGACATCTGTGCCAAGGGCAAGCTGACAGAGTCTGACGAGGATCAGTGCTGGAACAGCCACACGAAGGGCAGGTGAGGACTTCTGCTTCTCAGTATAACCACGGCAAATTCCCCCCACTCTACGGTTATCACATTCTGCCTGCCAGGGATTAAAATAACCACACTGTATTCCCAGATTAACACTCTCTCTGTGAGCACAATGGTTAGTGCATATGGAGAACCTCTATATAAGCTCCGAGGCTCTAATACCCAGAGGACTGTGGAGTTTCCAACACCTCTTATCACCACCGCAGCGTGTAGAGAGTCTCCGAGCCATACAGTAGATTGGAGAGCGAGTTGTTTTCTCTGACAGTGAACCAGAGAAGTTGGCAGAGGAAATATATCACCCCATCACTCTGGACTACTCCAAGTAACAAAATCACCAGATGGTGTTATAAAAGGCATGTTATTTCTCTTGTTTGTGCCAGTAACATTTTAAGCATTGCTCTAAATCTGGAAGGTAAATTGATTTCCAGAGATGATCAAATGTCAGACCCTGAAGGAAGTGTGTTATGATATCATCGGATTTTCTTGTTCCTTAAAAACAAACTATGCACACTTGACTTTGTATAGACAGTATCAAATTAAATACAAAACTAGTGAAAAGCCAAGGTTGGTAATGTATTTTTGAAATCTTATTTGCTATATTTATTGAAATACTCTTTCCTACCCGACTGCAATCAATAGATGAAATGAACTGAGCAAAAAATATCTGATATCTGTTACTGTGGCAGGACTCTAATACGCTGCTATAGCTTGAGAGCTTTGAGTACTAACAATTGCCATGTACGTTGTTTACATTCATTATGATGATTGTGGGGAAGTGGCTTTGTAGGAAGTACTAAAGGTGTGGGCAGTCAATGGTGACACCTCGGTGACTTGCATTGTTTTCATTGCACAGCAGTTTAAGTATTTGTTATTTATTTATTAACACACACACTATTTATTTGTGGGCATCAGGCACGTAAAGGGCTCTCTAAAGCAAAGTGAAACCACTCCCAATATGAAGGAGACCATAGAGACCTTTTACACACTTATGTGTTGCGTGATTTTAGCATCCTTCAATAAAAAGAGTAGCTCTTGTGATTTTGGTTTAGTTTGTCTACTTTATGGGTTCTTCGGCTTTTACACCGAGATCATATATCAATATTCACATATAATTCACCATTTGTAGAGATTATTTATTTGTGGTGTTGTGGAGTAAGCAAGAATTCAAAGAACTAGTCACACACACACAGTAAGTGAAAGAGAGGGACACAATATCCGCACTATTGGTTGACTCTGGCAAACAACGACAACTGATTGCATTGGTGGAAGATAGAGCACAACACAGCAATTTAAGAAAACACATATAAGTAAACAAAACACATGTACATAAAGACAACATCCTCACCACAATTTTCATATTCTCTAAAGTTGCAGTGTGTATCTGTCAGCCACCATACAGTAATAGGCCTTCAGTGTCACTGATGCTGCTTGTTAGCCTGATAGATAGCAAATTAAGCAAATGTGGAAATGTTGTTATCTGCATATTTGTATTCTACTATCATCCATAGTTTTTTAGTTCTGATGCATTATTGACTAAACTTGAGGTTTTTAAAGCACGATAGAGACCTCCTCAGGGAGGCTCTAAACAGTTGCAGGGGAGGCTTAACTCAGTATGAATATTGGATTACCTATCATGAGATCAATAGAATTGCCTAAATGCATGTGATTTTGTTGGAGATATTTCAGAGATTTAACGGTTCCCTACTTTCACAGAGTCAGAAATCATTGAATGCCTTAGAGATATACAAACTCAATTATTGAGTGTCTATGGAAACAAATAACATAATCATGATCCAATATTTATCCAGGAATTGAGTGAAAGAAAGCAGGTAAACAAGCAGGAAGGGGGGGGATGCCTTTTTTCAAGCTTTGGCTGAGGGGAGGCCCAAACTCAGAATAACATCTAGAAAATATTGCCATTTTGATAGTGCCTTCAGTGCCAATACCACAAGGAGATTGGTGATTCAGTTTGTTCCTGTGTCATTGTGTCCAGATATTTTCCTGAAGTCGTGGGGGAGGGTCTTACCAACCAGGTGAGCAACCCAGAGGTGGATGTGGACATCACCAGGCCGGACACACTGATACGACAGCAGATCATGGCGCTACGTGTCATGACCAACAAGCTAAAGAACGCCTACAACGGCAATGACATCTACTTCCAAGACTCAAGTAAGTTCTCCAATATCTTGGGTGTTTGCAAATGCAGGTGTAGACAAGATAATAATAATATTTTGAAGTAAAACACAGAGAAAAGTTTCTTTCACTGCATGTTGGTTGATTTGGATCACACTACACATACACACAGACACACACACACACACTCAGACAAATACCCCTGCAGAAATATAAACGGTACCGAAATAAGATCTCAGATGTCATTCATGTTGCAACTCATCATAAAACTCCACTGGATGCACCAGCGTTGCACTGAGGCAAGACTGACATTATTAGGAGAATAAATAGCCGTAGGTACGGAGGTGACACATGCAATGACAGACAGTCAAGGCTATTTAGGAAGATGTACATCTGCAATGCTGCCATGACAGAAACCATTCCCTCTTCCTGATTATGGGGATCCCATACAGCTGACAAGATTGAAGATTTTCATAGCTTCAAATAAAATGTGGCTCTGTGAGTCTACTGCCACTAACCTTTGTTTGTCAACTCCATTCGTGTCACTGTCATGTTTGTTTTTCTGTTAGCAATTGTGTTTTCCTTGTCACCAGGAACCTAGTACCGCAGGCACTGATATGTTGAATAGGTTCTCACAGAAGCAGATTCAATCCTTGTATTAAGATCTACTTGTGCTCTGCTATTTATAGCAGCTAATCATACACTTCTTGCTCTGCAACCTGTGAAGGCCCGGTCACACCAGCACCAGCACAGAACATTTGCAGTGACGTCAATTCATTTTGATAAAAGTTCCCTTGAAAGCTTACTCAATCACCATTATCTCTGAGAAGTTGGGTGCTGAACATATGCAGCCTCAGTATTTTAACACATCCATTGTCAAACACGAGGTGCTTGAAAAAGTACATAAGAACATTTCAAATCCCAACCCATTTCAGCCCTTATTTATCAGCAGTCTAATATTAGTGTGATTTTTCCTTGCAGTTTTATTTTACCTGCAAGTCATTTCTATTAGCTATTGTAAAAAAGTTGATAGACGATCTACAAACCAACTATAACCATGAACTAAGTGTTATAAAAATGTGGTTCATCTATCTATGTAATGTTTATAGATGTTATACGAATCATTTGGTTATCATTAGCAAATATTTGATATAGTATTTAAATTATTTGTACGACTTTTACATACATCATAGTCACTAATAATCAGTATGCCTTATTAGTTATCGTTTTAACAGATTACTTAACTATAAACAATTTATTAATGATGGTTATTGTTGTGTTTCCTAAAAAGGTAACAAAACTATATAGTCAATTTAAATAAGCCAAATGAGTATTAATTTAAGTCTTGTGAGTTTCTCGGGCCGATTTCTTTTGTTACCTGAGCTTTTTTGCTTTCCCTTTGCCATGGATCAGATAATAGTTGTTGTGACAAAATATTTAAATTAAATTCTAACTTTTGTGATTTTGTTGCTGCAGGTGATGAAGGCAGTACTTCTGGCAGTGGCAGCGGCTGCTCTGATGGCTGCACAACAGAGTTTGTTTTTGTTGGAACAGAGGCTCCTGTGATTGGAGCCGACAGAAGCGATGAACGCGCAGCAGCAGCGGCGGCAGGAAAGTCCTTTTCCAGCGCACCCTCCCTAGTGCTGGTGGTGGCCGCCCTCACACTCCCACTGGGGGCAATGCAGACTCAATGGAGATAATACACGAGTGTGGCCTGATCACTGACTTTTCTACTGTTACATACAGTATGTTTAACAGCAAGTTCTACTGCTGTTCCCTCACTGGACATGTAGAACCTTCTGGAAACCTGTGGAGAGTGGCTTATTGTGGTGTGGTAGAACAGGAAGTGAGTGCAGCGCAGCATCCTGCTTGTCCCCCAAAGAATGCTTGGTGCCGTCACTGAACCAGCTTTCACATCTGTTAAAAAAAGAAAACGTGGGGTTTTCTCATTATTCTAAAGTGCGTTTTAAATAACATACTTCTAAAACACAACAGCTCTGATATTTCAGATCAAGGGACATTTATTTTTATTTTTTCCTTTTGTATGATGAAGTTGTGACAACAAGACAACACCCAATTTGTCCTATTAGTCTTTTCCCCCTCAAACAAATGGAGAAAGTCTAACTGTGTGCATGCATGGAAATGATGTTAACTGACAAAAACATGTTTTGTTTTATTTATGCAGGCTACACAGTTTGGGCTTGGTTGGTACAGGATTGTACAGAGCTAGCAGTTCACCTGGTTTCCTGTTTGGTTATATCAGTGTGACTTCAGGGAGCAGCAGTTCTTACAGCCACTTTATAGTTGCACATTTGATTAATTCTTGAAAGTGCTAATGTATTGCACAGAGAGAACTACTTAGCACAGATTATTTTTCTCGGCTTCATACGTTTATAAGCTACAGGAAACATCCATCCCATAGAGACAGAAGACCTATATTTTCAGATCATTTAACTGATTGTATTGTACTTATACACAGTTGCAGTGTGTATTTCATTGGAAGGTACTGTAATGTAATCTTGCTGGTTTAGTTAAAAGCTCAATTATATTTGTTTTAACGAGTTATTGGATCACCTGAACAATTTAAAAATAAACAGGAAAGTTATTGTGAGCCATTATACAACAATTGCCTGCTAACGCTATACAGTTACCTGATTTACTCTCTTCTGTTTGGGTACTTGACATACACCTACAAAGTTCAGATATTATTTTAATTCTCAGAGAACTCAAACGTGTGTTCGTGATATTAGGTATATTCTAAGGATATTTTCACTTATTTCTTGTCTCCATTGCTTTATTATTTATTATAAGGATTAATGTTAATTCTTTATATAACATATATGTTACAAATTGTAACCACACTCCTGTAAGCTCAGCCCTCTGACAGGCCCTGGCGGTTCACACACTCTCATATTATAGTGCACCACGCTGAAATGTGCATGTTCTTGTTCGACCACTGAAACGGATCCACCAATATAGAAGCAGGTTATAGAAGTGGTCAGGGTTTTTTTTTAAAGCATTTACAAAGTCAGCAACTCTAAACGAAATAGGGCGCCAAGGTTAGAGCGCTCTGTATCTTAGAACTAGGGTTACTATTCATAACCTCTATTCATCTCCTATGGCTTGACCTCTAACTGGCTCTGTAGATGCACTCCAATAACACAACACTATGGCCTTGACCTCAGGTCACACGGAAAATGTGGTTCCAGACATGTAGAAGTTATACAAACAAACAAAAAAAGGGATATTTGTTCAATCATAAATGTTTAGAACAGCCATCGTAGTGCTGGAGTGTGCCTTGGAGGATTGAAACCCATCAGCCCATAAGCACCTAAAATCCTTTCACATAGCTAATAAGTAAGTTTCTTGTCTCAACATGGGGCTTCCACAAACCCACAGCTGCAATGAACAGCTGCTCTGAGCATCTCAATGAGACTGAACATTTCACAAAGCATACTAAAGCACGCATGGGACACGAGTGAAAACAGCATCAAGATCTGAAAAAGATATCTGATGTTCTTAGACACAAATTACATGAAATGCAGTACTTCTCCTTCAAATGAGAAACAACAAGACGGGACTGATGTCCACATTTCTAAAGTTTGCAGCAGCAGCATGGTTGTCTTCACACACACACACTTCACGGCACCTGAGAGAAAATCCCCCCTCAGTGGTTTCACATGACTCACAAAAGACACCCCGACACCACAGGAAGCTCCCACTGCAGAATAGATGGAAAATATGTTGACCTCCCTTGCCTTACTCCCTGCTGAAACAGCCTCAGGAGAAGGTGACTGAACAGCAGCCTCCTACCAAAACCAGCATGATTATTAAATTACTGGTGCGTAAACCTTAATGTGCACGGCGACAGGCCTCTCTCCAAGCAACGCCCGAGGAAAGACAACACTAAAGGAAAAGATAGAAAATGCATTTTAATTTGTTTTTATGCTCAAACTGTATTTAATTTGTCTATATAAAATTCATATTGGACAGGCAACAAATGTAAACCAACGTGAAATATTACTTAAATAGTATTTACTTCAGGCTGAGTTGAAAGGTCAGTGTAAAGATAAAAAAATGATATTGAAACAAATTGGGGAATATATTATGACAAACATAAAGCACTTGCACCCAATTTATAATATCAACAGGACATTAGTGGAGAGAAACATGAATGAATTTGCTATTTATTTTTCAAATGTTCTGGTGATTCAGTTACATTTGAAAACGTTCCCTTTCAGAAGGGCTAGTATAAAAATAACATTAGAGACATCACTACCAAAATATTATTACCGTTGTGCAGATGTGACATATCAGCAGTAATGATAAAGATACAAAAGTAAGTAATTATCCAAATGAATATACAGTGAAGGTAACACGTTGCTGGTTCAGGTCAGCATCGCAACAGTGCCACTGAAGGGGGAGGTCAACTTCGTCTCATTGTTTATCTTATTGGTCCCAAAGTCTTTCAGTCACAATGTGAATGTGGATGTTATAAAATACAGCATTTTTAAGATCTGGGTCTGTAAATCCATTCTGTTTGGACGAACAATCACATGCAGATGTCAGTGCATACATGAGGGGTGACAGAGAAAGCCTGTTGAGCACCTTAGAGGTAAAACATGTGTATAAAACAGAACCAGGGGTGTATGGGAAACAAAAAATATAACAACAGTTTACCAACCTCCCAAAATCTACTTTTTGGATATTTTGGATTGCTCGTGTGTCCTCTGCCGGATCATCTTTGCATGAGCACAGAGAGTGGCCACCGTACTCAGACAGAAGTGGCAGTAAACAGATCCTGATCTGAACTCACTTAGTGGGTCAGACAGATGGGAGGCAGTTAGACGGGATGGACATCCAGCAGTAACTATTTATAATGTGCTAAATATTCAATAAAGAAACTTGCTAGTGGGCAGGATGTGCAGCAACAGTTTTCCTGATCTGGATGTATCTGCCCAGGAGTGCAGTCCTGGATAGCAGCAGATAAAAGAGCTTTCATTTAAAAATGATGCTCTGTTACATGGAGTCGAACTGATGATTCAATTTCAGCTTCAGGCGTTTAGAGTTCTCAGAGAATTCAGCTACACTTTATTTTATAAATTTAACAGAAATAGATTTTTTGTCAGCACATTTATTGTCAAGTATCACATTTCCATGTCAAGTGTCATATTGTTTCCCTTACATTTACAATCATTCTGTCAGTAACAGATTTGAATTCAGATGATTGTTATCCTTCAGAGATGTTGTAATTGATTAAATAAATATACAGCACACGACAGGAAGAGAAAAAGTTTGATTAGAAGTGAGGGTTAGCAGGTTACATATTACATATTACGTATACATTCAGTTTTCAAGTATTAAAAACACTTTGTGGAGGCAGATATTTCTGAGTCAGGGTCAGCAGTGAGACAGAAACTTAACAACTATGTTTTCTAAAGTGTAAGAAACTCAGTAACCATCTGCAGCCACACAAAGGTTGAATGCACCCATGAGAGAACTCCCCAAGATCTTTGATTGCAACAACAGTTTTTGGATGAGTGAGGATAAGGCAGGTCTTTAATGGTGTTCCCGAAAAACAGGAAAGAAAGTGAATCGAGAAAACACTCTTTCACAAGTGAGCTGAATTTTCCAAAGAGCTTGTATCAGTACAAACAACCCTCTTCTCTCATTACATCGAGAGAAATGTTTGCCATTTTCACTGCCTTGTGTTCTCCTCTCTCTCTCTCCTGACAAGGCAGACATTCAGTATCATCGTCTGAGATGCTTCAATGCTTAGCTCAATTTGTCTGGGAGCTTTTTCTGTTTGTTTTGTTGTTTTGTTTGTCTGTTCATTCTCTTTGGCATTTGAAAAACGGAAAAAAAAGTAAATTGTGGTTGGCTGAGGTTTTTTACAGAAAACGTGTTATGCAAGGTCTTTTCCATTTGATGTTAATCGTTTGCTGCACTTTTGCTAAAACATATGCTGTGAGTGTGGTACTGTTGTGATTTGCAAAATCAGATAACTAAGGAGCACATTACGAATTTTGGAGCTGTCAGTGCACGCTGTTTGAAGTGTTTTGGGGGAACTGAAGTTGATGGTTATACAAGCAGACATGCCTTACCATTTTTAAAAGACTAAAATGGATTGCTTATTTGGCTTTTGTTACACATTCTTGTATACAGAAAATAATACAAATGTAATAATAAACCTTTTATTAATAAAATACTTTATATTGTGGCTCTATCTATCGCCGATGTCCTTTGCAAACTATGTATCTTCATTGATCAGGAACCTACAAATAACAAGATATTATATTCTACAATTCCTTTAAAAAGTTTAAATTGGGGGAAGACAGATTGGATTTAGATATGAACTGATATGAAATGCTTTATCTTATATAGTTCAAAGTGTTACATGGATAACATTACTGTGAGCTTTAACTTCACACACTTTTTCCATCCAAATGTGTCTTTTGTAAAATGTAACAGATAACAGGGCATCAGTTTAAACAGTTATCAAATATGTGGAAAATGCATCCACCATGAACTCCTTAATAAATGGAATTACTGCCTCTTTCGTTCCTGTTATAAATACTACTTGTAAAGAAAGCTATATTACAAGTTATAAATGAATCAGGTATATATGCTTTGAAGAAGAAACTTATAGAATTTTGGATTATTATTATACCTTACTCTGTGTTAATCACTATTCCTATAATGCGTTCAATTGGTGATTCAATTGGAATTTGGCTTTCCATGACAAGTATCCTACAGTATCAATGTTTGACATGTCTTATTTTGACAATCTTCACAAAGCCACAACAGAAATAACAAAATGCATAAGAGATCGTGTTGAGATCTTATCACTTTGTAAAGGGTTCAATTATTTACATGACTGCTTAATCATATGGTCATTTTGATGCTTCATAGCGGGAAAAGCACAGGTGTAAATAATAACATTAAGGAAGGCTCTGTTCTACTTAATTGTCCCAGGAAGACATTACAGCGACATTACAGGACCCTGAGACTGAAGCAGCTAAATGAAATTCAGCCACGACTACTTTTATTATTTGCACATGTGCTTTTACTAATGTGACAAGACAAAAATGTTTAAATGAAAAAGCTCTATTGCTTAAGTTGGAGATGAAAAATCATTTTTATATCTGACATTTTCTTAACACTCAGTAACTTAAAGTGGACCTATTATGCTATATTAGAAAAATATATTGTAGGGCCATACCTATACAAAACATGTCTGTGAAGTGTTTTGCTTAAAATACCAAACAGATCACCCATTGTAGCCATGCCTCATACTGCTCATACCCCTCTTTTGCAGCCCTGTTAGAGAAACGCGGATTTTGGGTCCTTAGCTTGAAAAAAAGAAAGAAGAGGAGGCGGAGCTAATGCCTGATCAGAATTCTACCGGAGATAAAGTTAAATTCTGCTGTGATAAAACGCCATCCTGTTCTAAACCACATCAAGGATTATTTCTGAAACAGCATGGAGCTCAAATGCTTTTTCTCTTGCGGGTTTATCACAAGGTGAGTTCCTTTTTTTATTTCCTGCTTTTTAAACACATGTGCTCTTCAGTACAGGTTAGCTCTGAGTGTTAGCGAGGCTTGCTAATGTAAACAAAGACGAGATTACATCCAAAACACGTCAGGCATTGTTTCTGATAGCAACTTTCTGTGGGTCCGCCGCCGATTTGACGTCATATCAGCAGCAAATCTGTATCCGCTCGTTGTACACCTGTTTTTAAAAGATTTGGGTACAGAGGAAAAGAGAAAGGGTTTTATTTTCTGACGCTGCGTGAGTTCCCCGACACACCGGGGACACATATGTATGTATAAAAGACATCAAAAAGTGCAATTTGCATGATAGGTCCCCTTTAATATAGCTTTTTAAGTTGATCATGTTCTTTGGCAGATATTTGGCTTAAATCTATAACTTTATATTGGAATATTCTGTAGAAAGGAAATATAATTTCAGTTTACCTTTGAGGTTATTGAGAACTTCTGTGTGACAAATTCATTATATTTAAGATGAATGAGATCTAATGTATGAGCTCAAATAGAGATTATTCTAGGGAAGACACAACATTTCATCCTCATTCAGTCCTCTAAAGTTTAAACAGCAGATCATAGTGGAGGCCATGCTTAGTCAAATGTACTGTTGTAGCTCCTTTTGCACATTGTAGGTTACAAAATGTCTAATATTTGCAGCAGAATAAAGGGCCTGGATTCCAGTAGTGTTATGCAATGCAAATGCTAGTGCACAAAAAGTGAAGATATCTTCACCCTCAAGAAAAGATTAGTTGAAAGAGAAAGAGAGAAAGGTTGTGTTGAGCTCAGTTGGGATTAATGTGTTAACTTAACTGTTACCTGTAATATATCAGTTGTCAAACTTGGCTCGTCGTGTCTTTTTGTCAGGGGAGGCAGCAGAACGTCAGGCTGACAGAAGAGACAGAGAAAAAAAAAAGCTTACTGCGTTGCCACATTCAATTCATCTTAGTAGCTCCCCCAGACATCAATTTATTCATTTTCACATGACAACAGCAAGGGGGACAACACGAAACGGCTTCACATCTAAACTAGAATTATTCATTATAATCTCTCTTTCTTTCTGTACAATTATTTATGTGCTTCAATTATGGAAAAGCAGTGTGAAAGAGCCAAACTCCAGATGAAATACAAAAAAAGGAATGGATTTCAAAGACAGAGCTCAGTTTTTCTGCAGGATCCACTTGATAATTTTGGATTGCTCTTGGCAAAACCCCCCTGTGACTGTAGACAGAATTAATTCTGCTCCACTGTAGTGCGGGAGAAATACAGCATCATTCGATCTGCTGAAAAAATATTAATTAAAAGCATTTGTTCTGGGCCTTATCATTGCATTCTGAATGTGTTACTTTCATGCAACCGGACAGTTTCATATTTCTATTAATTTCAGTGATCAGTATTTTATGTTGCTGTTTCAGCAAATGGCTGCTGAAGCATGCAGGCTATAATGTCAGCAATAAACGGTAGCTTGTCAATTCTTCGACACTTAAATATCTTTACATTTTTCAACTCATATTCGGTATAGCTGATGATTTACGGGGCAGTCTATATACTTTCCTCCAGTTTAAATACACACATTAACAGTTGAGCGTCTTATGTCAAACAAGAGATTGGTGCACTTTTAGTTCTTACTGCTTGGTGATGAGTGTCTCTGTGTTTCGCTGCCATGTAGGGCAGTACTTCTAGCCCTGGGAATAGTTAAATAATAACTGAGTCATTTGAAAAAAAAGAACACTCCATATATCATAGAAATGTAGTTCAATGAGAGCCAGGTGATTAGTGGGAGCGCTTTTTTCCTGATTTAATTTTATAATGAAACTTCAACTTAGTTATCAAAACATAAATGATATAAGTGGATTTCATGTTTTCCAACAGATTCATAGTCATGATTATTTTTACACAATTGTGAGGGGGAATTCAAATGTGCAGAAATATACATATTCTAACCATTTCATGACAATGTGAGTGAAAGAATTCACAGGTGTTGCCAGATAACAATTGGCAGCTTAGAATAAAGACTGAATGTCTGGGGAAGCAGGGGGACGTGCTGTAGTCTTGTTATCACCTTTGAGGTTGCCGTGCATTACACATATTAATTAGTGAGAGTTTATCGTGCAGGTTGGCAGGTGTACTGTTCACGGTGTTTATTCCAAGCTAACTTGCTAACTGTAGCCTCACACTTTCTCTACATCATGAGAATGGTAGCCTTTCAATCCTTTCGTCCAACTCCCAGCTGGAATGTACTTATACACTTTGAATTGTATTAATAGACTACCAGTTATATTTTTTCTGTAAGGTGAGAAAAGCAGTCGTCTAGGATATAATGTTGTTTTCTCTTAACAAATATTTGTATTGCGCCTACATAATTAGTAATGTCATGATGTCTGAGCCAAAGGACATTTCCTTGCGGCATAAGACTCGGACCCAACAAGAACACATATCATTTATGGCAACATAAATAAAATAGTAGAGTACAATATAGCTTTTAGAAATGATTCTTAGCTTGAACAGACTTACAGACCTGACAATGAGACCAAGGTCTTTTAATTGTCCTTCACAACTCATAAAACTCATTGTTGCCTCTGAAAGTAGGGTGGTGCCTGTAAATATTAAGGTCTGAGGACAATGTTAATAGATTCTCTGATGACACATTTCATCTACGCACTGATAGTAATTGCTTTTTACATGACAAGTAATAGTGTGAGGGCTTTAGAGACGCTGATAAATCCCCTGAAAATAGAGACCTATGAAATTAAACCTTGGTTTTCAATTTTCCCTCCCACAAGAGTTGAGCAATTAAATGGATTTAACCCAGTATCGTATAATAAGGCATAAATAAGTTTCAGGGTGAATCTCAAGTATCACATTTTCATTAAAAAGTTGGTCTATAGAACAAATGGTACTTTATGTTTAACAAAAAGAGATGCCTATGTTTTCTCAATCCCCTCTATTTGTGTGTATGCTCTGTCTCAAATCCAGCACTTCAGTTTCATATCTTTCCACCGCTTTTGTAAGAGGATGAAAAGTGTTCGCGAATATATATATATATATCCTTATAGCTACATCTGCTCTCTTGTCAATGCCTTCCCCCTTTGCATTCATTTTACTTTCGCAAATAGTTTTTTCTTGTTTCATACATTAGAAGTTTTCAAATGATTCTCCCTCTATCTCTCTCAATCTCTCGCCCTCTTTCACTGTCTCTCTCTGCTGTCTGTCTCTCCCTGGATTTAGGATAAAGACTGAATTACACAGCAGCACAGTCCTGGATAGCAGAGACAGAGATTACCCTGCCTGATCTTTCTACAGACAAGAAACAGTTCAGTGGAAACCCTCCCGAGGGCCCTGCCACCTCAGTACTGACAGACTGTGTATTAGCACGTATCAGGGAAGAGAAAAGGAAGCGGTTTTATCCCTTCTGACCCACCACTTGACTTGAGTAAGAGAGGAATCTGCAGTGGATATTAGGCCTGTCACCACAATGATCTGCACTCTGGAAAAAAAAGAGGTTTTGCATACTGCCAGTGTCAGAGGCACACAGCTCCGGTGCACCTTTTCTTTTACCTGACAAGAAGAAACTAAAAAGGCGTAACTCCCAGAGCTACCAAGAATAATCCGCTCTGAAAATATAGCTTCTGCAGTCAACGTTCAGCCTTTTCTTGGATATGTTCATTAATACACATATATTATTAAAATACAGACATTCAAAACTGATTGCTATAGCTAACTACTGTAGATAACCTTGCAATAATTATAAAAACAATACGAGGACGATAAATGCCACTGTATTTAACATAAAAGGCATCCATTCACATTTCTAAGAAAATAACACTCAGAGTGTTTTATATTTAAAACAATATTCCAATTAGACCTACGATGATTATCCAATTGGGAAAAACAAAAGCTTTTGCTTATTTCTGTTTCCTTTATTTGCCCGTCCCTGTTGTGTGACTGTGTCCTTGGGCTTCTTGAATGTGCTATATAAATCCAAGTTATTAGTAAATCTGCAACTTTAATGTTAGTTGTGTTTTAATCACTATTGGTAAACCTGTGTTAATTGTCACCTTTATTCAAATGTTCACAGTAACACCATCACTTGTAGTTATAAATACCACATCCTGTGTTACAGTGACATTACTTATCACGTTTGCTTTTGTATGCAGTTGCAAAGTGATGTTGAAAGTGTGGCATAAGCTGATGCTTCACTACCTAATTAAAAAGCATCAATAATGTATCGGCTTGTGTCATGAATGGAACTGGCATGGTTGCAGCGAGAGGATGTGTCAGACCTCAGTCACGAACTAACGTAGAGCGGGACACCCACCTTGCACCGGAGAACATGTGGGAAAAGATAGTAGGGGGTGTAATATAAGAGGGATGTATGAGATGGTGGTGTGCAGCACAGGAAAAGATATTAAGGAAAGATTTAATCATGACTTATTTGATCTGAACAATTTACATTTCGTAATTTGGCTTGTCTGGCAAATAGGTCAATGGCCAGGGGGATTGTCTCAGAAGTGGCAGCAATGATCCTGTGAGCTGTTATAAGTAGGACAGTAAATAAAATGGAGCTCTTCTCACAGAACATCATGGTAAGTGATGATGGTAATGCTAATGATGTTGCAGATCAAATGAGAAAAATATGTTGATTTAGGACAAAGCAATATAGCAGTATTAGGTAAATTATATTGAGAGATTTTGAATGGTATAGTGTAAACAAGCAGAAGATTAATTAAATATTTCAGAAAGCATTTACTCCACATGTGATTTTTCTCATTTCAAGGATTAGCACTGCATGTCTTATCGTCTCACTGTGTGCCAAATTAGCTCTCTGTAGTGTGCCGCACACTTTGCACTATTGCATTGTGTGGCCAACTGACCTTCCCAGAGCAGCCATGGGGATAAAGACGATAAAGAGGACAACAACGATCTCTCCAGGCATCAGGAAGGAACCAATCCGTGTCTAATGCCGTTTGTCTCAAACTCTTTGAGAAGAAGCTAAAAGGTAAAATGATGAAGGTAAAAAGCATCTGAGTTGGTTAGTTTTGCACAGAATTGTTTTATATGAAATAAAGCTTCATATTTTCCACGTTTTTTAATGTTTTCCTTGTCCTCTTTGGCTCCTTTATTTATTTATAATTGACAGCAGGCTCATTGAGACCAAAAAAGAACATCAGCATACTTTTTCATAAATGTTAGACTCCTACATATTTTCAGCTTATTTATGTTCACTTATCATGACATCTGATCCCAGTTCTCAGCTCATTGAGGATGAACCCAGCATGGCTCATGTCCCAGCTAGAGTCTGTCAAATTTCGATTTCAGGTCGCATTGGCAGACAACTATGGCTGAAATGTGTCTGCGTATATCAGCTTGGTATTAAAGGAGGATTATAAACACGTATGATTTAAGTTTTATGATGCACCCTTCATAAATTGGCTGTAGATGCATTTTTGTGAAAAAGAAAGATTAAAATTGTGTTTTGTTAAAAGTAACTTCACCTTAGTGGGTAACAAAAGAGAAGGAAAGTGATGCAAAAGATGAGTCAAGAGGGAAGCCAGGGAGGGAAGGGATGAGACGATTTATTGTGAAACCTGTGCTGTAGTCCTGTCTGATCATCTGTAAGCAGTGGGTGGGTAGACAGCGGGAAAACACCATATTGATGGGGCTGTTTACCCCTTTCTCCAAGGAAAAGAAAGGGGCTTGGACACAAAAAAACAAAAGAGTGAGAAGGAACAGGCACTTATTTCCAGGTGGTGCAGGTGGTGTGCGTGTGTGTGTGTGTGTGTGTGTGTGTGTGTGTGTGTGTGTGTGTGTGTGTGTGTTCCTTTGTACTTTCAGCTTGCCATTAATGTCTGAAAACACATGTGAAAAGTACCTACAGTATGGGGAAGCAGCAGGGCTCGGTTTGGTGCTTGTTGACGACGCCAACAGTTTTCTCTTTGTCTGAAAATATAAAATGAAAAAAATGAATAATAGAAATGATACAGCGTATTCATGAATAAATGCGTGTTCTGAACCTCACTATTGGATTCAAGCTGTGAATGTGGAGCAAAATATACCTGTGAGCATCCATAATGTCTCGGTGTTTTTACACTGCACGGGTCGACAGCAGCACTCCACCTGAGCTCCACCTGTTGGCATCAGTAGCCTACTACTGTTCAGTTAGTCACAGTAGCTACTGTTCAGTTAGTCACAGTAGCTGTGTTAGTCTATTGCAGTGGTTTGTGTAGGAGGGATTTGATTATAGGTTCACACAATACAGACGTCAGACCTGTGAGTAAACTGATCACTGGAGTGGACTCTCATAAAAGAGAGAAATGTTGAGGATTCAAACCTGCAATTGAATAATGCTCAACTGAAGGAAGAATGAATGGCAAATCTGAACATATTGGGGTAAAACACATTATAATTAGTGTCAATGCTATTGACATTAAGAAGTAGAGACTAAGAACATAGAGCCAGGCTAGCACCTATGAGAAGCTGTACAATGATGCTAAAGGCTGACTGCAGGTATTACCATGTTCATCATCGTATATTAGTATGTTAGCATGGTAACATTAGCTGATTAGCAACACATGCAAAACATAGCGGGGGCTGATCCAAATGCTATTATTTCTTCCGGTATTTTGTTTGTAGTACAATTAGCTTTGTGAATGCGTAACTGGAACTGAGTGAAAGGGGAAAAACATGACGAAACACATTCATGTAATAAAAAGATATTTGTCATGCCAATAGTTCAAGGCATGCAATGTTTCTGCTGCAATAATCCTTGCTCAGTTAAAAATGACCTCACTCTTATTTCACAACAATATATGTCCTTGAGTGATTCAAAGGGATGAGCTGTGTGGAGGGTTAAGCTTCTGAAAAACATTGGCTTTAACAAGAACAACTTTAAGACAAAGCCTTGTCTGCGTCTGCACTGCGATGATTAAAGCCTCTCGTCTAAGTTGAGGCTAAACGTTGCATGCTGTCAAGGTCACAGTAATAATTTTGAGTGAAACAGAAACCTCGATGGGAATATGAAATTAATCTCTGTATACGTTTAAGCAGCGCTCAGCACTATTCTTCTTAGAGGGTCCCAGGAGCCCTTCTTCACTATGCAGATAAAAGACTCCAAAGACAACGGTTCATATATAACGGTTCATATATCTAATGCTTTACCTCAGAGTCCTTTTGAAGACACCAAAGTGTATTGTAATTGGACTCACTCCAGCACAAAGAAACTACTTCCTTGAGAGCAATTTGAAATACCTGTCTTACACTCTTTTAAAATGCAGGAGTTAATTAATATCACCTTTCTTCCCTAAGTCTCTATGTGCAAAGTGAACACTGTCTTATTACTGTCCAGGACTCTCACCACCCAATTACTGGTGTTATAAAAGTCCAAAGGCAATTTTTACAAAGAATAACTCCACTTTGAGCATCTGACCCAAACCACCTGTTATTCTGTAAGCCTCTCACCCTTTTTGGTGTCATTGATACATTTTATGGCGTAAAAGGACAAATTATTCCGGTCAAGAGCGATGCTTTAGTGGCCGGGGGGGGGGGGGGGGGGGGGGGGGGGGGGGGGGGGGGCTGTTTCCACACTTGTTGCCCACACAACACGGTATAGTTAGTGAGAAAAAGTGACACCCTTGCATCTGATAAGCTAACAGCAAAGATAAAAAGCAAAGCTCTAGCCCCACTACAGATCTGCCATATCAGATCTATTGCACTAATATATGCTTGCATACATCACTGCTTGTTAAAACGTGTGGAATAAAGCATGAACATCTCCAAAAAACAATTACCTCTTTATTGACTAAAATCACAGTCATTTATTTTAAAGGAACCATTGTGAGAGATTTTGGTGTTCCTAAAAATAATAGGAAAGCTCAAAAGACACTCACGGCAAGTTGTAAAATCAGTGGTTGAACCCACACGCACTAGCGGTTGTAGCTCGATGCATTATTTATTGATACTGAAATTATAAATGAACAAATATCTGCTTTGAGAGGTAGGTGAAGCACTTAGTGGAGAAAACAACATTTGACAGACACACCTTGTGTCAGATGTTAAGGTGAGTGGGGATCAGCTGCTCAACGTGAAGGAGCTCCGATATTGTTTTATTTACCAGTGAGACCGACTGCCAGTTAGGGACACTGGCTTTGAGGACAGAGCTAAGCTGTAAATAAGCAAAGATCTTAGTTTACTGCTCAATCCTTGCTCCAAAAAGAGTGAGATCACACATTCAAGGTTTCGAGTTAAGGGCACAGCCAAACATCAGCGGAAATTGTTGTATAATCTTTAATCTCATAGTTTTATTTAAAAAAAAATATTCACATGTCATCTAATATATATTAAAGAATAGGCAGGACATAAATATACACCCATCTCTGGTTAAGTTGTATATTTAAGTTATACAGAGAACTCACACATTCCAAGGAAAAAGCTGTAATTTATATCGGATAGGAAATCATTTTAAAGCCACAAGAAAACAAAAAAAACTCTGGATTAATTCTGTCAGCAGGCCTGGGGGGGGATACCCCATAAAGAGTTGAGGGTGTTAATGTAAATCAGCAAACGGACAAATGACAATCCAAAGCCTCAAGATTCTGCAGGAAAACAGGCTTCAGATTGAGTTGAGCCGAATTTCAGAGAGCTATTATATATCTAGAATGCCCCATAAAAGTTCAACTAGGAAGTTTGTAAACTGGGATTGATTTTACAGTTTGCCTTTATTTTCCATTTCAACTATCCCAGGGGTTTGTTTTAAACCTGTCTGGTTGTTTGTTGCAATGTCTGACTTTTTTTTGTTGCAATATTGTTGTGCTCCAAGATCTTAGCAATCACATTGATGTGTAAATTGATAAAAACAGAGTTGAACTGAAAAACCTAGGCTGTTACAATTAAACCAATGTTGATGATAAAAACCTGGCGGTAAACACAGCGCTTTTAACCCCTTTTTAATCAACACATTTACTTTTAGAACAAAAAAGCAGAGGGTAAAGAATGATGTTTATCAAGAGGTTCTGACACATTGAAATACCAGCAGGATGACACCTTGTCAAAGGTGGTTGCACACACATTAGTTTGCTCATCCTCATCAGCAGCATCTGCCCCCCCCCCCCCCCCCCCCCCCCCCCCCCTTTCTTTGGATAACTGTCATAGCTATAATAATCACATAAGACATCAAGTTGAACTCTTTCCTTTAAGTACAGAAGAACCGGTATTACCTGGTATCTTATACTTAGCCTAAAGGCTAATGTCTCTGCTGAGTGTGAGTCTGAACACTATTCTTTAATAGTGTCATTAGCACAGCTTTTCAAATGACAGTAGCTGACTTGGATGGTGCCAACTATAATTGGTTGTTATAAATGTAAGTTAAAATTGTGTTACGGTTGTTAAGCAGTGACTTTTGTCATAGAGGAATCTCACCCTCAAAGATTAAGCCTCAAATACAAGACATTAGATTCAATGGAAAGTACAAATGATTGAGTTCAATTAATTAAGTTATCATTTATAAACCATGAGAATTCGTTTATAAATGATAACTGCGACGTGAAGAAGTAGAGCATATCGAATATGGTCAAACATGTACCAGAAGTAATTGTACCGTTGTCTATTACAGTACCAGATTTTAATGTTTTTTTATTTATTTATTTCTGTTATGTGTATGTTTACATGTAAATGAAAAGTGATATTGGGTTTTAAAGATTTTATTTGAGCTTTTGCAGGATCTGAATAGGATTTTGTCCTCAGCCATACAAGCAGTTTGCAGCATACGAAAACACATTTGAGTACTTTTCTCTCTCTGCCATTGACTAGACATACAGGGCATATGTGAACCAATCTTTTTCTGTTTCCCTGCCCATAGAGCTGCCAGCAACACGCAGTCAGGTGCTAGGAGGGAGCAATTGGATTCTTCTTCACCAGTGGCTCCTGGAGCTATCAGCTCCCATCCAGGCCATGAAGGCAGAGGAGGATTGAGTTTGAAAGATGATAATAGACTCCGGAAGGAGCTAATCTATTCCTAAAAGAAGAAAGGAGTATGAATTCTCTCACTTTCCCCAACCTGCCATCACCTCTCCTTTAACAACTCTTCTCAGCGAAAGCTTTACAGGTCCATTTTGAACACTGGACAAAACTGCAGCCATTACAATTGAAGACAATTACAATGTCTCAAAATGTATAAGAACATAAATATCCCAAATTATTTCTACAATGATCTGAACCACTTTCGAATGTTTGTAAGTAACAATATATATATTTTTTTATGTCTGAAGAATAAAAGGCCATTTTATTTTGGGCTTGTACAAATATTGGCAACTGTAAGAGTTAAAGAGCCTTTTTTTTTTTTTTAAATATCAAATCCAAAAGTCACCTTTAAATTACTTGACTTCTTTCACAGAAGTGTTCACAGTAGTTTAAAACCCCACTACAAAGATGTATTACCTGTATCTACAAATCATATATTATGTGTAGAAATACAATTAAATTAATAACAAACTTTTAGAACATACCGTATGTTTTACTTAAACTTGACATTGTCTGTTATAAATAAGTCCTTTTATAGTGTTAATGAATGTCAGATTAAAAAAATGGATATTGGCAAAGCTGAACCATTTGTTTAAAATAAGCCATCAGTGTCTTCTAATTTCCACACAACCGTTAGTGGTCACTCCTACCGTGTCCTGCACTGTGTGGAAGTGGTGCTCCATTACATATTGGAGCTTGTAACTTTCCCTGGCCCTTTTATTTCTGGATAAATAAGTTTGAAATGAAGTCTTGAAAGTTTCATGCTGCAAAAAGGCAAGCTGTTACAAGGCCAGGAGCATATGTAAACAAGGCAATATCAACACCCAGATGGCCCCTGTCAGTCCAAAGCTCCTGGATCGGCCCTCCCTCGCTGAGTCCTCGGCAGGTGGATAATGATGATTATGATGACGACGTTTTTGATCGCTGGTCACATCTGGACTCACTGAGGAAAGAGCAGAAGAAACCAACAGGTTAGTCAGAAGAACGCTCCTTATCAATATAACATCATGGAAGAGGTATTACTGTGTGCCTTGTTAAGAAGGATGATTTATTATACGTTTGTCTTCTTGTCAAAACGTCTTGTGAAAATACCAAAAACCCAACTGTCTTCTAATCTGACTTCCCTCCCTATCTGTGGCACTTACCCCTGAGCACATCTGATCCCTAAAATAGGTCAGATATATATAGTTTCATTTTTAAAGTAGGTTAACAAATAATAATACAGCAGCTTGGGACTGTAGATTTTGGCAAATGTTACCTAAAGAGGAGTGAATAGCGTTTTGGTTGCGTATAATTTTCAGCAGCAGATAATACACATTTGGTGTTCTTACAATTATTCATGGCGGGATGGTGTATGTTGAACTGACCCTATCCCAACTTAATTTCCTTTGTACACATATTGGACTATGAAAAAGCATCTTATATGGTAATTAACTTACATTTTAAGTTGCTATTAAAACATGTTAAAGCTTGTATGTGGCCAGGATGTTCTAAATCTTTATTAAATCACACAAATGTAATCAATGTTTGAACAATTATTTTGGTTTTTGCAACTCATTACTGAGGTTGGTTCGTTTTTAGGGTCTTCTGTCAGTTTTGTAAGATGTTAATGTTACTGGTTCCTCACCACAGGGATGGAGCAAAGCTGAAACCTTGATAGATGACCAGCAATAAGACTTCCGAGATTCTCACTTTGGCCCAGAGATCATAAGTCTGTCTAACCCAGAAGCTTATCAAACTTTATTTTACTTGCAGAATATAATAAGACCAGCAAAAGAGGCCGTTTGGATTTTGTGGTTTTCAATCCCACTTTTTATGGTGCAGCCAGGAAATAACCTGAAATTCCTTTCCCCAGTCGGGATCCACAGCTATTACTAACCCTCAACCCGTGTTATGGCTACATTTTCCCTCATTAAATCATTAAAGTCTAATATAATATAATCTACAAAAAAAATCTAAAATAAACTAAATCCAATCGTATTTTATCCCCATCTCATCTCAGCCTTTTCTCCATGTAAGGGCCCATACATGAGCTACTACTGAAGCATCGGAAGTAGTGGCTTGAATTAACTGCCTATTGATTCACCAGGAGTCCCCAGGACAGCTTTCTAAAGGTCTACAGCTCACAGATAGTCCGCCTGGGTTTTGGACCCAAGAACATCAAACTTCAACACCTAAATCAATTCTTCTTACTGAAGCCTTAAGGTTTACAGGAGGACAAAATGTAACTTTCAGACAAATTAATTCTGCATCACTTTAACCACATTTAAATTTTAACCGCAGAGGAAACTGAAAGTTACTCATGGTGTGATGCAAAAATCTCAAACTAAGTCATGGACATTAGGTTTGCTTGCAAGAGACTTAAAACATACACAAACTGTACTGCCTTTGAGGATCTGATTCATGTGCATGAATGTATTTAGTCTAACAATTATATTCAATGTGTTATGAATGTTCAGTGCATTTAATATACGACAGACACCACTACAGAAAGTGATACAAGTATTCAAATATGGAGCCATTTAATAATACCTTCAATAGCGACACACATCTTGATTACCAACACAAACGTGGACATGTTACTTAATATCACACACACAGTATTGACTCTGACTGCACTGCGGCTATTAATAACCGTCATCACTGCTGAATCTTCTGACTATAAGTGGCTTCCTTTTATGAATCGTAATAAAGGTAGAATAGAATAGAATAGAATCATTTAATGTCATTATACATGTACAATGAGATAAATAAATGCTTCTCCCTTTCAATGGTGCCATCAAAACAAAAAACATCACAACATAAGACAACAAATACACGCAGCATACAGTACATACTTAGGAATAAGGAATAAAGTGCAGTAATTATTTCCAGGAGTATAAAAAATAAAATCTATAATGTAATAAATGATAATAGTAGGTATGTATTTATAATAATAATAGTAATGATATATATGTATATATGTACAGAGTCACATTTATGACTGGTACAGGTCCATGAGGTGGAGCATATTACACCTCTAAAAGCATATCTTCATCCTCAATCATAAAACACAACAAAGGCTACATCTCTCCTGTGTCAAAGTAGGGTTTCAGGCCATAGCAAATGCTAATGGCAGAAAATAGATATAATGGTCTGTCCTCTTTTTGGATCCAAAAACAACTGATTTTGGGTACATTGGTTTGGAAAGTGGTGCAGTATTGGCATGTTTCAATACATCCTCAGCAGAGAGGTTAGGATGTCTGAAAGGTGCTTGGTCTGAAAAGAGACGTAGGTCAGAAAGAGAGGCTTACAACTGAAGTGAAATCAATAAAAGCTGATTCCTGAGGACTTGGACCAACAATGATCAATATCACACTAAGTGCACCAGGAAAAAACAGCTAACAACTGCAGCAGTGGAGAGCAGCTTTTGTGCGATTATATGAAGGTAAGGTTATTACAAACAGCTCATATTTGTCAAACTTCATTACAGCTTTCCTTGCTTTAGTTACAATGGAGAGGATCCTACATGGAAACTGTAGCTTTCCTCTATCACGCCCTGATGATTTCAGATTGGTACTTCAAATACTATATTCTGATGTAAAAGGCAATTACAAGTGTAATCAAATTGCTCTGTGATTGTTCTCTGTAGTATCTGAAGTGTGTTCAGTTTTTGCAATTGTGTGTTTTTTGAAAACAGTTTAGAAGAGACAAGAAACACAAAGAGAGACGAGAGAGAGAGATGCGGCGACGGAATCGACGAGCAGAGAGCCGAGCAGAGAGAGAGAGAGAGAGATTGCCCCCTACTGACACTGAGACTAGAGGAGAGACGCATTGAAGACGGTGACGAGAGATCGAGAGAGCCGAGAAGCATGATGGTAGAGAGACGAGGAGAGAGCGACCACAGAGAGACGAGAGAGTGAGACGAGGAGAGGCGGAGAGAGACAGAGAGAAGAGAGATGAGTACGAGAGAATGGAGAGAGAGAGAGAGGAGAGAGATGAGAGCAAGAGTTCCATTGAGTCGAGAATATTGTGTGTGTGTTTACTTCCCCAGATCCCCAAAATTGTACTTGTGAAAAAGCTCTTCAGTGACTCCCAAACTCTGGTTATTTGGCAGACAAATCTTAATACAAATGGGCTAATGGCTGTCATGATAAACATAATAATCAGACAATGTACATTTGACGTGAATAGGCTTCCATTGGGCTTATTCAGGTTTTTTTTTCAGAACTAAACAAGAACTTGAGAAAGATCTTAATCCATACTGCCTGCTGTCGATCGTCGCCTGGGGTGGGAGCTTCAACACCATTCAACACCATTCAACCAGATTGATTTCTGTGAGACAGTTTGTTTTAGACTTCCTTGAGCAAGAAACAAACCTGAGAACTGAACCTTGGCAAAGTCAAATCATCTTTATTTTTAAAGTCTGCAACAGAATTATATTAAGACGCAAGAGCAAAAACCAGTGATTAGATTTTCTAATACTTCTTTTCCTAAATGTTTCTATACAGATTGATGGTAAGATTGATTTGTATGTCAGTTTGGATCTGGACCTCAGAATTGCGTTATTTGTACCAGAACGGGGAATTTACAACCTATGACCAAACTCAGAGCTTTTCACAAAGCAATGAGTTTCAGCCTTGATTGTTTAAAATATGTTGTGGTTGCTTGCTCTTATTCGGAATGATATTCAGAACTTTTTCATAGGTTCATTAGCTAATTGTAGAAGATACCACACATTTTCTCCAACTGCTTATGATATATCTTCCTTGTGACTTGGATACGATGATGATGATGTCTATGACGCTGTCTTATATGACAAAAGAAGTGTTGCTTGCATTTGTTGCATTTCCTTCATATTCAAACTGTTCCTTGGTGATTATGATACACACAGGATTCAGGAGTTTGCCTCATATAAACTCAACAATGTTGCGTCCTCCCTGGTATTTCCATTAATCTTCTCGGGCTCTTGAAAAAGAGCCTATTTCTGGGACCCGTCCTCTATCATTTGTCACAGATAAAAAATATCTGTGTCAAAACGGATGCCGCTTGTCCCCTATCCTGTCCATCATTATCCGACAGTATAATATGGGAGTCTGTTGTCACCGTGTCTCCGATGTAGATGCGTACAGGATGTCTTGTTTTAGCTGGCCTGTGTGGTTGAAGATCTCCCCTGAACAAGTGCTACATCAATCCAACGCATTGATCGTAACCACCATCTTTGTCCCTGCACCATCACTTCAAAAGGCCATTACAGCAAGAGGACCCAACGATTCTGCTGAAATCCCTCCCTTATTGTCCCTGTGGTGACTATAAAGAAGGCCTTGAGAAAAAGGATGCCTGCGAGGGGGACCCAAGTTCCCATCAGCAAAAACACGTCGGTGTTTGCTATCCTGGATCCAAAATGGTGGAATGCAGCTCCCCATTGAAATCAGGACAGCAGAAAGCCTACACATCTTCCGGCGCAGCAGACTGAAAACTCATCTTCTTCCGACTCCACTTCGAGCGATTAGAACTACTAAAAAGAATTACTAACCACAGCACTTATATACTAACAAAGGACTGGCTTATCTAAAGCCAGTTGAGTAGCACTTGAAATGTTTTAGCTCTATGAAACCTGATGTACTTATATGATTCTGTTTTCTTCAAGTTTGTATCTTCTTGGTCGAATGCACTTATTGTAAGTCGCTTTGGATAAAAGCGTCAGCTAAATGCAATGTAATGGATGAGTTAAATGATCCCTGTCACACTTTGAAACCCCCATACTGAACATGGACGCACATCACCTTCGCACTCAATGCACGTGCATGCCTGTAGTGCGCGCAGCTATACACGTCTCTAAATTAACTCTAATGATCAATGTATTAGCCGAATCCATGTGCGGCCCATAGAGAGCGACAAGCAGGATAAATGGAAATAAAAAGACACATGCAGATTTCTGAGTCCAGTAGATTTTTTCACAGAATTTGTTTTGTTTACACAAGAACAAGATCATCTGAGGGGAGAAGCTAAACGAAGAGAAACCACCTGAGACCTCTTTGAGAGAAGCTGAGTGCTCCCATTCTCAAACACAACAATTGAATAGCTCTGTGCTGGAGACAGCATCCCCTTTCAATTAAATTCAGATGCCAAGAGAAAGTTGAATAAATTAACTCCAAAAAAATCACATCATTTTGATTCATTTACGTCGTCTGTACAATTATAGTGTTTAATGAATAGCCAGTTTTATTCGATTGATCTACTTGCAGGGGTGTCAAACTCAAGGCCCGGGGGCCAAATCCGGCCCACGACTTCATTTGATGTGGCCCCCGCAAGAGCTTGCAAAAGAATATAATAAGTTTATTATACGGTTACATGCCACTTTACAGAAGCAGGTTGCCCATAAACTACATGTCCCACAATGCATCTCGTTTTGTGACATGCGCACTGAAGAGACTTGCAATTATTTGCCCTGGACTTCTGCGTTCAGACGTAGTTAATTACTAAGTTATTATCCTATCCGATAATAATCCAATTCAGAGGCAATAATGTAATATAATACATTATTTTATATATATATTATATTTATATAGTTACAACCGCCCCTTTGAGTGCATCCTTTATGCGAATGTGGCCCGCGATGAAATTGCGTTTGACACCCCTGATCTACTGTGAGCGCTCCCTTTTTGTTTTCTTGTCTCTTTCACCGTTGACATGATCAAGAGGTGCCACATCTGCAAGGTTTAGCTCCCGATTGTGTGTGGGAATTTATAACATCTCTAGCACTGGTGTAAAATATATGTATTACTGTACATAGCAGTACCGAGGAGGGGGGTAATTAGAAGTTGAACCTGAATGGATTCAAGAAGAATTATTAAGTATCCATTGTTCCGATATCTCAGTTTGTCCAGTATCTTGATGCTCTAACTGCCAACAAATGGTGTTACAGGTAATAAAGGAGCACAAATGTCACCTTATGTAACTGTGGCATGCAGACTTATATTTTGATAGCTTGAGGAAAACTACATCATCTTTAAAAGGAGAGAGGAATTCCATAGGCACACTTAATTAATATGATAAATTCATAATGGTTGTTTCACAGGACGTATATCTAACACTAAACATCCCTTTATAATCAAGCTATTACAGTTCTGGACAAGACCCAGCTAAGAGTCACCATTGCAATATCCTAAAGGAAAAATATATTCTTAGTTTTAACAATTGATCAATTTCCACTCTCGTTCAGAAACCTACACGATTCTCCTGCTAACACTCTCACATGAAGTTATTACTGTAAATGGACTAGTCGTAAATTGACTGCATTATAAGGCCCTTTTCTAGTTTGAGTGACCACTTTAATGCTTTCTTACAAGACGATTCACACACACCACATTCAGACATGGGTGCCCAAGCAGAGGCACATGCACAGTCAGGAGCAATTTGGGGTGGTTTATCTCGAGGACTATAGCCAGGCATCGAAGATTGACCTTCCTAATAGTGTAAAGCGATCTACCTCCTGAGCCATAGCCAACACTGTAAGACTTTCTGTGAACAATCTGCATTCTCGATCAAAGGCAAAAACCTCAAAAATTCCCGGTTAAACCTTGGCCAGCACAGTGATCAAGTGACCAACCATTCATTATTTAATTTGGGTAATGCTATAACTATTTGTTTACTTTTTAAACCATGACATTGATGCCATTCAAGGGACTCATGTATACACAGGATATAAAAAGATGATTGTGCAACTGTTATGTTTCTCTGCACGTGTCCCTTACAAATAAGCAAATAATTAAAACAATAACATAAATAAAAAACAGACACTGTTTATATAAAAATGCAATCAAAATGAATAAGACGTCGATAAGTATTCTGTCTCAGACTGTGGCGCTCAGTCCAGAGACAGCTGGACTCTTTAATTTATTGCATTTATTGTATACTTATTGGAAAGCAATCATAGACTGGCCAGGTTGGTAAACACAAACAGACTGTGTTTACTGACAACACGTCACATCACTATTTGTAAAGCAAAGACAAAACAATAAGATGCCTTTTGTGGCTGCCATCTTGTGAAGTCTCATAACACAGTGTTTTAAAAAGACACAATCACAGTAAGAATAAATCAGAACCGTTATTAGTAAAGGTTTATACACACATGCTCTCCTTACAGACACATCATCTGGCAATACTTTAATAGTCCAATCAGGATTGAATCAGGTCAACCTGCCTTTTGTCTGATTTAATTACCCCCTGTACTTAAAGCTAAAGTTTTTCCAAATGTCTGGTCTGACCCCCAATAAAACCAGCATCCATCCTGTTTGCACAATTATAGAGAAAAGTGGGATCAATGGAATCTAATTTAAGGCAGAGGCATTATTCTAAAACACAGAGCCAGTGCATCTCTGCATGGAGCCAGCAGAATGATTAAGTGCCTTGCTTATATCCTGTATAGCTTTGCAGTACATGCCACAGTGAGAGTGTTCGTGTCCTGGATCCCATCACCCCAGCCTCTATTACATCCTCAGAGCAGTCAATACTGGGCTCTGACTGCCAGTCAGTCACTCTCAGGTTGCACACACAGGCAGAATACTAATCAGCCTGAAAAACTCCAGGCTCTGCAGCCGCTCTGTGTCCACACCGTTTCTTAGCAGGCTGTTGTTTGAACAGACTGGTTCCAACTACTTTGGGTCGCCACGAAGAAAACGATATCTACAAGGCACAAAATCTCTGGACACCCAAGCTGCAAATATTGCAAATGTTCTAAGTAATATGCAAAACGAGCAAAGAAATACCCGTAAGCTTATGATTTGTTTACTCTAGGCATAGTGAACAAAAATATTTTCTGCAAAATAAAAAGTGATCAAGTCTATGACTATTGTGGAGCACTAAGATCATCCATCGATGAGTGGGTGGTCAGAAAATGAATGGCAACTATTGATGACTGTTCAACCATTCAAGCATACTGTAAATGCAGCATTCAGGGTTTTTCAAACATGATCATTTGCTGTTTTTGTATTTCCTGTGATTTGGTAAACTAAAAGATGATCGATTAATCATGATTGAGAAAAGTTGCTACATAAAAGATTGTGATACATCGCCAACACAGTAAAATGTTGGCAATATAATCTTTTATCATTTCCTAATCTTGATTAAAGCAATTTACCTGGCAAAAGCAAGAAAGAATAAAGTAATTCCTGGCGAGTGATAAAAAACAAGCTCAAAACAATCCTGTTAATATTGTATCAGCTGGAGTCAGAGATTGTTAACAGGAGGAAATGTGTTACATTTTTCATGCACAGTTCCTTTTTCAACTGAGGAAAACAAAACAAACCGGCCTGATCAAATTGACATGTGCTAACCTGCCCTTCTACTTCTCCTTCCTTTTCCTCCCCAGCAGCATATTGTATTCTTAGAGTTAACCCACGTCAAAGTCAACTTCATGCAACAGCAAACTAATAACTCTTTCGTCTCACAGTACAAGGTTATTCAGCAACTTTATCTCACCATTTTGAGTTAAAAAAACATAGTATGAATGCAGCATTAAATGCCCTGAAAACCCATCCTCTCACTCACAAACTCACTTCAAGCTTAGTGCAGATATTTCACTTCTTAATCCTAAACAGATTTTTGCGTCATTGGTCATTCATATTTTATTTTTGCATTGGAAATTGAATTAGATACAAACATATATATTTTAAAATTTAAAAGAGATGGTCGTTCTATCGGTGCTTGAACAAAAACAGGATAAGAAAAAAAAGATGTCCTGTGTGATAATGGCTTTTGCAAGCATTAATCAAGATTCAAGATAGAAAATAACTTTACTTTCCCAACATCTGTCCTGAGCTGTTCCCTCTTGCTGATGCTATGAAAAGGGCACATACATCAACAGCAATAATACAGCCATGGATAAAAAAAATTCTGCCCTTAAAAAACCCTTAAAGGTCCCATGTCATGGCCATTTCTACTGATCGTGATGCCATTGTTGAGGTCTACTAGAATAGATTTACATAGTGCAATTTTCCAAACTCACATTGGTTTCTCATACAGCATCTCTGTATAGTATGTGTATTCACTCTCTGTCCTAAACGGCTTGTTGGAGCTCCTGCCCCCCCCCTCCTTATGAGCCCACTGTGCTCTGATTGGTCAGCTCGCCCTCTCTGTTCTGATGAGTCCACCACCGTTACAGCGGAACATCAGTGATTATGTGTTACAATGGCGTTAGCAACCAGAAAATTACACCAGTAATGACAAACAGATGAGAATGCTGCGTGGGTCTGGGTGCCGTGTTGGAGTGGACAGTGTGGCTGGATTACTGGTGTCATTACCTGCTTGCTGCGAGACATCGCGAATGGACGCGGGAAGCCCCCAAACGTGGCGCACTATACAGTGTAAGCGCGTCACAGTTTTGCCGCTGCGAGGCTCCACTAGTAGCACCCCCCCAGCACGTCACAGTTTCGCCGCTGAGAGAGTGAGTGTGTGTGAGGAGCTCCACGGATTTGGACCAATGGGTCCATTTGGGTATGGTCACGTCACTGTACCCAGGAAGAAAAAGAGAAATCTCCAACGAGGCGTTCTGGGGCAGCATAGACAGGTATTTTCTGTGTTTTACTCGCTACAGGGTGTACTTTGAGGGTTTGAGACTTTGCAGACCATTTACATGCAGAAAAACCTTCATAACACACAAGGGGACGGGTAATAACCGGAAAAGCATGACATGGGACCTTTAAAGAAATACAAGGATCATCCATACTTTATCCCTTATCCGACCCTTTTTTAAGGTTTATTAAGACCGAGATAACATTATAAAAATGTTCTAAGAGCAACTCTGAAACTCCTACCAGAAGGCAGTAGTTCAGGTAATGAGATGGGTAATGAAATGTAATAAAACAGTCAGGGTGAGCAAGTGCAACATTTCTACTCTCGTTCTATTGTTGTTGATTGTTTACAGTGAATGAAAATCTGAGCAATGTTTAGCACTCTGTTTCAGCATCGCAGCATTGTGTACAGGTAAGGTGCTGAGCTCAGCATGACATTAACCGCATCAGCTACCAATTGGAAAGCACTGGACCCACTTAAGATTGTGTATACAATAAAACATGCACAGAGAGTCAGAAAATAGTTGATTAAAAGAAGTCAGTTTCACAGGTTATAACTCGATCAAGAAGAAATTCCCAGTTTGAGTAACACCTACTATCAGCTTCATGAACAATAAGATATGTTCCTCCTACCACAAACCTTTTGTCATGGTTTTAACCACCACGACAAAAACAATTAGCATAATAAGGTTTTTGAATTTGCGCTGTTTCCTCTCTTATTAACCTTCCATTAACCTTTACGTAAACAAAGGCAGCGTTGAGCATTATCCCGTATGATCACACACACCAAAAGGCCCAGCCTAAATGCATCAGACCAGCTGTGGAATAGCTCCTGGGTGATTAGGCCACTGATAGCTGCCGCCTCACTGAAGATGAAGACCTTGTAAAAAGCTGCTCAGGAGCGAGGGGGTTACAAAATAGCTAGAGCTTCCTTTGAGTCGGCATGTCCTTCCTAACACAGGTCATTTGACGGATACATTAGTGATTGGTAAAGCAATACGAGAGGAAACACTGATGGTGACCATTTTGAAAGCTGTTTTTGAAAACTGAAGCCAAGGGTTTTATTTCGACAAAAATGTAGTCAGTGGAGGAGAAATCTCAGATGTATTAGAGAGCAATTCTGAAATATATTGTACATTTCTCTAAAGTTTCAAATAATAAGAAGGAATATGTGTTTTTGGTAATTGCTACTTTGGTGTGAAGGGCTAGGAAGGACTGCAGAAACACGTCCAAAATGTATCGACATTTTTGGCTTTGACCTTCCTCAGAACATCTTACACCTAAACAAAAGACAAAAGACACAAAGAGAGACCTGTATGACCTCCAGGAAGTATTCATCCCATTTAGAGTTTTCAAAAGAAGAATACGTCAATAACTTTTTATAAGCTGATCTATTGAAGAGTTTTCAATAGATACAAAAAAGAAACCCAACTACATTCTTATTGCCATCTTAAAAAATTGATGATGTGTAATTCTGAATCACACAAGGCCGTACTGATCACAGCAATGATGCAAGTCCTTCAAATGAAATGACGAAGCGTATCACTTCGATCTGTCAACACTAGGTTTAGATATCATTAGTAGTAGTTTATGGTCACAGTTCCCAGCATGATACATTGTAGCTGTGGTTTTTCTGACAGTTGAAGACGTCTGTATCAGTCTCTGCTTAAGCTCGTTAGCTAATATCATGCCAAGGTGGAGGAAAAACATGACATTGTACAGCAAAGCGAGGCAGCTCCTTAGCTAAACACTTGGATCACCCTAAAGGTTGTAACCCAGACATCTGAGCATAACTTAAGGATTTCAAAAAAACATTACACCACAAAAGAGTACAAGTCCCGTATGTGTGCCCACTGCCCAGCATCACATATTTTGCTGTACCTTTTCTACAGCATTTTGATAATATCTTCCACGGCTATTGTGGGGTATTTATCCAAACAAGCAACAAATGCCATCATTTCTCCTGTGTGAACAGTCTCAATGCAGGAGTGACAAATACGGCACAACTGTTGATCAAGAAAGAAAAACATAGCCAAGTTATTTATAAAGAACACTAAATTAAGTCAGTACAACGAGAGAGAATATACTGGTCCTTGATGAAACTTTTTTTTTTTTTTAAAGTAACACATTTCCTGGTTGATTGAACAGATGTGCACATATTCTAAGCTACTATTATGCCAATTATATGCAAATCCTACAGATTTGAATAGAAATAAGTCTTTACTTGAATTGCATTTCTTGTCCTAGCACATATGAATAACTCGCAACAGCATAACCCTGCTGGCACTTAATTACTAAGTGCATGTACGACCGGTGTGGGTCATGTCTGTCATTAGGAGACCCTGTGAAGCTGCAGTGAAAGAAACGGTAAGACTAAAGGTTTCTCTTTGTTCTCAGGGTCTTTGATAGATCTGAACATTTATCAAAAAGATGTGTGCAAGGCTTCTACAATGGTACTTCATTTACATAAAGAAGTAGGACCACTGGTTAGGATTCATTGCTAAGTATAAACTGTACTGACCTTCAGGGTTAATGTAAAATGAAAAAAAGTTTAATTGGTCCTTTGACATGCGTCCTCGGGGTATTTTATTATCTACAATATTGCACACTATGAAAAAAGACATTTAATTTCAGCAATCATTTTTAATTACTTTAATTACTAATCTAATTGTTTTATCCTTATTTTGTTTTGTAACACTGGCTATTATTATTATTACACATGGCAACATGTATGTATTGTAAAGATTATTTACATTTAGTGGCTTTTTATCGGGTAAGTCAAGATAAATCCAATGCATCTAGAAAGACTGTCATGATAAAAATTCCTAACTTTATAAAACGCATTATGCTCAGTTTTTGTTGAAACTGTTTTAGAGAGGTGTTGATTCGACTGTTAATTTGAAGGATGTCCTATGCGGTGCTGTTGAATTGTATTGTCTGTTCTAATTAACAAGTCGTAAAAAAAACTTGTATCTACTGTTGACCAAATGAAATGCAACCAATTGTTTGTTTTCTATTGGGTTTAAGGACAGTGAAGCGTGTGTGTGTGCGTGTGCGTGTGCGTGTGCGTGTGTGTCTGTGCAGCCTGTCCTCCTACAAAAAACGACCATATAGGCCGATTGTTCATGCCCTTATTACGACCCAGAGACACGTTTTAAAGTGTATGTTGTTTCTTACACGACCACTGTCTTGCTCTAGTTGTCGTCTAAGAAACAACATGCTCCTGGCCCGTTCATTGCAAACGCTCCGGAGGGACGTTTATTCACAAATAACCCTCTCTGGAAAATCTTAAATTGTGGAATAGTTTGGCCATTAAAATGCTTTTTGATTCGATTTCTGGCGAGAAGTGTATATTGTACTCTTAGAATCCACGTCCAGTCGATGTGTAGGATCTATAGTTTGATAGATATTACGAAGATGATTTGAGGTCTCGCCAGGATAACGTGTACATGCGGCAGCTTCCATGTAAAGTTAGCGTCAACCCTCACGGGGTGAAAACAGTTTTTCCGGTCTCGAAATTTTCATAATAAAACCGGATATATTCCCCTCACTGTCCAATGATTACACAGTGATATCTGCATTACTCATCCACTAAAAAACATCAGTTTATCCTTGTTAATTACACAATATTGATTGGTTTAAATTGTGTACAATGCTTTTGTGTTTTTAACCTTCGATTCAGAGAAACAAATAGTTTTTTCGGAGTTTAGACACTACAGTTTTCGAAGACACTACACTACCCAGAATCCCCAGCTATCGTTTGGGACTACAACATCCGCCTTGCTTTACAAACACCGTGATTAGTCATCAAGCCCTGTGATTGGATGTTGGAGTGGCAGTGCGACAAGGTTACGCTGAGCGTCAAACAGCTCTATGAAATGGAATGGAACCACAGCAGACTATCCAAAACTGGAATTGGACGGGTCCAGACCCCCCCCCCCACGTCTCTTTATAAGACGTTTTCGTAATTTCCCACAATTAGAAGTTGCCAGTATTAAACTGTGTACACCCTGGAGGTTTAGGGGATACGAAACACATATTTAAAACATATAATTAATAAATGGGTGAATTAATATACCCACATGACACCTAAGGTCAGAAGAGCTTTATTTAACAGCTGGTCTTATGTCTGTGACCCCTCCTGTTGTTCATTGATAAGCCTGAAACATGCACTTGTCAAGGTTCAGAGGCAAATTTTGCAAATATGGCAGTAGCCATCGATCATCTTAAGATAAGATAAGATATACTTTATTGATCCCAAGTGGGAAATGTTTTTGTTACAGCAGCATACTACTTTGTTCTACTCCACTACAATTCAGAGGTTAACCTGGTATTTTTACTCCACTACATTTATTTTAGTTACTTTGCAGATTCTGATTAATGGTGTGAAATATAAACAACCCTTAAATCAGACTTTAGTTACACCTGAGTCAAATTCAGGGAAGGTGATTGTCAAGTGCCAAAATAAACTATGCAATATATTAGACGTTAAGTACTTTGTCAGACTTAATATGTATCTGTTGATACCCCCAACGTTTTTTTCTTATTCAAAAGAAGACCTTAACTTCAAGTATTCTTTAATGTTTAAATAAAGCCTTATTAGTTTGTCTGTTTTGCACATCCTCCTATTAATATCTTTGGACGTCCTGCACTAAACTGTTTTATTGTAGAGATCACTACAGTATGTTCTTGATATTTTCTATTCTATATTTCTATCATTGACCTTCTACTTTCCCCCAATTTTGTATGTAGGCTACTCTTAATATTTAAATGTTTTCATCAAATAAAACGTATTCAACAACAAAATTCAATAACGTGCTTTAACCACTAGGCGGTGCTGGTTAAAAAAACAGTGGTCTAGTTAATAAAACATAATAATATCAAACATAATATGACTATTAACTTTATTGTGAAATTCAAACAGAACGGTAAAGAAAAATACAGTTTCAGTCTCTCGATTTGAAGCTTATGCATTGTACCATGAACCTGTATAGACCTGTAACAGTCAACTGCATGAGGAGTTGGAAAGGTAGTTCAGTAAATAATATCTTTAAAAACTACAAAAAAGTCCCTTTCTATCAGCTGTGCACCGTTATGGTGTAAATATAACCTATCTACCAACTGGATCAAATATAAAAGTCAGCCGAATTAGTGTTGATACTGCAAGGAGACGTATTGTGTGAAAAGAAATTGAAGATGTTGTTTAATTGCTAATATATTTGTGATCCACGTCACGTATTCAGTTTTGGCGGCATTTCTTACAGTTTGTCAAAAGGCCTTCTGATCAGGGCTCTATAAATAAATATCTACGGCAGATGTGTAATATTTAATGCAGCCGAACCGTGTATTACAATGTCGTTATGTGATGACTTCCAAAGAGAAAAGCAAGAACACTCGGAATAAAGTATTATAATTATTTTTTTAAATGTTTTCGGATTTCACATTGCATAAACAGCATATCCCAACGTGCATTGCGGCTAAACAATCCAATCACCGAGCTGAGGATCTTTCCTACGTCTGTTTCCGGTATTGTTCCTGTAAAAACATTCCCAGTTAAACCTAAACAAATCGCTAAATAAAAAGATAAAACACTGGCATGTAATTTACGTTAGAATAAATAGAATGGTTTTGAATAATAGATGAGAGTAAAATCTACGTCACTTTACAGCCCCGCCCACTTTTGGGGAAACCAACGCTGTCATTTGAACGGCGATCAAGCCTGAAGCCACAGAGCTCTTCTTTTACTGTCCTTTCTTCTTAGAGGAAGTACAGAAAAACGTAACTCTGGATTTGTTTTAATGTTTGAGGTGCAATAAACGACACAGCAGCTTTTTGGCATGATACAACTATTATTTTCTGCCTCGCTCATGAGAGTAACAGCTGGCGAAATTACAGCCTTGCCTACTGATTTTAATTTAACCATATATCGAGCCCGATTGTCGATTTCAAATGTGTGCTCTAAAATGATATTTGTTAAATTACTATTATCATTATTATAAGCAAGACAATAAATGGCAAATATATGTAGAAAATAACCGTATTTAAGATACGTTCATAACAAACGTAACGTAACGCTCCTGTGGGTCGTATTATGGGTCGGAACAATCGGCCTATTTGGTCGTATTAATTGGAGGACTTGTTGTGTCTGTGATGTGTGTGTGTGTGTGTGTGTGTCCCAGAGGACTGAAGTCTAATGGTTCAGCCTATTCCTCCAGTTCAGTCAGGCTCTCCCTGCGGTTGATTAACTTTGTGATCCATTAAGTGGCTTCATCCCTTCAGGGGAGAGAAAGTGCCCTCCACCCTACCCTCAGAGGATTAGGGGAATCCCTTAGACATCATCAAATGGACCCCAAGGTGAACAGTGCTGCTGACTTTCTATAAAATGTCCGAGAAGTGAGCAGCAACTCTGCTGTCTCGATCACAATCAAAGGCTGGTCAGATATGTATGCAAGTGTGAGCACTGAAGTAAACAGAACATCCGAAAGGTATCGCAGGTTTATACAATATATCAATTTACTGCCAGTAACCTGTACCAATCACAGGATTACTCCTTGGGAAATAAAGGTAACAATGTTTCAGTCCGACACCATTTTCATTTTCCTACTGTACTGTACACATTATCAATACACTTTTCTTCCATTAGCCAGCGAGAATTTGAGTACAGTAAAGTTCTGTGTTTTCAATATAAATGACGTTTATTTCCCTTTATTGAGCTGATTAAAATGTTTGTATTACATTTTTTTAGGCTTAAAACACTGACGTGATGACATTTGAAAAATGAAAAAACAATTGAGGTCCGACTTTTACATCATGAAATTGTTCAAACTTTGAAAACATCAGGAGCAAGTTTCAGGTACTTAACATCAGTGTTAATGTTATTCTCTTTCAAAGTTTAATATATTATTTTATATCCGGGCACAAATTCAGTCAAAGTATTTCAGTACAGTATGAAACAAGCGATCCATCACAGGGAGGTGTTGCATTTACATATAGTACGTATATGTAAATGTCAGGTCATTATAAAGGCACATACTTTGTGATGTGCATTTAACTTTAATGACGTTGTTTAGATTGAGTTTATAATCCAGATATTAATAACCTTCTATGAACAGGGTTGTGGAGTTTCTACAGGTGATACTCTTTTCCAACATTATATTACATCTTACATTTATAACTCCTGCCTACATTCAGCCATCATGTACACCACCTTTCAGCATCGTATAAAATATAGGAAACCTCGAGGGGGAAACACAGCTGCAGTTTATGACAAGAAGGTAATATTTCATCACTAAGCATCTATGCAGAATTCCTTAACATGTAAATGTTCAGCGTTGCATATAAACTACATTTCAAAGTATTCCCCTGAAACAATAACACAATCATTTATATCACAGATTTGTTTACCATCTCAGTCAATCTTTTCATTTTATCAACAGAATGATGTTTTAAACGAGCAATCAGCTACAATCATTACTCAAATATTACTGAGGTTTCATTTCAACTGTTGAGTTTTTCTTATGAACTCCCTGTAGGAATCCAGTCAGAATTCATTGCTTTAACGGCCAATATGTCTATAGCCAAGCAGTGCTCTGGGCTAAATAAAGCTGTGAGGCCACAAGTTCTATTTCAACTTTTCCTCAACAACCCTAGACAAGGTGTGAATGTGGCATGAAATGAGGTAGGAAAGCAGGGCCAATAGATATTTAATTAGCGCTAGGCCTGACTGGAGAGCCTCATCTGCTGCATGTCTCATCCAATATGCATGATTTACAAGTGGGATTCTTGCCACAGCAAACTTTACAGGCAATAAGGAGCATCAATGTGGAGGGGGAAGAAAGTATTCTGCAGCAACCCTCTACAATCTACAGTATACATACAGTATGTGAGAGCACTCAATGTAATACAATGTCAAAGGAACTTAGAGTATCTAACTTTTGTATTTCAGGGTGAAGCCTTTTTATAAAAAATGTCTTGTGCGCAACACAAAGTATTTACACCTTTGCTGGTTTGAGGAGTTGTTGCAGAGGACAGCGTTTCTATATTCAACTCACCTGTTTTATTATTGAATACTCTTTACAAAGACAATTATCTGGTTTAAAGGATGGCATGTCTCAACTGATTGACATGTATAGACCATAGGTATAGACACCATACTGTAATGTAATCTACTCCATTATCTGAATGGTACTGAGCTGTCAGTATTCATTTCATTTCAATCTTTATTTCGAACAGATTAAAAAAATAACAAATAAAAAAATAACAAATGTGAAAAACAGAATACCGTATTGTTAAAATACAGTATTTATCCACATTCATGATAATATTTATATATTCAACAAAAAACAAAAAGTCTTCATATTAATAATAATAATAAATCATATGTGTCCGAAAGGGAGTAGAAGGAAGCAAATGCTTATTAATTCCCACCCCTTACTTGATCAATGATTGTCCTTTAAATCATTATGCAAGTTATTGCTACTTACATTTACATGTATACATACATATACAATAATTTCTCATCTTCAATCACCTCTCTTCATTCTCATAGTTTTCCCAAAAAGTGTTTCTGTACATCCTTTTAAACTGAATTATGCTTGTGCTTTGTTTGAACTCCTGCTCCAAACCATTCCATAAAATCACCCCACAGATTGTTATACTCATACTTCTCAGAGTTGTTCTGACCTTGAGTTGTTTAAAATGTAGATTTCCTCTCAAATTATACCCACCCTCTCTGTCTATGAACAGTGTTTTTAATTTCCTAGGAAGTAGATTATGTCTTGCTCTGTACATGATTTGTGCCGTTTTAAATTTAACCAGATCAGTGAACTTCAATATGTGTGACTTCAAAAATAATACATTAGTGTGTTCAAGATATCCAACATTATTCATAACTCTTATAGCCCTTTTTTGTAATGTGCATAACGGCTGTAGGTTGGTTTGGTATCAATGCAAACCAATGATAACTTAAAGTTGAGTGTTTTATGATTGAGGAAAAGGATATGTTCAAAAATGTTGCCATGTTCTTCATTTTCCCACTGTGTGTAGGATTAATACATTCAAGTTCTTGTTGTGGGCTGTTACAGTCTTATTGAGCAATTCTTCATGTGAAAGCATAATGTATATATTGGACTTTTGATGGTTACGAGGGGGACGCAATAATATGAAACGGAATCTGATCTCCAAGCTAATACTCATGTGTGGATGAGTGTGTTTTATGCTATCACTGATCTCACAAGGTTTTTTTATAAGAACCTTTGTATAGGTTTATGCATATGTTTTACCTGTTCCTATGTATTTTGTTATATTTTATATAAGCACAGTTTTCTGTGTTCCTGTGAATGTTAGCTAGAAGAAAACACAGAAGAGACCAGAGGGTCAATTAAAAAACGATAAGACAGCATGTTATGATTAAAAGATCAGCTTAAAGTGGACCTATCATGCTATATTATAATAATATAGTGTAGGACCATACCTATATAAGGCATATTTATACTTTTTTTTTTTCAAAATACCAAACAGATCATGCATTTTAGCCATGCCTCATTTCGCTCAATTTGCACTTTTTTAGCCCTGTTTTTGCAAGGGCTGATTCTGTGAGAACAGCACCACCTACAGGCCTGGCATATGTACTACAGCGTCTCCAGCGCTTTCGAACGGCAATGGCCGTGGCTGTCTCCTCCTGATTGGTGGAGTTGGCCCAATAGCCGTAGCGCCACCGTCCTGACGTCAGTAAAGTGTTCAAATCTGTATCAGTCTGTATCAGATCCGTTGCAGCCCCGTTTTTAGAGATTTGGGTATGGAGGAAAAGAGAGAGGGTTGTGTTTTCTGACACTTGGTGAGTTCCCTGGAACACCGGGGACACATATGCATGTATAAAAGACGTACAAAGGTGCATTTTGCATGATAGGTCCCCTTTAAGTTTAGATTATGTGGAGCGACTGATATATCCACCATGAATAAATGAAGGATTTATTAAATTGCAGAGAATATTAGAAGTTTAAATCCCAAATTATTTACCATATTTCCAAAAATGTACAAAAAGGAAAATACAGGTTTCAACATCTAGATTTCATCCCTATGGAGAGACAGCACCTTCCCTCCAAGGCTGCTGTCCTGTATGAATTCTGCAGGTAGAGGTAACAGGACATCATTTTTCCTGCCTTGGCTATCTGTCAGCCCCCCAACATTGCCCACATTACATTAAATAAATGCCTTGCTTTTCTCAGGAGTCCACAGCAGCGTTATTAAACTGCCTACCTGTGTTACGATGATAGATCTCCTCCAAATTTCGGACCCCCAGCAAGCCCTGGTTACCCATAAATGCAGAACATAAAGAGATTGCTTGTGCGGACAACCGGTATAAGCAATGAAATCAGGCTACACACGACTGAATGCTTCTCTATTTGGACAAAAGGCAACTGGAGGGGGAAAGAATGATATATACGCAGCAATGCAAGCTCGATTTGACTTTGATAACGACATGACAAGGACAAAAAATAATAAAACTAAAATCCTAATGATAATAATACATACATTGGTGAATGTGTCATGTATTTCTCAATAAAATTGTTTTAAATCGCTTACTGGCAAATTAATTTGTGTTTCAACTTGTAATTCTCAAGATTCATCTAAAGGAAAATCCAGTTTTTGTATAATTTATGGTCTGCATTTTTTCAGCAGTAGCCATTCAATCGATTTACTAGTATTTACCATAACGTTCTCATTGTCAGTGGTGAAGTCTGCCATTCCTGTGCACGGTTCAGCTCACATTTAGATGCATGTAATCCAAGTCATTGTTTATGATTTTATCTCACAGATCAGTTTCACTGTTTACTCTTCTACAGAGCTGAATAGCTGATAACAAAAACCTGTCCTACTGCAGCTTTTTTACAAAACATCTCACTGGTGAAAGACATGGCTGCTTCTATTTTTGAATCACTCAAAAAAATAAAATGTATCTGTCACAGGGGATGGCAGTTGCTTCTCTGTTTGCTGCCCCCACACCCTTACTAACCACAGGTTTTGCTGCATTGCCCAGAACTGAAGTCTTAAGGATTATAATTTGAACCAGACTTCCCTATAGTAAACCTCTGGTCAGGTAGTGTTATCCAGCACAGGCTCACTGGTCTCTTGGCGGAAAATGAAGCTGTCATGTAGAGTCTGCTGTGTGCATGGAGGGCAGAAAGAGAGTGGGTTCAATAGAGGCCAACAGCACATTTCTGCCCTGATGGGTGTATCTGGCCATGACCGTTGCACATACACCACATCCCACCATGAGATGTATAAATATTTGATATGTGTTAAAGATCAATGTTTCATTTCAAATAACTAACCTAACCTGATAGAGAGTAAGATTATACTAAACAAAATACGTAACACTGAAGGAAACGCCTCAACCACAATCTTTGCTTTATGCATATTGTAAAAAGCACATATTGTGGCTGACACAGAACAGGTTAACTCACACACATAAAACAACACTCATACATATTCTAAGCTGCAGTAAGCCTGTAAAGCATATAGACTATAATCGATTAATTATGCAATAGCTTGCTGACAGAAATTAGAGAACTTAAATCTGCTTCTGCCTCACTGTCACAATCATGTCTGCCTGCCAATTTCCCACCAGGCCCTGGTGACAAGCCTGTGGATGGCAAGCGTGATAATGGATGGTTCTAATGGTCAAGCCCAGACCGCATATTAGGAATCAGGTCGATTCACAGTATTGCACACAGGAAGTGCTGCCAGCAATCAATGGTAGGCTAATGTGCGAAAAGGAGTAAGTTGAATGTCAGTGGCGCCGATCAATAACTATTCATTTTCAGCAACCGCATTTCCACAAATAGGACACTTAATATTGTGCGATTGGATAATTACCATGCTCAATTAAGGATGTGTGACACTAAGCGATGGATGGTGAATGGAAAACATCTGCCACAAGGTGCTAATGGAGACACGCGCCAGACTCTGATCGACAGTTGGGAGATGGATCTTGATGTCTGCAAACTGTGGGACGCCAGCTAAACCTGCAGCAGTCAGATAATCCTCTCTCTAGCTCCACGGCCCCCACAGATAATGGATGTCCGTCCTCTCAGATTCTGCTCTAACAGGAAAACACTTCTCCAAGGGACACAATAACTTTACAACCTCTACTGTTAGCTGCTAATCATTCACATTTTACAGTTTAAAAAAAAGAACAATCTCTAATTGCTTCCTTTTTTAGATACGTGTGATCTGATCAAATTGTTTTATTTTTTATTTTCAATTACATAATAAACTTTATATAACTACTCTAATTTTAGCCATAGTGCTGCCTCTTTTGGCTACAGAGTCTGAGCTGACTCAAGGACCTTTCGGGACCAAAGCGACAGAAGGTCAGCACAGATTATCACGTAGTGAGATGGAGTGACATCTCAGGCCTAGGCTCCACGGGAACGAAAACGGGTTGAATCCGCATATTTCTCTTGCGTATAGCCCTTTAAGCTCGACGACGCCGTAACGGAATGGTAGAAACGGACCCTGCAAACGACAACGGGTCCAAAGGTGGATAGATCTGGGAACGGAGCGCTCTGGGGGGTCCAACGGGGCCGTGTGGTCGCCTATACGGTCATCCATTTCTGATAATGACGACGCAATAGCCCCGCCTCTCCCCGCCTCTGCTGCTCACCCCCGCAAAAGTACACTGCACACTGAATTCAGATTATTTATCTTTATCTCGATATGGACATAAACGCGAGTGAAGTCTAATCTAACAGGACGGAGACACGCAGCTCCTCCCGCTGTGATGCAGCGGGAGCAAAACACACACTTCAAGTCAGATCATCACCCTTAGCTATTTTAATTACCTCTCAAACTACCTAAACTAGTTATAAATATGTTTATTTTTACTGTCGGGTCACTCATTACAGGATCAGCTGCTGCATGAGACAGACACTGACGCTGTGAGAAGAGAGGAAAAAGAGACAGGCTCCGAGTATTTTATGATTATATATCATTATATCGTCGTTATTCATTTGTTTTAAAGCTCAATAAATAACAATGAAGACCTTTGACCGGCACTTTTATAATTTTGTCCGGAAGATTTAAACTTTAACACACGTTGACCGGCGAAAAACTCTGCCCGGATCCCTCGGCCCCCACCGCGGAGAATAAACAGAAGTGCAGCCATGACAACCATTCTTCTTCGCTGCTTTTGTGGAGGAAGTTGCTGCTTTTGTGGAGGAAGTTACAGCGCCACGTACAGGTTCGGCATATGTACTGCAGCTTTTCCAGCAGTTGGATGTAAACGGAGCTGTCTCGTGTAGCTTGACACAATCCGGTGTATATTGCGTGTGGGCGGAAGCTTTTTGGCGTTTGCGTTTGCGTTACTCCTATGCGTTTTGCCGTATGCGTTCCCGTGGAGCCGGGGCCTCAATCTCATTGCCCCCAATCCAGTTGAATCCAGCCAAGTTTCAGCTGATAATGTCAACAAATGTAATGTTTATGACTAAAACATGCACACAAAGTCAGCCCTGTTGGCTTGCACGACATTCACCCATTTGAAACTATATGTAGCCCATTTTGGCCTCGAGGAAGACCTGACTTTCTTACACCACATGCACTGAATATCCTGCACATCATCTTTTTCAAATAATCCTGAGGAAAAAAAGTTTTTTATCTGTAGTCATCTCTGCATGCAAAGCTTTAATCTGCAACTATAATGTGAGCTAATACTGTTATAAACGCAAAAAATATACAATATAGTATACTCACAATACATGTTGAGCTGTTACTGTTTGCCCTACTTTGTCGACAACTTTGACTTAAAAGTGAACAAAGAGAATTAAAACAACAGGAAAGTAGGCACTCAGAAATAATTGAGCTGAAGAGGCCCATTACATTCATGATAAAGGATAATCACCATTGTCATTTTAGTGATTTCATCATATTTGTAATCCAACTCCTGGTAAATAAAGTACAATGTAATAGTGTGATTAGATGCACAATGTAATGAAGATGTATACGACACTGAGACAGGAAGCACTTTGATGCACCAGCACTGCCTCATTTCCAAATGAAGGCTATTACCAAAAAAACAACTTGTTTTGTTTACTATACAGCAATCTGTCAGTAGTGGAGGCATTGGTGCAAATTCAAATAATAAACATAGTAACTAAGAATATAAATACATTAGATTTATTCAAATTGTGACACCTTTTCTGTTGCATTCAAGGGTCCCAGTTGATGAGCCAGAAATAATTGCTATGAAGCCAGCACTACTGTTTTTGGATACAATCGTGTTATTCCTGCTGTGATATGTCAGCTGTTTGATGTAAAAAGTTACATTTCATGTGTTTTCTGATGTTAATAATTAATATCAAACATAATTCACCAAGAAAATCATCATTTTTTTAAATAAAGGTGTAGGAGTACTAACACAGTTGCTTTTTCAAAATATAAGTAACAATGTAGAATGCATAACCAGTAAAGCCTGGTGAAGGATTGCCTTGTTTATTCATGTATATTTCTTTTAATTCAACTTGAGGCAAAAAAATAAAAAACTTGTATTCACAATGGCTTATCTAGCCGACTTGAGTAGTTCCCCAAAAGATCATTATTCATAGTAGAGCCGGTCTTATGATTTATTGGGATACTGAAAAACAGATAAAACACAGTATATCTTGGAAAAATAGCTGCTGTTGCTGTACAGAGGGCACTAAACCTTAATGGGGGACTTAAACCATGAATTAACTTTCACCTTATATTTATTGATGTAAAAAAAAAACATTTCCCATTGAATAAAGGTGTTTTTGTCTAAACCTTCTGAAACATTACTCACAAAATATCCACAGAAATCCTTCAATTTCTTGTAAGTAGTAATAAAACCACCGCTGCAGTGTGTGGTGCTTTGGGAGGCTATATCCTGGATGTGTAATAAAGCCAATGGCAAAGCTCTTTTCTACAATATAATTCAAAAAGCAATTGGAGAGATAATAGACACTTTCAACATAGGTCTTAATGGAGAATTTAATAGCTCAAAACCCGCCCCCACAACATTATCTATGACTTTATTTCACTCATACTTTGCAAGAAAATGTTTCTGAATAGCGATGAAATCAATTTCAGAAATAATGTTGGGGTCAGTCAGGCATTACTTTGATTATTTTATAGGTATTTTGGAACTGATTGATGAAGAAACAATATTTATACTGTTCTGTTGCATTGTGTGTGCCAAAGAAACCACGTTTCAACAATAAACACACAGTTCTGACAGCCAAATATTCTAATGCTATATTTCTTTTCTAACTCTACCTAAACAGTCAGAACATTAACCTCTCATGTTTGATGGAACAATTACTGGTGAGTAAATATTCATCATTCTTTGGCAGTCGTAAAAGCGAGACCATTAAACAGCTTGCAGAAGCTGACCCTACTAACAGCTTTTCACTGCACATAAAAGCACCCAGAGCATTTGTTTTATTGCTGTGCTTTCCCCTGGCGCGGCTTTGGCAGAGGTGCACACACGTAGACTAATGCTGCATTCTGTAATTTAGGTTTTTAGGAAAATAAGGATATTCTATTCCCCAAATGTGTTATGTCTCTCTGATTGTTAGGCACCAACACATCAAAGTGAATTGAAAAGGAATAAAGGAAACTTTAGCAAAAAGACCTCATGTGTATGACGGCTCAAGTGTTGGCACTTGCACGTTTTACCACTTCATTCATTTATTGGAGCCATTTCAAGGAAATTATGGATTTTGGCCTGAGTTGGAACCCATTTTCTCCTGCAAAGAAACGCAATAACCAGTTAAACTGTTTGCTTTATTTAGGCTCTTGTTCTCTTTTTCACCCTCTGCCTTGTATTTTAGTTTTAGTTTCACTGTAAGCAATGCTGTTGGAATTTATTTATGACAAATGGAATATCACCAAACACAGATAGATGTATTTCTGTAGCTTTTCTGAAATCTTTAATTGGTTGTGCGTGTACAATTTAAAAGGACCCTCCTATTGTGGAATACAAATTGTATTTATTTTGTTGCAACAGCAAACTGGATTTTTAAATAGCTTGAATCGTACAAGGTGTTTGGCATCTCTTCTGAGTTTGTCAGTTTGTTTTTAAATAATCCTGTTATCTGTAACAAAGTGCTTAACGGCTGAACAAAACTTTGAAATGCTATTATATCTAATTGTGCAAAGCCAGATTGTTCAGTGTTCACACTCAAACATCACTCAAGCTGAACATCAAATGACAACCATTTCTGCCCAAATCCAGCCCAAAGTAAATGTAATCTGTTGCAAGGATTTCATTCAGCCGTCTGTACATAACGGATCAGGAGATATCACTGACTCTTGCTCCTATTGGGAAAGACATTTTGACACCTTCTGTACAATTAGCATAGTGTTAGTTTATTATTTTCCGTCTCTTGCTTCAGGCTACGATTCTGTTTTGGGACTGGTTGAATTTGAAAGCATCTATAAATTAGATGTATTTATACTCAAGTTTAGCAAAATGTGACAAGAGTGAGCGAGAACATTTGTTGATATAATGGGCTTCAGTCATAGATCAACAATAATGTGACAATGTAAAAATGCAATGATAAGATGTGTATTCTGCAACATCTAATGATTATTTCAATGTATTGCTGTGCATCAGACTTTATTAAGTCTTTAGTAGTAGTTCAGGATAATTTAGTCCAATCAAATCTGAAATAAAAAATGAATAAAGAAGTTTTTTTGGTAAACACTACATTTGATGATTGCTCAGTTTGACATAATAAATGTAAATGTGCGATTACAAATATTGTTAAATTAGGAGTGAAAACTGAATCTTGATGAATCGCACTGATTAAAGTCAGCTTTGAATTTTAAGGTATTGAATTGTTCACTGTTTGTTTTACTTCAATTAAATTGTACATCATAATGTAATAAGATATTTGAATATTTCCTCAGAAAAATTAATTAAATCATTCTTCCACTTTACTTAAGTATAATTATTATAATATTTTTTTCCAAACACTAGCCCAGACCTAATGTTCCTCAGTTCTCCCGTGGACTGTGTTTGCGTGTATAAGTGTTGCATGTTAACTGTGTTGCTATTTGAGAGTGTGGCTCACGGTGTTGTGACATTCAATCAATCTGATGTGGAAAATTAATCATTGTGAGCCTTGAGGAGGCAAACACGAGGAAAATATGTGACTCCCACCGGGGGAACACAGATCACTGACACATCAGGTCTTTGATATCTGACTGATATGATCATGTGGTTGCAATACTGTTGACACTGTCACATTTCTGTTCCAGATGTTATCGCTGTCAGAAGCCCAGTCTTCTTTTCAGCCTCTGCAGCTCGCATTGTGTTTATTCAGATAATATTATTTGTCTTGTGTCAGATGTTTACAGTTTTGCCCATTGTTTAGTGCGCATTTGGCCAACGGAGCTAAATTATTTTCACATTACTAATCACACCTACATAAACAGTAGAATTCAAATATCATAATGTGATTATTAAAGAAGGATAAAATGGACCTAAAGGAGCTAAATCTAGTAGCCGCCTCCTTGTTAAGATATTCTTGCCCAACACCATCTAGAGTTTAAAGCGATTGCAATAGTAATGAGCAATATGCAGTCAGAAGCAATTTTGTGTAGGAAAACATCTTGTCAGAGAAAGAGGTCAAAGGAAATTGGCAAGCGTTGTTCAAGCTTGCAGGAAGGGCCACATAGGCATGAACAAAAGTGTTGCTAGGTGAAGAAGGACGTTTCAGTGCCACATCTTGTTGAACCTTGAAAATGTGTGGGTTGCCGCACCAAAAGGACCCTTCAAGGTTTCATTGCTGTCAACAAGGAAATGAGCCTACAGACGGCACATGCTCACCAAACTTAAAGGTGACTAAAGAGTGAAAAAACCCTATTTCTATGTGGCATCATGTTGATGTGAGATGAGAATGTGTTGTGAATAGTACCCTGGATCCGGTCTGTGTCCAAAGAGCAATCTAGTGATGGTGGTGTAACTCTCTGAGCAGTGTTTCTTGGCACACATCAGGGCCTTTAATGCCAACTGAGCATCATTTAAATTCTACACCATCCTCAGCTGCTGACCAGGAGCATCCCTTTGTGGCCACAGTATACCCTTTTTCCAAAGGATATATGAAGCAGGATAACCAACCGTGTTACAAAGAACTCTTTATTTCTAAAAGCTTCCAGAAAAAAGTCCATCAGTCATAGTGAGTCACTCCACTGGGCGTCCCAGTCACCAGAGTTCAACCCAACAGAGCACCTATGAGATGAGCAGCAACCAGAGGATTGCAGCACTAATGCAGAGTCCAATCAAAAATGTCAAACCACAAAAACGATTTGCCTGGCGAGGGAATTCCTGCCCAAAAAGCCAAAGGTTTACCAAAGTCTGTAATAATGTCATTACATGTCATTTGTTAGACGCTTTTATCCAAAGCGACTTACATACATTCAGTACTGTGGACAATCCCCACAGGAGCAATTTGGGGTGAAGTGTCTTGCCCAGGGACACAACGACATGCTGACTGCAGTGGGACTCGAACTTGCTATCCCCTGATTCTAAGTCCAGCTCACTATCCACTGAGCCACAGCCTATGTCATGCTCTGACACACAGTATGCATAGTCTCACATTGCTATCATTTTGGCAATGGAATGTTTTTAGAGTACTAAGTGTCACCTGTTGTGATGGGAACAATTATTTGCATTACAGGTTAATCCTGATTATATTTTAAAATTATTAATTTAATGTACAGCAAATGCATTGTGGAAATGCCAATCATAATTTCCAGAATGTAATTTAACGATTATACGTGATAGAGAAAAGCAGCATGATCTTCACAGTAAAGGAGGTTGAACCAGTGAATGGTAAATTACCGTTTGAAAATAAGAAAGAAAGAAATAAAGTAACACATTTTCCTTAAAAGTTTGAGAAACATGGTCACTATTACTTAAGATAGAGATCACCTGTGAGCAGGTTTGAAACTGAGTAAAATATGGAGCTTTATGAAACATCCTAAACGCCCTTGCATCAGTGCATCTGGGATAGGCAATCAAAAGCTGATTATTTAAGATGAAGGATTCTGTATGCATTTATTAGACGCCAGACAAGGGTCCGTTGAGAAATAATTTAAAAAATGATATCGTAACTTCTGCGGCGCTATAAATCACAACCGCACTCTAACCTCAAAATGTAACATCATCAAACCTGTCCACTCTGTTCGTGACCATGACAGACTCCAGGATGCTGCAGCAATGTTTCCTGTCTGGATATCAGCCTTTTCCATTATTTCTCATCCATTATCACTGAAGGTCAACACGGAACATCAGCCTGAGTAGATTCAGACAACTTGTTCCTGTTGGGCGACTGAGATTTTCATCGGTTCACCTGACATGTAACTGTCAGCAAGTGTGTGTGTGTGTGTGTGTGTGTGTGTCCCTGCATGCTTGTGTATAACCGTGGTTGTGGGTGTGCGAACTGTTGAGAACGTGGGTGAGCTGAGGGCTTTTGAAGCAGACATATAGTAGATGGCTTTTTATGCCTGGCAGGGCAGGTAGACAGAGAGGTGGGATGATGGGAGAGAAAGCGTGGGTCTGCCAGGGCAGCTGATGCACATCTAAGGATGACCTTGGAGATCTGAAGATGAAGGCTGAGAGACATTTTCGTAGGACATGAAGAGTGGGAGACAAAACCTGCCTGTCAAATGTCACCGTGATGACAAGTGGTCTGGGTCATGCAAAGTCTTCTTTCATTCCTCCAGCAGATGTAAAATACGACTCGCCAAGAGAAAATGGCAGATTATAATCGTAACCAATTAAAAAACATGACATTGCTACACACACTACTTTTAACAATGATATGTTGCTCAATGTCTGGCAATGTCATTCCCAAGAGGATGCATCTTACCGACTTTTCCTCTCACCTTGACAATGACATTTTTAAATGTTGGTAAAATGTCTTTACAACCTTTGGTGTGGATTGCCATTTGGGCGGTTTGTAGTTCTTGCCACCATGAGGTCAAACATACATTACATTTAGCTGACGCTTTTATCCAAAGCGACTTACAATTACCAATTACAGGGATATTCTCCCAGGAGTAACTAAGGGCTAAGTGCCTTACTCAAGGGCACACTAGTGGTGGTGTTCCTGGCGGGATTTGAACTCACAACCTTCCGATCTTCAGCCCACCTCAATATCCATTAGACCACCACTATCCCATCTTATTGTTTATGACCAAATACCAGAAGTAACATTCCCATTAGCTTCAGCTGTACTTTGTGTTGATAAGCAAATGTTTTAGTAAGAACATGGTAAATATTAAACTTGTTAAAGACCAGAATGTCATCATTGACACTGTTACCATATGTTAGCATCACTGTCGTTAGGATAACGCTCAAAGCATCACTGTGACTAAGTTCGACATTCCACCGCCACCAGCATTGCTGTCGACTCAAGTAATGTAATGTGAGGAACATAGAACTTTAATTGTTAACATCTAGGTATGGTATGGTGCCCCTGGATTTAAAAATGGAGAAGCCAATGTGCAAATATACTGCAAGATGGCAACCATCTCAACAGTTAACTTCAGCATTTAGCTCATACAGTAATACTATGGTCTTATTCATTCAACTTGTCATTATAGTAAACCCTTTTAGGAAAGCTATTATAGCGTGGAAGGATCACATCTAAGCTTGCAACGGAGAAACTGTGGCCAGTCAATTCAGTAGCATGGAAAGCATCTACTACAGAGAGTGAGTGACAGCAAGAGAGACAAAGAGTAGACGGGTGGGAGGAAGAGGATGAGAGTTGATCATAGAATAAGTTGTCTTAATGAAATGTCCAGCTTCTGTGCTTATTGATATAGCAGACTCTTGGTAGATGGGCTGTGTGTCTGACACCGAGCTGATTATTAAAGCAGTTCACACAATGATGTGTGCTTGCCCTTTTCACAGTTCATTAACACGATGAGATGTCCTTCCACATGCAAGCAGCAGCTCATTAAGCCAGCCATTAAATCATGCAGGGTATGAGAGAATGATTGAAAAACAGGAATGTGCCGCTGAAGATAATGACAACTTACTGTGGTTAAAAGGCTTCACTCAAAAAAACACAAACACCTGGAAGCAAATTGATAAAGAAAATGCAAGGTTTCTATTATCTTAAATTAAAAATGTCATTATGTTTACTGTGGCAAATCAAAAAGCAATTGCAATTCATTTTCATCGAAGCATGGCTTGAGTTAGAGCAGGCACATACACTAGGTTTGGTGTATTTCATCTGAAACAGGATCCAATCTGAGCTGTGACCATATGTTAATACACAGCAGATATTAATCTGTGTGCTTTCATCTGCCCTGCTTTGTGGCTTATTTATGTGAAAGGGTACACATTTTCTCATTCGCAAACAGGAAGCGGTGATTTTTTTTTCCTGTGTACTTGAACAAGGACATAAGACAAAGAAAAGTATTTGGAAAGTAGAAGGTGGTTTGGTCATACAGTAAGTGTGCCATATATGCTACAGCTGTTCAATGCTATAGATGGGTGCAATTGGTAAAGTTGAATTCTAGATGTGGACTGTCCATTGCTATTATGACCTTACTCATGACCTAAATCATGTATTTGAATGTATTGCCACACTGCTCTTTATTTATAGGTCTCAGAGGTTATAAATGTTTAACCATGTCAGAGAGCAAGGCTCCACAGAAAGTACCATCCTAATTTTAGTTTTTAAAGAAAACATGTATTTTGATGAGTCACTCACATCTATAATTTCCAATAGTTGAAAGCAGACCGAGTCGGAGAAAGGTGCATGATTATCCACATGAATTTGATAAGCCCACAGCAAACGGGGGAGGCTTTCATGATGAGTCACAAGAGACTGATTACATAAACTAATCCCACAGTAAAGCTTAAACCTTGAACAATTTGCGGATAAGTGGGAGGCAGTGGGGTTAATATGTTGTTTAAGGTAGTTTAGTTATCAAGAGCATGTCAAGGTAACCTTAGTTCAACTGAGAAAGCAACAGACAGTGTAACATAGAGCAAACACATAAAAACACATACAAACAAATTCAGGCCCTAAATAAAGGAAATCTACACCAGGCTCATACTCAGACTAATGTGTAGCTATGAGGAACAGATTAATCCAACAATTTAATGGCAGATGGCTTGAATATATATCTGGTTATTCTACCAATTTGAGTGTATATTAGTGACTTTAGACTTTGTTATTCTGTGTTTGCAGATATGTATTTCTTAAGGGTTGAATCCTGTAGGGCTGTTATTTATTTTTTCCCTGAGTGTCTACCAGCACTGCCTACTCTTGAGACTGCAGCTCTTAGAGCAAGCAATATTGAATTGATTTCAGAGGCTTTCTCCAAAACAGAAAAGGTTGCACAGAACAGCCAGTGGTGTTATTAAAAATACTGCATTTGTTTGACCTATAACTCCTGAACTTGGAGGTCTACAATGAATTATCTCCCGTCAGGTTTTTCAGCTTAAGATAAATCCATTTGATATAGAGTCTGCTTTTTTGCTGTCAGTGAGTTTTGTGAGAAACCTGGCTATGGTATAAAAATGAATTCGAGGTTTTCACCATCATTTCTAAACAATTCATAATACGGGAATGTCCATCGGTGTTGAAGTGATCATCTTCAGGCCAGTGTTACTGTTACTTCATTCATTCATTCATTCTTGTTCTATTACATAAACATTTTCAAGTTGATCCTCTACTTTTAATAGGGGTGTTGCAGGAAGTTTCCCAGAAAACTAGAAACCTTTCAGAGAAATTGCTGAGTCCTCATCCTCTACCAACCACCCCGGTCCCTCAGATCCACCTCAGCCGGTTTGCTTTCCATCCCCAAGGCCAAACTCCAGAGCTTTGGGGACAGAGCCTTCTCTGTGGCAGCCCCGAAGCTCTGGAACTCCCTCCCCCAAGACCTCCGTGAGTCTGAGTCCCTCACCCTGTTCCAGTCCCGCCTCAAAACCCATCTCTTCAACTCTGTATATCCATAAGCCCCCCCCCCCTCTCAACCAACTTCCTCCTGACTGCTTTTCTGTTTTTTGTTTTTTTGTTGTTTTATTGCCTGTCCTTGTTTGTCTACCCTTCCCCAAATGTAAAGCGTCTTTGGGTTAGAGAAAAGCGCTATAAAAATACAATTTATTATTATTATTATTATTAGAATGTACCCAAAGTAACTAAGAAGTTGATGTCGTTCTGTAGGATAGATTCAGGTGTAAAAATGATTTACAGACAACAACAATACACTACAAAAAATATAAAATAATTGATTTAATACCATGACCAACATGATACTTTTCAATTTTTCTGGTCACTTTTTTACAGGCACAAGTGAAATTATGACCTTTTTTCTTAACGACATTGATCCATAAGCTCTGGCAACCCCCAAATGGGAGGTTTCCTTTTCTTGCAGCCTCTGACAGCCACCTCATCTGTCTGCCGATGAGAGGAACCATTTTACTAATGTACATGCTTGGTGTTTCATACAGTGTCCTTGACGCTAACCTCCATTGTCTCCAGCCCGACAGAAGGTTGATGGACTTTGGGTTGATTCCCCGTACACTGGGAGGCCTCTCTGTGTCTTCATATCAACAGCTTTAGTTTAAGCTTCTACAATACCAGCTGAATATCTGACCAGCAGTAGGGCATACTGTGTGTACTGGAGGGTAAGTTATTGTTCTTGGACGTTGCTGCATTTCTTGGGTCCTGCAGCTGTGCTGTCTCCAGTCTATGATGTGGTCTTTTGATAGTTCCAACCCTTCAACTCCAATTATCCTGCCTCCATTTGGTTTCACCCAGCTACATTTTCCCCTCCAAATGGCTTCCCTCTGTCATTGCTGTAGATCCTCTTGTCATTGAGCTTGATGGCTTGCATGTAGAAGAGTTGACTGATGGTAGCCCCCTTCATGAACCTTTATCCACTATTTATGGTGATCTGACAGAAAGGTTTGAAAGCTATGCTGAATAGCAGCAGGGATGAAACATTAGGTCGGTATGGAGCGGCAAACGATAGGCACTTGTGTGATCGAGTAGCTTTTAGTGGTTTTCTCCACAAGCTCATTGCGTTTCCCGAAGGCTTGTAGAGAGTTGTTGACCTTGTACAGGGCAAGACGCTCCAGGGATCCATGAGTGCTGCACTGAGTCGTTATGGTTGTACATCCCGTCTATAGCTAGTAGTATGCTTGGCATCAACATCATGACTATGAGAATGTCTTTTTATTATGTGCTTTGTGGTGATGGTGAACTGTACTCAATCATGAGGAGAGGCATTTCTGTTATTTAGCCTACCGTCATATATCATCTCAAGTGTATGCAAAACCACAAGTGAGGATCATTGCAATTAACTGTGTATGACCTTGATAAGGTACATCAGGAAACTCTTGGGCTCTGTTGAGCTCTATTGGGTGGAAAGTTACTAAGCATATTTACTCAAGTATTGTATGTAAGAACACATATAAGGTGACTTCCTGTAAGTTTTCCCGTTTTATACTACTTATAGTGCTACACCACTACAATAGAGATTCATATTCTACTTTAAACAGTAAAAGTCACTAGTCACTTTGTTGATTAAGATGTTGCATTCTAAACAAACAACAAACAACACAATAACGTTTTTAGTTTAAACTACCACAATACAGTACCACAGTAAACTAGTAATATCACTAAAGGTACAGTTAAGGAGTCTTCTTTAGGAATACATCTTCCACCACTGTCTACCAGACTGTGCGTGGGTTGGTCCGTTTAATTTGCACTGGTAGAGTGACAGCTCTGTCTTCAGTAGCTGGAGCTTTGGGCCTCTGCTGTGGTATCCAATCCCCTGCAGAGCTATGTTTGTGTACTAACACACATGTCCCTTCTACTTCAACACTGTGATGTCTGACAGGAGTTCCATGTTGGACAGTAGTTGGATGGTGCTATTCCCCCTGTGGGAACATTTCATGGACAGTATTGTTCTGCCTTGTGTTAGACAGTCACAGCGGGAGTCTGCTGTTAGAAAGTGGTTCATTTGTGCTGCTTGGCGTTAATGCAACTCTATTAGTCCATACACCTAGTAGGTGTGAATCATTTCAGGACCCATTTGCTTTTGTAATAGAGATTGGTCCCTGCTCACGAAGATTGCAATAGTCTGGGATTGGGTCCCTCAGCGTTGGTGTTAATTGATTATCCTTACACCCAAACATGTAATGACACAAGGCTAAAGTTTCAGTCCCAAAAGTAAACACAAGTCCCACATTAGCTGTTTAAGATAATAATACTCTCAGAACAGCTATAGCAGCCCTTTAAGCTACAACAGTTACCTGACCTGCAGCACACAGTCGGAGTAAACAAACTCCTCTTGTAGATCACTGCTATGGCTACCATTAGGGCACTTTATTTGACCTTTTATTTATTTTTATTCACAGAAAATAACAACAACTGTTGAAATGGAGATATTGGCATTTGCATTTGGTTTAGCTTTGTTGGTGAATGAAAGTGTTCTCCGCCACGTTTATGGTGAACAACTCAGAATAGAGTTTAGGAAATACCAAGTTAAGAGGGTAAAATTATTCAAAAAGAACAATAAATACATCAGTGATCTAATTTTCACTACACGTTCAATAATATGAATAAACTAGTTACTGTGTACAATGTAGCAGCTTGAAAATATACTTGCAATCATACTGTGTATTGTGCAGTCTTTTAGTGGTAACTTGTTATATAAATATACAAAAATAATTGATCAGAAAAACACTGCATAGTTTGGATATGAATAGTACAATCTTCAAAAGACAAGTCTTGATGGATCACATTGATATTAATTAGTCATTTAATTGTGTGATGATCGGACAATCTAGCTGTCCACCTAGAAAGGCTTGCTGGTAAAAAAGTAATGAGACCCGGTAAATGATTTTGATCCCATCATTACCTGCAGAGAGGAGGGCAGGAGTCACAGCAGGTGACCTAATTTGATCTCACACTGTAACGAGGATAAAGACTTGTCTAATAGGCACGGAAAAGTATTACAGGGCCTGTTAGGAAAACTGCAAATGTCTCCCAGTGATGGGTCTATTACTGTATGTCCACAGTGGCCTTCATGTAATCCCCTGTCTCTCAGATCTCTCATTTAGAGCTGGAATATATACAACACGTCAATTACGACATGAAATTGCTTTTTCTAAATATGCACCAATTCCCTTGTTGAATGTGTTCTTTCAAATCATCCCTTGACATTAGATAGTGGAGGAGTTCTACATGCAACAGCTACATCCAGTCATTTACCACAAGGTAAAAACCTAAACAACATGAAATACTCTCCTACTGTGACACTTAATGAATAAGAGTCATGGTAAAGCAGCTTCTCCCCTTCCCCTCATTGTGCTTACTTGCTAGAAATCGATTGGTGTCTCCACTGCTGCCACAGTGTCTGAAAGATGTCTTTTTGCAGTACAACGCTCACACTGCAAGCAGTCACAGTGTCTGCAGCCGACTACACCAGGCCAGAAAAGAGACATGAGGTGCATGTTGGTGCTGGAGCATGAAAAAGCCTCTTAGTTTTTCCCAACTGCAGGCGATGCTGATCCAAGATGTATTATTGGATAAAGGGAAGTTGAGGTAAACCTCTATTTTTCCTTTAGTATGTATCCGGCAACTGTAGGCACGTTTTTTCTTCTTCTTCGGGCACGGCTCGATGTCAGTCGATCCTCTACTTTGATCCCAGCAACTTTCAGAGGATATATTCAGTAGTATCTTTTTGAACCCTTTCAGTCTGTTTCCATGTCCTACCACCCCACCAAAACTGTGCTTACAGTCGTAAGTAATCTGCTTGGGAGATTTGATTCCATTTCCTTAGTAATATCTGTCTGTATTTGTTTCATTTTACTGTCTGTGTGAAGGATTCTTCAGCCTTAATTCTTGCATTTTTGTGTAGACTGTCTTCTTTCCAGCAGACATGATGGAGTGGAGGTTGTGTGACTCAGGCTCTGGCTGAAAGACACCTAGAAGATGCTTGACATCAGCCTGTGTCCATCTTTTACACACATTTTACATACTCGCATTCTTTGTATCATTTTGACATTTGGATCTTCTGTTTTGTAATGTTGTTATGTTGGTCTGTTCTGTACAATTGCCCTGGATATCTTTGATGAATCTAACTGTTCCTCCAGTGCCACCAACAGGTTCTCATTTTTGGCTTTGAAGGAAATGTCTCAACAACTATTCCAAGGATTTTCATCACATTCGATGTCACCACTTGGTTCCACTTAGCGATAAATTGTAATAAATGATGATCCTCTAGCACCATTATATGGTTAAAATGTCAGTCCAAAACTTTGTAACAAAATATCTTCAAAACTAATGCTATCAGCCTCAGCTGTACTTTTTATTAAGAGATAAACAGGAAATATTCTCATTCTGAGACAGTAAAGTGAGACGGTGAACATGGCAAACATTTTACCCAATAGCATGGCTGTAGACTTTCTTTGTTGTTATCTCATAACTGTTCGGTTATTAATAAGCCACCAAGGCTTAAATTGTTAACCTGGATTCATTATATTCATATCTGGGAAGCTTTTTATGTAATTAAAAGGTGTATAATTATCTCATCAGGCTCAACAATAAAGTAGGGCGGCAGAAAAGCATTGTCTCATCCCCACTACTTGAGGCCCTCCGGCTCGCCTTATTTAGAAAAATGAAGGTCTGGATAAGGTCTACAAAGTTAAAATGTCTCTTTTGCTATTATGAAGTTAAAAGGTGTCATATTAAAATGATATCTGATTTGAGCAATTAGTATGTCAATGGAGTTTCACAATTGCACACAGTCACAGTCTGGACCAACACAGCTCCACAGACATGGGATATATTATATATTTTCTTAATGAGTATTCCAGTTATGTTGATTATAATTGGTAATTATGATCCTGGTTATGATGCTTTGCATGCACTGTAATATGCTGCAATACACAACACTGTGATATTACAACAGTTTTGACATTGAGGTGCTAGTTCTCATTTGTGTTCAATTTTAATTTCATTTAATTAAGGAGGAATGTGTGTGTTTGTTATAGTAATTGGGAGGTCTGCAATTACTGCAAAAACAGGGCCTGACGTCAAATGAAATACACAAAAGATTCTGGATATATTTAATCTTTCTGATATTTCTTGGAATCCTTTGTTTTCTTAGTCTGTGTTACCTTCTAAAATAATTGTCTGAGATTACACACAAAAAAAACTCAGGTAACTCAGGGATCTGGAGTGCAATGCAGTAAACAAAAGCCATCTGTAAGCACTAAACATTTCGAAACTCCTTGAAATATTTCTGAAGGATGAACTGCTAACATTGTTGCTTCTTGTCACATACATAGCAGTCTCACACAACAGTAATTCTGCTTAATGAGGATAATCCCTTAAATCAGGCTTGTATTGTCAGTATTGAGCTTTTCCCTTTTTATTTCCTCATCATCCTGATCTATCGTCAGCATGTTCTGCTGATAAACATCAAACACACCAAGAGAGGGATTATGGATAACTGTGGAGAAAGAAATCAAATTAAATTATAAATGGTGTTATAGTATCTGGCACTGACAGCTTAATTTACGTGAAGAATGACATGCCTTTCAAATAATGTAAGCTTGAGATATATCACGTTGTCTTGTGACTTCTATATAGTTCATAAACTCGTAAACACTGCAAAAAAAAACCATCATATCACATATCTTGCAACATACATCTCTCACTCTCCCTGTGATCTCCTTCACTTGTAACTTGTGAATGAGTTGTATTGTTTTTAGTTTGTCGATCATGTTCTTGGGGAGCTGGTAGCATGTCAGTTTTTAGCTCACCTTCATCGAATTATTTATTTTTCATTTGTTATTTTTTTGATTCTGTAGTTGTCAGTGTTCATAGTGTATTTCTGTCTCTACGGGGCTTCTGTTCTGAAGTTTTGCACACACACTGAAATAAAAAACTAACAATGTTCATTAATAGTTCATCACCACCACTGTGATTTAACCCTCTCGGTAGCCAATGTATCAGCTCTGTTGCTGCAGTATGATGCAGGAACTTTTCAGAACTCTCAACTTTGTTTTTCTGGCAACACATATAACTAAATTAAATGACAATCTCCATCAATGAAGAACAATGTCAATACTCTGAAGAATTTCGCAATGGCTCTAACGCTACTGCTTGTCTGATCTAAAGAAGTGTGACGATCACAGAGCATTTCAGACACAGCAAACCCTCTCCATGACTGCTGCAATATTTAAATCAATGTACATGCTATGATTTAACTTGACACCTTCAAGTCATTTAAGTTAAAGCTTTTATTGAAATGAGAGTCTTTTCTTTTGATAATCTACTTGAAACTAAACATTAGGTATATAGAGTATCTTTTTTGTACTGAAAAGACCTAAAGTTTGCCATCGGTGTTATCCTTACAGGCTGTGATTTGTCATTTATAATTGGTTTCTCAAGAGGCTGGGTCTCGCCTAATATGAACTTGTCAGAGCACAGACGCCAGACCGCAGAGTACAGAGACACTGACACAACAAGTCCTTGAAAAAAATGCATGACCTCTAGAACAACACATATTAAAGCATTTGTTTCTGATCTGAAAATATACTTTCATTTTGAGTTGTACCTGCAGATAATCACCAAACAACTAGGTGTACTGATCTAATTCGTCTAAAGAGGTATGGCCTAAAAGGCTGGAGTCCAAGAGTAGCACTTTGTTTCCGTTATAGTTTTAGGGCATATTTGTAATCCTGTTCATAAATATAATGCATTGTACTTACATTAAGTGTGTGCTGTTCTTACAAGCTGCTTTACATTGTGTAAGACTTGTTTTAGTAGGAGAGAGACATTGAACATGTTAAGTGCTACTGTATCCAAATTCTACATTTAATTATACTACAACAATAAAACCTAAATAACAAACAGCCACTAAGAAATAATTCAACCCATTTTTAAGCAATACATGCATTTAATACCAGTGGAAATGTGCAGGAACTGACCAGAGGTCTGGTTGAGGTGGAAACCCTGGGTAGTTGTGTGAGGGTCAGGCAGCAGGGGACAGATGCTCGACAAAGGTCATGACAGACAGTGGGTCATAAATATGGGAGACAGGCTGATCTGGCCTATGACAAGGAAAGGGCTGCTGTACTGTAATGGGTGATAAATGTCAGAGCCTCCCCACTACCTCACATGAGCGATTGTTAAACAGCCTCCCTGAGCCTGAGCTGCTAAAGCCTCCAGACAGACTGACAAGCAGTAAAGGAAACATTTACACGGATAGAACGGCTTGTTTGGATGACCCCCTCTTCCTCGCTGTCGCCATAGGCAAAACGAGAGAGGTGATTAATCAGGTGGTTAGCATGTTTGATGGAGAGCAGAGAGGAGAGGGGGTTCCTTGTGCTGAGAGGAGCGACGGGACACAAAGTGAAGAGGAGAGCTCCGCCGCTGTGATTCATCAGAGGTTACTGATCCTCTGAGGAGCCATAATTCTTAAAGTAACGGGCATTGATTGCAATAATGTCCCCATAGCAACTATTATATTTAACGACTATTATTATGACTGTCATAAAATGGAGACTGGAGCCAGTCTTATTAAAATATATTCTTATGCATTTAATATCTTCAACGATCAAAAACCTGTTTAACTTTTGTAATTCTGCAATTTTGAAAAGGGCGATGAGTAAAAGGCTCAATTTAATGCATTTGAAAATTAGGAAGCAAATGAACTTGAAGAGTTTATACAGTATTACTTGTAATGATATGTGTGCTTTGTGACATTTTGTTTTAATAATGTGTTTTATGTTTAGTGTATTTCATTCATTTATCAGGGACCATGTACAAAATCTTAACCTCATACAAAGAGGAGATTTATACAATAACAACTAAATGCAATTATGCATCGAAACATACAAATGAAAATCATTTCACCCAATCCTTTAGAACATAAATGATAATATATATTCCCTCTCAGATGCTGTTGCTATTAAACAAAGCTGGGTAACATGTCTTCACGTGGTAAGGTTAACTGGTTTATTCTTCAATAAAATCACAGAAAGATCAGACTTACATTTGGAGACTCTGGGGACTTTCCTCTTCACCTCGTCGCCCCCCGAACCACCGCAGCCGTCCTCATCATCACAGTCGCCGCTGTAGCGTCCATCTGCGTCTCCACTTCCTGTTTCTATCTGGTCCAGTGACCCCAGTTTAGGAATGGACTTCCCTTGCAACAGCTAGTTGTGAAATGAGACACAGAAAATGACACATTTTCAGTTAAAATATCGTACTATTTAAAAAAAGTAAACTAGTTTAAATTAGCTTTTTTTTCTGCTGAATTAAGCAATATATATCTATATTAAATGTATACCACATTAATATTCACAGCAGGATTAAGTGAACAAGTTCCTTTCATAGAAAGGACAGTGCAGAATATTTATTCAGAAAATGCAGAAAGAAGCAGGGAAAATGCAAAATAGTTCCTCATGCTGTTAATTGGTCACAATCCTCTAAGTATTAACTAACTTTGTATCTACTTAATAACTGGATTGCAAATTTCTCATTTCTATACAATTCTGCCCAGATTGTTTATCATGTATCGCTTATACAAACATAAATAAATAATGAAATAATTTGTTTTGTACATTTTAACAAAAACTTAAATAATTATCCAAAACGTATCTCGATCGCCACCTAAACCAAATGAATCTAGTATGTATAACATGAAGCTCATCCTTCTCGTCCGCAGTGGCCTGCAGGGCAGTTAAACTTCCTGCTGTATTGATGTGCAGCAGAATCTCAATCAAACACTTTGTGAACTGGATACCAGGGGAAATGCATACTCTAATTGGCTCATTTAAATGCACATGGCGTAATTGGAAACAAGAGAGAATGCTTTGTGTTGATCAGAAAGGTAGTGTCTATGCTAATTAGTTAGTGTGTCGGCTCACTGCAGGGGAGCAGCTGTCAGGGTGTCATGTCAGGGGGCTGCCATGCTGAGCTGGGACACTTCAGTGCTGGCGACTAACCTGTCTGCAGTTTCAGCTCCTGCATGTGACAGGTTAAAGGATTGAGTGGATTGTGAGTTTGATCCTTCCACTTGTGTAATTGGCATGTTTTTTTCCATTTATGTCCAAATGTTTAACACATTAAGTGGAATACTAGGTTTCTATAATTCCTGAGATTAGCCTGTTCTGGGAGTTTGACTAAATTTGAACTTTGTTGAGGTAGAGCCCTGCTCGTGGGCTCACTATGTGGAGTTCAGAAGCTATCCCCTCTGTGCCCTGTTTACCAAAGAAACAGCATCTTGCGATAATTAAGATTGAACATGTGAGACAATACGCTACCCAAGCTTTAAGATTCACTTTCTTATACTTACCAAGGTCACAACTGTATTTAGTTTATTCCAAGATAATATAATGCAGAGAATAATGAGAGAGTTGATTCCTACTAATCTTACACTCCGATCATCAGAGACATGTTCTTACTTATTTACTTAAGTTTATTATCTGCTCATACTGGTTTGTAACACATAAGCTTTGGTAGAATAGGGAGCAACATTAAGGGACAAGGCAAACAATATTCTATATTTCTCTTGTCAAAGCCTGATAAAGGGAGCAGTGGACCTCCAAGTGTTACATTGTTACACTCTTTGAGGCATTTCTCATTACGATGAATGCAGGCACTATATTTATTTTAACTCCTTCTTACCTACTGCTGCCTCATTTACTATTATTTAAGTATTGTTTTCTAAAAGCCACATGATTATAGACAGGCATAGACATTTTAATTAAAGAAAATATGTTTATGTTCATGACCTGTTTTCAAAGAATGAGACTCACAGTTTGTTTTTGTATTTTCATGATATCTGTTGATCGTAACAAATTGTTGTAGCCAACAGCCTTATTTTTGACATTGTCAATTAGAGAATACAACTAAAATGAGAATCAGCAAAAAGGGAAAAAAACGAGATAAAAGAGTGATAATGATATCTCACCTTGATGAATCAAATGATTTGTTTTACACATCCATTACATTCAGGTGTTAAAAGAACAAGCTAAACATGTGCTTTTAGTTTATGAAGTCACACACAGATGACCTGATTTTCATGAAATAGTAGTAATTAATTCATTAATAAGGCCTTGTTAGCTAATGATATTTCAAAGCTAAATCAATTTGTTCTAAAGCTGAGGAGACACCGGTCATGTTTGAGCAGGTCTGTCAATCAGCCAGCTTCTTTATTCTCTTACTGTTCAAGGCCAGGGCAGTAACAGCTCTGGGTTTGATTGTATTGAACAGCTGTACTGCTCTTTCTGACACATAATAAAGCAAGTCTGAATGGCCTAACTGTGTTATTAGCCTCTCTTGTGTGAGTGACACGGGGCTTTGTCTATTGCGGGCTGTGAGACAGGTGCTCTGATTTCATTCAATTCATCTTCAGATGAGAAGACACCCTTGGGCAGGCTGTTACTGCAGTGTGTGGCGATTTAAAAAGGAATCCAATTACCCTCTTAGCAAAAAAACTGACCACATGCTAATAAACAGTACTTTACACTCGCAATGCATTTTCTGAAAAAAGAGATTTCAGACTAATTGGCAATTCTCTTTTGAAATTGCTGCACCAATTAAGAGCTTACACAAGAGATAATGATGAGCAACACCTTTTATACAAAATACAAGCTCATGGTCAATTAGAATTTAACAGAATTGTATCCTTTGATGTATGTACAGGGCAAGTGAGAATAAAACAAATGTTCAGATTCATTTATGAGCTCTTTATTCAGTAACACTTGCATTCATAATTGTACAATTGTTACAATTACTAACCTGAACTTGAAGAGAAAACCAAGCCTTTATTTGAGAAAAAGAGGGAGATAATTCCACCCATAATTTGGTTCATGTAATTGGAGCAATGCAACAAATGGAGCAAAACGAAATTAACCTAAACACATACAAACGCTGACCTTCAGAAATAATTAAACACCAGTTAATAACTGAGCACTTAAGTAATTAAATTGTATTTATGGCTCACTGAAGTCATTATTTTAACCTACTTTCTGAGTGTCATCTAATTCTAAAAGTCCTCCTGAAATGACTGCATTTGTTTAATCTACAACTTATGGCGTGGAAAATATAAGTCAAAAGAAAAATGAAAAAAGGTTGTTTAACTTATACCGCCGTTGATCTATCTTTTTTGCAAATTAAAGTAGAAAATACAATATTGATATCCATGGGAAGAACACTATTGACTAGGGATGTCCCGATCACCTTTTTTTGCTCCCGATCCGATTCCGATCATTTGATTTTGACAATCTGCCGATACCGATTTTTCCCGATCCGATCTTTATGCAATGCATTAAGAGAAAAAAAAGGAGAAAAGCATTCAAGTTGTCCCTTAAACCCAACGTTCTCCACCACAGATAACGGCTGGTTATCCAACGCGATGAATTCAGCTATCTTGGCTGTTATTTTTTTGGCCTTTTCACTGTTCTGGGGCAGTTTCTCTTTCCTTTTAAAAGTCTCTGAAAGTGTCGGTTGTTTCAGTGCCGTTACCTGAATGGCCGCTGTGTACTCGTCGTGTTGTTGTTGGTGTTTGTATTAGATTGGTCGTGTTGAACGTAGCTCTGTTCTTTCCACCACGCGGAACCTCCGCCTTGCAAACATTGCATCTGGCTGTTACACTGCCTTCGCTTTCAATTTATAATACTTCCAAACTCCTGACATTTTCTCTGTCCCGAGTCACCAGCTGAACGTAGCCTCTTGTTAGCTTACTGCTACTATTAGACACTGCGCCCACTCTGTTGCCAGATTTGAGAGAAATAAGCAACCAGGTCGATGAAAACAAGCCCAAAAGAAGCAACACATACATGATGTTGTGTAATTTTAAACCAAAACTAAGGCCTCAGGATGACTTTAAGACGTGAACATGGTCATTTTTGTTTTGTAACATTAAATAAAATAAGAAAAATATTTTATTAAAAAATAAAAAAAAAAAATAAAAAAAATAATCCGATCCCCGATTTTTTTCTCCCGATTCCGATCTTTTGAAAATCACGTGATCGGCTCCGATCCCCGATCACGTGATCGGATCGGGACATCTCTACTATTGACAATAGAGAACATAGACCAGCGATGGCTACAAGAGGCTAGGAGTTGTAGTGGTAAGAATTACAAAAGGGGTTGGGGAGCAAACAATAAATGCAAAAATGATTTGAGTTTCATGTGGATAGTGTGTCTCTGACTCCTTGCCCCTCACTCACACACTGTATATTTTACTGACACATCACTTAATCATGGCCTTGTATATTTACATGCAAACTCTGATCCTCACCTTGAAAAAAGCCCTGTGGCCACCTGAGATATTGTATACATATTCAATCCACCACTGCACTGTAGACCTAACAAACTTCTTAATTTCTTTCTCAGGAAATCACAACAAAGATTCAGCATGGTCTCTGAAGCTAACTTGCATCATCGCACCATAGAGAGTATATTTTGACAAGCTGCATCACTATGCTTTGGAAGTTTTGACTGCACAGGACTGGAAACAGCAGCAAAACCCTGTAAAGCAGCATCAGGAATGTACTGCCACAGCTATGATATCTTCATTACCTGCCGTAAAAGGAAGGCCCAAAGCAGCATCAAGGACACAAGTCATCCAGCCCACACACTATTTTCACTCCAGCCATCTGGAAAACGCTACCAGGGCATTAAATCACGCACCACCCGTTTCAGAGACAGTTCCTTCCCACAGGTAGTCAGAATAATGAATAGAACCCCCACACACATAAATATGCACACACACCCAGACACTAAAGCTGTGCCTATAATGTGGATGGCTCTACTTTTATTGTGTTTTTTTCTCAGGTATCACTTGGTTATACTATCCATTGTGTTTTTTATTTCTTTTCCAAGGCTGAGAGTGCCACAGTGCAACTATTTTCTTTATTTATTATCGCAGGGGATCTTGATATTGGCATCTGCCTCTGGAATAAACAAACTGAATCAGAAGAAGAAAGAAGAAACTGAAATATAAGAATAATTAAACTCTACACGGTGTATTTTGGGCTGTACATGTCATTGATCAAGATAGATAAATTAAACATAATAAACTCTTTTGAAACATCATTTAAAAAATATATATTGAAGGAAAGAAAGTGGTTCTCGTTTTATTGCACTCTAATGCTTGAACATTTTTACACTACAATTTTGACCTCGAGCCATAAGGGTTTGTATTTCAGCTGCGTCTACAGTAATTGGACATGGTGGTGGTCATGTTACTAATTTAAAGGTATTATCACCATATTTATCCTATCTAGACAACTATTCTACACCACAGACAAAAGGAAGGTCTACTCCAAAGACAAATACTCAAAGTGTTATATTAACCATCTGCTAGTGTTAACAGTTAATTATAAAAAACAGATTTTGTAGAGAGCATATCCTAGAGAGGTACAAGGTGTCATCTGGCAAAGTATATCACACCTTCAGAGATCCACAATATGAATAAAGCTGTGTGTGGATTTCAGAGTTAATTTGTATTCTCTTTGAACACTTTACCGTCTGTAAATAGAGGCTGTTACAATGATCATATTTGCCAGTCAGAGGAGAAAAGTGTTAGGATGTACAGTAAGTCGGTACTTGGGACAAACAATGTCATTCTCCTTCTCCCTCCCTGCAGCAGCAGCACTGACAGGCTGTGGATCCAGAGCAGCAGCAGGCAGGTCAGTGAGTGAGCGGTCGGGGGAGAAATGACTATATAATGTGATTTCAAGAATAATACTATAACTCAAATTAACTCTCTGTCTCATGGCTCCACAATTGTATAACAATGCATTCATGTAAAGCCTATGACTTATTCCTCTGTGCATCATTGTTGTCTTAAAAACATAGCAATGAGCTGCGACTTTGCACCTGGTGACATGTTCCTTCATTGAAAAGATTTCAAATGATGTATTACTCTAATGTCATTTTGTATTATTGTAGAACTTAAATGCTGCAACTCATGGCTAATTACACAGAGGATTATGCTGCTGTTTCTCAAACTGGATTTTAATCTCTGATAAGCAAATGCAACAATTTAAGATAAAGTTGTTATCTACAGGTATGCAGCTAAGCTGGATTTGTATTTGAATGTTTTTATTTTCTGTGCTTATGGATATAATGAATGTGTTTTGGCTAAAAACGAATTATTATGCTGCAGGTTTTGGGATTTGTCTCCAATTAAGACTCAGCTCTGACATCTGACTGAACAGATTCCTGCTGGATACCAACATGAATTAGTCGAACAAACTGAATTTGTAAGTAATGCTTAGCGGTCGTGGTGTGTTGAATATTAAATATTAAGGATGATGGTTATATTCAATCAATATTACTTTTCTTCTTAACTGGACTTTATCACAGTCAAATGTTATGAAGCGGTATGGCCCTTTAGGTGCGGAACAAATAAAATGTGAATATATTCTCAGTGTTAATCCTTTAGACTTAGAGGAGAGGGGGCATGAATAATTCAAAAGCAAAACTGCTGGTCAACCACCACATCAATGACTGGTAAATAATTCAGCCTGCAGACGGGGTGAGGAGCTGCTTGCTCCTGATTTTGATTGAGAGACACAGGGACAGGGCCTACTTATAGATTCTTGATGGGTTTTACCACATCAAGAAGAGAGGACAGGCAAGGAGGAGAGCAGCCAACAAATAATTCATAGGAAAGAGCTGCTGATGAGCAAGATGATGAAATCTAGAGTTTGTACACTCAGATTGCATGATGAATTTGTCAATAGCAGCACCGCTGTTTTGTGTTTTCTGCAGCCTCTGCTGTGGAATAGTAATGGTACATTTCCATTTGGTTCTCGGGAAACTGGGAGCGGTTTCTGCACTTGAGTTAGTCAAGGTCAGGGGCAAATAAATGAAAATAGTAAAAAAAAACATCTCTGATATGTAGATGGAAAACATGAAAACAAACATTCGCATGGACACATCCTTCTTATCCTGATAAAAATGCACAACAGTGGAGCCTTCAGACGTAATACAAATTCACCTTCTGCCTTCATCCATACAATACCTCAGTATACACTTTCTCTCCATCCATTCAAATAGGCAACCTGCTTTTCATGCACACATGCACATGTACTTTAAGGTAAGTTTCATCATATTAATGAGGTGCACCTATACCATAGTGATTTATAGAAGTAATATAATGTGTGGTGTATACGCAGCTGTGCACAAGGTCACTCATGTGCACGATTGAATGAGTGTGTGCACTGGTATATGTAATTGATATGTTTTCCGGTCATAAAACACACACACACACACACAAACAAATCAGAATCACATACACACACACACACACTCTACTACCTCCCCTTGCATCAAGTATTCATCTGTTTCACATAAATGCAATAAATTAAATTTCAAATAATCACCATTCAACAAAGGATGCATTTTAAAACTGAACATGACCCACATGTCCTCCCCAAGCCCAGTTTCCATCTTAAACAGCCAAATAGTTGGTGAATAACATGATTACTATTTCCGGTCGTGTATTCTGTTCAACTTGCCTCACGAGATGTCTGAACCTTAAACACGGCAGAGCAATACATTGTGAGGGTAGAAAATGGGTGCTAAATGACAATTCAGGTCACAAGTTGACAATTGTGCCGCGCTTCACCGGCTAATGAGATGCCAATCAGAACTATTTGCAAATCAAGTCCCGATGAGATGATAATGCAAAGTAGACTCAAGGACTGCACACTCAAGCTGTTGAATGAATAATACCAGATGTGCAACATAAAGATATAGACTCAACTAACCTTGCTCTATGTCGACTTCTAGTCTGAAAACATACCATTTAAAAACGTTTTCAGACTCTAAAGGGACAGTACATTTCACATGCAACATTTTAGATGTCATGTTGATTAATTAGCCAGGCATGCTTCAGAAAGCCTATGCACCGCAGCGTGACACTTACGACAGCAGGGTTTCTCTGTATAAGGCACTCTTAACGCCTGATTAGGTGTTTTGTTGGAATAAAAATAGGTCGCCCATCATTGCCTTCTAAAACACACCAAATGACTTTGATATTTTGGGGGATAATAAAACTTTGATGTAAAAGAAATATCATGGTCACAGTAAACAACAAAAAAACCAAGGTACTAATGAGACACTGAAATACCATCTGTCTGTAGCCGTAGTGTTTGTGTGTGTGTGTGTCTTTCTCTCTCTCCCTCTCTCCCCAGGTACAGCCTGATTGTCCCCAGGTGCAGCCTCTCCCCAGGTGCTCCCAATCCCCAATCAGGGCCTCCATATAGGACCTGAGGAAGGCTGCAGTCACTCCTCTTCTCCTCTGGCTGCATGTGTGCAGCATGGTGTCTATGTCTCTGTGTGGGACCTGTGTTTTGATAATTATTAGGAGATGCGCTCCAGTATATATTTGTACCTTAGTTTACTTTGAAAGTTGGCTGGTGAGCCCTTTTTCTTTTTGTCCATTAAAAGACCTGCTGGTGGCTTCAGAGATTGGCTTCCTCTCCTTTTTCTCTCGCCTGGTCATTTTATATTTGTGTTACTTCCCTTTGGTTCCCCTAGCCCAGTAGGGAACGTAACACCATCCCAGGAGTCCAGTTTCAGTAGCAGATTATTTATTTAAGGCTTATCACCAAAGACTGCACCACAGTTTCTATTAATCACACAGGATTAAACAGCTCTGAAAAGTAATCACGATGGAAACTTTTTCATTTTTTGCACGTGTGAATATATTTGATTTGAAAAAACATTGCATTTTCTGTGGATTTTGTCAACAATTATTGGATGAATCATCATTATATTTGTAACAGATCCATGATTCCCCGAGGATGAACACGCTAAACTAATAAGACGAACATGGATACCACTTTAGTTGTCGAACATCAGAATGTTAACGCTGTCTTTGCGACCATGTGAGCTGCTAATATAACCATTCATTTATAATTCTTTCTCAAAATTAGCTTCTATCAGGAAAAATAGGCCTACAGACAGACCCTAGTGATTATATTAGTCTGTTCATTTTTGGAATGTACCAGATGCTCTCGCCATTCCTTTTGCTACCCGGCTTGATCTGATCTGTGTAACGCCCTGCAGCTTAATCAAAAATAGACTAGGCATGTAATATTAGCAGAGCAGAGAGTGACTTCTAGGACGCTTCTGCAACTCGTTACGTCGCATTTTGTGGAATCACAAATGTTTCTGGAAAGGTCACAACGCCAGCCTGTGGCGTGGTTGGAACTTAGCGTAGAGGAGCCCCGTTAAATAAAGGCCTTTGACTATTTATTTCCCTCCACAGCCAGCTATTACCAATCTCATAGGGCTTATATGCTGTGAGTTTTACCAAATATCAATAATGACTGGTCAAAGCCCCCTCCTAGCATTACAGATGCACTGTGGGCATTTAGTGCTTTGGTAAACAAATCGTCAAACCGCTGCTTTAGTAACGGCGGATCACTGTTCAGTGTGGGTTGAATCAGGGATCGCGTAGGTTTTTTGTGTATGCTACAAACATCTTGCGTCTGGTGTGACTTTGGGCTGACAATTTTAACAGCATTAAAACACATCACACAAATGATGCCTTTGCTACTGAAAAGATAGTCATTATAGGCTCCACAACGATAGCATTTATATTACCTCAAAAAGCTTTCGTTGTCAACTGAGGGACGGACAGATGGAAAACATGTTTAAAAAGTGTATCTGAGTGAGGTCAGGACAAATTCTAAATTGCTTTTGAATACTGTCTGATTTAATTCGCAAGAGTGATTGTGAGAAAATTATTTTTGCAAAAATGAGTGCTTTATGTTACTGACATGAGGCTTACAAGGAGCGTAACAAAGCACTTCCCTTTGGACCTTGTGATGGAGTGAAACTTAGCTTGAGTGTACAAGAGATGTTGCTAAGATTAATTATTTGATATTTCTATCTTGGTTTCCCTGGAAACCCAGACAAAACAGAAAAAGAGCTTTCATCATAGAACAACTCATTGAGTGACTACATACCTAACATACAAGGTTCACCATCTCTACTCTGAACCGGCACAGTGGTTTTAGTTGTTAGCACCTCATGTGGTGGAGACAGTGCTGGAGCCAATCATGAGGATTTGCCAAACATCTCTCGTGCAAAGGGGCAAATGTTGGATTTGAAAGAGATTTTCACTCGTCAAACCACATTTTTGAGAGCTTTATTTAAATGTTTGAACTGCTTTTTGAACACTACTGAAGACACCATCCCAGCTCAACACTTGTGGACATGATTTTCAATTGGACGCATTAAGAGTCAACACGCAAAGTGAATGACAAATAATAGAATACTATTTTGATTTGGTTAGTAGTGTGTCCAGATTGTGTCTTACATACTTAAAGATTGTCATTATATTCTAAAGAGTTACACTTGTGTTGGTTTTTCAAGTGATTTTAGAATTATTTTCTGACCTAAAGAAATGTACGTTTTCAAAGATTCTTGTTGTTTGCGGTATTTTTTTTCTATTACAACACATAACACATGCACTAAATTAAATGTGTTTAAATGATAAACAAAACAAATGTGGTGCCTTATATTGTGTTTAATTAACACCAACACTGTCAATATCTCATACATCTTTTCTGGATTCTATTCTATTTATTTAATGTTTCTAACAATGGTAGATATACTTCTACCACCATTGCCGAAGAGTGGGTGAAATATTAAGCTTTGTTTGTGTCGTTGAGGCCCAAGACACAATATGCTGGATGTTCGGAAATGTCAGTGGTTTTATACAGCTGACGTGAAAACCTATGATGCTATTAATGTCTACATACTCATGCTAAAATATGTTTTAAATAGCTGAATGACTGTTAGGAATATATAAAGAACATAATATCTTAGAAGATAGCTCATGTTAGTGTGTGAACTTATTTTACAATTCATTACATTTAGCCAGATTTTGCAACACTGACTCATTACCATAATCACCATCTCAGGTTAGAGCGCCATGTGTACAATTTATAGTATTTTATATATATTTTATATTTATATAGTCCAATTAACTCTGAAAGGAACATGAATGTGTGACCCACGTTCCATCCAATAGTTATTGGGGCTCTAGAGGAAATGTCAGAGGATCACCAAAGTTCTAAGGACATTTGGGAACCATGCATGACTGATTTTTTTTTGTTGACTGCTGGTGGTGCGAGATGGAAAGCCATTGTTCAAAGCCTAATGTCTGTGAAAATGCCAAAGCCATCCATAGATTTCTTTATATTTCAGTCGGGATCAAAGTAGTGGAACGACCGACCAATCAACCAACCGACCGACCAACTGATGCAGCTACACTTATTGTCGGACTAGCTTACTGAGGGGTGGGGTCATGACAGAAGACACTCAACATATTGGTGGGAAAAATAACATGTTAAGGTTGCATTATCTTTGTTTTTGTTAAGCAAGATCTTTAAATGGGAATAAATGTTTTTGTTTGAAAATAAATGATGCATTTGCTCAGCAAAGACTACTGTGGGGGGGCTGAAAGCAGAATATTAATCCAAAAACAAGGCAAAAACTAAACTCACATATACCTTTCTTTGCTAAAGTATGGTATTAAGTGAGTACACACACTCACTTAAGTTCTTCACACACTGGATGTGTGATAGATGATAATGAGTATCATATCAGGTATTGAGCCCAAGTGTCACTTTTCATCACTGTTGCATTAACGAGTCTCCACTGAGTTGTTTTATAACGTTTCAGGAACATTTCTGATTTAGTTATAAATAGAGTTTCAAGAAAGGAAAGAAGAAAAGTAAGAAGACAAGAAAGACACAAAGATAAGATAACACGAAGAAAATGTTTACTTAATTCAACTGATTATTAACTGACCATGTTTACCTGTTGTTTTGATGTCTTTATGTTTACAAACCTCTAACAGTGAACATTAGGAAATATAGTTACACTCTGTGAATTACTTGCTTTGAGAGGATTACAAATGATTACATTGTACAATCTTTGCCAATCTAATGAATATAATCTGTTTTATGGTATTAACAGAAAACCATGCGCTACAGATTAAAATGTCTAAATATTCAATGTTGTAAATCTGTCTTTGTACATGTAAAAATGCACAGAACCACAAAGGTGTAGATGGCACAAAAACACAAACGGAGGGAGAGACATATACAAAATTTATGTCAACAAGGCAGATCAGGCGCTCTGAATGGTTATGATATAGATGTATGTGTTCTGACATCCCACAGATGGTGTGAATTAGTCAGGGAGGGGGTGCCAGCACGAGGTCAAGAGAGATGACCTGGCCTTCAGCCCGCCACTGGGGAAACTAAAGCAACAGACATGTGAGGCTGCTGCTGCTGCAGTGCAACAACCCAGCGGCTGCTGCAGCGGCTGTTATTGAAGCTACAGAAGAGAAAGTGCTCCAGTAAACTGCCGTAATCTCATCATCCTGAGAGATAAACAGAGGAAGAGCAAGAAGAGCCACAGCAGCACAAGCATGCGGAAAAGCAGGCTGGGTGATAGAAAAGATACATTGATTTTGACAAAGACCAGTAAATGTGAAGACACACAAACCGGAATAAATGGGTTTTTAAATGTGTAATGATGGATTTTTTTTTCATAGCCTGGGGGATCAGCCGGTACTTACTGGTAATATGAAAGATGATCAAATAAGATAAGATTATCCAGAGGTAAAGAGTGAAGGGCTTCAGCGTTGTGAGTTTCTTTTCAATGTAGCGGTTTCAGAGCATCTTAAAAAACAAGCTATCATATAATGACAGCTACTTCACGTCTAACGAAGACGCACAGAGATTAGCAGATTGCCTAAGAAAACTGTTAAAAAGGAGGGACTCTATTATAGATTTAAAGGAAAGTGTATTATGTACACATAGTAAATCTGTAGAGACTCACCTGGTTAATGTGTTTGAGTTTGTCGATGATCTGATTTATGACAGGGTCTGCTACCTTCACTTTGACCTCAGGGTTAGCGCTCTGAGCCTTGATCCCGTTGCCGACCACACGGAGGGTGTAGCTGTGAAAAAAAATACAAAAAAGGATCTGTTAGTATTTTCATATGCATAAGGCATGTTAAAGCATACAACGTGATATACTGTATCTGCAAGGCAAGGCAAGGGAAGGCAAGGCAAGGCAAGGCAAGGCAAGGCAAGGCAAGGCAAGGCAAGGCAAGGCAAGGCAAGGCAAGGCAAGGCAAGGCAAGGCAAGGCAAGGCAAGGCCAGTTGATTTATATAGCACCTTTCAACACAACGCAATTCAAAGGGCTTTACAAAAATGAAAGACATTAAGAGCATTAAGAAACATATTATAAAAAGGCATTTAAAAACACTCATTTAAAAGCAAAGATAATAAAACATGAATAACAAAAGGTACATGAATTCAAGTTACAGTGCAGTGTGAGATACACACATCTGAAATCTTTAGGTCTGACTCTCAATCATTGCTAACTTTTTAGCAGAAATAGTTTTCTTTGACCTCACTATCCTTTTTTAACTTATCCTTTAGTTATTTCAAGTGTTTCATGCTAAACAAACCCCCCTTTTGAAAATGTTAATCTGCAACCCAATATTCCGAAAATTCAACGGATCCTGGCCATATATATGTAGCATATAAAATTGAATTGAATGAATATAACATTCATGTGGCTTGCTAGTTTTGGACCCCATCTGTAACCCCAATACACGTAGGGGACTTTAACCACCTACGAGGGTAACAATAACAGTTGCACATTTGCTTTAATTGTAATACATTACTGATCATATTTCTCTAATTTTAATTAAGTAGCATTTTAAAAGAAGAGTGATGGAGTAACAAACACAAATAATGAGCAGGCACTTCTTCCACCACTGCACAATGCACGTGGGATGTGTTAGAAAACAATCAACAGTGAAAACAATCTATTACCTCGTTATGGAGCAATAGGTAAAGATGATCAATAGTCTGAACTAACACCAAGGTGATGGCATAATTCATCGGCATACCCTAAAGGTAAACGGGGGATTTGTGACGTGGGAGAATCATGATTCACCTGCATGTGAGCAGACAGGAGTCTATGCTGCAGGGCTTCGTATGTATCTACATATAATTCCCTTTCATTGAAATAAGAGTGTCAGCACAGTACACTTATCTATTCAGTCATGCCTTAACGTTTCAATATGTGGCATTATTCCTTGTTGCCAAGCCGGTTATTGTTGTTATAGCTTGGTAATAGGCTTCAGATCTCCTCAAGGACTCCTCACTCTTTAGTTTGAATACAGTCTGTCAGCTGTAATGACTTTGACCGTGGCTGCCGGTGACTGAGCACAATCCTTTCACATCTCAATTTGCAGCATATCATTTAATCAAACTAGTAGATCAAGGTAAAGTCAGCCATTGCTCAAAGCCCTGCTGAGCTCTTGTGTGAGTATGTATGCACACAGCACATCTCGGCCCGATTTCTCTTTGAATTTAAATATCTGAATGTAGAATTAACAATAAAACAAAAAATACATTAGGTGGTTTTAATGACTAGTGGGTGATTTTGTAGCAGCTAACACACATTGGTGGGTGGTTTTCAAGCAATACAAGGTCAGAAAGGGAAAAAAACAATGAATAAATAAAGTGCAGGAAGCCTGGGTGTCTAAAAGAAAGGGTAGGCGGCAGAATTCAAATTTGGTCAGTGTGTCTGGGTCCTTGAGAAGTAATTTTGTTGTTAATTTCCTTCAAGTCTAAACTCCTAAATGTGATTAGTTTTGGAAAAATGCAGCTGCCATTCAGTGTCCTTTTTATCAGCAGTTAGTCTGCCATCACCACTATTTTCTCTTTCTTCTCTCTTTTGGGTGGCCTGTCTCTGCTTCGGCTGCTGTCTTTCAACTAGGGCTGTGCAATTAATCGTATTTTAATCGCAATTACGATTTTGGCCTGCCACAATTACGAAAACAACATAATCGAAAAAAAAGATTATTTTGCTTTGCTTGGTTGTGACAGTGCACTGCAACATATTTGATCTAATTTATTTTAGTCTAATTTATTTGTATTTATCATATTTACATATGTTTAGTAGCTTGTTGAAGTGCGCTCCAAAATATTTGTTGATCTTGTTTATTGGTATTTATTATTTTTATATTATTTATTTAAATGTAAATATAAATGTATAATTTATTTTATTTATTTTTATATTAGTTTTTCAGTTGAATTATACGTTCAGGGTAATCAACAGTTAAAAAGATACTGTTCAAATTATTATTTATATTTGTTTTAAAGTTCAATAAATGGATGTTTTCAAAGTCAATGAATAATCGTATTTAATAATCGTGATATCAATTATTGACCAAAATAATCGTGATTATGATTTTTGCCATAATCGCACAGCCCTACTTTCAACTTCCAGCTGCGTCAAATAAAATATTTAAGTGAACATCTCAAATCTGTCTACAATTACAATGCTTTGGTGCAGATCGCCAGAGTTGAATTCAGAAATATACAAAGTAAATATAATATTTTAAAAGGTCCCATTACATGGCCATTTCTACTGATCATAATTCCATTGTTGAGGTCTACTAGAATAGATTTACATTGTTCAATGTTCCAAAATCACATTGGTTTCTCATACAGCATCTCTGTATAGTATGTGTATTCACTCTCTGTACTAAATGCCTTGTTGGATCTCCTGCCCCCCCTCCCTATGAGCCCAGTGTGCTCTGGTCAGCTCGCCCACTCTGTTCTGATGAGTCCACCACCGTTACAGCGGAACATCGGTGATTATGTGTTACAATGGCGTTTGTTAGCAACCAGAAAATGACACCAGTAATGACAAACAGATGAGAATGCTGCGTGGGGTCTGGGTGCCATGTTGGCGGGACGTTGCGGGGCTCGCTGCTCCGCCCTTTGAGGCTCGAGGAGCGGACAGTGTGAGGTGGATTACTGGTGTCGTTTCCTGGTTGCTGCGTGGGGTCTGCAAGACATCGCGGAACTCAGCCTGAGCACACAGTGAGTGTGTGTGTGTTGAGATCCACGGAGCCGCGGCTGAGAAAATATAAGGCTGAGTGAATGTGTGTGTGCGAAGATCCGCGCAGCACCGCGGCTAAGAAAATATAAGGCTGAGTGAGTGTGTGTGTGTGTGTGTGTGTGTGTGTGTGTGTGTGTGTGTGTGTGTGTGTGTGTGTGTGTGTGTGTGTGTGTGTGTGTGTGTGTGTGTGTGTGTGTGTGTGTGTGTGTGTGTGTGTGTGTGTGTGTGAGGAGTTACGTCACTATACTCAGGAAGAAAAAAATGGAAAAAGAAAAATCTCCAACGAGGCGTTCTGGGGCAGCATAGACAGGTCTTTTCTGTGTTAGAGTTGTAGTCACTACAGGGTGTACTTTGAGGGTTTCTGACTTTGCAGACCGTTTACATGCAGAAAAAGCTACATAACACACAAGGGGACGGGTAATAACCGGGAAAGCATGTCATGGGACCTTTAAGACTTTATTCAAGTTGTTGGCTTTTTTATGCTCAAATTCTCTCCATCATTGATTCATCATGTAATTTATTGTCCTTTTTACTACATTTTGACACTAGCTGTAATACATTTATATAATTTGCTAAAGGTGCCACAATATGACAAAAATGTGGCAAAAATAGTAAAAAGACCATTGGCATATAGTGCTAAAAACATAAATAGCCACAACCAATCAATCACCAGTCACAATACAGGGTATATGCAGAAATCCTGAAGTCAAATGTAATACCTTTTCATTTAAGCCCGAGAGCCCCCGGTAGAGGGGGCTGCGGGTTTTCTTTTCACGAAACTGTGTCTCAGGGCTTCTTAATATTTAAAAACCTATTAATGTGTCATACCAGATTAACGGGAAGAAACTCAGCTAACTGACAATACGAACCATTTTTACCAAAACAAAACAAAAGTCTCATAAGAAGCGTCTAAATGACCCCTGAGCGAAGAAATGCTAACGCACTTAGCACAGAACTCAAGGTAGAAATACCCTTATTACTTATCGTAACTGCACATACAAGATATCAGATTATATAGGTATTAGTATCATCACTGAGCGATCAGAACTCGCGACAGGGGAAGCAAACACAGACATCACAACACGTAGCATTACGGAGCAAACACGGGATATTGTCTCACCTTAGCTGTTATTCTGATCAAAAGTCGTGTTCAATGGCATTAAAACGATAAAAACGCATGCTGAAGGTTAATCCATAGGTTAATCCAATGTGTCTGTCACTTTGAAAAAATTATTGATAATCCATAATTCCATTTTTATGTAAAAATCGGAGATTTTAAATTAGCTGCTAATGGTAGCCACCAGAGTGTATCGCAGCTTCCGGTTCCGGGGCATTCTGGCTGTGCAGCACTCATTCACCAATGGGTAATGTTTGGATGGATTTTAGGAACTTCCCCTCGATTCTATTGGCTCTAACGGTTAAAAAGAGATGTCAATCATCAAAATCGACCGAGGGGGGCCAGAGATATGGAAAATGCACCCAAATGACCCCAGAAGTGGGTTTTTTTTTCTAAATCTCTCTAAAAAGGTCAAACTTCACTTGTTTTGCATCAATATTGATACAGGGTACTTATATGTTATAGTTTGGATTCCTAAAGCTTTTAGTCTACTATCCCATCATTCAAGGGTGGTTTTCACTATAAGTAATTTTCTTTTTTGGACAGACACTATAATTTACATTTTTTTACTATGTTCAATCTGAATTTACTTTAAAATAAAAACATCTATATTGATTCTGACACTTCTACATCCAACTCACAGATGTAACCTTGCTTTGAGAAAAAAGATTATTAATTTACCCCTTTTAGAAGTGAAGATATGGTCATTTGTTCTGGGAATGTCATTTACGAGCCTGAGACCTGAAAAACAGGCTCAGGGCTAAACAGGTTAAGACCTTTTTTAAGACCCTTTCCATACATTTTAAGACCTCATCGCCACTTTGAGTTCTAACCGGTTACATTGGCGACACACTTTACCTCACATTTACTATACAGTATTGATTGTCCTTCCTCCTTATCTTCCAACCATTTGGACGCAAACTTGCATTTCCCCATAACGATGTTGTTTAACAACCGGCGTAAACGGACCTTCGCGCGCTATCAAGCAGTGAGCGTGCGATGTCCTGTTCAGATGAGGTCAAATTCAACGGGATGCCATAAATAAACTACACAGAATCACACTACACACCTTCGCAATGATTACATTCAGGCAAACTTTAGAATACAACCTCTTTGGACAATTTGTATACTTATTGAAAACAAGCTACAAAATGTAATACCTTGGAAAATGCCGTTTAATACTTTTTAATAGCCTTAATATTTGCTAAATTGATTTATCAACTTTTAATACTTTTTAAGACCCCGCAGACACCCTGCAATAGCTCATAAGCAAACATCTTTAGCACATGAAATAAATTAAGTTGTCTGCATTTCAGTCTCTTCATTTTTTTGTCGGTGTGCAGGAACATTGTGGGTCTTTGATGTGTGCTTCTTCATATTTCTGAGAAGCCTGGATTAAAGGATGCAAACCATTTTAAAATGATTTGACAGAAATATGATGCAGCTCTTTGATTTATATTGAACCTAATCTAACTAAAGTGGAAGCATATTTGTATGTATGTAGCTCATGTATGTATGTCTGCACTTCTAATAAAGTAAGGCGTAATAGTGTATATGAAGTAAAGATGTGCCAGCCTTTGATAACAACATGCTGGTGGCTAGACCAATCTCCAACCCAATTTTTGAGAGATAATAATACTCAATTTTGGTTGAAGTACTGTACATGTGAAAAGCAGAGTGGATTTAGGAGACTGGAGACATCTTGTTGGTTGACCATCTGCAAGTTGGATTTCGAGTAACCAGGCTACTGCAGTGCATGTCAACAAGTTCTCAGATGTTCTGCCCTAACACGATTCCTCTGAATAATTTGGCTTCTTGTGCACATCGACCAAAATCTCAGTGTGAAAGTGAAGGCCCTGTTTGCTGGCTGCAGCAGGCGCCTGCGGCTTGAGGCTGATGTTTTGGGACTAAATTGCACCTGAACCGTGTGCACAGGAGCTATGATCCTGCTGCCTGCAGCTCTGTTTAATCCCAGGACACACCTGCTGAGATGGAGCTTGTATTTGTAAGAGCTGGAATAAAGATAGTCCATGTTAGGTCTGGCCCCACTATAAATTGTTAACGGTAAACCTGTTAAAAAATAAAGTTATGAAGTCAGCGGTAAAGGTAGATCACTGTGCCCACACGCACTTGTAGCCTTTGATAATCTCATACAGTAGGTTGTGTGCAGTTATCTGGAGACACCATCCCATGTAACAAATCCACCTCTCGTTGACCTTTACTGCAGTCTCTTTTTTCCTTTTTTTTCTGCACTGTGTGATTAATAGCAGATTGAAGAGATTACATCAGAGCCATCTGTGCCCAGTTCTACCCAATGAAAATGTGAACGGCCACACATCTACATTGAAAAAGGTCTGTTGTTACCAAAAGCTATTTCATATTGTACAAACCACAGACATGAATGAATTTGGTACAGGTAAAGGTTGAAGAATGTATCAAATATAACTTGAAACTCACATTCATACATACAGACAGGTTCTCTTGCATTCAGAGAGCAATCTATTTCATTATACCACTGGGATCCATAACCTGAAGCACATACAATCTCTTGTAACATGCTGCAGGGCTAGCAGTGCAACACAGAGACTCTCTTGGAGTTGCAATCTCAGAAAATAAAGGTTGGATTCTTAAAAGGTGTCATAGATAAAAAAGAAAACATTGATCATAGTCATAACATATTCTATAGGGTGAGTAAAAAGCACACAGTAGCATCAAGCAGAGGCTACAAAAGGATATCAAACAGCTGAACGATTGCCTGTGTCTCTGTGGACGAGCAACAGGATCCTATAATCCATATCTTTCGCCCCCAGAGGGATTCTTGGTTTGCATCTCATCTCTGCTATTACTGCTGTTCGCCTCCAGATTGAAATTTTCAATCTTTTATCCCTATCTCATCCAACTATGTTTGTCTGTAAGTACAAAACCTCCACTTCTGGAGCAAGGATATTTGAGGCCTATTCCTTGACGTCAGGATAGAGTAGGATTGGTACGTCAAAGTAATTTACTATGATCATAGCTCAAAACGGAGCACAGCTTTTCCTCAATCTGAACAATAATAAAACACAGATGCAGGCTACTGTGACGTATGCTTTCAATTTATAATATGTCTTTCTTAGGTTGGATTAATTTATCTAGATCCCACAAAGTGTAAATTGCAACAACAACAAAAAACTCCAATGGACACTTAAATGGACATTTAATTGTCGGTCAAGGAATTGCTTTGTTATAATGAATGTGTTCTCTTGCACTTTACATTTGCTATGCACTGTGTTAAAATGTGATACTTGTAATAATATCTTTATCATGCACTTATATTTATCAACAATACATTGACTAATCATAACATTTAGGGAGATATGGTGCGCTAGCTAGCAAACAGTTGCTTATTTACACATCCAGCAATTGCAGAGCAGCATTAGCAATGATTTAAGTCTTGTTGGCAATACATGTAAGCCCAGTATTAACTGTAGTTGAGCTCTGTTTTTGGCCTCATTATGTTTACTTTGTTCACAGGCTAGTCTCTACATGTGTCTGGCAGCTATTTGGACGTTGAGCAGGTACTGTTGAGTGGGTTTCGAGGGATTTGTTACAGAAAACAGCTGACCATTGTGGCCTAAAGTGACAGGATGTGAGCTGTGAGAGTGAACCAAAAATGTCAGTTGTGGAATGAAGTGCTAAACAACTAGCTGAAGATATCTGCAGATGTGGGTGTTAATTATATGTTGGTTAACGCCATTTTTATTCAAAATTGTACTAAGGCAACCCTTACAAACTAAGATGCTGTGTTCAATCAGCTTGTTGGGATTTTTGTAAGCAATGTACAGATGGTAGCTGAATGTTCACATCATTTCACTAGGTCACAGACTGCGCTCACTGTTCAGATCTATTAGTATGCTTCGGCTGCCTTTGAGGTATCAATCATGAGCTGTGGCTGAGCATGCCTATTAATTATTTGCAGTCACACCATCTGTCTTTTACTTGCAAGTTCACATGTATGATTTCTGTGGTGATAAATACAGAGTAACTCGCATTTTTCTTCTAATTTGTTTTTGTTCTTAATATGTGGCTATGTTCATTTTAAAAGTCAGGAGAAACTATAAGGCAAATGTCAATTATGTTCATTTTCATTTCCCTCTATCCCATCTAATTTCACAGTTTTGTACAAAGCAGTAGGATTTTTAAAAAGTAAAATGCAGTTTTATCTTTCCCTGAATATACCTTCATCAAAATGTTATGGATAAAGGAGTTCAGTGGCATGGCGGGAGATAGAGGAGGTAGACCATGCACACTGTTCATGGTTGGCTGAGTAAGAAACAAAGCAGGCCTGCGGTTAGGAGGCTAGAAAGCAATACCTGCCTTCCCGTTGTCACTGAGGAAACACAAGTCTCTCTGGCTCATTGCAGTGCACTTCAAAGCAGTCTGTTCACTCAGAAAGGACAGAAAATACTTCAGGCAAGACAATGGAACATATGCAATTTAATGTGTAAAATCAACAAGAGGGCCATGCTTCAAACAAACATCTGTTTGGTACAATAACCCAGAGTTAATATGGTAATAAACATATTGACTCTGCAACACTGTAATTAAATAATACATGATGATTTACATACCTCCTGCTGTAAATAAGTGCAGTTTTATTTCACAATAGGTGCTGTGAGTTATGAGTTTGTTAGAGGATAACAAATTCATGAATGACAGAAATTGACTGTCAAGACTTTTGCAGAAAGGCTAAAATAAAAAGGTATTTTCAAAAAGGATTACTATAATTAGGATTACAAGGTTTGCCAGCATGTGTATCTAGAACTGTGTAACTTTACAGAGAGCTGTGACAAAGAAGATAATACAGCAGCAGTCAACAGTGCCTCTGGCAAAGATTTAGCTCCAAACGTCACTACTGCCATGTTTGTTCCAATTACTAGGAAGCCATGAGCCTTGAAGTTGTATTGACTTGTGCCAGGAGGACACTATGGACTAAGCCAGACAGAGCTGTTTGAGCAAGGTGGCAGCTGTAATTAATATGGTTTGGTAGTTGGTCTGTGGATAATGGGCATTTTGTTCCAGGAACCTGTACTTACACTGTTGTACTGAGATGTTGGGACAAGCTTTTTGAGAAGAAGGATTAATTACAGATTTCTAAACACAAAGCTCATCCGGACGGAGACAAATAAAAGACAGAATGTGTAAGTGCACTGTAATGTGGGTGAAAGAAAAAAAAACATATTTAAGGAACTAATGGAGGAAAGATAGGAAAAGTCAAGTTGATTGCATAGAAGCGTATTAGATCACAAAGCACAGTCATCCAGAGATGCCTATCTACATTGTCCTGATGTCCTAATGTCCTGATGTCCTAATGTTTATATTAAATATGTTTATATTTATATTTTTGTATATGGAAGGGTATTTCTTGTAGCTTTTAGCCAACAAAATTAAGTTGTATCTTCATTTTACGACATTCAACACAATATGTATATGGCATTTTAAAGGCAGTTTGGCCCAGAAGACCTTATTTGCTTTTTATTATGAGAATTCTAGTCCTACATGACAGAAAAACATTACTCAAAGTTGTGTTTTCTTTAATTGATAGATTTGTGCTTTTGACAAGGCTCTTTTCAGAGTTTTTAATTAGGTTTTAAGTAACACATATTGGAAGGAGCAAGAGTTGGACCAGTGTCAGATGGCCACATAAATCATTTTTAACTCTGTTTCTGCTATTAATCACACTGTGTAGCTTTTCTGGATACCCTTCTTATCCTTATACCTTTAGATGTATGTGCCCATGCAGTCTCTTTTATATCAGCTTGGGGGGGCTACCTTGATTGTTATATCATTCATGTTTTTACAACATTCATCGCTTGGGAAAATGAGAACACACACTCTGTTAATAGTATCTAGTCCAAATATCCCTGCACCAGAACTACAGGGGTCAAGTCCATACATTAATGAATTGCTTTCACGAACTGCCTCATTAAAAACCCATGTTGGTGCGACCATGTGGTGATATCAAAGTCAAAACATATCAAAGGGAAAAAGCTTAGTAAATAGCTAGTCCATTAGTAGTTGAATGAACAGCTTTATTGTATTTTCTTGTTTTCAACTCTATTGTTGAAGCTATAACCTTGCTAACGGTGCATCGGGTTCACATTGATGGCAACAACAAAACTATTTATACACATCCCAAGCAAACTGTTTATAAACAATATAAAAGCATTTACATTTAGTGTGAGCATATGGCCCTACACCTCTTAACGCTGATGCCCAAAATGACATCTACCTCACATTCAAAAGACATACATTATTAGGGTTGTAAAGAGCGTGTTATATTGTACCAATCATTTCCCTCTGAATCTAAGAGCTCTGTTAATTTATGAGCTACTGCATCATGCATGCCGTTAATGCAACATAGATTTCAGAAGTTCTAAAATGGCAAGAGAACTTTTATAACACCTCTTAAATATTTGAGTTTTATGAAAGGTAATAAGGACAAATGTAAAAGTTGGCTAAGTAGGAGATACAACTGTCTCATAAAAGCAGATGGTCACCCAAAGAAGGGATTTCCAAAGGTGTTAATGCCCCATAAGGACAATAATGTGCAGAATTAAACAGATGTGGTAAGAGCAGGGCAGACAATAAAAGACTCATCAGAGCTTTTATGACATCAGCGATCGACATGCTCACATTCAAAGTACTGCTCCACTGTGTTTTCTTCACAATGCATACACTCAATGCTGCATCTTTCCCATCCGTCTACAATATTCATCTCGCTGCGGAACACAAACGAATATGATCAAATGTACTGATTTCTTGGTCTCAATCCAGTGCAGATTATCAAAATCATTACTCTGATGAAAAACATTTCCTCTGGCATAAAACTTAAGAGGCTTAGTCGTCTTTGCCATCATCATCATCCACTGACCGTGCTTGTGAACATTTCAACACCTGCTTTATGGAGACGCAGAGACAAAAACATTGAGCGGATAATTATGGATTTATGAGGCGCTCGGTAAACAAGCATAAACAAATCAACAAGCCTAGAGCAACACTATTATTACCAGGATATAAAATATTACAGATAGGATGTCAGGTTTAAAGTTAGCAGTAAACAAAAAATCATAACTAAAATAAAATAAACTTTAGCACTGATTGAATCATTTCAGAACAAGGTTTCTATCCAGCCCAGCAGTGCAATCACAATATGTATGAATAGATTGTATTAATGCTTGAAGAAGCATGCACCCTTGTGTTGTGATATTTCAGCAGGATATCAACATGTAATTTGTCGGTGCTATGCTCAGCAGTGCAGCAAGTCTCTCTGTCTGTAAATTATCAGTATTTTACTTTCAAAGATTTGAGCAGCAGGAAGCACACAATCTTCATGGCAATATAAAATGCATGGAGGCGAAAAATATTTGCAGCCTTTTTATCTCACGCTGGCAGAGTTTGTGTACATTGGCAAGAAAACCATACCATGACCTGGTTTCTATTTTTAGTTTGTTTTAGTCTTTTATATTAATCTTATATGTGTAGCTGTGTGTTAAGGGCAGTGGTGGAAAAAGTATTTATAATATTGAAGTAAAGTGTAACTATTTGCAATGAACAGTAATATTTTAAAGATTAAAATGTATTATGTGTTTAATAAAGTATAACAAAAATAGACAGCAAAGGGGGAAAGAGAGAATAACTTTTGATGTAAAATAAAAGTAAAGCATTGGAGTAAACATTTTTAACTCAGAAATCAGTAGAGTGGAAATATTTTCCCGTGAAGTGCCAAAACTTCATATTATCAATAAAGTTCATTCAAATCTAATGTGGGTATTTTCCTCCATTTGAGAACTGTCACTCAAATATGCAGCTCTCCTCGGCTCTGTGCAGCTTCAAAGCAATAGTACTGTTGTTTTCAGACCCATCAGGCAGCTGTTTTCCTTGAAAAGCTCTATAAACCCACCCTATACTGTCTGTCCCTCAGGAGTAAGAAACCAAAGACAGAGCTAAAGGAAAGTGAATATTCGACTCACATCAGGTGCACACAAACACTACTCTAAATCAAGGATTGTCTCTCACTGCTGTCATATTACCTACATGTGATGATTTATCTTTTTATTCAACTGAGCATGTGAAATCCTTGTAGTCATTCATTTAAGGCTGTAATGTAATGTTTGAGCAACCCTCAAGAAAGAATATAACACAAGGCCCGTCATCGACAATGGAAGTGGTCAATAATTAAAGTCTAAGATTAATCACGTGTTTATGTGTCCTGGGAATCTTGTAGTCAAAGAAAACATGCAATAAACCTGAATTCATTGGAACCTATCCTTTAAGTGAAATAGGTAACCGGCATGATGAAAACCATTATTTGCATAACTATATATGAACATATATAGAAGTAATAATAATGCATGATGTATCAATTAGACATAGCTCAACATGCTGTGTGTCAAACACTAATTCAAGCTCCAAAACAGACACCAGCAGGATTAGTTAAAAGCTGCAAATTGTATTATGTTTCAAGCCTTTTATCTTCACATCTCTGATTATTTTACGACAGCTGGCAGAAGCAAGTAGCCACATCTGCTGTTCCTGAGATCCATTGTGTTGTCACTGCACCTCTGAGAGAGCACTGTGGACCCGCATCAGTAAACAACACATTGGCAAAAGGGACCAAAATACCAACAGTCTAATCACCCCTGTAAAACCCTAATTTATATTTGCTCTCTCAGCCTCATTCTTTCATTCACTCGGCATAACAGCGGCTGAATGGGCCGAAAAAAAAGAAAAACTGCTGCTAATGTTGAAGAAGCTCATAAACCTCCGGCAGGCCCTCGAAAGCTTCAAGGTGAGTGACAGCTGCAAAAACACCGGGCAGAGTGATTTGAGTTTTATTCAGGGCTTCTTCAAATGAAGCAGTCTGTGTGTCACTACATTTAAAAGAATGACACTAAGCATTGGAGGGCGTCCAAGTGGGGAGATGCAGACTAAAGTGTGGGTATGATTCATCAGCTGAATGAATTCTAAACAAAATACAATATAAAAACAGTTATATGTTTCTTAAAGCTCCCATGTCATGCTTTTCCGGTTATTACCCGTCCCCTTGTGTGTTATGAAGGTTTTTATGCATGTAAACGGTGTGCAGAGTCAAAACCCTCAAAGTACACCCTGTAGCGAGTAAAACTCTAACACAGAAAATACCTCCCCAAAACGCCTCGTTGGAGATACGTCACTGCCCATTTGATTCTTCCGGGTACCGCATGATGTCATGCGGTACCCGGAACGAAATGGACCAATCCCGAAGAGCTATGGCCACACCAGCAGCGTCGTGTTCCTCCTCCAGAGGTTCGAAGAACCGGCATTTCACAGACGAAAGCTTCCAAAACATTGCCCAGTTTGAGGCCGGATATGCACAGCTTGTTTGGACCGTTTGGAGCAGGGGAAGATCTGGGTATACAACCTGTAAGTTTGCATTGTTATTTGTGTATTTATCAAACAAGACTGTTTAAATGTGTAAACTGTGTTGGACTGCTAAGCCATTGACACAGTGCTAACTAAGTTGCTAGAATTTCCATATATCAACTCTAATATCAGCAGATGGCCTTGCATACATGTATCTCATAGCAGGAGAATGTCTGCATTCACACACAAAATACCTATTGACAGTATACTCCGGGTGATTTGCCGGTCAGTCGCGAAACGTAATTACATTATAGCTGGCGTAGCGATCTAACACACGGAGCTAGAGCTAGTTTCGGTCAGAAAAACATTTTTGTGATGCTACGTTGCTAGCGTTTAAATATATCAACTACAATGTCAGCAGATGGCCTTACATGTTTGTCATGGCAGGAGAATGTCTGCAGTCACACACACGGAATACTCATACAGTATACTGTACTGTGATTTACCGTACATTGTGACCGTACATATACTGCATGTAGCTAACGAGGCTAGCTGTATGCTAGCGCAAAACAATGTATTCATGCAAGTTACATTGTATGGTAGCAGAATACCCGTATACGATTGCAATTATAAACACGTTATTGCTAGCCTAATATGAACCACTAGCTTTTGTTCATAGTAGTTTTATTACACTGCATTATAGTTGCCTTTCCTCCAAGCTAACGTTCATATCGTGTTAGCTACCAAGGTAAACAAAGCTAGGTTAGCATATTAGCAGGCAAGCTGTTCATTACACAACTACTACTAACTAATCTAAAACAACTAAGTTTCTCTAATATTTTGTGATTTGCATTTGATTTCGTCCAGCCAGATCCTGGCGGACAATCCATGACGGGGAAGGGATTCTACTACTACTGAGGGTGCTAAAAGGCACCGCACCGACTGTGCGCAGGCAAGATGCGAGGAGGAGGAATGAATGATATACCGTGTGTATATATGTATATTTATGTTCATTTTGTACATTTCTAAAAATAAAGTTTAATGGAAATACTTAGTAGGCCTATCCTTTCTTCCCTGAATTCATATATAGCAAACCATGATTTGATTTCTCATCAAACAGTAGTAGTTTATAACGGGTAAAAATAACTTACTCTTTGTTATGAGAGTAGCTCGTAGGCCACAACGGAAAGACAAGGAGACATACACGAGTTTACAAAACCACGGCACATTTATTGTGGTAAATGCAAAGATAGGTGGTTGAGAGGATCGCAGAGTTAGTCTTCCTGCAGCCGCTTTGGAGAGAGACTGTGTCCGGAGGTGTCCGTGATCGCGCTGATTACCCTCTTCAGCTCCACCCCATCGTAAGACAAAGGCCCTGGGGCCATCACACTCTTCTATAACAACAGTTAAAAATATATATGTATATAAAATATACCGCTGTACCGACGCCATGATAAGACTGATGTTACGCTGAGAGCAGCCGGGAAAAGCACTGACATGGGCGCAGCCTCTCTGGTGGTTGACTAATCAGAACGAGTGGCCGAGCTGACCAATCGGAGCACACTAGGCTCACAGGGAGGGGGGGGCAAGAGCTCCAACGAGTCGTTTAGTGGAGAAAGTGAATACTGCTGAATACACATGCTTGACAGAGATGCTGTATGCGAAACCAATGTGAGTTTGGAAAATTGCACAGTATAAATCTATTTTAGTATACCTCAACAATGTAATTATGATCAGTGGAAATGGCCATGACATGGGCCCTTTAATATTTAATCTACACCTTAAAGGTAGGGTAGGTAAGTTTGAGAAACCGGCTCGAGATACACTTTTTGTTATATTCCATGGAATGCTCTTAACATCCCGATAGCAATGAATATCTTAAGTGCTTTGACAAAAAATCCATAAAAAAATGTCATCTGTGGAAGCCGTAGTACTGTAAAAAGTACGACCAATCATTTTAGGCTAAAATAACTGGATGGCCTACCTGCCTGTCAGCCTTCCATCTGTGCACAAACTTATCTCGTGCCCTCATTGGTCATGTGCACGTTCGTGTGTGTTGGAGGAGGGGCTCTATAAGGAAGTGGCAGATTTTCTCCGGTTGTGTATTTTCAAATTCTAGCGCACTCGAGCTGGTTTCTCAAACTTACCTACCCTACCTTTAATGAAATTACAGTTTTAAAGATAATATTTAGACTGCATCCATTAAAGAGCAGCTGTTTCGTAAAACATTTGAACAAAACTGAACATTATAAACTGATATCACGTTAATGTAGCTACCACTGAGCAATTATGCTTCAACTGTAGTCCTACACCACTGTTACTGCAGTAAGACTGAGCTCACAGTCACATTTTTCTCAGTATATTTTAATATTGTTCGTTCAGTTTTTCACTTCGACACTTTATCTTAGAGTGAACACTGAAAAAACTGTATGAAATGTATTCTCGACTTACTAGTGCTTTGCAGAAATTAAAACAAACATGCCGGAATTAAAAGAAACTGTTAAATGGGGCGAAAAGAAACATACATGCAGACGCTGCCCAGGAGGTCTGGTGATGCCGACGTTAAACAGACAAAACAGGAGGCAGAAAATCTGTCCAAGCTGCATCTAGATGCAATTTCTGTTCTGTATAATCTGTAAGCCAACTGTAAACTATAGGCTTAAAGAATTGTAAACACTTTAAATGAACGACAGATTGTTTAATACAGCGATAAACAATACAAAACAAACCAATGTTTTTTTCGTGTGTTCATCATGTTGTTTATTTGAGTAACGGTTTCAAACTAAAGCCTGTAGAAAACAATTTGCTGTAATCGCTGTGACGTTAGTTTTATGGACGGTTTTGAAGCCTAGAGTTTGGCATTTTGGCTATCACCATCTTTGTTTTTGGCCGTCTCCATCTTGCTTCTTTGAAACGAGTGACAAACAAATGGACGGGCAAAGCACAACCAACAACCAGACAAAGTGGATAAGAGAATGTTACCATTAACTTTCATGAAGTAGAAACACTTTGAAAGATTAAAAAACTGTGAGACAGAAACACAGAGATCCCCCAAACTGGACAATGCTGTGGTAGCAACCCGTCAATTACACGTAGCAACGGCCAAAGCTACACCCTATAGTTTAGAGTCTATTTTGCCATTGCTCAAAATTCAAATGAATACAAATAAATGAACTTTAATCAAGCTATATTAAAGAAGACTTGAAACTAGAGCTTGCGACCATTAACTCATCAGGAAAATTTCATCAGTTTGGTTATAACAAAGTAAGAATTGGGTCATTTTCTCATAGACTTCTACCCAATCAGACTACTTTATGCAACAGGTGTTTACGGCACTTCCACAGAGGCCATTGCTTGTTGTAAACACATTATTAAAATGTGCAGTTTCCGTTAATAGGTTACATTCAGATTAAAGCTCACACTGTTCACATATGCGAGTTAGCTTAATGTTCAAACACAATCGTTCAGTCACTTGTTTTATACTTTGATCAAACTGTTTTCTCCATACATTCTACGTTTTCTATGCAGCAGTGGAGGTACATAGGTGGCTCAACACTTTCACATGGCACAATAACCCTGATTACAACCTTCATGAGGGTGGGATTTATTGCAGGCCTGTTTGCATTAGATTAGGTAAATGAGTTTCATTGCACCTGTTAATAAATCAACTGAGATGATGTTTCTTATCCGGCCACAGTAAACACAAAGTGAAGAGTGGAGTCGAGAGAGAAAGAGATAAAATATAGGAGGATTGTTTAACATTTTCCTTCGATGTCATATCACCAATCTTTCTTGAGAGACAGTAAAACTGCTCAGTCTGAGTCAATTTTATAGTTGACTGATCACCAACTGTAGTGTCTCTCCTTTCATCCTCTGATGGGCTTATCTGTGTTTATGTTTCCACACAGTATCTCCCCTCACTTGTCGCTATACGGTCTACCAGAATAATACAACTGCAAAACTGCCCCCCCTTACCGCCAAGGCTGAGGCTCGATAGACGACGAGTGCTCTCCCCCAAGGTCCATCACAATTAAACATATCTTTTAATCTCTCTCTGTGTGATGCTAAATAAGTCAATATGTTTTTCCCTTCAGGTATGGCTCGCTGTTTAAATTGCTTTTGTAATTAAGGAAATATCCAACAAACACCAGCTTTAGGATGCTGTGCTCACAGCTGCGGTGCGGAAGAAAAGGGTTTAAACAAAGCATGTATTCATTTGAGAGGGGTGGGAAATGATGCACAGTAAACAACAAGTGCAGTTGCATTAAAACAATGTTGATGCTTTTGTAGCTAATTTAGTATCAGAATAACAAAACATTCAACAAACAGCTTGTGTTGTTTTGGATGATGTGTTTGCACCATTTTACAAATTAAGATGGCATATTTATTTATTAAAGAGCACAAAGTGGGCTGATCCTTATTAGCACAAACTATGATATGCTTCCTTGTTGTCTATAGACTTTAAGGGGTAAAGTAATGTATCTTCCCCCTGTCAGCCTTGTGCAAACAAGTCTAGTCTGCACACTCAGTGGAGATCATCATAATTGATAGGAGGAAGATTGTGCATTATCCTCCAGCACAGTAACATTACATGAATCACTTAACAATAGCTGCTGTCATGAGGTTGAGCCCACCTACACATCCATAAATACCACCTCATTGTGTGCCAGGGGTTTGACGGGTTAATATATCTAGTGTATTCTTTTAAATAACAAGCCCCAGGGTCGGCCGTGAAGTTTTGTGATGATCATCTGTCCTGTAACTGTGCTTTAACAACATGATCTCACCCCTGGGCTCAGTCATTAGGATTCAGTCCCTTCTCATGGAGACTAATTTATCCGTGCCACAAGGTCTTTTACGACAGTGCAGTGTCAAGTCATTTAAATGTCAAAACAATGCCTTGACTGTTATTTTACTTTAGAGGGCAAAATCATTTGCTTCAGAGCGAAAATTAAATTCCATTTTACAAGCCTGACCATGAGCTTAAATTTAATTAGCATTTCCCCTTGTCTTATATTAACTTTACAGGAGGGACACACCCAGCCGACACTTTTATGCTGCTCAATGACAACAAAGTGTGGACATCAAAGTTTCATGATTAAGTATTGTAATGAATCAATCTGTTTCATGGTGTTGTTTACTTCAACATGCCTCATCTGCTTGTCTAACTAACAGTTTTACTTCCCTCGATAACCTCCTATTCAGGCATGAATAACAACAATGTTTCACCACAAAGTACATTTTTGTGAAAGTGTACCTTGTTTGTTTTAAAAGGCTCAAAAAGGCTTTTTAGAAAAAGAAAAAAAAAGGAGAAACTTTCTGAAGAAGCTAGCACACCATTCAGCTTGGATTTAGGTGTCAAAGATATGTTGTAATGATAATTTATTTGATTTTAAAGCACTTCAAAAACATACCCTCGTGCAATTCTGTAAAACGACAGAGTGACGAATGGAGCATGCAGCATATTTGGGTTTTCTCGTTTTTGAATGAAGCAGGTTTCCAGGCTATGCGACGAGTAGCGGCGCTAATCTTCACAACCTCTTCACACTTGTTCAGCTTGTGTCAACAGCACTGTGAGTCAGTTAGCCATTCATATGCCGGTACAGATGGTCTCATCCCTCTTCTTCAGCTCTGCTGCTGACATGATTCATGGGGCTCTGTGTCTTGATTTAGGGTCTCTTTTTATATTTCTTCTTGCCCACAGCAGAGAAGCATTTCTCCAAGACACGCCTGAGGCAATGACCCTGCTCTGCCTGGCTAAGAGAGAAAAACAGATCCTCTGGGCAAAACTGGACTTGACACAACAAAAATACACACAAAGACGTACATATCAATTCATACTAGCTTGTGTAGTCAAAGCCAAACAAGTCAACGTCTCTTTGTCTTTCTCACAAACCCAAAATAGTCGACAAAAAAATAATTATTCAGGCTTATTTCGAGACATAAAATGGTGCAAATAAGCATCCTTTTGTGCTAAACGAGGGTCATTTATTTACATACTACTCCATTCTTTCCTTTCCTCTTCTGTTATTGCTATGCGATTATTTCTACTTCCAAAGTCAATCGAATAAGCCCATCGCTTAAAATTAAACCAGCAGTCACCTGTGATTGTTTTTCCACTCAATCTGAGTTTGTTGAATTTGTATAATAATAACCTCGCGTGTTTCCTTCCATCAATTTTCCTCCAACTCAGTCTCCATAGGCTTCAGATTGCCCTGTCAGAAAGGACTATAGCAAAAGACTGTGCACACCACTTCCTTATCGCTACCAGTAAATTACTTCAGGATCAGATACAGGCTGCCAACTCGCAGAAACTCCACTCACCAGACACAGAGAGGGAACGGGAAAGGGAGAAGGAGATAGAAAAGAGGGAGAGAGGAAGAAAAAAAAGTGTATAGACAAGACAAGAGGAGAGTTTCCCCGTGGAGACTGATACCTTCAGCTGCTCTCAAAGGTCATCTGATGTTATCTAAAGATCATCTTCTGTCACCAAAACTCGCCTTTTCCCACTCTGCTCAGAAGCTGGAGTCAAGCACCTGTCAATCTAAAATCCATAACCTGCAGCGACAACAAATGGGCTTTCTCTTCCCAATGTAATCAATCTGAAAAACTATTCTTTGTCAAGTATGAACACAAACAATGAATACAATGACTGAAAGCATGAGGAACAAAGTTCACCTGGAGGGGTTTGTAAAATATTGTTTTTGGCATTGCTGTTTAATGGGCAATGTAAGAGGAGAATATGGCTGAAATGTACCATAGATATCTTTGTATGTATGCAAGTAACAAATACATTGAAATGTAATTTAGAAAAATAATCAAACTACAGTAAAACAGCCAGCCCATTTTATTCCATATAAATTCCTGTCTCTAGCTTTGTTCAAAAAATGAATGCCTCTATAAGATCATCTATTTTAAGCACATGTCAAATCTGCAAATGCATTATCAGTCACATTTTGTAGCTAACCCTTACTTTCAATACATCTACTCACAAATCTTCTCTTTGTTTGGTCTGCAAAATATGTGCAAACAGCGAGAACAAAACCCAGTAAATCACATTTAATATCAGAGAGCAATTAAAAAAGCAAAGATACTCAGCCTTTCGAAGCTGGAAACAATATTGTTGTTGCTAATACATTTTCTTTCACTCAAACTTTTAACTATCTGTTTCCACGCTTATAGTATGTGTGACTGTGAGGTGTATATGCCAAATTAAAATAAACACATTGACAGGGTGTGAAATAAAAAACGTTCTGAAAACCATATTTAAAGCAGACATTGAACACTAAACCTGCTGAATCAATTCTTTGGCTCATATTTGGTAGATGTAATCAGTAGGTTGACCCTCTGAACACAAACATGTGTCAAAAATGATCTTTATATGTTGAATCATGTTATTTGTAACTAGACAATTGAAGATAATCATCGATTGCAGCCCTATTTTTACATCCAGCTTCACTGTGGTCTGTTTGTTTGAAGGATAGGTTTTCTTAGTCGAAACTGACACACATGTTTTTAAATATTCCACATCATGAATCTTTTAAATGTAAGGTCTGCTGTTATTGCAACAAGTTCCCTGAGGAGATTAATCAAAACACATGAATGCTAGAAAAGATTGAAAACTATGGTATACAAATCTACTATTTATAGCATGTCTTGTTTCCCTTTACTGTATTTATCTTAAATGTAATATTTGTATCTTATTCGGGTTATTAATGTATTTCATCCTGACATTTAATCATTGTCCTTAATTATAATTAAACCAAAGGGAAGCAGGAAAAAGCTAATATACAAATCCAAGGAAACATCATTTATGGTTATCTTATTACAATCGGTTGTGTTACTAACAGGTGATTCAGTGTTGTTTTTTTCTGGTGACCGCTGTCATATCATGAGGCTTGCCCTGCTTGCTGGGGTCAGATAGAGTAAGTGGCCTCAGAGACTGGTCAATTTAGCCTCTTGTGATGTGCAGGTATGATTAAACTGCCGGCGAGGCATCGGGATGCAGGCGCTGTTTTTCACACGCGTCGAGGGACACTTTCGCTGCCTCCTCTCCTCTCTGCAGCATTGTGGGGAGCAGCTTCAGTCTGCTGGAACCTAGCAGATGGTGAACGTATGCGGCGCTCATGCATGTCATCATCACCTTCATTAGCTGAAGGTGACATATGACATCATCTGGCCCGTGTGCATTATGGGGGCTAGAAAGAGTTGTTTTCTTCTTTTTATTGCAGCATGGTTCAAGGTTGTTGATGGGAGGTATTGTGAGTAATCACAATCTTGCCCCCTCCTTGCACACACACACGTTCCGCTGACTACTCCTCCTCCCCCCCCCCCCTTCCCAGCATTAAGGTAAATAAGGGCTTCCAGCAGAGAGCCAATGAGCACGGGCCACTGAGCAGAGATGCATGTTTGTGTTGCCTTCCTCCCAGGACCCTGCTCGTTTATCTTGGCTGTCAGGTAAAGGGCAGACTCAGAGAAGGTGAAACTTTTTTTATTTTTTTTAATAAGGCCGACTCGGTTTCCATAGAAACTGCAGGACAACATTAGAGGGCCAATGATAAGAGAGCAAAGTCTGGTCTCAGGGCCTCCCACTGTGTGTGCAATTGCTGTCGGAGACATTTGTGTTTATGTCAGAGAAATAAAAGAGCTATTTAGATGTATTCTCCAGGAGCCTCCAGACTCAGACCTTTGTACTGTGGGAGGGGAGATTAATGAGAGCATATTCACACCTAGCTTCAGTTTAGGTCAGGAGCTAAAAGGTGCTTACCACTTATAAAGAGGTGCTGAGTCTTCTGTGGGTACAAACTCCCCGATAAAGAAAGAAAAGACATCAAAAGGCAATAATGTTTTTTTTTTATAGGGATATTATAATGTTTAAACAATATACGGACGATAACAGGCACATTTCCTAACTTTATTCAGTAATAAACACTAAAACACATGCAACAGCATAAGAGTTGTCTTAAAAAAAACGTCAATATTCTAAATGCGAGCTACCTACGCATTCAGAGAATACTCCAGGCTAAAAGTGCATAAAGAAGAAACAAATTGCACAGGTAATGAATACTTAATGACTACCACAGTTTTCACTTTGTGGCAGTAAATGGGAAACATGTTTAGTTAACAAATGAGTGGAAAATCAAAAGGAACAGAAGCTACCACACGCATTGTCAAAAGCCTGCAGCGGTGAGATAAACCGAGACAATGATACAAAGATATGAGGGTCTTTGTTTCCAGCCACACTCCGGCAGAGAAATTAAGTCTCTTCTGGAGCAGAACCCAACATGGATACGGTCCACATGCAGCCATAAAGTTGATATGAAATAAGGAGCTCTTGATAAGATGGCACACGACTCTTATTCTTGTGTTGACATGCAGGAAACTGTTGAATTCCACATTAGGCATTTTATTCTGCATTCAGCCCGACATTGTGATTGTCTCAATAACAGAGAAAAATACTTCGGGGAATGCACTACGGACTCCAAACACAAAACAAATCAAGAAAGGAAATATCAGGAGCTTTATTGCTGACGTCCATTACTAGAATTGCTCTATTAGTCTATTGTTTACTGGTATGTAGTGCAGAACTATTCCAGCTAGAACTGTGGGAAACTGCTTTTGTTCTCAGAACAATATTGCTGTGTCCTTGTGATTAAATCAAGTTTTTGTCAGCACCTCAAATTCCTTAACAGTCTTTTATAGCAAAACAAATAGACCCCGCTCACGCAGAGGGTTTTTCTCATCAAAGACGTGCTACCTTTGCTCCCTCTTTATGAGCATCAACTTCACATTTTTTCCAACTCTTTGTTCCCAGTTTTTCAGCAGCCTCTGATTTATATCTGAGGTAAAGAGGAAGAGTGCTCCGCCGGGACAGAGTGTGTTCGCCTGCCGGTAGACGGAGGCGGGCCGGTATCACACACGAGGGTGAGGGTGTGTGCTCTGACAGCTCATCAGTGGACAATAAGGCCTTGGCTGTTAATGTCCTGCTACCTGGCATGCTGCAGGGTCACAATCTGCTCCAGATGCTGGAGGCAGGCGTCCAACTCGTAGTGGTGGAGGGGGGTGGATACACTGAAAAATGAATGGGAACGGATAAACACACATACACGCACCTCCAGCCACCAGCCAACTCAGAATTTACTGTCTCTTCTGCACAGTGGTCTCGCTGGCAGTTACTGTAGCAACATCAGGGAAAATCTCTGAGCACAATAAATGAAATCGCTCTTTTCCAGGGAGCTAGATTGAAAATGTATCTGTGCGGAGCAATCATGCATAATTTGAGATGGGTGGGGAGAGAGGGGGGGGGGCTGAAGCAGACAGATACACGCACACACATCTATATGTGCATACAAGAGGGACTTATGAACTCAATTTAGTCAGCCAGACAGAGTTCTTGATTCTGTCACTTGGGATAATCGTCAGGATGTGGTACTCTGACCGAGCCCCTGCTCTAAACCCAGGCAGGATATAAGGTCATGTTGGAGTGGAACTCTAGCCATGCAGCACCCAGACCTCAAGTGCTCCAGTGGTTTTGTGGTTATCTGCAGTAGCCAGCTGTCGCAATACAGAGGAATTCTTCAAGAACGTCCCCTCTCCCCTTCCTCTCATCTTTCCCTCATCTATCTATCAAAACTGTCCAATCACCCCACCCATCTCTGTCCTGCTTTCTTTGGTCTACTTCTAGCATGTGTACATTTGTGAATAAATGTCTGTTGCTATTTTTGTGTTACCAAAAGATTAACACCTAGAACAAGTCAAAACAAAACTATTATGGTTAGTGTTAAGAGAATTACAAGGCACTAAATTACCCAGTTTGTTCCCAGGCTGTTAAAGAGAGAAAAACATCCGCTATAATTATATTCAACTTTGAAGGCTACCGACAGTTCATAAAGTGCGGAGGATTCTTTACCACATGTTTTCTGCAGGGGATGGAGGGAAACAACTCTCCTACTTTCTCGCATGAGAGTGACTAAGAGGACAGCTATGCATAATATATTTGACAGTGCATGTTTAAAAAGGTTATTCCTTTCCGTTCCAAATAAGGTCAGTTCATAACTGCAAACCAATGCATGTGGAGGCGGTGAGACTTGGTGTTCTGCAGTGTCTATTTATCACTTAAATGTGGTTTCATGTCTGTCACTGTCAGGGACAACGTGGATAAGAACCACCAGTCCACGGCATACATCTTTCAAAACGGATGCAGAGAGAGGCAGTGGAGGGATCAGCAACCTGCTGTGTTTCAAGAGCAGAGCTCCACCTGCTGGTGACAGAGAGCTGCAACAGCACTGAAGCAGGCCTGAGGAACCGTTGTTGGATTTACGACTATAATGACCACAGTCATTTTACTGAATGGGCACTACCTCTTTGCCAGCAGGTTTATTAATGGAGGAAGAGTGGGCATTTATTTGCACTGTACAAAGATAAACAGCAGTGTTATATGCTAATGTGAGCATTATATGGAGAGTTTGACATTACAACTACTTTTTCTTAACCCTTGTGATTTGTTGAAACCGTCAAAGTGGCGTGTTCCTCTACCAAATTGATAGAAACAAACAAAGCCATTTCATAAGACTAATATAGGAAAAATGTCATGTTTTAATTGTATATGGCCTATGTATCAATTACTGTATATTGTTGATTTTGGACTTGGTTAGATAGTATTTTTTTTTAAATAATTGCAGTTTTCAGCAGTTTTCTCAGATAACTTTTGGGAAGGTGGCACAAATGGTTATTGCTCTGTTTTAATGTTCACAAGTAAAGAAAAGTTAGAGCGAATATATATTTTATTATTCAACACATACTGTCCCCTGATGGGCACATTGTGTGGGTTTTGCAGCAGTGAGGCCAGACAGCCCTCAGATGAGGAAGCATGTTCCTGTGCAGCCTGGGATAACCTAAGCTCTTGATGCTTCCTCAGTGGATTCCTATTAGCAGAGCTTAAAAGCTGTCATTTCAGTTAAGCCAAGGCAAATCACCTGAGCTTCACGTCTAGTGGGGGAGTGCGGAAATGAGACTAATGATGAAAGAGGCGTATCAGGAAGTGTAAAAAATATATGAAAGAGAGCAGCATAGACCTACATTTACAGAATCACCCCTGTCCTCTCCTGACTGGCCCCTCATTGAGGAGAGGTCTGAACTCCAGGGCTCGTATTACCATGTGATTAACCTCTGCAGGATTAACCGGGCAAAGACAGACACACAAAGGTTAAAGGTCGGCGCTCGGACATCTACTCCAGCATGAAGGGTGGCCTATTAAACAGAAGGCCACGCTTAATTCTGCCCACCTGCCTTCAAGCATATTTTCAATACATACTGTAGCATTCATCCCACATTATTCATCCCTCCAATGTTATATTTCAACAGCATGCAAGGTCAGTTGCCTTATTATCGTTAAATTTAAAATAAAAACCTTTGTACTCAATTAGAAAAAGGCTCGTTTGAAAACATAAACACCTGGTGCGTGTTGGCAGCCGTGAGACAGACTGCAGGTGGGGATGAATTCAAGTGAGTCTGCGCCGGAGGAGGGAATCATGAATAACACATCACACACAGTAAGGCCACAGCTTTTTAGCACTGCTGTAACTCTGGTGGTTGCAGCTCATTATCAGGGAGAAAATAATATAGTAACAAACATTTCTTTGCGCAGGCTCACATATACTTTTTTAATTCATGTGTCAAACTGAAATAGAAGGTGAATGTGTCGAAACTGATGAGGAATGAGGGTCCCTGCAATCCCTCATCTAATAAAAGTGTGTCAGTCTTTGTCAGTCTGTTACTTCGATAGAGAACAAAGACAACCTGGCAACCCGTGTGTGTGTGTGTGTGTGTGTGTGTGTGTGTGTGTGTGTGTGTGTGTGTGTGTGTGTGTGTGTGTGTGTGTGTGTGTGTGTGTGTGTGTGTGTGTGTGTGTGTGTGTGTGTGTGCATGCGTATCCATGACGGATGGAGAAAGCATGTGGGAATGTGTTAACCTTTCTGCAGAGACAGGGCCGCGCCTCCAACCGAAAAAGATCACCGTCACTTCCAGATTGATCCAGTTTGAGGGATGTTTCACTGTTTTACTTTTTTTTGTCTCTTGGCGGTCCAGTGACATAAATCACTGCAACTTTTTAATCAGTCTTGAAGTGCCTAACACTAGGGCAAAACAAACCCTCCAAGGTATAACACGAGTACTTGTATTTCAAAGAGGCCGCTTTTAGTGATGAACACAGAGAAATATCACCCACTTCTGCAGCTCCCCTCAGCTCAGGAGACTGTTAGCATCTGAGTGCATTTTTATATCTCTAAACATCAGTGTTTCACTCTCAAAGCTCGTATTGCCGTTTTCAGTAAAAAGCTTAACAACAACAAACATTTGAATACTACCTGCTCAGCATCAATTGGTGATAGCCAGGGAACCTAGTAGAGACCCAGTAATTTCTCTAAGGGTTTTGTTGGGACCAAACATTTAGACAAATAGAGTTAAGATTTGACAAATAGTCATCAGGTAGACACAAACTCAACTCCAAATTAAAGTTATTAAAGCTTCCTCTATATCTGCTTACTATCTGGTGGATGTCTAAGTCTGCAACTCTTAGTGCTTAAGAAAGTGATAATTGTCCATCATTGTGTTTACAGTGACCCCAAGTGTCCAAGTGTTTTTGCAGGTTTATATAACACCAAAGTTATATTATTGAAATGCTTGTCTGAACACAAACTATACTACAACTCTGCTAGCTAACAAGACACCAATTTGGCATGAAATGACCAAATAGATATGATTGAAAAGGTAAGAATAAATGTGACAAGGCATTAGATACCGACCTCTGGTACAGACAGTTCTGATGGTGACACAATAGTATACAGAGGTGTGATATCCAGGTCCTTGCACTGCATCTATTGTAAATGTGATAATTTGTTTCTGCATCATTCACATTGTTACTGTGAACATAATATAACACCTCTCCAGTTTCAATTCAATGCAGAAGTGTGGGATCATGGACTGTCACAAAAGAAGAGAAAACTGTTAATAAGCCATAACACTAATCAGAAAATATAATGTCCAATCTTTTTTTCCTCCCATTCTGAATGTCATGGCGAGGGACGCGCCAGAGAGAGAGACTGATAGAAAGAATGTGTTTACCAAATGTCCCCTGAAGCGAGACCCCATCATCCACACTCACACAGACATTGAGATGAAAGCAGCTTGTGTTCTTCCTCTCTGATCTTATCTGATTGTTTTTTATCTTTTTGTTTACCAGGGACCCAGATGAGGATGTGCATTAAATCTCCCTTCAATCTCAGACTCCTGTGCCATGTTTTTTTTGTGCCTGTCTTTTTTCTTTATTAAATAAGACAAAGCTCTGGTGCAACTCACTACTTTCAGACCATAAAACAATCTGCGGCAGCACACACAAAGAGCCGTTGTCTTCCACACACATTCAAATGTACAGTTTCTCACACACAAGCACAAACACACACTGAACCAATCGTTTAAAGTCTCAGAGGCCTCGATAAGCTTCTGTAAATCAGCCACCATCCGGCGGTGAGTTTTATTCCCTCTCTCTCAGTGGATGTTGGGTTATGACCCGTAGGCAGGAGGTTATTTATTGCTTTTGTTCACCTATGGTTCTAGGCTAATAGAAAGCAGCACCGGGTTGTAGATCTGCAGGAAGCCTGCTAAGCTGCGGGGCCGCAGCTCGATAGCCTCCTCAGAGCCTCGTCTCCCCAGTTTCTTAATGTCTCACAATTCCCCTTAGCTTTCTTCATCTGTTTTTTTGGGTAATGAGCGAATCAAAATGAGAACCTATGGGTGAACCTGAGGTGAGCGAGTCCCTATAAATAAGTGTGAGAGTGAATGAGAAAAAGAGGAAGGCAGGTTAGGAGCTGAGAGAAGCCCGCACAGACCATAAACATTTTTCCCGGAGGCGGCTTGCAGAGATGACAGACAGTCGGCAGCCTGCTGGCCTGCCTCTCTCGCCAGCACATAAGAAACATCTCTGTTCTCAGAGATGGCTGCCTGCTTTGTAATGGAAACTTGAGGTGTTATGTTGGAAAATAACAAAAGATAAAAAGTGCAAATTGTCAACGGTAGAATGAAACTTAACCTCAATACTCCGTTTCCATAGTAATGCAATTTTTGAAGAACAGCATATCACATACTTCAGAGTGTCTCTGGTTGCTATGAAGGCTGTGAAAGACTTTCTTCCCCCGGTCCTCCCTCCTTTTTTATACCTTCACACAGCCGCTGTGAAACGATCTCAACAAGGCTGTCATCCTTTACAATGGGCCGTCTAACCTGAACTGGCAACTTCCACCTCGCTGTTGTTTGAAATACGGGTCCACTTGCCATTTCTACAGCGCTGAAAGAGGCTGACAGTTAAGAGGAACCACCACAGACTGCGGATATATGAGGGGGTCCTTGAGTGATGACAGCATGGGTAGGATGGAGAGTCGTGATGTAATGGAGACAAGGCCGCTGACTGATACTACCAAAGAGACCAGTTTGTCTGCTCCAGTTCACAACCATTCATATCCAAGATCTATGTCTGAGAGCACTACCGGTTAATAGATGAATCCTACATCGGTGTCATCCGGTTCCTGAGGGCACTGTGTATGTGAAGGGTGTGTGTATGTGCATTAGATCAGGGTCAAATGGTGTGCAAACAGCCTTTGCTCCAGGATCATACAGTGATATGTCTCTGGAGCTGAAACCCTTCAAAGGAAAGCCCTTTAAAACCCAATATGTATAGTTGTTGGATGTTTATCTGTTGAGTCAGGGTCTGATTTGTCATATATCTGCCAGTGCGGCAGGTCACTTACATATCCTGACATTTTTTTCCATTTTAAAGGATTTAAAATGGTAAAAAGTCAGTGTTGCCGAATGCAGAAATGGGTGTCATGTAACCTCAATCATTTACTTTATATACATAGGAAAATAAAAATAATATGTCTTAATATATGGAAACCCCTTCTGCCATGGTGGTAGTAGGTGACATACGATTTCTGCCTGCCACTACCAACATTTACCATATATTACAAAGGTAGCATTCACTTAAATTCATCGCTGGTTAGAGTGATGTCTTTCTGTCATTCAAACATACTTCCCTTTATTTAAATAAGACATCACATTTACAAAAAAGAGATGCACAATTGCACAATATTACCTCACACATTTTCTTTTAAATCTACAAAATGAGAACTATTCATGTAAAAGAAAAGCTTACTTCAAAAAATTAAAACCTAAATAATCTTTGACATTACTGAAAAGTCCATTCTCAGTGTATTGGATCAGGACTCCCAAACAAGTTTTGACGAATATACCTATGTAATGTGAGCTTAGAGACTATTTCCCCCTCAGCAGAGGAAGGTAAAAACAGCCTTCTTTGTGTCACAGTGAATGTCAAACATCCACATGACTTAAGTGACCCCTTGACTTCTTTAAACACACACACACCTTTTTACGATGTCGGTTCCATTCCAGCAGGCCTGCCCGTCACCGGAGGCCAGCTCACTCACACACAGCTGATCGGCCAGGCCACCGTAGAACGTACGGTAGAGGCGTAAGCTGTTTAGAAAGTCCCTGAAAAAGTGTGTGTGGGGGGGGGGGGTTACTTATAGTAGGCTTACGTACTAATATCACAAAATGACGCTTCATTCTTTAACCCACGTACCTCCTCCTCACAGCCAGCGTGTCCCCGGATCCACTGAGCGCAGCTTTAAGAGGGATGGAGTCCCGGCTGCTGTGCTGGATGCTGACTGACTGCGCAGACCTTCTGCTCGGTGCGCCACACAGTTTGTGCACCTATTACCCGAAGAGACAGGCACAGATTTAGGCCTAAACACTGAGGGAGAACCCTGCATTTTAAGTCTTGGAAAATTGTACTGGTGCATGACGAATAGGCCTCATTACAGATGCTGGAATGACAGCTGTTTATACCAAGGCCATTAGTGCAGCCAAGCCTATCATCTCAAATTTCTAAATGTATTTCATGTGAATCTTATCAAGCAGCAGAGACACCAGACAGCCACTAGATGGAGATGTGGGGTCTTCATCAGAACAGGAATGTTAGTGTGGTTCAGGGACAAACATCCTGAGGCATTCACTAAACAAGCAACATACATGTAAACAGAAAGTTACATTTAGTACATAAACAAATACTTTATGGTTAGGCTTTGATAGATCACTTGTGTTAAGAATAAAGACTCCTTAGGTTTACACTCATTGGCCCAAACTGAAGAGTGGCTGTTGACACTGAATCCTCCCGTGTCTGACAGTCTAACTACAACAATTCTGAGCGCCTTGGGGATGTATTTCTGGACATATTTTGGCCTGCTCCGGTCTGACTAAATTGTTGTGTGTGACTTGTGCAATTTATCTTTGGTCTCCACACCTCAAACCATTTAGTATGGAGCTGGCAGCTGGAATAGCCTTGAGATTCAAAGTAAAAACACTCCAATATTAACAAAAATACCTTGTACTTTATCTATTCTTGTCCACTTGACTGGTGGTTCCTATGTTCTCCCACAGAGCCCTAGAACAGCTTCGAGTCTACCATCTTAAACAGTGCTTAATCTCTCCTTAAAGAGGATCTGACCTGTGCAGAGAGGCGAGGCCCATTTTTCTGGGCATGTCCGACAGCATCATGAAGCAGCGTGTGAACTCCCAGAAGCACTTGCTCCAAATCCTGAGGCCCTTGCATCCGCGCTGACAGGCCCTCCAGCGAGTGGACGAACTCTCTCCAGTGGCTGTCGATCTCTGCCATGCTTGCCAAACAGCCTCGCATCACGTTGAGGCAGTAACCCATGCAGGGCTTGGACTGGGTTAAGCCCTGTGGAGCAAATTACTTTATGATCAGTAATGCTGAAAAAGACTTACATCAGATCAATGTACTTGGCTTCAGAGATCTGCATCCATACCTGGCAGTGAGGACAGTAGTGCATCTTGAGCAGGGCCCGCCTGCACTCGCGGCTCAGCTGTAAGTGGTCTGTTGTATTAATGACCTCAATGCCCAGGTGCAGTGCCTGAATCAGAAGTTTCCCAGACACCCCAGAGCGAGCGATTTGATCAGCCAGGAGGCCGGGCGCCGCGGCAAACGGTCTCACATCCCGCCTGGACGACCTCACGCACTCAGCGTAGCTCGGTGATATGTCGCTGAGGCCAGGGTTGATGAGGTGATTGTAGACCAGTGGGAAGAGTGCATCAAAGAATCGATGCACCAAGTCATCAACGCTGAGCTCAGACCCCAGCAGGAAGAGACTGATGTCTGTGAAGAGTTCCCGCACCGGGCCAACAGCCTGATCAGCCATGCTGCGGTACGACGCCTGGAGAACCACATTGGTGTGATTCTCAGCCTGCCAAATCAAAGCCTCAAAGGTCTCTGTGGGGAGACAGCAGGAGAGGAAGAGACAAAGAAAGGCAAACGATTACAGAGAGAACTGATTTCAACATATTATCATCTTTATCTTGGTTCAAAGTTAAGTATTCTTGCTGCCTCTTGAGCGATGCAATAACATTAAAGCCCTCTCATCCTCTCACACTAAACTACTGTGCTGTAATATGAACAGGGCTGAATACAGTACAGATTCTTGATGAAGCTTCTACTTTGATAAACCCAGAATGAAGAAAAGAGGAGAGTCTTCAGGGGTGCCAGCGGGGATCTGGAGCCCCCCTGCGTCTCCCCACAGAGGGGGGAGAGTACGTGTAGGGAAGCAATTTGTTCTCTAATCAAAAGATGAATTGACGAAGAAACATGGAAAAGAAAGTGGCTACAGCACACCAAGCTGTTGCTACGACAGAGATACAGTATATATATTGTTTAAATAAACCAACTACATTTACCAAACAAGTATGAGAAGAAAAAGGCTCCTTGTGTAATGGGAATTATTTGAATGAGAAGATGATACAACAGAGGGGAGTAAAAACATGAGTTCAAGAACCTGAAATGATGAGAATAATTGTTAAAAGACACAGGAAGGATGGAAAAGAATTAATTCCCCAGAGAATAAGCAACTTCAATGATGTTCATTCCATTTGCATACAGCAAAACATCATGGCAGTCTTTACACAAGCACATAACAGACCCCATGCTTTACAAGTATGCTCACTTTCAAACTCAAAATATGTATTCAAAATCCGCAGCACATGATTTTCCACTAACAATTTGTATTATCACCATGAAAGTAAATGTCATCAAATTCTGCTAAGCTGCATGTGACACAAAAGTCTGTCCACTCCTGATAAAGCGTCTGTCTGAATGATACTAATACTCAGGCCGCTGCATCAGGGAGCTAAAGCACACCCTGCTGTTTCTCTTTTGCCGGTCAGCAGCGCATCAACCAGTATTTACAGAGTGTTTCTATATGTGTGTTTTTTAAGAGCAGTTGTTGAGGGGAGGGTACAGATTATAGCATCCAACATCTACCTCACTGTGTGGAACTCGGTGTGTTAAAAATAGAAGGACTGATATTGAGGAAAAAACGCAACGCAATAGAAAAAGTGCAACAAGCTTGCCTTTATCCTTTTGTCTCTCTGTTTTCACATTTTGTCTCAGTTAATACCTGAGCCATGGCCATTCTCACATCATGTGCTTGTCATGAGTTGTGAGGCAGTGGTCAGGGTGAAGGCCTGGAGCTGCCTGGGGGGCTGAGAGTCTGTGGGGGGGGTTAACCAATGTGATGAGGGCTTAGACGGTCGAGCGCTGTACAATATGCAACGACGTGGAAAGATTGACCGAAAGCCCCCTGCAGAGGGCAACTGAGAGGGGGAACAGAGAGGGGTCGGCCATGCCTACGGGCGTACCATCTTAAGCAGGCAGTATTAAACACAGAGGAACCAGAAACACCACATGATCCTGCTCAGATGAGATCAGTCTACCAGGATCCGAGACTCAAAGATGTGTTTATGTGTGGAGGAGGAGAGGAAAGCTGCACCTCCTACACAGCCAGCTGTTTGGGTCAGAAAGCAGCACGGAGAACAGAGTGAGAATGTGTAAAGAATGAATAAAGACAAGAGCGGCGGCTGTGAAAGTGCAGCGCGGATGATGTGACTGTGTGAATGAAGCAGACAGATAGAAGCAGACAAGCTGAGAAATGGAGAGAGAAAGAAATATGTGCTCGCAGAGTACAGTTAGAGATTATTACAGCCCCTGAGTGTGTGAGGCACAGCAGACAGAGTTATGAAGGGTCCCACAGGGATTACAGCGCATGCTTTGGGAGGGCTTTACCACATTAGATTGTGGAGTTAATAAATCCCACCTGTCAAACCACATAACCAATATCTGTGTGGTAAACAAATTTCTCCCCGTTTTATCCCACCGGTATCCTTCTTGCTTCCTAGGATGTAAATCTTGTCACTAACCGATTTCCCTCCATAAGTGCAAAAAGGGAAACTTAAAACGGCATGGATAATAAGCTGATCAGTTATTCTGCTGTCTAAACAAGTTTGCTGTGTTACAAGAACACCCACGCAGGAGTTGCTAGCTGTCCAGGCTGTATTACTGACTTTATTCTTCAATAAAGAGAGAGCATGAAGCAGCGTCTCTCACTGGGAGGCCTACACCAGCGGCCAGGCTTCTGGGCAAGCCTGAGGACAGAGATAGCAGGGGGAGAAGAAGGTATAGCTTTTAAGTTTTTGAGACAGAACTATTTAAGCCGAATTGGATATCTGTTCACATTTTTAAACAGGCCGAATATGTTTCTTTAAAGCGACTGTAAGCTGTATTAAAAATGTATCAATTTACTATGGTTACAGAACTCACTTGCAGTAATATACGCATAACAAATGATCACCTGACTGAGTGTTTCAGTGTTTTCAAGGTCGTTGTTTTCGTTTTAAAGCCTGCTCCTTTAATATGGCAGAGGATCCTGAGCACTCTCATCAACTTTGTTTTCAGAAGCAGAAAGCTGTTGTTTCAGCTAAGAAGCTTTTATAAACCCACCAGTATTCACAACCTGCTCAGCATCACACTGCATAACAACAGTTAGTGACCAGCTGGGGAGTATAGTTAAACATTTAGCAGGTAAAGAGTTTCTGCTGTTTCTCTAAAGGAGCTTGGGGAGTCATAAACAGCTAATAGTGTGTGAATATTAGATTTCATAGATAGATATTACCATTTTCATTGTTCATATCTTTTTTATTATACAAGATGTTTTCAATAATTTTTTTTAAGAGAAGCTCTGTGTTTTTAGAGCTAGTGCGGATGCCTGAGTTGTTCTGTGTGTGTTCTGACTGTCAATGACCCGGCTGATAAGAGGAGGGCAGACATGTTTGCATTTTCTGGCAGCGGGGGGGAACAGAGAGAAGAGGCTGAGCCAGCATGATAGAAACACACTCATACTGAGGAGTGGCTTCTTACACCGTTACTGAGGCTCTGCTCTGCTAACAGGCTGGACACATGGTGGGCATCATCTGAATGTGTGGTCTAGAGGTGAAGGGTGTGTGTGTGTATGTGTGTGTGTGTTTTCTTTATTTATCTATTTTACTGCAGGAAAAAGCCAAGCAATGAAAAACATTAGCAGCTGCTGGCCTGATGCAATGAGAAGAAAAGATATTTCACAAAACATGCTTCACATAAAAGTGCTTCAAAACTAATCTTTGAGAAATTAAAACATCATTTTTGATAAGGTTAAGTTAATTTGACAAAGAAGCATTACAAAAAAGGGATTTATACAAAGACAGGATCCAGGGGGAAAGAGACTGGTCGTTTTTGTTAATTATGTTGGTCACAGTTTTGATTCAGCAGATATAAATACCAATCGTTTAAATTGTACAAAAATGTGATCCTTAACAACTAGCAAGCAAGTTTCATCATACATTATTTTAATATTGTTAACATGTACCTGCATTGAATGGCATCCATTTCTGATGAATGTTGGAGACTGACTATAAAAAGCCTTAAAAACATTCCATCAACCTGTATTGGTTTCTCCCTCGGCTGCTGGCATGGCAAACAAATTATAATATATGAACAATGAATGTTTGAAAGCTCGAATATCATCCAGATATATTGCCTATTATATACCGAGCACAAAGCCCCTTCAGTTAAATTCCACAGTAACCAAGCTTTCCTCCATGTCTAAAAGGCTTTCAAATTTGATCCTATTTTCTTTCTTTTTCCTATAATTGCTGCACTTCTCATTTTCTTTAATGTAGGATGATCTGGTTAACTGTGACAGGGGAAGCTAACCGAGTAATGAGTTACACTTAAGGTAAGAGCTTCTGGCAGTTGGCTCTGAACTAGAAAACAAAGGATTTTTTATTTCACCTAATTTTGCAACCCAAGTCTTTTAATGCCACCCTGTATCTGCTTGATTTGGGAGGTTTGGAAATATTTTTGACCAAGAGTAAGTAGATTAGAAATCAGGTGCAGATAGCAATCATCAATGAGGAAATGGAGACTATAATAATCAGAATTGGTAGCTCAAACAGAATAAGCCGGTTAAATATGTGAACTGATACGTAAATGCAGAGTTGTATCTTTACCAGCAGAGGGAGACATTTCTCATTGTAATGTGCACATGTGTAATTGGATCAGTGTGATTTTGAGAAAACAGAGCAGCAACTGAATAAACATGTGAACCATGCAACCTCCAGCTACTGCCAACCATATCCAAAAACAACTACAGGCCGCTTATCTAGATTTATATTTTATACTTTGTTTAAACCTTGAGGTACAGTCACAGATTATTAAAAAGAAATATATATATATATAAACGTAATAAACAGCCCTAACTGGCAGATTTGCACACATTCATGTGTACTCAAATTACTTGATGAGGTTAAAATAGTACACATGATAGGCCTTAAATACAGAAACTGTAAGTTACCCTGATATGTCCTTAGCGTCAACAATAAACACAGCAAATAGTAAAAATGTAATTTCAACGACGATGAATTTAACAGGTGTTGACTCATATTAAGGTTTGAGACACAGATCCTTTTTTTATGTGTTGGCATTGAGGATTGTTTACTTTCGGTGACTTTTAGTAAGCTTTAAATATAGTGAGTGAGTAAGCCTTCATTAGATCAGTGATCATTTGCTGCAAGATTTTGAACTCCAACATTTTAAAGTGGAGTTTATCCAATATGAAGCTTTAATAGGCATTTGGCAAGTATTATTATTATGCTGCGTCAACGTGTGTTTCATGTGTGTGTGTTCGTGCGTGTGTGCGTGCGTGTATTTGTATTCAAAGAAATGTCATTGGGGAAACGGATCTGTCAGCTGGAGAGAAAGAAGATGAGCCTTTGTAGTTGAAGATCCATTGCAAAAGAGGCAAAAAGACTAAATAGATTGCCTTAACATTGTTGATACAAGAAATGCCTCATATTGCAATGCCTCCCTGAATGTGCCCTGTGTGTAATTAGATCACATCAATATCAGCTCTTTCTTTTGAAGCCTCCCGTGTTTCCAGGTTTCGGGCACTCAAATGCCACCAGTCGACCTCTGTTGCGCTGTTGAGCAACGCGGAGATGGCTTTTATTAATGTGATTCATCCTCTGTGAATGGCTGAGACCACAACAGAGAAGCCCATGACATCTGATAGGCTGCAGAAAGGCCATTCTCCATGTAGAGAGGATGAGTCAGTGGCTCTGTGGGTGCTCATCCCAGAGCAAAACAGACACACAATGAAAGTCAATGACTTACAGGATGGCACAGGCGGTACAGTCAACAGAAAACTATGTCTTCATTGTGGCATATTACAGGATCAAAGAAGCACTCGCACGCTTTGTTGTTCCAGGATTGAGATGTCCATGTATGATTCACAAATGTTTATGGTGGCAAAAAAAAAATGAAAATAAGGGTGTAACACTGAGATTTGTAAAACAACAAAAAACTAAAACACCTATACAGTACACACTATTTAATTTTAGAGACCAGAATTACTAAAATGATTTATTTGTAATGTAAAAGAGGTTTCCCAGAAAAAACGAATTGAAATGTGTTACTCATTATCAATGATAAATAGCAATATTAACAAGAACGCATCCCCTTCAACCCAAGTACATTTTCATTTATTGTTGGACTACTATTTTCTTTGTATACATTGCATTGTGTGTTTGTCTAGGAAACATGTTCCTGTCCATCATATTTTGTAGATTACGAAATCAACTGGAAGTGTATGGACTGTTAACTTTTCTATTCTGCCTAATATTGGAAAGAAAATAACATTACCACATGCTATAAGGCTTCTTTGATAGATTTTCATTGGCCTAACATCAAATAATTTACTTTCATTCTGCCTCAACCAGTTCCAAAAATGTGGGCAGAATTCATTTAAATTAACCTGGCAATAAATGAGGGTTTTTTTTCCAATACAGAACATGCCTTTATCTCAGGCTGTAAACTGGAAGCTGGTCTGACTTGAAGTTATTCTAACAAACTAACAGACTCTTGAGCCGCTGGATATAGAATGTAAAAATAAACCTGCCTGTAATCTCTACAAGAGGCAGCAGAACACGTTTAAAACGTTATAGCACTTATTCACGAAAATCCACTGAATGCAGCACTGTCCGGGGTGTGATAAGAGTTTTAAATAATCTTATTTTAGCTTCCCTGGCATGACCAATTTTCACACATGCAAGCATGTTAGTTGTGATGAAGAGGAAGCACCTTCATTATCACACAACACAAAGCTCTGCAGGTGTGAGCTGAGGATGTTCCGAAACCACACATGGATACATCTAGCTGCTCAGACAGAAAATGAGAATATAAAAAGACAGACAAGAGAAAACAGATAAAGCAATAAATCTAACTTTGCATCATCGTAGGCACAAACAAACCATGACTGTCTCTATGTAGCAGGAGCTTGAGGTGATACACTAAGTCTTATTCAGTGAGCTCAGTGTACCTGTCTGCTCTGATCTACAAACAAACCACCAAGTCAAATCGGGGCCTTTCATGAATGCGTGTGTGTGGTAGGACATGTGCAAGCATGTTTGCAGGAGGAAGGGGAGACAGAGAGAAAGGCCATATCAAACTGTCCCATCTCAAAATGTTTCTCTAAGACCCTCTGCCTCCCTTTCAACTCAACAGCAGCACGGCAAACAGAAACAGAACGACCGCTCTGACCTGCAGACGGCAGAGAAAAAAGGTTCCTGAGAACAGTTTAAAAGCCCGGGGATGTTTTCCTTTTCCTTCCGTCCTCAGTTTTAAATAAAGGGGGCATTGTTTTAAAACTGAAAACAGTCGCCTGCTCAGAGGTGTTACAGGAGTGTGGTCTGGCTCAAGGTTTCTCAGAGAAGGATGGAGGAGAAGAAAAGTGATTTATTTAGTTAAAACTAACAAGGAGAGGAGAGGAGGGTACGGGGGGAAAGAAAGAATGGAGACAAAGAAAGGCATGGAGGGGAGGAAATGAGACAAGAAGAAGAGAAAAGAAGACATGGGAGGAAAGGAAATGAAAGGAATGGAAAGAGGAAATAAGGAGCTCGGGAAAAGAGGAGAGCAGAAGAAACTAAGGGCAAGAAAGAAAAGAAGGAACTGAGGAAAATAATGAAATCCATGGAAGGGTTGAGAATATGAGGAAGAGCAGGAAAATGAAAGGAGAGGAGAAAGAGAAGAGGCACATTATGACTAAGTCATTTTAATCTATTTTGCTGGAGGCAGTCTCAGCTTACCATCAGCCTTATCTCGCTGTACTTCCTCCTCCACATCCATAAACACACTCCTCCCTACGTACATTAAGAGCTGACAAACACATATTTAGCCAAAGCTAATTTAGCCGTCCTGTAATAAATCTGACAACACCCACCTGATGTACAACAAAAGCAACTTCCCTCCATCTGTCTATGCATGTGCCTCTCCACTCTCCATATTTCCCCTCTGCTGCTCTCCCTCTCTTCTTCCTGCAGAAGGCTTCAAAGTCAATATTTGAGGATCTGTTGCAGCTCTTGAACACTTCAAAGAGCACAGAGCTCTGCTGTGAACATGGCCTTTAATATGCCGTTCAGGAAAAGAAGCAGAGAGGGTCAATAAAGTGGGGCACAAGTACTTCTTGTAGGGAAGTGTGTGTGTGTGTGCGCACATGTGTGTGTCATATAGGTCAAATACCCTCTCATACATGCTGCACATGTAGAAACACAAGCCAGGTTTAACACGCATAAAAACCTTGACAGAGAGCGAGTTGACACAGTTTAAAGAGCCAGATTGAAAATAATTATATTATAATAAAGCTTTCATTAGCTTTGAAAGGTGGCTCTGTGTGAGGCTGTGGAGGGTTTCCTGTGGCTGGCCTGTGGGAGCTGTTAGATGTGAAGGAGCCAACAGGGCTGTCATAAGCCTGAATAGAGGGCCTAATGCACACAGCACGCCACTGATTACTCTATTGAACTGGATAATTACGTTAGATTTATAAAAAGATGATATGGAACATTAGGTTCAAGGATTTAAAAGTGGCAGGCTGTGTTATTTCACCTCGTTGACTGGCCTACAGAAGAGGCGCCATTATGTTATTGATTTTAACTTCTTCTTATTCGAGCCCTTATTTAATGACTTCTACAAAAGCTAGCACACAGGCTTTTCGGCTCAACTAACTTGTTTAAAAGGGTAGGAGACATGTCTGAGACAGTGAGTTCAGAACAAATATTTAACAGTTTAGTTACATCCACGATTAAAGATTACATTGTTGTGTTTTTTTTTTGCAGTCATTTAGATTCAGTCCATCAGTGAAAAACTATGATATGATTGGTTTGCGTGCAGTTTTGATGAGATTGTGAGTTAACATACTTGAGAGCAGTGCCAAAGCATATTTAAAAGTATCATTGTAAGAGTAGAAATGAGGCATGTGCATGTAAAAACTGTCATCTAATCAGGATTGTAAAAAATGAGTTTAGCCAATATCAAAGTCTCATCCGCTAAACTGAACCAGCCCCCAGACACTGGCCTCCCAGCAGTAAAAACAACACTCATCTGTCACTCATGCCAGGATACTGGTGATAAGCAGGACAATTATGCCATTATATCTGCCATGTACGGGAGAAGGACAGGATAAGAGGGGGAGAGAAGAAGAGGGTCGAGTGGGAGCAGACAGTAGGCCTGGTGTGTTGCCGTGTGTTTCTGTGTTTAGGATATCATCTCCCAGACGACTACAGGCTAATCCCTGGAGTCTCCTTCCTTACTTAGGAAATACTTCCTTCCTCTGATGGGCAGAAAAAGTGATTTCTTCTCACCAAACAACTACAGTGAAACAGAGAAACAAAATCCTAAGAAACCGGCCAAGAGTCCCAGATAGCTGAAACTAAATATCTCCATGATGTTTTCATAGAGAGTGCACTGTGTTTGTAGTGAGACAGTAGCAGTTTCCTTTTAGTAACGGTTATGGAAAGTCACAGTCCACAGGCAAATATTCTGATGTACATCCCTAATTTGTGTCTGGCTGAAATGTGATGTCTAAATTATTTAAAGAATTTTGGTTTACTTGAGGGCTGCTTCTAAAAAAAAAAGAGCCCATTATGGCCTCTACCATTCACTTAACATACCACTGAATCAAAGTAACATGGTTTGTGTGGAAAGCTGTGAGTCTTTGCTGTTCACTGCCAACAGTTGTACATTTTCTTGTCCACACTGTCAGCTCCCCAGCACAAACATCACACTAGAACATTACTCTGCTGGTCTCCTCACAGCTCAACACTCTTTGTTAATCTCTTAAAATGAAGGGGGAAATCGTGTGTAAATCTATCATAAAATATATAGCACCTGATTAGCAGTGTGCTTTATCATCGTATATAAAAAAATGCGCTTAAGACAACAGCCAGCAGCCATAAATCTCCATTTCAAACAGGCACACAGGAGACAAACAATATAAAGTGCTGACTGGTGTATGTATTTTTAGGGCTCATCCCTATGCAGTGGGTGGCTACAGTGCAGTCAGGGAGTGTGTTTGAAAGAGGAGACAAAATGTAAGACAGAGAACGTCTGTGTACATGGGTGTGTTCATTCTGGCAAGTGAGTGGGATTTTAAGAAGTGTGTCAACTAAACTCAATCTTCTGAAGAGGACTGACCACACCCACCCCACCCCCACACACACACACACACCCCCCAAGTTATTGATTGACATCCTGGCTCTGTGTCAGGTAACAAATACACACCATCTAGAGCTCACATAATAAAAGTGATATCTTAATTGTTTAATCTGTATACCTACAATCCTTCACACAGCTTAGCAATGTTGTGACATATAAGTTATGAGTTGCATGTCTCGATTTTAGGCACACTCGAAAAAGTACATGGTATGTAAGGGCATTCAAAATACATATTAAAATTACGTGTTTTCAAACACAGCATATTTCTTAGCTGGGAACAGTTGCCAGGCAACCCGTGACTCCAGGAAGTCACTGCTTTCAGACAAAAAAATAGCCCAGCACTAAAACCCCTTTGAAGAGTTGAATCATCCTTATTTAAAGTGTAGGCTATGCAGATGTTGTGACCCTTTGTGCTCAGCTAAGCTAACTGGTAGTAGCTTAATATGTAGCAGAGAGTAGTATCAGTCTCCTCATCAAAGTATTTGCCAGAGAATTGGCTTGAGCATATTCCCTAAATGTTAAACCTGCTAAACATGTCTGAAACAGGGGATGCAAGAGGAGACGGAGGGGGGACAGCCGTGGTTAGTCTGACTACGTTGTTTCTTTCAGAAGCCCAAACGTCCTAGATTGTTGAAGGGTATTGACTCTGAATAATCCTGCTTCCCTCTAAATCCTCATCCTCTGACTTCAAACGCTGTGCAAAGACTTTCAATAGAATCTGGCATCCTCCCAACTTTCTCTCCATCAGTCGCTCATTCTTCTTCTTCTTCGCATTCTTCTTCACTCTCTGTCCTCCCCTGGATCAACTGTCCAGCCCTGAATCACAAAGCCAAGCCCAAATTCTGTGGAAATCTCGAGGAGAGGCCCCTGCGTTGGCATATACACACACACACACACACACACACACACATACATTTGTACGACTGACAACAAAGAAGGCACGGCTGTATACCCAGTGGACAAAGAGTCTGCAAAATGAAAGGTCCCACACAAAGGAGCAGAGAGCAGGTTAGAAAGGATTTAAAGACCAGCTGTGAGAATCAACATATGAAATATCCAACCACCACTCAATATATTCAGTTTATGCACATTTATATTGCACTTCCATCTAATAAGGTTTGCTTGTGTGCTTACTGGAATCATTTTTTTTTTATCAGATGTAAAGCCTTCCCATCTTTCATTCTTCCCACAAACAAGACACACTCACAGCTTTCCATGCTAGACAAAAAGCATTAAGAGTGTTCTTTGTGGAGGGACTAATGGTTTGCTACTGTTATGGAAAAACAAGACTAAGAGTACAGCCGTGCTCCGGGCCCTGGAGTGAGACACAGGGGAGCTTTTTGCTTAAAAAACAGTAACTTACACACTCCCTATAAAAATGTCAACAAGCTGATAATTAGTAGGTATACTGTTTATCATGTTCACCTACACTTTGCAGGTAACATACTAAGACTTGTAATACATTTTGCAGGCATTTAGTTATAAACCAAAGTATTGGACACATTCATATATCGAACTGATGATGGCCATAGATTAAGCTTTATGGATCACCACAATTATTTAAATATATGTTGAGTGCAAGATATATTGAAATAAGGTTTTTAACACATTTTAGACAACTCATCAACCCTGCAGAGACATTTCAATTCAAACCATCAATGTAAAGCTCATGGTGGAGCTAGGGGAGAAGTCACTACATAAAGTTGTTAGAGTTTCTCCTCTGATTACCATAAATGTCTGTATTAATGTTTATGACATCAATAGTTGTAGAAATATTTCATTTTAGACCAAAGTGCTGGACCAAACAAGCAACCAACATACATTGGCATACAGCCATGTTGAGAGCAAAACACAGTAGAAGATCTTCATGGCACCGGGTCATTGTACAGAGAAAACCAACAATTGTTTTACAGCAACTACCAAACTATGTTGTAAAATGTAAAACTGATATATTTTATCTCACACCTCTTATCGTGTATTATTATTATTATTTTTTTATCTGAAACATAATTTCTGTGATAAAACAATGATGAAACAAAGAAACTCCTTCTACAGTATGTGTCATGGTGTTTCTTGAGGAGAATTTAACTGAAGGAATGTTCATTTTAAGACAAAAGATCCTAAAATGCAGAGTCCTATAAAAAGCAGCATATTTTCCCTGACCGAGGCGAGCAGCCAATTTGTGACCAACATAGAAACTTTACTGGAAGGGAACACTGTGTTACTGTAGCCAGTGATGCAGTGCTGCTGGGCGGGTCACAGCACAATATATTTCCTTGGTAGCAAATGACTGTTTTGAACTTGAAGTTATGGGAGAAATGTAGATGCAAAGAATTAGTTAAGGTCGATGGCTGCAGCAGCTCTGCTTTTACAATAACTTTTTCCATTAGTGATGCAGTTAGATGATAATGCCAGTGTTAACCAGACTTGTGCAATCTGAGTTTAACTTCTGAGAGCATCTCAAACCACAATACAGGCGCTGATTTCAGGGTCGCTTTCATCAGTTTCACACGTTGCCCAATGGGTAACTCTGCCCTGCCTCAAGGGGCCGCTATCAGGGCTTTAAGGATCAGGCTTACATCAACACATAACATGCGTGAGGGAGAATTTAAGCCAGAGTTGGTTACAAATTAAAATTGATTTACAAGTGCCAAAACTTGTACGATTTAGCTAATGGTAATAATCTAAGATTCATTCAGATTTGAATGTGGAATATCAAAACAAAGAACAATTTGCTGTCCAAAGAAAACCATGCATCTCCTAATTTGGTGATTTGTGTTTAAGTAAAAACTAAAGGATTACGTTTGTTTAAGGGTTCATTTATTCCTACTTCTCAAGCTAAAAAAGTTAATTTAAAAAAACTGGATTAGTTGAAAACTGTCAATAAAATGATGATCATGAAGATTATCATTTTGTATGTTTTATAGAACAGTGAGAAATCTAACCTGCTATCCTCATACTCTCAGATATTGACTTGTAGCAGTGTTTCCTTTCTTCTTTGCAGTTACATTTTAAACATACCGCTTATCTCAGCATCTTGATGCCTTTGATGTGCCTCGGGTAGCAGCATACTCAGAGGTTGAACTTAACGCTTAGTTTATTGCAGACAGTCTGTTGAATGATTCAATTCAATCAAACCAAAAATATACTTTTATAGGATTCAAACCAAGGATGTTATGTTAATATGGTATGGGCGTCAGCCAACTGAGAACTGACTCCAACAGACCACAGTTTATTCACAGAAACAGAATCTGCTATGAAAAAACAATTAAAAAACATCATCCTTCAAATCAGCAGCAATCCAAACTACTTTACTTCCCCTACTGAGAACTCCTTGTTCGGCACAGAGCGTGGTTGTTATTTGACGTCAAATTGAGGTCTCCACTTACTAAAGCTGTGGGGCCACTGCCATTCAACCATGTTTCTTTCTTTATTCAAAAGTAAAAGATAGGCAGTGGATCCTTTAAAGGCTGGTAAACAGAAACACAATCAGCATTTATGAGCGCAAATAGCAAGACAGGACCACAACAGGTTAGCTTTCCACTTCAACGGCACTCAGCCCTGGCTCTTTGATCTTACATTCATAGGCACCACTTGTGTTCCTGACAAAATGGTAGCTCACAATTAGAAGCAGAGCAAATATAAAAGCAACGGCCGACTATAAGTGTCTGTTGGATTCATGCGTCTTCTCAACTTTAATTTTTCTTCCCAGACTAAAAGTGTGTTGATGGTCACACCAGCTTCATACCACATACATTCAATAACAGCAGTATTACATTTATTAAGGTCTAGATCATCACATGGTCAAGTAATAATGGTGGAGGCTTTGAGGCAATATATTGGATATTTAAAAACACATGTTGTACTATCTACAGTCTATATTTTTATGTTTCCTAAATAATTGTCTGTTTTCTTATGAAATACTGACCAAGCTTCAGCTTTTAGGTTCACCATAAAGTGAGACTGCAAACACAGCACAACTAGGCACTACTTGTTTTAAAGAAATAGTTCAAAGATATTTTAATTAAGTCATTTGCTTTTCCTCTCAAACTCTAGAAGAGGAGATGGAAAACTACCAATATCTGTGCATCCATATATTGAAAGCTCAGAGCTGTTAAGAGAAACAGAAATATGTCAACAAACACTTTTAAATCTATTTATTCAACCCACTGTGTCTCATTGTGTTTAATCTGTAGAAAAACCACAATGACAGCTTCAGGGCTGGAGTTTCTGCTGGTTTCCTGTCGGAAAGACACCAGGGAGTCATCGAGCACAGAGAGAAGCTGTTATGTTCACACTATGAGCAACAAATTAACAGGCTACAAGTGATTATAAATGGAGGCGATTAAATGAAGCTACAACCTGACACCAGACTTAGCTGCTTTGTGACGGGTGCTAAATCACCCTACTAATCAAAGTCTAGCAGGCCACAACTTTTTTCAGCATCGCTTTTGTGTCTTGTATAATTAAATTAGCATGACAGCATGTAACTTCCTGAAAACCCACTCAAGTGATGCTTTTATTATGTGTATGAAATAAAGGAATGTAGAAATAGCAGGTTAAATATTGAGCTCAGGATGCTTTCATAGGAGGATTTGAGCCCGGCATGCTGCCTTTAAATGTGTTATGCTAAGCTAGGCTAATCAACAGCAGAGCTTTAAACCAATATTAGTGTGGTATTGTTCGTCCCATTATCTCATTCCCCAACATTGGGTAATTATTTGATTGAGCTTAACAGGTGCTGGTAGGTATATATCCTAACCTTTGGACAGAGCCACACTAGTTGATTTTCCCTTTAGCCTTTATGCTAAGCAAAGCTAACTCGATGCTGGTTGTACCTTTGTATGTAACGGGTAGATATGGGAGTAGTTTTGCTTTTCTTATTCAAATCTCTGCAATGAAGTGGAAAATCCCATTCTCAAAATAACAAACTATTCCTTTAATTTGTTACAAGCCAACGGTTCCAGCCTCTGTAAATATCCCTGGATTCTTCACTTTTGAAGGCAATACAATATGCTGCTTAAATATTTCCTCAAAGCTCTTCCCAAAGGAGGGCATTCCTTTGATCTGGTGATATCCAACATTCTGCTAAGATTTAAGTGCCCCTCCTCAGACAGTCTCTCAGGCATCTCAACAGCTGATTCATAATATGCTCTGTTTCTGAGTTTTATCGGCTGCCGCCCCGCGGGAAGCTAGGATTGCACAGGTTGGTTGCCATGGATGCAAGACAAACCTGCACAGGGCAAAAAAGATCTCCCCTGAAGCCCCTCTCAGCAGGCTGCATATTTGTGCATTGTGTGGACAACATGCAGGAAACTCACAACCGATGAAAGAAAACATGCAGTCCTAAGAGGCTTACTGACAGACCAGCAGAAAGAGAGGAGAAAAAAAGAGATGTGCTGGGAGGCTCAAAGGACTTCTGCTGAAAAGTATGCTATCAACTTTATCTTTATTCTTTCTAGTTTTAACCAGCCCAGTTGCCAAGCTATCTTTTCGTTGTGAAGAGATTTGAGAGGCAGCAGTCAGGTTCATTTAAGGACGAGATATTCTAATCTTGAGGCACATTCCTATAAAGGAAATGGAAACACGTATTGAGCCATTAATGTAGGATGAGCTGTGCTTTGAAGCTCTCATAATCAACATCTCTCATTATGTGTAAGTATTAAGCACTTTTTCTATGCTCTTGAAGATGTGTTATTACTGCAGCCCATTAAAGGGCAAAAAAAAGTCCCAGAGGAAGAAAAACATTTTAAATAGCATTTTATTGGTTAGAGCTATTTTCTCTGTCTCCTAAGTCTTTCAGACTGTTATTCATCTACATTCCTCTAATTGCGTCTTGCCCCCTCTCCTTTTAGCTGCATATATATAAAAAATGCCTAATTGAAGGCTTTGCACATAACAAATGACCACATTAGTCTGCACCCCTTTAACTCGCCTTTCTTCCTGCCTGTGGTTGTAATGCATTATACACTCTGCTTGTTCTCTGTTGTCTCTCAAATTACAGCACAGGCTGCCAATCATTTGGAAGCTAAAACTAAGGGACTTGTTTTTCTCCTACCTCCTAGAGAGAAGTATTTCTTCCAGTACTCAACAAAAGTGTCTACAGCGAAGCAGTAATAATGCTGAGGGCAGCCAGTCAACATAACATCTTATTTCAATTTCAAAACCATCCGTAAAGTTGTTGGCTTGTTTCCACTTCCATTATAATCTGAAAACACCCAGAACAAAACTAACAGTCACACAAGATGAATAACAAACAATTCAGTCATATTAATTCAGCATCATTGAACACTCCCTGGATAGGAAAGAAGGATTAAATGCTTGACTTGTGTTTCTTTTATGTCTGCACATGAACAGCAAAACTGTTTTTTTCCCCCCACTCTGTTAAGATCTAACAACCTGCCAGACATTTCTTTCCCTCCGTGCTTCCCATACATATGGTGCCACAGAGAGTTTTCTCCATGTGACAAAGACCCTTAAAACCTTCACAACCAAATAGAACAATGCCACGTGGGTGGCTCTGTGTGCGTACGTGAGTGTGTGAGTGTGTGAGTGTGTGTGAGTGTGTGAGTGCGTGCGTGCGTGCGTGCGTGCGTGCGTGCGTAGATATTATAGACTGTGAGTTAAAAATCAGCAGCAACATTTTAACAAGCATCAGCTTCTATCAGCATAGATTTACTTCAATAGCAAGACAAACAATATTGAACCGGCAGAGAGGAAGAGTTACATTTGTGGTTTACATTTCTTTCATGCGTTATGAAATATATATATATATATATATGGTTTATATGTGATCCAGAAGACATGTTTGGACACACATTTTCCCTTATCTACAGTTGGTGGTGGTAACATGACAACAAGCAAAGTAAAAATGCCAGCAATAGGGAAAGATTGCGGCAAGCAATCATAAATGCAAACATTGCAGGATTTAAAATGTTTAACATGATTAAATATATTATTTATTGTTATGGCCAAAAGCTAACTTTGTGAGGTCACAATGACTTTGAACCACAAATTCCAATCAGTTCTTCTGAGTCGAAGTGGAAGTTTGTTCCTCCAGAAATCGGGGGTTCACGATAATGAGAGGGATGGAAAATCAAGAACAATATGCCTCTGGAGACATACATATAGCTTTGCAAAGGTCGTGAAGAAAGTAAAAGCACTCAACGTGTGTATAAGACCCCTTGGATACAGTCAAGGTGTTTAGATGAGAATTCAAAAGCAAACATGAATTTATCTACAAGAAACTTCACAGGGAGTATTTTAAAAATCTAATCAGAGTCAATCAACAAACCTTTTTAAACAAACAAGTCAATTACAAGCCAAAATATGGTATTATCTATGGCTGGACTGCTGGTTGGACTATACAAACAATCTGAACATGCAAACTGTGTCATTAAAAAAAAGAATATAAATATATATATCAAGAAAATAATCAGTCACAAATGACTTAGAACCTACAACTTATTTTAAATAAATCAGAAGAACAACTTGGGAACACAACATAACGACTTAATAAATGTAACATTCAGGGTAGTTACACTGCCGTTGCCTGTGATCCAATATGAAACCTAAATTGCTGAGCGTCTGTTGCCACTTGTGTTACGCAGCCTGGATGTTGGAAGCAGCCGCCACTGTTTGTTGACTGGTGATGAGAGCTGCTGTTGACAGGGAACTCTGTTTGCTTTGGCAAGAGAGCACACTGCCTGCCATTCCTCAGATGAAACCATGTGAGTGCTGCTCATTTTAGGAGTATTTCAAACAGCTACCAGCTCCTGTAGTCTTTTTTGACTTGCCCTGCGCTCACAAAGCTGCCAGTTCTTGGACTGGCTTTAAGTAACAAGAACTTTAACTTCAAACATGTATTGTTTGTGTAGCCAAAGACTGATTAAGCTTACTCTGCTTTGGTCCTCCAATATTGTCCAAAAATAATTTTAAAAAACAATCAGAATAGTTGACATTGTTGTACTGAACAACATGTAAATTATTTGGATCAAGTCCCAAATACACATACCTGTAATACTGTACCAAACATGTATTCATCTGAAGTTCAAAAGTTCTCCTAAAAGCCAAATGTTGGGACATTTCTATATGTTAGCGACCGTTTTGAAGATGTACATATTCAGTTGAGGGGGAAGTGCCAAAGGAAGTGAAGTCTTTAGTTTTTTCATTGGATTTGAACTTTTCTTTTTAGAGGTTGTTTTTTTTAAACTCTTCACCTAAATAAGACTGTTTGCCATTTTGTAATAAGTTAACAGTATTTTAAAAAATCTGCCAATGCCTTATGAAAACCATCATAAACGCAGGGTATTTTAATTCACCTTCAGAGCCCCAGTAGAGACATCAAACATCTGACAACACAAACAGGGCATTGCCCCTTCCAACCTCAACTAAAACACTGTGATCATGCCGGGACTCTCCCATAAACCATTTGAGTTTAGGAGGAGGATAACAGCACGTCTTTAAACTGAGAGACATCGTTAAAGAGAATTGGCTTAATGATATGTCTGAGACTGTACACTCAAGTCATAAGCTCTGCATTTGTTGCCCACTCATTTCAGCCGTCATATGACAGCCATCAACTAGAGTGGGAGAAACATCCCACGCTGGGCAGGAGAGAGACAGAGGCAAGTTGTTGCCTGTAAGTTAACTGTCAATCATTGCTGAATGAAAAGGATGGAGAGGAATGTAAAACAATGAGAGAAAGAGGTTGAAAACCAATGTGGGGATGGGTTGCAGCCAGTTTATGGTGTTTCTATGCTGAGATAACTGTGTTCCTCTGCCCTAAATGTGTTGCTTTTATGGAGGTATCGGTATAAGAGGACACCTTGCACAGGAAAAGCAGCTATTAGTAAAAGCCCCAGTACATATCCCTGACAGACTTTCACCCTTAGAGACGGCATCCTGAGTCCATCTTATCTCAGGATCATAGTGTAGTGGTAGATCTGGAAGGAGGACAGACCCCCTCTGTTTGCTCTGAAGTGGAGCCTAGCTGCACGCACACTGACTCATCCACTGTTTTCACAACACCCACACAAACCCCAACTCCTAAATGTGTACTCTAACTCGGAAACACACACAAACAACCACACACATACAATTATCCACGTAAACATTTGCTCTCTCATCTCAGCACGCGTTTATGAAGTTTAACATTTGTTACAGTGATGAATAAACAGACACACACACACACACAGCACACCGGTTAACTCTTACCTTGAAAAGCTGCCACATTGCGCGATATGAGGAACTTGAGGCTGGAGCTGGACGTCTGCAGGAGGTTTTGGATGTCTCTCCGGGCCGCCACCTGGTACTTCTCCTCCATCTTTTTGGTGCAGCAGGTCAGGTTCTTGGACATGCACACCTGAAGGTCTGAACCTAAGAGTAGTTAAGATTGAATGTTAGGATCTTAAAATAAAAAGGGGAAAGAATGTCAAAGAGATAGTTCAGACTTTTGGAATTGGGTTCATTTACAGGCCCTGGTCAGACCTGTAATTAGTCAAAGTCAGTGTATTTGACACCCAAGGGGGCAACAGCAAAAACATCATCAACCACCTAAAAAGAGGCTTGGCTAAAAGAAAATCAATATCAATTTAAGCTTAAGCTGGCATCCATTACTATTCTCTTTTGATGTTTTAAATGGTTAGCTCAGATGTCACACAACACAAACATATTGATGCAGCGTTAGAGCAACCTCTGTGTAATGTTGTATACATTTTCAGTTTTATTTTTTCCCCCCAATGGAGTCTGGTGGCTCTAAAGATAACATATATAACAGCTTTAGTTACATGTCAAAACCTGATTGTGGAGGACAGTTTCAAAATATAAGATTCAAATTGACTGATTAAAATTGGTTTCGCTACTGGCTGCCCACGTCCACAACAGTACACTTCTTTACCTCCATACCGTAACACCGGCCTGCTTACCAAACTCGGTGCGTGCGATAGGTACCTAAAACATCTCAACTCCCAGATAACTAATATCTCTATTGGAGCAAAATATTCATAGAAAATACTAAATGATATAAAGTAACATCAATATAGCTTAATATAACTTATAATAAATATGGGTCATCTTTTACAGCTGCCAACTGAAAAAAAACTAGGTGAATATTTGTTTATTGTGCAGCAAACAAAGGTCTTTTGTATTTTGGAACTACCTTATGAATAGGTACACCATGTTCCCCAACCTTGTGGGTTTTCCTAACATCACCTTGTATTTATTTAGTAACAAATTGCTTACATATGTTACATGAATGTAAAACAAATATGTGAGAGGCATGAAGTTGTGGCTGGGGATCTAGAGGCTCTCCTTAGGGTGCTCCACTTACTTTCCATTCCACAGACATGCAAGTCAGGTGGATTTGACACTTTAAACTGCAAGGCAAGTATGAATAGGTGAGTGTGTCTAAAAATCTTTTTTAATACATGTATGATAAATTGGCAACCGTCCAAAGTGACAAGCAACTCTCTTTAGCAGCACTCATATGTACGAGAATCTGTCAAATGGAAATATTTCACTCAGAAACAGAGGGGTCAACCAATGATGGGAAAATAAAAGTCAAGGGGTCATCGAGGTTAAATGTATTGACAATCCATGTTTATATAGAGAGATACACACAAGTAGAAAAATACAAGGTAAATAAATAGTACGGGATATTCTAAAGAAATATAATATATATGGACCTAATCATGTCTGTTTGAAAAGCTGCAGTTGATTCTGGTCATTCAAAATCATTCTTCCACCATTATAGGATTACAAAAAATGCTTTACTGGAGCAGAAAACCAAAACACAAAGATCCTGAGCGGAGATGTGAGTCAAAAAGTTATCAGCTCAACAGTTTGTGGCAGTGATAAGCTAAGCTATGAACAAATAAGCAATCATCCCACATAGGGGACAGTCAAAACATCTTAAAAGAGTCCCAAAACTGTGCAAAAGCCTCACGGACAAGCCTAGGCAGAGTGTGCAGAGAGTGCAGAGCTGTTGCCAGAGACGCTATCAGTTGAAGAAGAGTGAGGAGGGTGCAGGGCAGGCGATGGCACACGTGGAGGAATTTAAACTCTCCTAGATAAGACAACTTGAAAGAGCCCCAGGTCTTGCTTTTTTTTCTTTTTCACCTAAATGCTTCCCAGAACTATTTTCACAGAAAGCAGCTTTAGTTGGCTGAGGGGAAAGACTTATGGCTTGCCATATTCTGACCCAAACTGAAGGCTGTTTGGCACGTCTTATTCGAAAACATAGAAACAGCTCCTGGAATTTCTGGCAATTTATCACAAGCCAACCCTAAAGAATAGATACATTATATACGATATACAGGATTTATTATGCTATTGCCCATTACACTCTCTGATGTGTTTCAATGCATTAATATGAATCCATCAAGGAAACCATTTACATATCTCTAATGTCAAGATGCATTCAGTTTAAGAGGAAATGTGCAAGGTTGCAAGAAGGGTCAGCAGCACCACAGCTATAAACAGTAGCAAGTGTTGTTACAACGTTACTGAATCAGGAGCTTATCATCGCCTCTACAGGAGGCACCCACTGCACACATCATTCATATCTGAGAAAGTACTTTTCAGTTGAGAAGTAGCACTGAGATTCAGATTCACACAGGCTCACTTAAAGGGCAGGAGTGGTGATGGCATTATAAGGGTTAGTTAGAGGTTTAGGAAGTATTTGAGGGTTTTCTGCCAATGTAATCAGTTTCCACACAGCAGCAGAGGAAAGTGAAGTTTGTAGGGAGCAGTTTGTGGCAGGATGCTATCAACACTGTTAAGATTTATTTTTCCAAGAAAAAGCAGCAGCAAGCCGTTTGGTCAATGACAGCCCACTTGAAATATCTGCACCCATCATCCCACCTAATTGATGTGCAGAAGTATAATGTGGAATTGCATTATGGGTGGTGTTCAGAAAGTTAAATGAGGCCTTGTTTACCTAACTTTAGACTAAATAATTCCTGTTTATCCCTGCAAGCCACTTATCTGCTTTTGACGGCCGTCAAAACCAACACATAATCTCAGGAGTTTAAACTCCTAGATTCCTTCGAAAAACGTTAGCACATATAAAACAGCCAAGACAACCATAGGAGATACCTTTTAAAGGTTGTTTTGTTGTGCAAACACAAGCAAAGTATAATCTCCAAGCCTATTTCACTAGCCCATGCAACCCTATTTAAATATTTCAACATTTATTAACCTGAAACACTCCTGGAAACAAATTTAAATTATGGGTCCAAAGTACATTATATCCAAAATAAACATAATTGCGTTACACGGCATTTCCTCCATATTTCTCGATTTAAACGTCCCATCACACAAAGGTGCACTTTAAACAGTTTAGAGCTCTCCAGGTTCTGTCTATGTTATTATCATGACTGCACACACGCCTCTAAATATGTTTAAAAAGGCGCATTTTGTAACTACAAAGAGTACTTCAATAGCCAGAAAATGACAGGTTAAAAATCCACAGTGCAGTTAGTGACCTCAACAGGAAGGTAATGTAGTGTTGAATGACTTCTCTGGCATATTTCTTTCATTCAGGGTTTAGCTTGATGATGCTTTCGTTGCTAAATAGATGTTAATGATTCAATTATCGAAAGAAATGTGACATAAGTTGTATGGTAGCATAGGTTAGCTTCTCATGTGTATCTCGAACATACCTGGTCTGGGGCTCAAAGGCAATAATTGATTTGGTCCAATTTGTTTGAGTTGGAAAACTTTCCGCACTTCATCGCATCTGTTGGGGCTGCCAAACCCTAATCCAGAGCAACACGCCAGCAAGAAAACGCAGTTCGTCCACACACCCATTTTAACCAAATCCAGGGTTATACGCCACAAAAAGACAATTGTTTGGAAGTTAAGGTTTCTTCTAAACCTTCGGGCAGCTCAGGTGAGTCCCGTCCACATCTCAGGTTTCAGGACTCAGCGTCGTCGATCATGTGGCGTTTGTGTGGAGGAAACGCTGTGGATCATCATTTCAGTGCAGGCTGACGGAGTGAAAGTTGCAGCGGTGTGAGGAGTCTGTTACACAGCGGCATGTTGTCCAAATTAGCTGAACCCGGAGCAGAGGCGGTACCGCAGCGTTACCTGCACCCCGTGGCCGGTGAGCAGCTGCCGGCGACCGGACAGCGCCATCTAGTGTCCGCCCCCTTTGAGTTAAGACCTGATTTAATGATGACAATTAAACAACTATCAACGCTGAAGGGTGCAGAAATTAGGTGGATATGAAGCAACGGTCTCTTTACAGAAAAGTGTGTAAATAAATATTGATGAGGCGTGACTGTTAAGGGTTTTCTTAAATCATGGATTGATTCATAAAACTATGGGTATGCCTGTTTTGCCCTTAATCCCAAATTCAAGTAAATGTAATTACACTGTAGACCTACTCGTAATTTTAAATAGTTCTCAATTTGAAAACAATTTCTTATTCGACTAACGTTTGCTTAATGTCAGCAACACCTTAGTTTGGAATTTAGATTTGAATTCAAATCAAAGATTGAAAGGGTTGTTTTTGCATTGCTGATTATACACATGCCTCTCTTGTCAGTAATTAAAAATGTCCGTTTTCAGTTAACCTTGAACTCACGTGGGCTTGATTGTGATTTGCAAACTGAAAAAAAGTTTGGCTACAACTAGAGGCAATATTCAGCTTTCATATATTCTAAATGAATGGGCAACTACTACAATAAGACCCCCATCAGTTTAGCCATTACTGCCCTTCACTGTGGCCTCCTGTAATAAGCTGCTGTGCTCTTAAATGTCTGTCTTGTGTGCATTGAAGACTGCACCTCTATTATTTTAAAGCTGTTAACCCAATGGGTGATGTGCTAGATGTAATCAGGTGTATAGTGGTCAAAACAATTACACTTATTAGTGTATGCCCATCAGTTAAAGAAAGTGTAAAGAGAATCAAAAGTTACTGGCCATAGAATTAGTTTATTAATTTAAAATAAATAGTTACTTTTTTATTGTCTTGCTTCAACAGTGTCTAATAAAGGTGGCACTATATAACCATTAAAAAAAAGCTTCCAAATAATCCTATACAAATTTAATTGAGGTGCATTTCAATTTACCAAATGACTAAATAGTGTTCAATTCCTTTAACTCATTGTGAGATTTGCATAATAAAGCATTCGGAGAAAAAAAAGTGTAAACAATTTAATATAAATGTCAAATGACAATACAATTTAAAAAAAACATATCCCCATCAACTATCACATGCATTGCATACATAATAAGCACGTAAAGTTGAGTGCATTCATTTTTCTAGTATACTGATATCAGGATCCAGGTCAGCTCCATCTCCTCGTTCCTATACAGGCCGGGACAAGTGCAATACCTCCAGGTACTCAGCATTGCTACAAATCCCCACCTGCACAGGAAGGGACATCTCCAAGTATTTTAGACACCATATACCCACCACGAGGAAATAACATCTATGTTTAAGAACAATACCACTTAGCAGAACAGTTCATCAACCTAGTCAGTTTTGCATGGATTTGCACAGCGAACATCAGAAAAAGCTGGATGCAAACCAGCAAAACTGACCAAGTGATGATTAACAGATCATCCATGATCATAGACATCCGAGGTTCAGAAAGATGCAGTTAGTTAGAAGTACTTTAAGTGCTTACATTGCAGTAGATAGGAGAAAGACACTACCTGCACTATAAGCACTTTAGCACTGCTGAAACTCAGTAACTTCACAAACTGGAAAATACATGTTTTTTTTATATCAGCACTACATTTGTATTATTCAAACAAATTGTGTTTGATGTGACACCCCCAAAACCAAAAATCTAAACAGGTGGAGAGCAAGCAGGCCACCATCAGTTTTGCATAGATTTGCACAACTCATCTATTCTTGTAGTGCAACTATGCAAAACTAGCAGAGAACTGCAAGATATTAAAGCCCAATTGGAAATTGAAAAAAATGGTCTGGTGGCGCATATCAGTCCCTTATGCCAGAAGGAGCACTTAGGGCAGTAGGTGCTAGTCTATTTCACTATCTGCACTAGATGCACCTTAGCACAAAGACAGTACTTCACATGACACATAACATCAAAGGGATCTGCACATCAGTGTCAGGGTATTGCTGTAAGTGCCTCCATTGCAGTAGGTATGACATATAACTACCTGCACTGTAAGCACTTTGACAATACACAGACTGATTACAGCAACATGGGAAAGATTGTCACACTGGTCCAGGTTGGAATTCGGGTTGGCCTCAGCATATCATGGTGGCTCTGGAGGGGGGGGGGAAGAGAAAAAAGACACCTTAGAGAACAATTCGACTTTTTGGGAATTGCAACAAGTTACATCCTTAGGTTGATGTGTGCGCACATGTAACCCATTTCTTTCATTAAATCCACCAAAAAAAAACGTGGTATTCAAATCGTCTCCATCAATAAAGTGCATCACTATTCCTGATTAGTCGAGGATTACACGAATTAGTTGTGATAGGAGATGTTGTGATTTATCGCAGCAGCACGAGGTCACTGAAAACATGAATGAGCAGCAGCACAGCCTGCGGCCCGCGTTCCCTGCGACACTGAGGCGCATGCGCAGGGAGACTGTGTTGTTCACCCCTCCCCCACCGCCTTTAACATGGCGCCTCCAAGTGCGCCAACCTTAGCATAAATGAGTTATAACAAATCGAGCTAACGCTGTATTGAACACTTAAAGGTGTAGTTGCGTGTTGTTTATTTGGTGCAAACACCGGGGCCTGCTGTGTCGGATCCCCGAGAAAAACCCGGCTAATGTCCGCAGCAAACAGCAGCCGTGGTCGGGCAGGTAGCTTAGCTGCTGCGAGCTAACGAATTAGCCTGGGGAAAACATGGAAAACCGTGTTAACGTTGCTACAGCTGCAATAACTACAACTTTGATGTGGCACATGAGCAGTTTAGTGTGTTAACATTAAACTCGGTGGGTCTGTTGCAGTTGTTTCGCAAGCTAATACAATTAAATAGTTTGATTACACTGATTAGCCGCTAGCCAACAACAAACGAGCACACGCCTGAAAATACACCACCTGCCCCGGTGGATTGGCTGTATTTATCTGCTCCTATCTTTATCTAAATGTAATACCAACGCTTTATACTGTTATTTATGTGTTTACCCAACAATACAACTGTGTTGAGTGTCTGCAGCTAGGCTAAGGTAGCTAAGCTAAAACGCGCGGCCTATCACTGCCCCATGTGCTGCTGCTTTGTTCTGGGGGGCACTTTAACTCACACACCACTGCACTCGAGACTGAGCAACAAATTATCCACATTTACAAACTTTCCTTACTAATATTGGACACGCATGTTTACACAAACTCGGGTGTTGTTACGAGAAGCTCGGATTTTTCTCAACTAGTTGCTAAGGAGAAAGGCTCTGGACAGCTTTTCAAATCTCCCTCATTCCCTCAATGGTGGAGCAGAGGGGGCTGCCATGCGCCTCACGTTACACTGTTTTCATCGCCAGCATATCATTTAGGATTTAATGTTTGCATTTCCCCTCCAGTAGTACGATATTAAGACACATTAAAACAGGCATAAAACACATCGTTTAGAGATTTCGTGCAGCAAAACAGAGATAATAAACAACCCCAAACCCGACTTCCTTGCCTGATAAACATGCGCTCGGCAGACACTCACCAGCCGAAATCCACCATCTTCGCTCACTTGCTTGGGCTGCCGTGTAGTCTCTTACCGACAAAAGAGAGGAATAAATACGAAACTGTTCCGGAAAGTTTTCTACCGGCGCACAACAACGAAACATAAAGAGAAATCCGAGACGATCGGGAGTCAATTTGTAGCCCAGTAAGGCTGGTTAAAAATGATTGCGGGGATAGGAAAGTGGCGCGAAGGCGACCAGTTGGTAACCATGTGGGTGAATGAAGGGCGGCTCCCTCTGAACGTAAATATCTAGCTACAACCCCCAACTCTACACATTAGCATACATAAACTACGGTACTTCCGACACAGATCTCCACCTCTCCTGAGGAAGGAGAGGGAAACAGTCATCAATAACTGAGGGTTTCCAACGTACTTTTATATAAAATTATATATGAATTCGTCATAACGGCACACAGACTGCTTAATCATACATGTTAATGTCCATTAAAGTTGTTCATTATATTACAAATGTATCATAAAAAAAAAAATGTATCTATAAAAAGTGCTGAGTTGTGAACTTAATGTATTTATATGATAGGTGTTATTCTTAAGGTTCATTGCCTCTTCGTTTACTTAAAAAATAAAATGACTAATTAACCTGTTGCTGCTGCACAACGCGTTACATAGCCTATAGTTCTCGTTGACCTGGAGCTCATCATATAAACATGATTTGCATTTTATTTTTTTAAAGAGCGAAAAATAAAAGTAATGTTTCCTTTCTAAAATTCAAAATGTTACACTTGTTTTTGAAAAACTGTTATCCAAACTTAATTTAAGGACACTATTACACAACAATTGGTCAGTTATACAGTTTGTGTTTGCTTTATAACACTTTAGTATTACTAAACATTTCCATAATAAAACAAATCTTTAAAAAAAACATTAAGCACCCATAAACCCAGAGTGTTTAAAACAGAAAAACAGGGATCATTGTCATGTTGTTTTCGTTAGTCTTACCTAAATGTTCAAAGGAATATAAATCAGTTATTTCAATAGAAAAGGGCTGACAGTGATGTCAGAGTACAGTTGCTTCTCTTTTGGAAGTTGTTCTTATTTTAATTTAAACAAATATTGGTTGAGAAAACAATGAAGATGGTAGTAATCTGTGTTGGGGCAAGGTTCAAATTGCTTTATTTATTTTCAACAGAAAACCCCCAAAATATGTTGATACACTTTTAATGAATCAAGCAAATAATTTAAAGCAACATTTGAAACTGAAATAATAATTGGAGAAAAGGTGTGAAGAATAAAAATGAAAATATTTTTCAATGTATTTAAACATTTATTTTAGTAAAGGAGTAAGTACTATGTTTGTTTTTTTCAAGTGTTTTTTCAAATGTTTCCAAAATGTTTTCACATTTTGTGTTTAAAGTGGTTCAAGACAAAAGACAATAATAAGTCCTATTTCTTTTAATATTATCCAAATTATTTGAACAATAGATATTTGGTTTGTGCATCATGAAAAACTGTAGAAGATGAAACAAATGATAAATTGTTTATAATTATGACTGCCTTTTGTGATTATAATCCCACTATGAAATAAACAATTTGTTTCCAACATTTTCCTTCAGTAACATCACAAAAAGCTCATCCTGGGTCCTTCTTTCTTTTCCTATTCTTAACGAAACGTCTGGATGTTATGGAGACATTACAGCTAAAGGCAGAAGCCTTAAAACCACAACAGAAGTGTCGAGTACCACAACACTCTCGGGCCCTCAGACAGGATGCAGGGCCCACACTCCACACTTTCTTAAGTTATAAGTTAAAACTGCCTAGCAATTTAACCGTACAGTAATCTGAATGTATGAAATTAAATAATTCAAAAATTGTTTTGCAGTTAAACACAAAGCTTACGTTGATACAATAATGCATGTTTCATATGTTTTGTTGCATTCTGCAGAACTGACTTTTATATTGAATTCAAGCTCCCAACCTTCAGTTTTTCGTTTTTTCTAATAAGTTTGAATTTGCAATTTTCCCAAAAAGAGTTACAGCTATTTACTATGAGACAAAATCTTTTAGAAAATTGTACCAATTGGATGGTAAGGTTGATATATTTTAATGTAAGATTATTCAAATGACATAACTGAAATAGCCACTTCATTCACATGTATTTGTTTGCCACTCTCTGACTGGTAAGCTCTTTTTCATTTTCTCAAGTATATCCTTTTTATGCTACTTCATTTCAGAGGAAAACATTGTCACATTTTGCTCTACATCATTTGTCCAACAACACATTACTACTTTTTAAATGAAGCTGCCCAAAAAAAGACGTAAAGAATACAAAACAGAATCATTTACATTTTCCACATTGTTGTCATGGTTCTTTTAAAGTTTATTAAAGGTTTTGAATACTTTTAACACCACAAGGTTCAAGGTTCAAGGTTCTTTATTGTCAAACTGACATAGCTACAGAGTAATTATGTTGTTGAAAATCTTATGTCACAGGCTTCTCCAACAATGCAACATAATAACATAATAACAATACAGATAGCAAGAGCAATACAAAAAGCCACTATAAGCTATATGTCCCCTGCAGCTATAAGAGCAAGTAAAACCAATCCTTCCAATTAGGTTGTTTTGTTTAGACCACAAATATGCAACTTCACTGCATAAATTATTAAACAAGTGTTTTTCAAGATTACTCCGGTCCATTTTCTTTGGAGTTTAATTACAAAGAAACAAGGGATGATCTCTTCTAAATTCACAAATGCAACCTTTGGGTAATTAGATGGAGGTCTGAGTTCTTTTTTTATAATTCTATTTTAATTTAATTTCCGCGGGTATATCTATATTTGATCTCTATCTCATGTAAATATTGCTATATTTTAATGTTATAATAGTTTTCTTAAAATAGTTTTTTATAATAGTTTAATTATTTTGGTCCTTTTCGTACTATATATCTTCTTTGACTGTGTTTTTGTATTCAACATATACACCAAGGCAAATGAACCTGTTTCTGATGAAAAGCGGGTTATTGCTATTGTCCAGATGTGCTGTTTAAGAATCAAACCATCTTCTGCTTTCCGTTAGTTATTTTAAATTATTATTATTATCATGTGTTGAATCCTGTAAATCACCACTTTGATACTGTAGTGATACAGTACGATAGTGGCCAGCAGAGGGAACTAGCAAACTAACTACTGTAAAGTCATGAATGGTTTTCAACTGTAGAGAGGAAGCACTAACCACAACTTCCCCATCCCAGCTTCTGTTTTTAAAGAAAGAGTCGGCTTTATGCAACTTATTGAGTTTCAAAGAATGTTCCGCGTGTTTCCGCAGCTGCTGAAAAATCTTGTTATTTAACTGTAAAATCTATTTTCTGCATGTTGCTGTAAATTACTCTTGGTTGTCACTTCAATGAAAATGTGTGTGTGATTTGCTCTTCACACTCACTCCTCCAACTGACCAACACATATAAAACTTAAACCTGATACCAGAATATCTGTTCTTCTTCTCCAACATCTCTGGGCACACGGTGGGAGTAGGAGCGCTCAGTCATGACCCACAACCCCCCACACAAAAGCAGCGGTGGGGCCAGTTCCTCTGCATATGGAAGTGAGGTGGGGGGTGGGTGGACGCAGGGAGGCTGCAGACTTCTCCTCGTCCCATGGGGTCAGATAAAAGCTTGCAGCTCTCCTTATAAGACCTCCCCCTCCTCTTATGCTCTCTGCACAAAGACTTAGGTATATCAGTTGCAAAAGCATGTAGAAGACATTTTATATAAATGTTTAAAGAATAAGGAAATGCTGTCAGGGACGAATAGCAACACATGCATTAAATCCATATATTTCTCCAAATGACTTCCAAGGTAAAATGTGCATCTTAAAACACCAAGCTGGTAGCATTTGTGATATTCAGGCCTTTATTTAAAACCCAAAACATCCCGTCGGATGCATCATGCAGCACCACTTTTGCCTCGTTCTTCAAAATGGCCTGCTGGATCCAAGCCCCTCCCACTACAGGGGCCATGAGCCTGGGGGTCCCTGTTTTGTTCTTCCTAAGGAAGCCTGACCACCATTGTCTCTGTTTGACCCCGGGGTCAACTGAACTCACCTCGCCCAACCACGGCCTATTCAGCTGTGAAACTCCATAGGACGAAAACATCTCACAAGAGCAAGGATCACTTGAGGCGAGGGGATAGGAGGACACACACACATGCACACACACAACAAACATGCTCTGTAATGTTTCACAGTCAGAAGCTCATTTGTGTTGCATTGTTTTTGCACAATAGCAGCGAGGCAGCAATTATTATCTCAATTGATCAATAAAACATTTGGACTATAAAATGTCAGAAAATGATGACAAATATCCATCCTTGTTTGTCAAAGTCCAGCTGTCTTTAAATGACATGTTTTGTCAGCCAATAACCCAAAGAGATATGTTTTAGTAAAACATTCAACAATTACAATTCTGGAAATCTAATTTGTATCATTGGATAGCCAGGATGTGTTCCCTATTCAACACATCATGGTTTAAATTAGACGAGACCCGCTAGTCTATTAAGGAAGCCAATTATAGAAAGCGGTTCTGAAGTTATCTTTGACACATTTTCTTACTCAGATATTTTTAAATACATCACTTGCCTGAGGGGAAATAGCTTTTTGCTGCAGGGTAAGAATGACACTATCCATGTCAGACGTGCAGTTCTTCATTACGAAGTCTATTATCAAGAGCTGTAGATCACGGGCCAAATAAAACAATTTCCTTACAATGCACTTTTGCTGTTTTATTCTTTTTCATCTTATTTAAGGTTTAATCTTTTGCCCTTTGTCTCAGAGCTTTAGCTCTTTTATCTACAGCCCTTTGAATTGCCTGTTTTACAGAAATGTGTTTACTTACCTTACAATGTTCTCCTTCAGTAGACTTTCAAAGAACAAAAATAGCTTTAATGTTCTGTTTAATGTTAGATGAGCAGTCTCCTTGTTTGATGCACAAAGCACATGTCCTGGAGATCCTTCAGTCTGGCTTTCTGAGGCAACAGTGTCCCCGGTGGAGAGGAAGCTCATGGAAGCTGACAGGTTGAAAATCTGTGGCATGATGTGGCTGAAGGAGCATGAAACATGTTTACCCAGGGATGCCGTTCACAGAACCACAGGAGACACAATGAGAAATTGAAATGCTGAGAGTTATAAACATGTATATAAAAAGGAATTTCATTACCTTTCCAGATCGCTTGACAGTTTGCAAGTGAGATTATACACGTGTTGAACTGCAAAGATGACACTTCTAATTCTACATGAGAAAAGGGTTTAGTACAAAACAATCAGAGATATTTATGCTTAAATGTCTTTTTGGATCTTGTGTCTTTTTTGCTCATTCAACCTAATAAGACATTGCAAAAAACTCACCACGGTGCTGTTCACTTCAGAATGACAGTCACTTTCCCATGAGCACCATTAAGTTATGATGAGACATGCTCCTCTGAGCAGTGTCTACCCACCCAAATTATTCAGAGAACGGTTTTGAGTTGAAAATAAATTAACCAACATGTGGCGATGAAAATGTCTAAAAGTCTGTTAAACATAATGCAGTGGTTACAATTGCTGTATGGAACTATGAAGGTCTTTACACTCACTTTTTGCAAATAAAGTTGCTGTGCATGAAGTCATCACACACTGTGACGCTCAGTCAATTTGTTAGTCCAAGAAAAGCTGTGAGTTATTCTCCATAACTCTCCTGCTGTGTTTCCATCACTATGCTGTTGCTCTTGTTCGTTGTAAAACACTTAAAGCGAAAGCAGACACTGAACAAGAGGCTACTAAGTTGTTGTGGAGTTTTTCTTTTTTACTTTTACACCTTTAACAAGTAAAAAATAATAACATCCGATTTTGAGTAATTACATTTCTTTTTTAACATGGCCCCCTGGCTGTTTATTGAACACAGCTAAACAGATTCATATTCAAACATAAGGCCCGGAAATGAGAGATTGATCATCCAACAGCATTTAGAACAAAGTGCACGACCAATCCATTTACAAATGTACCAATATAATTAAATAAAAAGCATATATGTTTCATTGAAGCTGCCATGTGCAGTGACAGTGAGGGATAAAATCATTGATCTTGAATAATAAAAACATAAACAATTATACTGTGGAGGAGGTCCTCAGATGTTTCACTTAAATAAAAATGTCACCACTTTAAAAAATACTCATTCACAAGTTATTGTTCAGCATTTGAAAGAAAATGTATCAGGAAAACGTAATTTCGTATTCAAATAATAAAGGAAGGAGTTCTATGTAGAGAACAATGAGTGTTCATGAGTGAAAAACTGTTGTTTTCATTTTGGATGATCTACTTGTTATTTGATCTAATCCATTTACATTTTGGTTTGTAAAAAAATTGTGAGAAAAGATTACAACAACCCAGTGTTTTAAGTGTCATCTTCAAATGTCTTGTCTTGTTTAACCAACAGTTCCGACATGAAAATGTTTCAGTTTCTTTCATTTAAGACAAAGAAAAGCAGCAAAGCATCACATTTGAAAATCTTAAACCATGACATCAACAGATGATCAGTTATCCAACAGTCACTGACTCATTTCAAAGTTAATTTACGGTCATTTGACAACACAGGGTTGCACAAAGGAATGCAGTTGTTATCCTTTAATTTGACATAAGAACAACATTTATTTATTATTTTGTTTGTAAAAAAAGGATGAGTTGCTGAGTCTCAAAGACGGAGGGAAGAAGTTGCTCAGTAGCCCGGTGCTTGGACAGCGCGTACTTCTGTATCTCCTGCTAGCGGCAACTTAAACTAACCAAATAATTGAATAATAATTTGCTCAAATTGTATAAATATTAGGTAGATTCATTTCTTACAAGGCCTCATTTTTATTTATTTTTTCATATGTTTTGTACGTAAATGTTATAAGCAAAATGTACTCAACGTATCAAAAGTAATAGTACCCTGAAAAAGGGACCCTATGAGAATGTTACTATATATATATATATATATATATATATATATATATATATATATATATATATTAATTGTCATTATTACCAATATATTGTTACCTTGTGTTTGGCCAAAGTGGAACTTAAATAAAGCAGTTTACATACTGATGAGTTGACTAAATGAAGATGCAATATCATTTATGATCTCTCTTTTTTGTGTGTAAAATCTGCCGTGTATATGTAGTAAGGTGAAAAGCACAATATTTCCCCCTGTAAAGATTACAATTTTACCTCAAAATTGTACAGTGGGCTATTAAGTTACATCCTACCTGTGGCGTTTGCTGGATGATGTGTAAGACGCAACACTTTGACTCTGATTGTCTCTCTTCACAAAAGAAAAAGTATGTGCAGTGCAGTAATGCTATCTGTATGTATGATCCCCATGTGACTTTTCTTCACACCTACTGTGCAACACAATTTAAATCTAAAGCAATAGAGATGCTTCGTGTCCCAGACAGTTTAGGAACATCAGTCAGAGTCTGGCATTAGAGCAGCAAACATTAGACCTTGTAGTACATGTTGGTGGGAGTCTGGGGCATGATCTCCTGAACTATGTACACAGGGGGCCCGTAGTCCCCACTCACACGCTCATAATGCCGACAGATCATGCTTTCAGATGCCCGCAGAGGGAAGACCACGTCGCTGGGGTCCGAGCCGTTGTTCTCGCTGCTGATGCTGTCCCGCTTAGCCACAGACAAAGTGTTGAGGGATACGGAGGCAGACTGATGGCTGTCTGGCACGCGGTCACGCTGACGGCTCCGGCGCCTCCAGAGCACCACCACCAAAATGATGATGACGAGAAGGAGGATAACACCTCCAAAGATGACCCACATTAGCAGTGGTGGCCCCGAGCTGGGCTCTGTTGGTCCTGCTGGGAGAGAAAGAGGAGACACTGAGGGTGAACTTGGGCAACCGGCACAACGATTTGAAAACATTTTCTCTCAGTTAATGCCCTGGGGAATCATGATCATAATGTGTTAACATGAAAAGCCTCAGGCAAAGCATCAGAGAATATGCTTTAATCCAGTGATAGTCGATTTATGGGGGCCATTTTCTCGGATTAACAATGCGAATAAATTATCTCACGATGTGAATCTTTTTTTTAACTTTTAACTTAAAGGTACTGCATGAAACCTATAATAAACAAAAAGAGCTTGTTTATAAAAAATTAAAAAAGTTCACATTCCCCCCAACAGATGTCCTCAAATCCTTAAACTCCCCTGCATCCATCTGACCTTCGCATGGCTGCTGCCTGTGACTGGCCTCCTGTCATTTTGCCCCAGGGCAGAGAACCATAAAGAGAACCATACAGTCTCCCTGTACAAATCGGAGTGTGGAAACAATAAGACTGTCCCTTATTGTCTAATGAAATAGCTAACAATGTTATATACTCTTATCTTACATACAAGTTCCTACTAACATCCCGAAATATACAATATCTGGGATGTTGTTTCAGTCAAACTTTGGAAAGCCAATTGATTTATTTGGCTAAAACTGCCAAAATATAATAATGGTATAATAATTGTAAAGCTCTTAAAGATCATTATGTTTTGAAATGTTACACACGTATACTTATTTTAAGGTAATATCTTTGTCTTGATTTCATACCATTTGTGCTTTTTATATCCTTGTCTTTTGCAGAGGGGTTCTTGGACTTTGGACGTGTGGGTGGGAATCTGGTGGGGGACTCCTGGAGGGTTGAAGGTGGATCTGAAGAGCCTGGAAAAGTGAGTTGGAAATAGAATCACATATAGCTTGTTGTGCCATTCATCACTTCTCCTAACTTTCCCCATATGGCGGTATGTAGGAAGGAATGTGTCATGTGAAAAATGTTTCTTTATAATGAAGTCTGTTGAATCATAATCTGTGATGGTGTCAGAGTCATAGAAGAGGTTGTTCTGCCTGGTTTTCTGATTATATTACTCTGAAAGGTCATTCAGGTAAAAATGCGTCAGTAACCTTATTGAACAAAATACATTTTTTGTTCTGAGTCACAAAACTCTTTGTTTCTTGCCTGGAAAAACTACCATTAACAAAAAGAAAATGCTTTCACTTTCTCCACCTACACATTTGTGTCTTCATATTCACTGGGGTTTTTCCAAAAGAAACTTTGGGAATCAAAACGTTGTTGAATAATATGTTCTGTAGCTCTATAGAAAATAAGATCAAATGACAGCCTAAAAAACATTTACCGAGCTAACCATGTCCAGTATTGTTTTATATTTCTCTATATTTCAGTTAAAAATCATACTTTTTTCTCCTCTACATGTTTCTGACAACTGTTACTAATTACCTTTTAAAAAATGATGATAAGCCTATAAAATACACATTGTTGGATTCAAACAGCTGTTTCCAGCTTTTTTGGCAAAACCCTTTCAAAAAGGGTTTATAGTTGGGCTCTTTGTCACTATTCAGATGTTGAGATTTAGAAGTTAAACCAAAAAGACATATACCCTTTCATACCATTCAAGGTCAAAAAAAGGAGAAGCAATTGAATATTTCACAAAAGAAAGCAATCAAAATCTGTGCAAAGTCTAAAAAAATAATTGATAAACACGATCAGCAACTTCAATTAAATGTATCATGTCAACAGGTTCCACACTATTGTATTAGGTTAGTTGAAAGCAATAGTATTAAGTTGAACCTATTACTATCAACTAACCTAATACAATTATGTGTTATCTGTTTACATAATACATTTATTTAAGTCAACGGATAAATAGTTTTGAGTGTAGGAATCTGTGTTTAAAAAGTTAAAATCAGCCCCCCCTCAACCCGCTCCAACATAAATGCTGCTTACACACTGAAGAATCGTTATTAGCAATAGAATATTAAAAAAAATGTTGATCATACTTCTGTAATTGTACAGAACTCATGCAGGATTCTTTGACTTCTAATTGAGAATTTTAAATTGCTTATTGCTACTTTTACTTAAGTGAAGTTCTGGATAATTCTAGAAAAACTATTTTGTAAGTCTCTCAAAAGACTCTTCTTTATAAGTACAATATGACATAAGTGGAGTTATATGGCGGAAAACATGATGCCTGCAGACAAGAGATACAAACAACACTTCACGTAAAAGAAGGACTGTAGGAATTCATTTGACATCATAGATTCAGATATTCTTGTATGTGCAAAGTGTCCACACTGAGCAGTTTCCCAAATGAAAAGTACCGCAGTAGACGCACATACTTTGGCCTCTCAGTGACCTGTTAAATAAAATAACATTTGAAATCCTCTCTCTTAATTCAGGATTAGATGTATATTTTATGAGGACAACACACATTAATCAACATTTCTGTATGTAGCACTAATTCAAAACTGGCTTTAATAAAATGTTTCCTCACATATCCTTTTTATTTAATGTACGCCACATCATATTTTCGGGTTTGAAAATGCACAACTCATAAATCCAAATCTAAACAGAAGGGTAGTGACATCAAATTAATCTAAACACAAGACCTTAAACTGCAGAAACTCTGTACAGATTAACAAAAGATTAAATCTAAATCTGAGTGATTAATTTTTCTGTTGCTGTTAAAAGGTTTATTTACATCAGTAGCAGACACAGCAAGAAAAAAGCCCCATATTTGCAGTAAGGATCAGTTAAGAAACACACTAAATGTTTATTTTCCCCCTCAAACCCTTGAATAATTTATTTGAATAATACTTCACATTTCTGAGGTCAAAGATTGGATGTTGGAGCTTTAAGAGATTCAGCTTTTAAAGTTTTTAGCAACACACAGAATTTGTTTAACTCTGATTTCGTGCAGCTAAATAAATTAAACCTCCTTAAGGTTTGTAATGACAGTTAAACAAATTAAAAAACGCTAGGTTTCTGTGTCCATAATATGTAACAGAGAGATTTAAACGCAGGGCATTTATAGTGACCTCAGTTAATATGTTCCATATCTGCTTTATTAAATGTTAATGTATGTTATAAGAGCACAAGAATGATACGGTCCACTGGCTATTCTGATGTTAATACAGGGGAAAGAAAGATTATTGAACGCCACAGTCTGAATGATTGCATGAGGGATAATACTGAAGCCTTAAGCTGCCAGCGCTTTGAATTAGGGATTTTGAGATAATTCACGCAATCTCTCTGTGAGAGAATGAATAGATCATCAAGACTATCTGACCACTTAATAACACCAGCGAGGTGGTAATACTATTTGCTTTAAACATAACCAGAATAAAACTATTGTCATCACTACTTTAACTTTGTTAGTCAGATAGCTGTGGTTCTTTTTTTATTTGCAGACACAGATGTACACACATGCTGGCACACACACACACACAAAGCACTTACTTTGGCCAACCCTCAGCACCAGCTTCATGGATTTGGTTTTACACACCCCTCCAATAGTGTTATCCAGTCCCTGCAGAGACCCTGCAGAGGTGGCTGACATACAGAGAGAGAGGAGAACATTAACGTTTTATTTTTCATGCAATCATCATAATTATAGATATTTAAGAAATGCGAGGTCCCATTATGATCTTTGCAGACATTTGAGCCAGTTGCCGAATGTTGCATCACAGGCAAGAGAATGCAGATGTTACTTGCAGTGTATAGATAATCACAAGCGTATAAACAACCAAACAACCGATCCTGTGCTAGGGCTGCACCAAATGTTAATTATTGATTGACTGTTTTATATATTGTCAGAAAATCCCAAGAGCCCAAAGAGAAGTCTTCATATTGTTTGCAGAGTCTGATCAACAGTCCTTAAAGTGGACCTATCATGCTATATTTGAATAATATAGTGTAGGACCATACCTATATAAGGCATATTTATACTTTTTTTTTCTTCAAAATACCAAACAGATCATGCATTTTAGCCATGCCTCATTTCGCTCAATTTGAAAAATGTTAGCTCTGTTTTTGCAAGGGCTGATTCTGTGAGAACAGCACCATCTACAGGCCTGGCATATGTACTACAGCGTCTCCAGCGCTTTCAAACGGCAATGGCCGTGGCTGTCTCCTCCTGATTGGTGGAGTTGGCCCAATAGCCTTAGCGCCACTGTCCTGACGTCAGGACAGTGTTCAAATCTGGATCAGTTTTTATCAGATCCGTTGCAGCCCCTTTTTTAGAGATTTGGGTATGGAGGAAAATAGAGAGGGTTGTGTTTTCTGACACTTGGTGAGTTCCCTGGAACACCGGGGACACATATTCATGTATAAAAGACGTACAAAAGTGCATTTTGCATGATAGGCCCCCTTTAAATAAAATATATTTGGTTTCACTTATGAGAAGCAAAAGCAGCAACTCCTCATATTTAAGAAGCTAGAACCAGAACAGATGCAGCATCTCCCAATGAAGTTAACTATGGACTGATTATCAAAATAGTTGCACATAAATATTCATGTTAAACTGACTAAACGTCTCGGCTGTAAATGCAAAATGTCTGCTTGACAAAGAGAATAAATGTGTTTTTTTTTTAAACAACATAGAAATGACCAAATAAATGCATATACAAAAACACACACACACTAAGAACTCTAGTTCACCCCGTCACATCCCCCCCCCACACACATACACACACACACACACACACACACACACACACACACACACACACACACACACACACACACACACACACACACACACACACACACACACACACACACACACACACACACACACACACACACACACACACACACACACACACACACACACACACACACATAGACTTGTTAGCAGCATTTAGGTCAGATAACAACATCTCACAGTCTACAAGCCACGTTGCCATGAAAGCTCCCATCAAATCTGCCTGATGCTGTAAAAGCCTTGTGTGATTTGGGGCATGTAAGCCCTTGGAATCACACTGGCCTGCCAGAGCGAAGTGTGCTGTCAGATCGTGGCGAGGAGGATGAGGCTACATGGTCAGACTTGCTCTCTATCTCATGCATCACTTGCCACTAAGATGCTGGTTTAACCGACAGCGGGCCAATAACGAGGCCACGTTTTTATGACTCTCACGCAAGCTGACAAACTGAGTTGGGGCCCATAGGAGGACGGCTTCCTTTTCTATTTCACCAGAAAAAAGAAACAGTTGTTAACATTGATTCAATTCCACCTGTAGGAACCAGCAGCTTGTGGCTCTGTGTTACTGATTTCTACGTGTTCACAGGAGGGACTCACAGGTGATGTAGTAGTCCTTCCCCTTCAGGAACTCCAGGCCCCACAGGTTGGGGCTGAACTCCTGAAACTTGAAGGTGAACTTTACATCCTGGTGGGGTTTGTCACAGTTCAGCAGGGGCGTGTCCGTCTTGTGGATGGTGCAGCTCTCTATCTGACTTCTGGAGACAAGGTACACTCGGTAGAACTCCTCGTTCCCCCCGGAGGAGGCATCTGCCCGGGGACACACGATATCCATCTTGTCCCCGATCTGAGGATACAGGACCAGACCCTGACCTGGAATAAATCTGTGTGAGAGACAAGTGGGTGAAAAGATGAAGTGTAAGAAAATGCTGAGTGAAGCATCTCTGTTGCATTCAACAACGTTTTTTTAATCAACTGCAACATAAGATAAGATATACTTTATGCTCAGACACTAAAGCCTTTGCATCAGATCAATTAATAAAGGAATAAAATATGGCCATCACAAGTTTAAAAAAAGAAGGTCCAAAGGGGACATATTCAAAGATTTTGTTGGAAGAACTGGCCAAAACCCCAAAAATATTACATTTAAAAGATGCACATTTAGTTGAATAATTGAGTGACAGAAAATGTATCTTCAACTATTTTGATAATTGATTAATCCTTAAGTCATTAAAAAAGATATACCAATAAATTACCTTATTGAAGCCTCAACATCGCATCTTTTTTTTATGTGACAGTAAAATGTATATTTATTGTTGAGTTTATTCAGTAAATTAGTTGAAGGCAACATCTTACACTGGATTTCAGGACATTGAGAACATTGACAAAATACACATGATGAAAATAAATGTTGATTGCAGCCCTATTGGCATTGATGTATCAATTAATTTAAACAATGAATCAAAAGGATTCTGTAATGAATGAACTAATAGTTTTAGCACTACAGCCATTCAAATGAAACGTCCAAACTGTGGTGTCGTGATTTACTCCATCAATGAGGTCCCACTATACGCCGACAAAGCAGCAGCAGAAAGTTGTGTGAAGCTGCTCCATCACTTACTTTGCATTGGAGCTGCTCCACTGGATGGACTCCAGAGTGACTGCCCGACATGAGCTAATGATGGCCAGCAGCGCCGCGGCACAGCAGCTCCATGCGAGTCTCCCCATCCCAGGATAACAGCGGCTCCGTATCATAAAGCAGAGTGGAAACGGGACAAAACGTGGTGACTCTGCATGTCTCCGGCGGCTCCAGGTGCGCACACAGGACGCATTCCTGAGTGAAATCCCACACAGCGGCGAGTCTTCCTCCTGCACTTGTATGAGATTTTCCACATTGTGCGCTATTGCCTATAAAATCATCCGTGTGACGAAATCCATGTATTGAGGACAGAGAGTGTGAGGAGTACTTCAGTCATCAGCTGACTGACCGGTCCGCCCATACACTGGCTGGTTGGCACAGTTTGTGTTCACATACAGATACTGAGCTAAATACCGAAGGCATGAGAGGCTGTATTTTATATGGTGTTCATTGTAGAGGAGGTTGGGTGTATTCTCTCAACGCCTTGTATAGTACATGATTGAAAGAAACATCTATTCACACTGTAAAACTATTTTACTCCAACTCCACTTTCCCAAAAACATTCTTTTTGTCACGTTTGAATATATCCATCTCTGTGAGCTGATAATTATGATAAAGGTTATTAAATGTATCTTGTTTTATCAAGTTTGTTTTCTATGTACTGTAAAGGCATTTCATTCAAATTAATCATATACCTAAGTTGCCTAAGATCTTATGATATATGGGAATAATTAGTGAGAAAAACTGTGATTTCTGTACAGAAAGTTATTTGTGTTTATTTGGATTCTATACTCTTGCTTGCATTAATGATGATTTCTCATGATCATTTAATCTGAGTTTAATTTAATAATACATGTTTTGTCTGTACATGGCTTGACCTGCAACATAAGTTGGGATATATGTCTGTGGTCTGCCCTGTTGATGTGGTGACAAACTGAAAAACGACTCAGAGATCACCTTAAATGAACCATACTGTGCCGAGCATGCACAGACCATAGGGGACACGTTTACTTCTTAACATTAAGTTAACTCCTTAATTAAAGAACAGTTTAAAAATCCTCCACTGAATCCTGAGCTCAATATTGAATTGTTATTCAATGGATGCATTTTAAAATAGTCTTTGGATGGATGTGTCAGTATGAGTGGATTTTCTTTAACATCCTGTATAGTCTGCATTTAGGGAGCCAAGGCTGTAATCCTCTCATTTTCAGAGACTCTGAACTAATGATAAAGTGGTTTAAAAGATTACATAGGGCTTCTGTCACAAGACTAACGCAGCACAAATAACGGCTGAACTGCAGAAATGTCTGCGACTCGGCTGGATGGGGGTTCAAAGTGCCGCCCACATCTTTCTTATTTATAATTTAATGGTCTATTTCTTGCTTTTGACATGGACTTCACAAGGGAAACTGGATGCAAAATTAATTTATGATGCAAACATAAAATTATACATATCAGAAAAGGAAAGAATTCAGATGTTTGTCTTTGATTTTATTTATTTATTTATGATTTTACTTGCATTCAGAAAAAGCAACAAGCATACTGTAAAATAAACACAATATGACAAAGGTGAATTATTAAGAACCAAGTCTCAGCATATTCTCTGGTTTGAAAATTAAATGTTTTTAAAGTTCAAACCATTATTGGGTTTGCTATGAGTTTATTTTCTTAGTTTATAATTGCTTACATATACAGTTATCTCTGGTGGAGCACATTTTTCACAAAAAGGTAAATTACACACAAAAGAAAGGGACAACGATCGATCACAATCTGAGTTAAAAGTGGCTATAACAATCCTCTTCAACTCTAAAAACAACATGTTTAATATCATATTGTGAATGCCATATTTCATAAATGCAAAGTACAAGATTTTTATGTTTAAAAAAACTTGTGGCAGTGATGTTACTGTCACGTGTTAATTGTTATGTTTTATCTCTGTCAACATGAGGATCTTCAAAAGAAGCACTTAATCTTTCATTTACATTCAACAGCAAGGATTTAAAGCACATGGTTGGGATTGTGTCAATGAGTGTGAGTTTACCCTCTTCCTCTCTTCATGAGCTCATGGCACACGTGTTTCACCATGCTGGCTGCTTTCAACTTCCTTAATTGGACCCCTTTTTATATTTTAAATGAGCAGAGTTATGCTGTAAACTTGAAATACACATTAAACAGAATAATAAAGGATGCAGGAAGAAGTCAATCTGCACATAAGTGAAAGTTAAATAAGTCCCTGTAACAAGTCACAAGTAACTGCTGTACCAACAGAATGTTTGTACTTTTTGATCTCTAATATGTGTTGCACCAAATAATAATCAAAGCTAAGAACTTAGTATCTCGACATCTTCAGAGATGGATATTCTAGTGAGTGTTGGTCCATGCGTTGTGCCTGTTTTTGCATCATTGAGTTGAATGACTTCTTACATACTCTCGGATGTTGCTCCTTCTGGTTAGTTTTAATGTGAGATCTCCCAGAGTGAAGCTAATGCTAACATGTTAGGTGTCTGGTAATAAACAACCCCTATCACGATTAGCATTAACCTCACCATGGGACTAGATTCTTCATCCACATGCTCTCCTCCCAGTGGGTGATCAGGCTGCTGAGGACGTCCTGCAGAGGGGGACAGAGGCACACTGATCACAGGTCATCTGTGTGGTTCATTCATAAGTACTCACTACACATGGCACCATCCAGAGATGAAATATGACTGACTGTACTTATGTAGAATGTTCAGGTACTTGTACTTTCTGCTACCTTTTACATGATAAAAAAACTGCATATAAGCTGCAACATTATTGATTTATACATTTAACCATCAATACATTTTTTTAAATAATATTAAAAATGTTCATCTAAAATTGACTCAGTGACCTAGTTACGTTTTAAAGTATAGGACTGTACTTGAAAGAGACTATTTCTTTAATTAAGTGAAATATCAGAGCACTCCTTCCATCTATGTCAATAAATGGACATTTTTGTGACTTTATGGCTATATATTGGCAACAGCAATATACTTTAGAGTGAATTAAAAGTAAGTAGGCTGTCATTTAATTAACTAAAACAATCTTTTTTATTTAGGATTAAGGATATTTTACATGTAGGATTGCAATTGCGACATTAATGAGGAAAACAAATCAGCACTAATTCTCCCACTACCCTCTCAATATTTAACCTAAAACAACTTCATTTTTTCAAGTTTGATAAGACATACTTTAAGTGTGACCATCCCCTGTCATTTAGACTGGTCCGTTTGTTTGGTAACTAGTTTGTGATCAGAAAACCAAAATACATTTTCTACATTTCTGTAAAATATGCTTGTGACCCTCTCAAGTGTCTGTGAGATGAAACACTTTAAATCAGGTACCTGGACGAGTCTTTAAAGACTGAAACAGTCCTGTTGTGAGGCTGCAAACTATCAGTAAAGTTTTTACTATTATCTCTCTTCAGAGACATTGTGAGGTATAACAGGATGTAACAGGTTATGTTGTTTGTGACTCTGGTTGAGTATCAAGATGCTTATCTGAGCTGAGAGAATGTAAGGAAATTGATTTTTTTCTGTGTGTGTGTGTGTGTGTGTGTGTGTGTGTGTGTGTGTGTTGTAATGGTAGTAAGGTAGTTACCGACCTGTCTTCACTTCCTCTTTTGGCAACTGGTGTCTCTCTCCTTCTCTGCTGGGCGCCTCTCTCTCTCTCTCTCTCTCTCTCTTCTGTTAACGCTCCACTAGTTTCCGTGTGTCTCTCTGTCTCCCGTTGAGCAGTAAGCTGAATGTGGGTTTGCACGTCTTTATACACTACGCAGGTGACTCATGTGAAATTCCCCATCCAACAGAATGACTATTAAAGTGAAAATCAAGAACACATTTCATTTATATGTAAATGCTTCCCACAGTATAGAAAATATTTTCATTTCTTGGATTCAAACAGGTTATTTACAGTAATATCAAAGGGGGATGGTAGTTTAATTGTATGATCTATTATTAAATGAAATGTGTTAGAACTAGAACCTTATAAAACATATATGGAATGATTTTTAATGTCATATTCTGAGAAGAGATGAAACAGATATAAAAGTTAAACATTTGATGAATCAGATGTTAACAAACTTACTTTATAAATAAAGTATGAGCTCCGCTTGTGGAGCCAAACCACATTGGCTCCACTCACATGTCATACTGCCACAATATGAATGGGTTGATAAAAGGACTTAAAAACTATTCAAATGTCCTTATTTTCTCTTAAGATCTAAGATTGAAGTTGAGTCCCTATACTATACAGTATGTCTTATTTTCTAATTGTCATAAGATATTATAGTTTTAGTAGTTAGAACCCCACCCACAACGTATTTAAAAGAATGTCCAGCTCTGACCAACTCCTTTTTGCGTTGGTCTGGTTTAAGTAGGTTACTTTTGTGAACACACTTTATATATATATATAAAAAAGCATTTAACTTTCATTCTGCTACCAAGTACTTATTGATGGATGAAGGATGCTACCATCATCTTGACATCATGATCACAAACAACATTGCTAACATGCTGGTGTTTAGGGGAAATATGGTTTATTGTGTTCACCATCTTTGTTTAGCATTCTAACATTTGCGACATAGAAAATGCATTTCCTGTAGAGAAAGTGTGTGGCTGAAATAAATGGCAAATATTGCTCAATAGGCAGAAATGTAAATGCTAAACATTTTAAATGTTACAGCTAAATGAACTGCATGGCACTGAAAAGCAGATGAAATGTAAAACTGGCAGAGTTGGAAGCTGAACCGCATTAGCCTACCTAAAGTGTTATACCGCCAAAGTAGTAGTAGACTTAGTAGTAGGCTAGTAGAAGGAAAAGCAGCAGTAACGCCATTGTATTTACTAAAAGAGGATTTAAAGAGTCCTCCTATTCACTGCCATGATAGAATAAGCTGAAGGTAAAGAAGAAGTATAATTACTTTGTAGAGATAGAGATAACGATACATCATCTGGGAACCATGAATTTCTTCTCTTAAACGTTTGGGTCACACAATCAGAGAGATATTAAAACCTTTCAATGGATGAGAGAAAAAATGTAGACCTGCTGGTGGCACTGGATAACAAAATCAAGGGATCACCAAAAAATCTTATATATCTGTACCACATTTAACTCTTCCAGAAAGTTGGGATATGTCACTAAAAGAAACTAATGACAATTCGATGCTGCATTTAAAGAAAAGTCAAAGTAGTGTGTACCGGATGTCTATGGAGCATATTGAACTTTTTAACAGATTTTCTATCTGTAATCATTTCCTAAAAAATATAAGCTAAAAAGTGTATCACATAATTTTTCTTATATACATCTTTCCTCACAGTTATTGCACGACATCCATTTCTTATCAAGCCACGTGTACAGTCACTTCTGACTGCGCAGGGTCGTGAGATGAACTGGAATTCTGTTTGACAGTTATAGGAGTGTCAGTGGGGATTTTGAGACCCTCTTGCACGAAATGACTGATCTAGCACAGTGTCATGGTTACGTTTCTCAGATGCCACCTATAAAACGGCCCAGAATCTCACTGGCCGCAGTGTTTGCCTGTTGTAACCTTGCAACCATGTCATATTGCTCTTTTTTTACAAAAAGGTGCCTCCCCATCTATTCTGAATGTCCCTCCCTGTCATTCTGCTCTTATAGCACTTTCTGATTCTGACTCTTTCTGCATAGCTCATTTCTTAAACTCATTAAGGTGACGAGCCATGTATATACAGTGGAGGAAATAAGTATTTGATCCCCTGCAGATTTTGTAAGTTTACCCACTTACAAATAAATGAACAGTCTATCATTTTAATGGTAGGTTTATTTTAACAGTGAGAGTAAGAATATCAAAAATTGACAGAAATTGACATTATATAAAAGATAAAAATCTATTTGCATTTAACTGTGGGAAATAAGTATTTGATCCCCAGGCTCCGACAGACTGGTTATATATGTTATATATGGGATCAAATACTTATTTCCTCCACTGTATAATTTCTATAAGCATGTAAAAGAGGTGACATATTAGAAAATACAAATCGACTGTGTTGTATTTGAAGGGAAAATGTTGAAAGAACATGAGGAGGTGGGGGAAGAAACACAGAGGCAGCAGGGACCCTCCCTTAGGTGAAATGGAAATTCACAAGGTGTAATATGCCAGCTGGGGAGACTTCAGACACAATCGTCACTTCTTCTGTCTGGCTTTCTGTCTCTTTCTTAGATATTACACATTTATGGAGGAAGATACTTTATCAACACATTTATCAATTTAAATGTTGAGGGACAGTTATAGTGTTCCTGTCTACTCAAAGAGGAACTGACATCATATGTTAATGTTAAGGGCAAATCAGATGCTAATCTTCCTGTGAAATTCAGGTGAAAGGGCAAAAGTTGTCAGAAATACTTTTATCACACCAATCATAACCTTGTGTACTTTCAATTCTTTTTTAAGCTGCTATTGTGGAAACCAGAAATGAAAGTGTGAATGCTTGTCCTTTAGAGCAAACATATCTTATGTGTTGTATCGAGTTAAAAAAAAAAGTTCTCTGAGCAGAGCTCAGTGTTTCCACGTGGGCAGACCCACAGCTGATATGATCTGATAGCGTTTCCGTTCTTTGTGCTTTGTGCGTGTCTTCAAAGTGTGACGAAGATGTGTCGGAGATATATAGTTTATTATAAACATCATTCCTAACAACTGTTTCAGACCAAAAGTATCAATTATGTTCACTCCTAACAGAATGAAACAACTGAGAAACACTATGAGTACCAAATCAGAAAGTCTTGCTCTCACAGCAAGACGTTGGTTTCCCCGACTAAAACCCCTGCAGCTAAAATTAGCAAGTTAAAAGAAAGTGTGGGCGAGCTGGTTATGATTCAATTCCAAAAACTACTTTAAATAAGCTAATTTCTGTTTTATTTTTATTTAACAAAAATCCACATCAACAGATTCAACTAACCACAAATACTAAGACTATTATAACAATTAAATGTCACTTTTTTGCTAATTCAACGTATAAAGTATTTATGTATGTATGTCATTTCAATTTACTGATACTTTGTTCAACTCAAAAACAATTTTAACTTTAGTCACCAATTACAAGTTAGATAATAAATCATTTTGTAGGTTAAGCTATCAGTTAGTGTTTAAAGAAAATATAATAATGTAAACCTTTATCAGCTGAAACTTTAAAGCAATTACCCATTAATGTATCACTAATAATAGTAATAATATAGGATTCTGACATTCTCAACACTTTTACCATTGACATGAACATATGTACACCAAATTCTGATATTCTGGCTTCTCCAATACACAAGTTTGGTGACAATCACCAATATTAGTGAAAAATACTATGATAACATTGTTTAATGCTTCCATTCCTGGTCAGGGGATTTTATTAATTGATTATTAGATATGACCAAATGTCCCAATCATGTCAAATGTGACAATGAAAGTCCCTTACAATAACTGAAGCAAGTGTCCAATTCATTGTATATGCCATTTACAGCTGCTCATGTAGCTAGAGTCATCACAAAAAACAGCCTCCTGAGAAAAACTCCGAATCCTAAAATCACATCCAAAGACATAAATTATGAATGAGATTTCCTCAGTTAAACAAATGAGCAGCACTGACACCTAGTGGCGAAGGTCGACTTCTGCATCTTTATAAAAACAAATATCGAGGCTTCAGATCACAACAGAGCAGTCACTTGTTGAAGCAAACCGTGATACATGAGCAAACCTTGCTGGATCCGGAGTTTTGTAACTTCTATGATAGGGACTTTGATAATGAAGAAGACATTTCCTTCAGTCCTTCTTTATTTTCTGGTATTATATAATACATCTGACGAATTACCACCGACTCCAACAAAACTATTGAAAGAACAACAGTGAGCTAAACTGTTGCCCTGCAAAGGGAATAAGAGAAATATCATACTGTCATACTGAATATAAGTGTTTGCAATGCTACGTATTAGTGCCTGTCTTTTTAAGCCCACCTCCAGAAAAGGCCAAGTCACAGGAAGTCCAAATCTCAATAGCTTGTTGAATATAATGTTTTCTGAATAATACCCCTGCTGAAAAAACCAGCATAGAGCTTAAGATGGTTGCTGGTTTTAGCTGGTTTTAGCTGGTTTTAGCTGGTTTTAGCTGATTTTTAGCTGGTGTTAGGCTGGTTTAGTTGGTTTACCAGGCTGGCCAGGCTGTTCTTGCTGGTTCAAGACCAGCCTGGTCAGCTAAACCAGCATAGCCCAGCATGGATGTCATGCTGGTCTATGCTGGTTTTAGCTGGTAGTTAAGCTGGTCTATGCTGGTGAAGCTGGTATTTATGCTGGTCTACCAGCAGTCTTGCTGGCGAAACTGAAACAGACACAGACAGACAGAGGGCGGGACACGGGGGAACGGCGAGACGGCAGTGGTTGAAACAAAGCGGTATGTTTTAACGGCCCGTCCACACGACGGCGTGCATTGAAGCTTCTATACATTCTGGTACCTTTCTGGTAAGGTAGACGCTCTGATCTGAAATGATAGATGTTCATTGAGCTACTGCAATTGGGTGAGAGTGTTTCATCATCATATATGACCAGCTTAACCATCAAGTAATCCCAGCTAAAGTTCTACTCAAGATCATACCAGTCTGACCAGCTAATGGTGACCAGCTAGACCACTGTGACCAAACCAGCTATCCTGACCAGCTAAAGTGTCCAAAACCCCTCTAAACCAGCAAACTAATCCAGCCTAATATTGTCTGGCAGCCAGACCAGCCTTGTTGGTCTAAGCTGTTTTTTTCAGCAGGGACAATCCCACAGAAAACAGATATGGTTGTCTTATTTCAGATTCTGTGGGTTGGTATTCACACCCATTGCCGCACAAGCACTGAAAAGTTCGTTTTTATTTTTGTCCCCTTTAATATTTGTGTAGGGTGTTTAAAAAATACAGTTTCTCACGAAGTGTCCCAGATACTACACTGTTGCCCATAAAGTCAGAATAAAATATGTTTTAAAAGTGTATATCTTCTCAACCCTTTATGGCTCATTCTCTTCCAAGCATATCACAGTGAACATTAAATAGGAATAAAAAGAGGGAGGTGTCTGAAATCTGAATCATTCTAACTGTATGGGCAACAGTGTATATAGCAACACAAAAGCTTTACATAAATGAAAACAGATATCATGGTGCATCTACTGACCAAGGACATCAGGAGGACCATTATTTCATGTTGTTCTCACTTTTTTCCCTCATTTTCTGTCTGATCTCTCACCATCTACTATATAATTAGGGCAAACATACCTATGAGTCTAAAAAGGTGAATGATGAAAATGTTGCTAAAAGTGTGTGGGAGTATTTTGTCCAGAAGAACAAGCAGAGGAAACAGCATTAAAGTGCACCGCTGATTTGAAGATTAATGAGTAACTTTGTATGTTACCCCTCTGAGGTTAATGTTCTGTTGAATCTTGCAGGTAATACAGCCGGCTGAGCACAAAGGAAATTACCTTTCATTGGTTGAAGACTGCTATGATCGAAACTATTGCTTAGATGTTAATAGATATGTTCATAGGAAGGAGTGTGTGTGTGTGTGTGTTGCAATCACTCACAGAGAGAGAGAGAGCGAGAGAGAGAGAGAGTTCTTACAACACCAGTAGGCACTCCTTCCTACTTTATCTCCAGCCCCATTTCTCTTCAACGCAAGGCAAATAAAGCAGGTAAGAAGCATTTTTTTAAATTGACATCCAAATGATTTGAAGCAGCTTTTTAACACAGACTTTCAAACAGAGATAGATCTTGAGTCCTTAATGTATTCGTTAATGTAGATTATGGGCTTTTAATCAGATAACCACGGCTGCCATCAGTAACTTAGGCACAGGTAAGTGGTTCTGCTACTGTGCGGAGGCTAAAGAGGAGTGTTCTCATTCCAGCTGCATGCAAACAGGCCCGGTCTAGATGTATATGCTGGCCCTGAGGCCGCAGAAGAAATATAGGAGATGACTTTCTCTGTGATGATTGCTGCTAATACAACACCTGACACAAGTCCTGCAAGTCTGTGTATGTGAATGCTTGTATTGTGGGGACTAACACAACATAGAGGTCGTGCACATCCAAAAACCGCAGGGGCTGGATTTATGTCAGACAGAAATTAAAACATTATCAAAGGTCCACACAAAGTAGCTCACTCAAATGCAGTTTATTTGCACATCCAAACAAGATTTGAGGCTACATGCTCTTATTGCGCGTTGGGACTCAATTGAAAGTCTTCAGGGTAAATATGTGGTAGTAATGGTTATGGTTCTCAGCAATGAAACCCGTGGCAAACGGAAGGAAGTCTGTGGGTTGTCGTGTGATGTTGACATCAGTCTGTTTATGTTTAAGACAGACATTTGAAATGCATATGCAATCATGCATGTTACATAAATCATACAATAAAAAAGGTGTTTTAATTTTGTGACATTTAATATTTTTTGTCAAATTTCAGAAAAGAAAACAAATCTTTGCAACTGTATCATCAAAAAATGTTTACTGTGTTTCAGCGCAATACCTCAATGGCCAATATGAATGGGACTGTCCATGCAGGAATCAGCCCCAACACCAGCAACTCATGGCAGGTGGAGGCAGTTAGGGGCGTCCAAATGGCAGCTACTCTGGTTATCTTCCTGGTGAGCAATCCTTTAATAAAACTGTACACTACTACTGCACATAGCGCTGGAAAACACTGAATAAGGGGCTGCTAAATAGGAAAAATAATAATAGTTTCGATAATCTGTTGATTAGGAAGTTTGCAGGTGAGAAAACAACATGCTCACTAGAGTGTGATTTGCAAACTTATTCTTGTATGTACTGTATGTGTTTTTAAATTAAGAGTTAGATGATGAGTTGATGATACCACTCTCATATCTGTACAATTAATATGTATTAAAAAAGATCAAACTTTTCCTTGTTCCGCATCAGCTCATTTCCATTTGGAGAGTCTATTTCTTGGAGAGAGGCAGTCATTTCCTGGAGTTATTTTTAATGCTAAGTAAAGCTTAAAGGCTGTAGGTTTCGATGACATGAGAGTGATGTCGATATTTTTGTAAAATGAAATAAAACAAACAAGATTATTCCCTGTATTATGTCTGTTACTCTAAGGCTTTCGTCCTAAATGTGCCTGGTTTTCGTGGTGTCTCTAGGTTGGCGTTCCTCTGAATGGGCTGGTGGTTTGGACACTTGGACTGCGGCATAATCGTCACCTGGCACGCAGAGGCAGCTGTGAGGAGACACGTGCTGCCAGCAGTTTCAGGATTTATGTCCTGAACCTAGCCCTGGCTGACCTGGTGCTGCTCCTGCGCACCCCCATAATGTTGGGCTTCGTGGCTCACAACTACAGCTGGCCGTTCGGCCTCGTCTTCTGCCAGCTGGTCATGTTCCTGCGAGGCCTGGGCTTGTACGCCTCTGCCTTCCTCCTCTGTGCTGTGGCCCTGGAGCGATGCCTGTGTCTGCTGAAGCCGATGTGGGCTCGCCTGCGACGCCCCTCCTGGGCTGTTCCTCTGGCCTGTGGCCTCATATGGCTGTTAGCCACCATCTTCTCTGCCCCCTACCTCCTCACTGCTGTGCTGACCGACTTTAACGGGACACTCCATTGCAGGGAGAGCGGGAACTTTGACATGGGGCTGTTTGTCACAGAAACAATAGCAGGTTTCATCTTGCCCCAGCTGGTGTTCCTGGGAAGCAACCTGGCTGTTGTGCTCACCATTCAGAAAGCAGTGCCCTTAACACCGACATCCTCCAGCCCTTCCAATGCCCGCAGGATGACCAGAATGTACCACGTGCTCTTTGCCACCATGCTCCTCTTTCTCACCTGCTGGGTACCATATTTTGTTTGTCGGTTCCTGCAGGGCTTGTCCGTGGGGCACCCTGACCGATTGACACTGTATAGCCGAGCATCTTGGGGCGTATACGTATCTCTGTTCCTGGTGTACATGAAGTCCGCTCTCAACCCGGTGCTGTACGTGTTCGCTGCCCGAGGCTTAAGTCGTGCCATCAAAGCTTCAGTTGTCTCCACCCTAGAAAGACTTTTCAATGATGACTCTTCAGAGTCATTTCGAAGGAAGTCACTTAAGAACTCTCTTAAAAACTCACAGATGTAGCCAGGATGTCAAAAATGCATTAATGTTGTAGTTTTTATATTAAAACCAGAAATGTCTTTGGTTTTTGTAAAATGAGAAATCTCTTTACTGGTGGGTTTCTCCATTTACTCATACCCACCTAAATTGAGTTGTGTAAATAAGACAAAGACAGTTTTTAGGTTAAGTTACTGTTAACCAATTAGCCACGGCAAATGGACAAATAAGTCAACAGCATTAATATTACACTCCTTGTATGTAAATATGTGATCTTGATAGATTTGACCATAAGAATAATTTCAATTTTTTTCTAATGTCAAAAGCAATTGCGTTTTTTTAACTTTATTTTGATTAAAATAGTCTTAACTGGGTCATAGTTTAATTAGTACCACATCTCAGCTCCTCATGAAACAAACTTTTCCTGGAAAGGTGATTCTTCCTCCTGGTTTGATTTAAATTCTTGGATCAATGGTTCCAGAAACTGATTTGAGATTTCAGAGACAGAGAGCGTATCTCCCAGGATTTGACAAATAGGAGCGATACATCTTTCATCAGACACTGACACAAGCCTGGTTCCTCAACTGTCAGCTGAGAACAAGAAGATATATGACTGCAGGTGTCATCAGTGAAAGTACATGACTGAAGACTCCAGAAATGCTGCTTCTGTTGCAGCACGCTGAAGGCAGGGTCATAATTGGGCATAAAAATGAATTCATGAATCATCTTGTCGATTAGTTTCTTGGGCAGGGAACACTTTGATGGTAAATAACGAGCCGAATGAACCCAGGATTATTTCAATGCCAATTTCCTAGCCCCAGGAGAGTCTTTGTTAACCTTTGGATTCCTCCAAGATGACTCACCGTTAAGCTTGCTCATACTACCTCTGCTATGTTTCAATGAATGTTATCTTATCAGAATCAATATTGAGTCAGATCCATCAACATGATCACCTCCTGCTCTATAGACTAAACACCTCATACTGAGCAGGACGTGAACATGTTGCAGGAAGATCCTCTTATGGTGAATGCACCACTAACATGTCTGACTTGACTTCAGTTATTCACAGATAGCTTTATGTGTTTTTTGTTAAAACTCTCCTATATTATATATTCTGTTATTGTTGACAAAAGGGATGAATGGTCATGCTTTAAATGTGTTTAATTCCTACATTAAAAATATTAAAGGTCCCCTATTATACTGTTTTTCATCAATATATTATAGATCTCAGATATATACAAAACATGTCTCTGAAGTGTTTGGCTGAAATACCAAACAGATTGTGCATTGCAGCATCCCATAAACCCCTCTGTTTCAGCCCTGTTTCAAAAGTGCTGATTCTCTGTCTGTTACTTCAGATGAAAATAAGGAGCCACTCCCAACGCCCCTCTGAGAGATATTTGGTTAAAAAGAACACAGTGTGCTCTAGGAGGAGATGCAGGTGAAAGGGTGGGCAGGTGTTACCTTGGTTGGTGATTGGCTAATGGTTACACAAGACAAAAAATCATGACGACATCATAAAGTGGCCAAAATCTGATCAGCTCATTTTCAGACAGGTTTTTATATAAATGGATCAGGACAAAAAGTGAGTGAATCTTTTTTCCTGAAACTTTCAGAATCTCTTTACACAGAGGGGACACATGTTTATGTATACAAGACATGAAAAAGTGGATTTTGCATAATAGGTCCCCTTTAATGAACAAAAGTAAATTAGATGTTTTTAACATGAACTCGTGTCTCTAAGGTTCTGATTATGGACATCAAGTCACTCTTTATTTGCCGTTACAGTATTTCTTTAATGAAGTTTATGTGTTCTGTTATTTAGGCACAAACGATGAATAAAAAGAATTTGGACTTTCTATGAAAAAAAAAAAAACGCAAAAATGCTTCGACAGCGAATTCTTTAAATAATACTGCACACTTCGGATGGGGAATGGTTAAGGTGTATACCACATAACCGCAAAATGATTCTATTCCGGTTTCAATGAAGACTTTAGATGCATATCATGCCTCCCCATCTCTCCCCGTTTCCTCTCTGACTCTGTACTGGCAGCTTCACAATAAAGACAAAATGTTAAAGAAACCTTATGATTTAGTCTGCAGGTGTTTCTCTCTTTGTGTAATGTTTCCATTGCTGCCAGTTAGACTTTTTTCTAGTTCTTCACATATTTGCCACATTTTTTGCGCCACGTTATTTTTGCAGGTGTTTAACCACCACAAAAGGTAGAACTGAGTAATATTAGCACAGGAAAAATAATGCGTACACACTTCTTCTTCTTCTTACATGTATAAATATCCTTAACATTTCAGACCTGTCTAAGAAGACGGTGCACTACAGATGTGGGCGGAGCCAGGGTTGAACAGCTGATTGGCTTGTCTCTGTGCCTGCAGAAGAAGCGCTTGGGTACCCTCAGTGGTCTCTGATTCCTGCAGGATTTCTCCAAGTTTGCGGGCAGTGGCTTCACAGTCACTTTCTGGTATAATTTTTCTCAATCGAGCCTGAGGAAAACCAAAACATGTGGCTGTGTGATTTTGTTTAAACGATATGTATTAAGACAGTTTTGTAAAAATGTATCTCTGACGCAACAGAAGCACAATTGTTCTCTCTCTGCATTTCGTAAGACAGATTTCATATCTTGTTGCCCAACACAGAACATGTTAAGACTTTCCTGTAGCATAGAGAAGTGCCCACTCAGACATTTTTGACAAAGTCTTATTCAAAGGAAAAAGTTTCAAACAATGAGTGACGCTTGTGAAAACAGCTATTGTGCAACAGGAACAAGTCAAAGCTGATGCTAGATTTCATGAATGTGCTCCCCACCCTTGCTCACCTCTAATGTTGATTGATCTTTTTGTGGAGGGAGGAAGGGAAGGTTGAGATTTGCTTGTTCAGCTATCTGTTGGATCTGCATGAACACAAAGAAGGAGAATTGGACTGCATTAGAAAAGGTTTACATATTTGTATCTAATAGATGAGGCGAAGGAAAAAGACATGCTGCAAATCTCTGCTTTGTTATATTCTATAGAGTATATCATAAAAACAGATCTCACACAGTCATTTCCTCTGGTTAATGCTAACACCCATTGTGTCAGCTTCCACAGAACAGCCACATTTCAACATGCTGTTCACTTCTGACCGACAGGCTGATGTTAATATGGAGAAATGCAGTTAACCACTTGTTTTTCTCCGTCACCTATTTTACTGAAACAGCCAAATTAATGTTGTAATGTTTTTTTTTGTTTAAATGTCTTTGTACAGCACTTGGGGTTAATAGTGCTATATTACATCAGATGTAACACTGTAGGCCAGAAGTTGGATGGATAAAAAGGAAGCAACACCAATAATCTCTCATTTGTGTTTCAATAACAGCTGAAATGATTTGTGGATTGTCAGAAATAAAGTTAGCAATTATTTGTGATTCATAATTTCAATCATTTTTCAAGCAGAAATAGTGAAACAGTATCTGAATGCAGCATCTTATAATCAGAGGTTTCCTGGTTTTCTTTGACACAAAGCATTGTAAACAAATTTTGGGGCCATTTGGCATTTTAGTCAAACAAAACAAGTCGTTTGATTCTGTGAACTATACAATTGTTCCATGTGTAAGACTAGGGTATTATATATTAATAAAAATAAAACATCTGCAGATTAATCGATATGAATAAAAATCAGTTGCTGCAGCTCCAGTTTCATGCCTTCAAATTAAAACAATAAGGAATTCTTAGCTGCTTTAAAGGGGACCTATCATGCAAAATGCACTTTTTGATGTCTTTTATACATAAATATGTGTCCCCGGTGTGTCAGGGAACTCACGCAGCGTCAGAAAATAAAACCCTCTCTCTTTTCCTCCGTACCCAAATCTCTAAAAACGGGGGTACAACGGAGCTGATCCAGATTTGCGTCCGATATGACGTCAAATCGGCGGACCCACAGCACTATCAGAAACGTTGCTATCAGAAACAATGCCCGACTGTTTTGGACATAATATGGTCGGTGTTTACATTAGCATCGCTAACACTCAGAGCTAACCTGTACTGGAGAGCATGTGTGTGAAGAAGCAGGAAATAAAAAGGAACTCACCTTGTGGTATAACCGGCAAGAGAGAAAGCCTTTGAGCTCCATACTGTTTCAGAAATAATCCATGATATGGCGTTTCATCACGGCAGTATTTAGTTTAGACAGTAGCTGCCGGGCCCCGCATGAGCTCAGCCCCCTCCTTTTTTTTGTATCAATTTTTTTTTAAAAGCTTTATACCCAAAATTAGCACTTTTGAAACAGGAAGTGAAATAGAGCGATATGAGGCATGGCTAGAACGGGTGATCTGTTTGGTATTTTGAGCAAAACACTTCATAGACATGTTTTTTATATATCTGAGACCTATGCTATTGCCTAAAAATAGCATGATAGGTGCACTTTAAGTTAGTAACAATGAGTTATAGAATAAAGAAATAAAGATATAAAAATAACACCGTCTTTTTACAGCTCAGGACACAAAGACATTTCATAAAATAAAATAAAATACATCTGTATGCTGGCACCTCTTTAGCTTTCTCCTCCTCCTCCTCCTCCCTCAGCAGGCTGCATGTGTTCTCCAGAGAGTCGGCCTGCTCTTCCCTCTTCTCCAGAGCACGGACCACAGATCTCAGGTTTTCCTGAAAACACAACAAGACATCATGTAACGCAATAACAGACATTTACTCATTTATATTTCAGATAAATGAATGCACTGAAATACTCAAACATTATGTATTTTCAAGGCAGATGGACGACATTGCAGCTTTTTTAAATGCTTTAAGGTTTATTGCATATAGGACTGAAGCTTACAATTATCTTCATACATGATGTGATTATTTATTCCATAATTAATTTATAATTTAGTCAATAGATAGCCACAACCTATTTAAAAATGACCCTCCTTGCATATCCCAGTGAGGTAAACTAGATTAGATATCAAGAGCTGAACATGTTTTGCTTTTTTTAATTCTTTAAGAAATAACTTGTAATGCTGTCCATGTATTTCCAATCAAACATATACATCAACTAATAATTTCAGCACCAACTGAAATGTAAATTAAGGTTTACATTTTTTAAATATTCCAGCCTCTTCACCAGACTCCAGTGTTTCTCACCTCCACTGTGCTCAGGGTCGTCTTCCCCACCCCTGACTTCTTGGCCTCCTCTTGGTGGCTCTGAGAAAAACGCTCCAAATCATTTTGTTTCTGCACTGGAACTTTGAGCTCTGCACATTTAGCAAGAAACCTAAAAAAAAGTTAGGGAAATATGTAACCTGTAATTACAAGATACCAGGCACATGAAATTCGTTTTTATCCTTATTTCAGAATACTTTCTCACCTGCTTTTAATTATGTTTAGATGTTCCCGGCTCTCTTTCTTCTCTTTCCGCCTCAAAGCAATAGTTGCTCTGGGAAAACAGGACAAGAAGATAAAGATGTTGACCATTTTTTCTGCTGTATTTCAAATGCCTCATAGTCTTTAGGGGGAAATGGCTGGCTTCAATTATTATTATAGGTATATTACATTACATGTTAGACGCTTTTATCCAAAGCGACTTACATACTCAATACTGTGGCCAATCCCCACAGGAGCAATTTGGGGTGAAGTGTCTTGCCCAGGGACACAACGACATGCTGATTGCAGTGGGGTTTGAACCTGTGCTCCCCTGATCCGAACACCAACGCACTAGTCCACTGCACCACAGCCTCCCCTAGCTATATATTTTAAGCTGATACCTATCCCACCTTTATCAATATTTGAAAGTTTAAAAAACTTAATGACAATTAATCAACTGGTTATCTCTGGCTAACACATCATGTAAAAGGGGACATTTTTTCTAAAAAACCTCATAAATAGTTGGCATTTCTGTACTTAAATCTATTGTTAATCGAGTTGTCACTAGGCTTATTCTTCACCAATACTGACATGCCGGCAACAAACTGGCCCGTTTATCAATATAACTCTAGGCACAATAAATAAACAAAACAATGTAAAGTTAAAATATGTCTCAGACTGTAAACCATAACTGATAACTATTGATAAAATCTATAATTGATTGTGTACTTCAATCAATAGTTTTTTTACATGTATACCTTACAAAGTGGCCCGAGTCTATATACCGAAAATAAGAAAATACTACTTTTTAAGGGTAACACTCAGGAGTAGTAAGCTGTAAAACAACACAGTGAAAAGTGAAACTCACAGTATGGACAAATCCATCATGTTTTCCAGAGCAATGATGGAGGATGCTGGCATCGGCCTCCACTTTTCCTCTCCTTTGACTTTGTCAGGGACTGAAGGTGAGACCTCAGCTATTTCAGGACACAAACAGGAACAACACAATGACAAGAGAAAGTAACAACATTGCATTAGGCTTGCTTTGTGGGCTGAAACGTATTTATATTCAACATCTGAAGAGACATGACATCACATTGTGCTATGAAGGGTTTTTCTAACCTTTCCTCTTCTTGGCTGCTTTTGGCTGGGTGCTCTTGCCATTGGGCTTTGGGTCCTACACAAACATTGTTGACGTTAACAGGAGGCTGCAGACAGGAGCCAACATCAGCTGGAGTATTAACTGATCTTACCTGATTCTCTGCTGATTGTTGTTCCTGGTCAGGTTTTTTATTTTTCTTCATGTTAGGTGCTTTTGAAGAGGCCTGGTTAGAGCCTCTTAAAGGCTTCATCTCTGCTAACGTGAGCTAGCTTAGATCACGATGAAGTGAATGTAAAGCTAATGTAACGTTAGCTGTTATAGCGTCTGGCTAGGCTAACGTAAATAACAATAGCAACATTAAAACGAAGTTCCCTTGTTGGACAAATGAATACCTAATACTTGATATACAACTTTATACAAATGAAATCGTAAACTGGACTTGTTGTCATCAGCTGAGGCACTTTACCGCGCTGCTGTTTTCGAACAGGTTAGCACGTAATGCGCATGCGTCAATGGTGTGCTTTTTCTCCCCAGAGTTCAGACTGACAGGCAGCTATTCATCTTAGGCTAAGATGTCATGGCCTAACTAACACAACATTTTAAGGCATCATATTCACACTATAATTTTTATTGTATGAATCATACAATGGCTAATACAGCAGACTTCTTTGAGAAAACAAAACCCACATGACAAAGGTCCCATCCCATCTCCTACATAGGAACAAGACAAGTTTTTTTTTCAATTTGTGTCTCTTTGAAATTGTCTTGGTCTTTTTGTTGTTATGTTTGTTTGTGATTGTTTTGCCCCTTTTTGTAGTCCGTTTTTTTATTTTTTATTTTAACAGTGGTCATGAGTCTGCTTAAACTTCCTTAGTAGTTGTTGTATGTTTCTTTGCGGTTATTTAGAATATTTTCCTGGTTGTTACCATAGAGGTTGTTTTGTCTCTTTGAGTGACATTTTGTAGGTGAAGGACCAGTAGGTTCCTTCAGTAATCCATTTATGATCCCAGCATGGTCACAATGTCAGGACTCAAACGCCTATTAAGTTAACGCTGGGCATAATAAACACAATGCCGCAGTGTATTGAAAACATTGTATGTTTGAAGAATGTTTTCATTAATGAGTTTTGCTTTAATTTCTCAGACAGCAGGTTCATGCAGAGTTGTTGCAATATGTAAATGTTGATATTGACCTAGCTAAACCATCTTTGAATACCAGATAAGTGTAAAATATTGTTAGATATTGATGCTCCCTGCTCAAAATAGATTTAAAATTGTGCCAAATATTATTATCATGCATATATTTTACTCCATATACTCTATTTACATTATTCCAGCAAAAGAACAATTGGAATTTCACACTCACCCTTTAATTACTTGTTAAACCATACATAAAAACAGGTATTTTTCAGTGACAGGAGATTTATTTTCACTTCCGTTTCACACCTTTTTTCAGCAGATTACACATAAAGAGCTTTAAATTAAAATTGACAAAATGCGATTGAATTATTTAGTTTATTTCTATTTTAAAGCAGGAAATTAAAGAAATATCCCTTAGACAAATGTCAACTCCACTAATACCTGTGTAAAAAAACAAAAATTAAGGAAGATTCCCAAAATTGACTGAATATTTAGGTCTGGATGGTAAACGGTATGACAGACACTGCAGCCATGTATGTCCCTCAGGTCTGTCACACCCTCCATGGGAGGTGAAATTTGCCTGCAAAGCGTCCGTTGTGGCACAGGTCTTTGGGGCTGAGCACTTTCCTGATCCCCAACATGTTGCCTAGCGTTATCTCCTTGAAGGTCCAGGGATTCTGGTTGTTCTGCTCCATATCAGCATGCTTCTTCTGAAAGGCTGCTAGGCTCACTCTGCTAAATACCTATAGGAAGTCCACAAAACAAAGAACAATGGGTTGTTTTTAAGAATTTACTGATACACTCCCTTTGGCTTTTTGATACTTTATATGGATCCTCAAGTGTATTTATGCTTGAATAATGTAAGCGATAAACAAAGAAAGCAACATTGTGTTTAAATGTTCTTTAAATTATCTCTGTAATCTTTTTAGGAGTCTTCTAGTATATAGATACAACCCTATATGGACGGATCCCTTATCAAGATCTTCATTGAGGTATGATTTATTGCAGACTTGTTGTATTTCTGCATTTGTTTTTAGCAAAGTATAACTAATCGACTGGCAGCTGTTTATATAAATAAAGTATGATTCAACAAAATATGCTTTTGAAAAAAGTGCACAAACAAAGTTAACGGATATTCTGAAAGTGAATGTAAGAGTGTATGTCTGAAGTTCAGTATATACAGTATCAGTCATCTCACCTCGGCCTTGAAGGGTAGCTTTTGTGCCACTTCAGTCATGATACGCTGAATCTCTCCAAGCTCCACCTTTCCTCCGACTTCCACAATAAAGCGGCCGTAGCGCACAGGTGTCACGTATCGGTCGATGGCTCCCTTGCCCCCGCCCATGCGCATACCCAGACCTTTACGTGTGACAGGCTTATATGGGCCATTGACACGCCAACGGGCAAATGTAGTCTTGGGATCCATCTTGCGATTGATGGTTAGACGGATCATCTCTATGTGACCCCAATGAAGGTAGCCTCCTCCCATGGCCTGAGCATAAGAGAGAGACAGACAAGAGGGAGGTCACTTTTTCATGGTCTAAAAAAAAGTATGTATTATTCTCTTGGCATTAGGTGCATAAAATAATACAAATACACATGAGTATTGAGTACATCTTTTGTTATATAGTATTTTTTTTAAACTTTGCATAAGTATATAGTTACATACTTTTTGTGAAGAAGAAAGCTAAGTAAAAATAAACATTATTTTACGTTGTATAATACGTTGAAATAAGTGCCATTAAGAACCTGCTTATACTGTATACAGTTACACAAGGTTAAATAATAAATTCAAGTAATAAAATACTGCAGGTTACATGATCTTCATATGCTTGAATGCCTTAAGCCCTGAGCCTGTTTTTCAGGTCTCAGGCTCGAAAATGACATTCCCAGAACAAATAACCATATCTTAACTTCTAAAAGGGTTAAATTAATAATCTTTTTTCTCAAAGCAAGGTTACATCTGTGAGTTGGATGTAGAAGTGTCAGAATCAATATAGATGTTTTTATTTTAAAGTAAATTCAGATTGAACATAGTAAAAAAATGTAAATTATAGTGTCCGTCCAAAAAAAAAAATTACTTATAGTGAAAACCACCCTTGAATTATGGGATGGTAGACTAAAAGCTTTAGGAATCCAAACTACAACATATAATAAGTACCCTGTATCAAGATTGATGCAAAACAAGTTAAATTTGACATTTTTAGAGAGATTTAGCAAAAAAAAAACACTTCTGGGGTCATTTGGGTGGATTTTCCATATCTCTGGCCCTCCTTGGTCGATTTTGATGATTGACATCTCCTTTTAACCGTCAGAGCCAATGGAATCGAGGGGAACTCCCACATACAGGTTTAAGCAGCTGCAGATATCAGCAGTCTCTTAACATTAAATCCACTCACCACAATAGCAAACTCTCCCTTAGTGAAAGTATTGGCTGCCGTCGCTGGGCCTTGGATATCCTTCAGATTCTTCATCGCTTTCTTGGCGTTTTTAAAGTTAGGCATCTTGTTCAAAAACTTCAGTTTGCGTCTGTCTGGCAGCACCACCTCTTTAGAGGAAAAAACAAGTGAGGAATTATGAACATTTTCATAGTGCATCAGGCAAGCATGTCGATGTAAGATTTTAAAAGTCCAAAGACTGGAGCAAGGACAGATAACTACTGTATGCATTATTGTGTAAATATAACAATGTCCTAATGTAGAAACTAAATGATTACCACTGTGGTCTGGAGGAATTTCATGTGTCTTCAGGCCAGCAGCCAGGACTTTCAGGTGGCCGTGTAAAAGACCTGTGGAACAAACAGCAGATTACAGAACTGTAATTTATTACTGCTAATAAATAAATAAATAAATACTACTGCTCAGTTCACATGTGCTTTGGAAAAACGTCAAGCCAAACCTCAGCCAGAGAGAGAAAAACTGTAGCAATTTTATTCGTTTTTCTCTGATATTTCCTATTTGAATAGAACAAGACCCATTTGAAAGTACAATTATTTTGGACTTTTAGACGTAACTGTGTCTAAATTGTGTTTTTAAGTAGACTGTTGTTAATATTGGTCCCCTTCATTCATCTCTAATTTCTCTATGTACTGTAGGCCTACCTGTTTTAAAACCACAGTGAAAACTGTTTTCACTTTATAAATGTCTTAATATATATAAGTATAATTAGCTTTGCTCTGTGTTGGTAGTTGGTTGTGCCTTAATTATTGCTCTTCATTCTGATGCTCTACCTTTACAAATGTTTTCAAATAGTTTTGAAAATGACTATAACACCTGTGCAAAAACTATGAGTTTAAATATTGTACTCGCTTACTCTGAAATATACAGCTTAAGTGCACATGCTTACGGACTATGTGAAACAAACCAATGAATATGCATATAAACATGTCATGCCTAATAAAGACCAGACATTAGCTTGTTTTGTTAACTTCTAACGCAATAAAGGAAGAATTAACACATGAACTGAGCTGACTTGTTACCTTGCTGGTGACCGTTCACTCGACACAAAGCAGTCAATCCGCCGACAGCAGCCTTTATGATGGAAAACATGATATTACCCTTTGAATGGACACTATAAACACCAAACTGTCACTGTGTGTGGTCGATATAAGAGCATTATAAGGTGGTAACTCATTAAAGCATTGTTAACATCACGCTCTGTACAAGGTCGCTGCCATTGCTGTGATGCTGCTTCTTCTTCTTCGGTTTGAATGCAACCAATAGTTGCATGTCGCCACCTGCTGTACGGAGTGTGTAACATCATGTCTTTATAACTAAATTAAAACAAAACCAACATATTAAAAACACTCAAATCCAAATCCAATAGGGGGGACCTACTTGTTCAGCCTAGTATTACAAATCTTCGTTGATATGGAGTGACATGACACAGGAAAAAAAACCTTTAGATAGAGAATGCTGAATTTTCAATAAAATATTCATATCAAATGTAAAAGACACTAAAATCTAAAGGTATGTCGTCCAGTGCAGTATTACAATGATGCATTTATATGGAATCACTTAGTCACATGATACATTGAAGCTATTGTAAAAACAAGACTTCTATATTGGAGTTTCAATAAAATATTAAAATAACCCCCACTTATATCCAATTAAAATATCTGTGTCCTACTAGTCCAGTGTTGAAACACAATGCTGCATTGATTCAGATTCCCTTGGTCAAATGAAAAAAAAGCTATTGAAGAAAACAATACTTTAAAAATCATGTCTAAACACCAGGGGAATATTTTTTAGGTGTGAAATTGAAACACCATAAGTTGATGTACAGTTTCATGTTTATTAAAATGGGACGGATTTACAGTTTGTACACTCCATCCACATTGGCATTGATTTAGAAAGCAACAAACAAGTACAAATGCAGTATATACATACAAGTATACATATATTTATAAAATACAATAGTATTTTTTCACACACGTTTTTTCTTTTAATTATTTTATGTCATGGTTAGGATGCTTTTTGAGCAAGCGTGTAGCTTGCTCAAAATCTGACATTGTCCAGATAGAAGGATGCTGTGCATAAGCTGTGAGTTTCTGTCGAAGAAAGTGAGTCAAGCCAAAAAATAATTACAATACTTAGATCTCCATGTTAGAAAAATAGTCCCATGAGTGCACAAAGTTCCCTCACAGAAATGTGTTGCAATTACAAGAGGCTAGAATCAATAGCACAGGCAGCAGAGAAACAAGAAATACCTGTAAATTAATTAAAATATAAAAGACGCGCTTATGTTCTTCTGGTCTTTGCTTCTGTTGAAAACTTGTTTAAGCAATGTTTAACAATCGGGGTTCATGGAGACTTGTTTTTGGAAGTACCAATATTCTCTTTTTCAGAACAAATTTGAATGAAACCCTTGTATAAAGTGTGTAGTGAGTAAGGATTCCTTTCCACATACGACTGTCAATATTGCTATTTTAATAACTGTGTTTTTGCCAGGGTTGTAAACCTCTCGTTATAAGCAATTCCATGCAGTCTGAGATCAAACCCTTTGCAAATGAGTAGAGATGTAGCAAGATGTTGTCGGTGCATCAAAGCCATGTTTTGTGTTTTCTTAATTTTCAAACATAAGTAAGTGAATCAGTTTTTTGCATTGCAATATAATGTATTATGAGACAGCAGTTTCATTTAGTCATCCTTGGCCTTTGTTAGGAATGTGGTAGAAATGCATCCTTATCCATATCACCTGCTATACACGATACTTGTAATCACTGATTGGACCACCAGGGGTTGTGGTAATAGATTGTGATCTGAAGTAGAATAATAAAAGATGGATCAGGTTTAGAGTATTTGTTCCAAACAGCTTAATATATTTCTCGTGTTTTTTTTCACTCTTATAAAAAGCACATTCAGGGCATATTGAGTAATGATAAAGAATACCATTAAGTCATTTCCATTAGGTTCCACCTGTAACTCATTTGATTTAAACACATAACTGCCTTCTTGGGTTCAAATACTTGTTTACGGCCTAAATAAAAACTGTACATCTCTCTACATCATAATATGTAAGGAGTTAACATATCTTATTAGCCCACAGGTAGTAATGAAGTAGATTCATTACAACGATCTCACATTATACAAATGTAAATGTTTGGAACAAATTACCTCCCAGCCCTTTCCTGAAGAGAAGACAGAATAACAGATATCTTTAATTGGACTTTCTAATTATTATTACATTTCGCCTCTGGTTGACATTTGTTTTGTGGTTGACAGGATTTAAAATGAACTATCGTTATCACTTAGTACATGAGCCAATCAAACACAATATATATACGGTATGAAAGCAGGCGAGTGGTTAATATCCCTCTTGATTTATTTCATTTGTAACTTAAAAATAGACAAAATGTATGAAGCTTGATTTCACATGATTAGATGATATTTTTCCTACCTACCGACATATTATTGGTAAAGATTTTTTGGTTGGTCTGAGGGTCCTTGAAGCAGTTTGAGTGATTTCATGTAGTGTAGATTTCACTGTTGTTGCTCCACACACGACACAAGGTTGAAAACCAAAAGTCCCCGGATCAAACTGTTGAACTGAAACACTGCGAGTACAACATCCAGGGCCATTTGAGGGGGAAATAAAGCAGCAGGGAGACCAGATCACAGAGAGTAAAAGACAGCCAGAGACTCTGTTTGCATCAGCACTGAAGGTTGTAGTATTTGACATTAAAACCTAACGATGCAATGTGCAAGTTAGGACAATATTAATACAATACCCATATGAGGGGATTAGACCACAACTGTAAGAGTGGTAATAATATGCATGCTTCAGAAATATTTGTAGCAGGTTTCAAATATTGTGTGTTCTGTAGTTCACCGGGACCGCCCTGAAGTCCACGGATAAGCACGGAGGCCCCTCTTTAATAAGTGGATTATTGGGCAGCCGGACTGCTGTTGTTTCTAACTTCAGAAAGTGTGGTACAATTGCAGCACAGGAATAAATAGAAGAAATCATCGGTTTCTCCCTTGCACTCTCACACATGCGCACAGCTTTGTTTGTGTTTCTCATCATGTTCTGTGCTTTTGTTATCCCCCACAGTCCTCAGTACGTCCTGCTTTAGTGCCTCCGATCACAGTCACATGGTAGTTTACAGGGTCAAGTCTCACGTGTGGTTACTGCTATTAGTTAACTGTCTCTTAGTGGGAGAGTCTCTTACTCTCTGGGCGACACAGTGTGTGTGGACAGGCGCTCCACCTGGCAGACACACCACGTCGGGCTCGCTGAAGGTGTTGTGGCACAGGTGGCATCCTTTCTTCTCAGACACAAAGATCGGTTTCTTCCGGTCTTTCAACTGAGGAGAAAGAAACACGAGGGCAGTGTTAAGATGACTTAAAGCAGGAATGAGCATAGAGTATATTCTTTTAAATGGTTGGCATTTTTGGGGTGGACCATGAGTAAAACCCTTAAAATAATAATAAATATAAAAAGGCAGACACATGTTTTGTCAATCCTTAAATATGCAGCTTTTAGTTGTTTATTTATAATTTTTTGGTTAACTCAGGATTGATAAATGAGTTATTCATATTGTGACAACTAACATAACGGTATCAAAACATTAACTAAATAAATAACAGTTTTGTACCAAAGCCTGTAAAACATCACATTTAAAAAGTATCATTAAGGTATTTGACTGAGTTTAATGTTTTTGGGTATTGTCATTTGTTCCTCACCCTGTCGTGGAGCAGTTGGAGGTTTTCGGACTGGGCGAGCCCCACGGCGATCTGCGCGGTGCGGCCGGCGTGCATGCTGGCCCTGACGGCTCGGCCCAGGAAGGGCCGCAGCAGCTGCAGGGACCAGCCCTCAGGGAGCATGCGCAGCACACGGACTGCATCGAACACCTCGCCATGACGATTCAGGAGATCCACTGCCGCCATCTCCAGCTCTCCACCCCCTGCTGCTGCCTGGGACTTTCCAGGAAGGTTCCTGTCTAGATACACCTCCAGGAGCAGGTGAAAGAGCTGCTGTTGGTATGCAGAATCCCGACAAGAAGAGGCCCAGACGCAGAAGGCCTCAGCGGACGAGAAGTCTTTTAGCTTGTGCACCAATATGTGCAGAGCTTTGTCATTCTCCTCCAGTTTACCATGTAGTGTTGCACGCTCCAGCAGCAGCTGTTCACAGTTCTCCATCTTACCTAAAACAGAGCAGGAGGAAATGAAACATTAACAAAACCTGCATGTGAACTCTTGTTGAGACTTACTGTATCACATCTTTCTATAAATGATTTTCCACCTTTCCACCTCGAAGCAGCACTAAGCCGGCATAGCATTTTTGATTCCACAACTGTCAAACTATATGTGTTAAGTCTAAGATGATACAGTTTTAGATGTACTATAACAAGCTAAACATCCTCACATTACGTCAAACTTTACACAAAAATAGAGAGATCCATCATAGGATTAAAATATGTCCGTGTTGTGGCATCTTCCGAGCTGTGGCTCACCTAGAAGGAACTGTGCCCGGTAAAGGTTGGACTCCCTGAGCAGAGCCTGGAGCCGCTCTCTCGCTCTGGTGAGGCGCTCTTCATCTGCTGGCGCCTCCGACAGCAGCGACAGAACTCTCTCCAGGTACAACACGGCCAGGTGAGTGTGGAACTTCTCTTTCTGCAGACACAAACATGAGAGAAAACTATCTGAGTTCAATAGGAAAGGCTTGAGTGACACGGCAAGCAGATACAGTAAACAAATAAAAACAATTTTCACTCAATATTCAGATAAAACCTTGATTAAGAGCATTTTTCTAACAAGCTTACTTGAAAGACAATGAAAGATGGGCTCAAAAGTACAGCATTACATACAACTTGAATCCTCACAATCTTATGCCTTCGCCAACCAATCAGGTTGCAGTTTACATCCATGTCTGTCCAAAATGTCATCATGTTTTATTATATTAGATATTTGTGGGAGATTGTCATAATTAGCATACAGATTAACAAGTAATGACCTAAACTTGTTTTTGAGGACATATTGACCTTTGACCACCAGTTTCTTATCCATCCATCTTTGAGCACAAGAGGACATTTGTGGTAAATTTGAAGAAATTCCCCCAAAGCTTTGCTGACACATTACATTGATAAGAATAGGATAGACTGACTAAACAAAAAAAAGCCCATTGTTGTGGGCAGTGCGAGGCCTAAAAAGAAAAAACTATGTTTGGACATTAACAGGATCCACCTTTGTAACCATCAATAAATCAGGAGAATCGTTTTCAAATTAAGTTTTAAAAGCACATACAAAAATTCGTCCTTCCAGTACTTATGTGTCGCAGTACTGCAGTGATGAGCCAGGTAGAAATGAATCATGTACATGCTCTTTAAAGAATTGTAAGTCAAGGGAAAGTGAGCCACTGTGTCATGTGACAAGCTTCATATTTAGAATGTGGTCAATAGAGAGTCTGTTTCAGTTCATGTAAATATCCGTAATAATAATGCAACTCAGTACTTTGGAGAAGTGATACTGCTTGGGAATTCATCTAATGCTGCTTGCTAGCCTGCAGAAACCCTCATTTGGATCAGCATCGCTTGCACACATTTTGTGTATATTGCTCAAGGAGAAAGCCAACCACTTGTTGACACGTGATCTACGATCTATCCTAGGATCTAGGATATGTTTTGAATCACTTGGAATGTACCTTTATCTTTCTCTCCAGCACCAGGTGTTCCAGGAAGAGAAGCAGCGCCTGGCTGTGCTTCCCCAGATATGTGATGGCATCCTCAGGGTTCAGCTCCGTCACATCCTTACTGACTGGCCTCTTAGTGAAGATGTGGACACCTATCTGTGAACAAAAACGAAGGTTAGAAATAACCAGGCATGAAGGAGAAAGCATGCAGAATACGAGTGATACAAGTATTGTATTACAAACATTTGTAAGTGTATCTATACAATCCACACATAAATGGAGTTGTATATCGGTACATATAAGGGTGCTAAATGAGAACTCCTTGTTTTTTGTAAGGAACTGAAAAAATAAAAAACTGATCACATCTCTGCTGCCCTCCTTGACTCCATTGTTTTGCATTCGAATAATGTGGACAATGGAGAAGTTATACTTGTGTTTACATTTTTACAATGAATAATATAATTATTCTTGAGGTAATCTAAAGCTCTGGTGACGTACCGTGGGATCTTTAGCCAAGGCCCAGTCTGCATACTTCCACACGAGGTCCGGGTTGGAGCAGGAGCAGAGGAAGTCCACGATGTACTCATAGAGGCCGGACCTGGTGGAGTCCTGCAGATCCCCGTCTACAACGCGGATCCACAGCTGTCAGAAAAGAAGAGGGGATTCGTTAAATGTCTCACAAAATGGTGGTGCTGATTCCTTCAGAAGACTCATTTTAGGTGCACATACCTGAAGTGCTGCAGAATCCTGACTATTATAATGATAGAGAAGCCCAAGTGCAAAATATCTACAAGAGGAAAAAAGACAGTGAGTATAGCAAAGGCTGTTTCTGTACAAAATATGAAATTAGCTGGACTAAACTGGATACAGATGTAAAAGGGAAAGTTCAATATCAAATCATTACATTGTCTTTACCTTAAGGGCTATTTATCCATCTAAAATGTGTTTTGTGAGTTGGGTGACTGTTGAATATATAGTAATGATATTTGATTGCTGTTTCAGATGAATTGTAATTATATGAGCCCATCTACACATGTGAAGGGCCTAAACAAATTAAAATGTCTGCGTTATAATACAGGCATTTCCTTTGCGTTTTGAAAGAAATTACACAAACTTATCTTAAAAGTAAGAGCTCGAAACCAAAATGATTGTATACACACTTGTGATATTTCTCCAGCCATGGGACGCTGTCTGCTAGCAGGCAGGCGTTGTCTGAAGCTAGCAGGTCGAGGAGGCTGTCATGGTCCTGTTCAGCGTATAGCTTCAGCAGAGCCGTGTCCACGTCCTCTCTGCAGCCATTGGCCACCTCTGTGCTTCGTACCTGTGTGTGGAGAGAAGACAAACAATGGGTACAGATGTAGTAATACATGGACTACTGAGAAGAGAACTCTCTCCATTATAAAATGCATATCAATCTTTTTTTATCATTCCATTTACCTCTCCCAAATAACTGATGAGGAATTTCTTGAATCGCAGCACTTTCTCCTGGTCGCCCTGCGCCAGGTGGTTCAGGTCTGCAAACTCGTGAAGAGGAGGGTGGCAGCGTGTGAAGGAAGAGGAAGCTGGCAGCAGCAGAGGGTAGAGAGAGATCAGCTCCCGAACGTCCAGCTGACCATTCCTGAGAATATTAGTGAACAAATAAATCAAGGATTAAATCTAAAAGCAGGGAATTACAGGAACTAGAACGCAGTAATAGAAGGAAGATCATTCCTCATAGCTGCACCATCTTTAATATCTGTTGTGATAGAAAAGGATATTTCAATGGGTATTTGAAATAAACACTAACGAATATTAATGGTTGAGTTAACATAAGGATATTTTTCAGGAAAACATTGGACCTAAATGGTTCTTGAGTTGACACAACAGAGCAGTTTAAGAAACACCAGAGTCTGACTCTCACCTGAAGTGTTCCTTTGCTTCCAGAAACTGAAGCTGTCCAAACTGTATGAACCCTGCCTGCTGGAGGATCCTTTTGTGCAAAATCTGTAGAAAGTGATAATATATGAGACAATCGTTTTTTAACTTTAAAAAATATGGTCAATAATGTAACAGTTTACATTGAAGGTCACAGTCCAGGCAAAGCCATCATATTATCATTCATTTCTTGTAATATCAAAATCATCGAAGGGCATTTGAATCACACATAAGAACATTTCAGCCATAGATTCAAAGCAACACAGTTTGTTACCTGGAACTTGTCTTTGGGGATATTTTGCTGTGCTCCTTCTGTGAGGATGAGCGCCTCCTCCACTCTGTGACTGGCCAGTAGGTCCTGGATCTGTCTCTCAAGAGGCAGCGGAACCAGCACGTACACGGCCTTAGTGGACGCCAGAATGACCTTTCCTAAAACAAACAACACCCACAGGTCAAAACTTCCACACTCTCAAACCAACAGCTACTGATAAGCACTATGACATCACACCAATTGGCTTGTTTAAATAAACCCAACAAACTCTATCTGATTTTAATCCCATAGCTCTTAAATTTATTTAGCTCCGGAAAGAGCCAGCTTCAGTTAAATGTTGGTTGTTGAAATGAAATATTCCATTTAATGGAAAAAGGTTTTGTGATCCAGATCCCATTAGGAATCAAGACACCACCGCACAGCTCTATCCAGCTAAGCAGTGACACTTTCCATCCCAGGTCTATTTAATAACAGAGGCTATTTTCCAATTTCAAACGATGAAGCATTTGACAATCAAAGTCCAAATGTATCTCCATTCTCTATAATCAATATGTGATGGACAAATTAGAATTAAAAAATGAATTGTCTCTAGAGTGAGCTGTGAGAAATCTGACAAATTGCTTGAAGTGATGTCACTCAAGTCAGCGTTAATTGGGGATGAGAACGACAAGCTGGAAAATAAACAACATTCTGGATGAATGGAGTTAGAAAGAAGTGAGACCTCTGTTGGTGCCCCTAATCTCTGCCTGACCTACATTAGCAGCTACTAGCATAAAACACCCAAATCTCTGAATGAAGATAATTGGTCGAGTTTTCCTTTAAAACCATGTATATAGTTTGTTTGATTAGACAACGTAGGTGTCCAATATGTGAGGATACCTTCAAAGTCTTGCAGAATGTGTCCATCCCTGAAGGAAAGGGTTTGTTTTAGTTGTTGGTCCAGCATGCTGTGGATTGTGATGAAGCTTTCATCCAAAGCCACCACGTACGGAAAACTCACAGCAGCACCAATCACGCTCTCCGACCAGTTGACTGGAGCTCGCTGAGATACTCCTTCTGCATTGGCAAACATCCCTGGGAGAGGATTCAGAGAAACAGTTTGAGAAACAACAGGGAAATGTCATGCAAACACTTGTTTTAAAGTTAAAAAGAAATCATTTTCAAAACAATTTACCAGCAGTTGCAAACAGGCTGGGACAATTGTGGAACTGTTAGATGCAACGATTGAGTAGACTGTTAAAAATGGGTACATCAAATTTATGAAAAACTGCCAATGATTTGATTTATGTTTTATTTTAAAACCTGGTGATTCAAGACTCATCAGTTTGTTCTGCCTTTGTGAAGCCCTTTGTAACTGGGATTTAAAAATATGTGATTGTATTAATATCACAGTCATACAGGTAGAAGGATGATGGAAAACCAGTAAAGAAAGTAAGACTTACAACTGATTTTTAAGTACACAAATGTATGGACATTCAGATTGTTGTTGGTACTTCCTTGTTATGAAAAAAAGTTTTCTATTTATAATTATCCCAAAAAAATGGTATGCTAAAATTCCTTCTCTATAAAAACGCAATGCAGCAAATATTTACAACCTTTGTAAATTACGTTTACGGTTTGGCAATAACATCAAAGCCTTTTCCTCTGAGGGGACTGAATTAATCCTTTAAAGACCTTTTCTTGTGCTGACTCACCCAGACCACCTGGTGCTGCTAAGAGGAACTCCTCCCTTCCGATCCTCTTCACAATGGGTCTCCTGTCCTCGCTGTTGTAAGGGAAGAGGTCTTGGGAGGCTCCTGTGTTGTAGTTCAGAATCATGTACTGTGTAGCGAGGGCCAGGCACAGGAAGTAACCGTCCACACTGACAGCACAGGGCTGCTCAGGGGTGGTCACCTCTTTGACCAGCTGCACTCTGTCCTCATACACCATGTAAATCTGCACCGTCCGTTTCTTGGAGGAGATCACACCCATTTCCACACAGAATGGATCCCCGTTCACCGGGTTCTCGTTAACGCAGAACGCTGTCACTCCTCTGATCTTGGCTCCGCCTCCTGCTGCCGACGGCACGGTCTCCAGTGTCACCATGTCGACCAGGAACACAATCCCATCGCAGAGCACAATCAGACGCTCCAACGCGGAGGCGGCACGCAGCTCAGCAACGGGTTTCTTGAGGCCTAGATATTTGTGCAGCAGCTTCTGCGCCGAGTAGGTCAGTTTCCCTTTGGAGGAAGTGACCTCGTTCAGCAGGAAGTGGTGGATGAAGCAGTCGTTGGTGCCCATGTACAAGTGCTTTCCACAGCATTCGATGCACTCGATGTTGATGCGAGCCTTGTCCCCCATGAGGAGATCTCTCTCCACAGCGGGGACAAGCTCAAACGCCTTCACACTCATCTCAGTCACGGCATCTACACTGGAAGACACAAAAGAGACAGGCTTCAACACAACAGACTTATTCAATAATCAAAAGGATACTGAAAAACGTCAAAAAGAAATCACTGGCTATATATTACTGTTTAAAAATAGGATAGACTGCAGCAAGGGTGTGTCCCTCACTCACAACAAACTGCATGTCTTCTACTTAAAGACAGAAAAGGGCTCTTGTAAATTGTGTCAAACATGTCTTACAATGTTTTGGTATTTTAAAGATCTAACAAGTTATTGACTAAATAAAAAAATGCAAAGAGCTGTGCTGTCTTTACAGACAAGCTGGCACTGAGCCTTTGGCTGTGGTGTGATGATTATTATAGATATGAATACATGTTTTAAAAGTAGGACTTTGGCAATGCTTAGTCTTTGAGAACTTAACATCCACATATTAAAGTGTTTTGTGTTTAATATGTGTATAGCTTATCTTCTTCTGACACATGTGAAAATATATGTGCTTGTTGTCTGTTTTGCTCTTCCTTGCCCTGCAATGCAAGTAGAGGGCTGGGCTTTGGGGTGTGATACTTGAATAGTACTAATACTTTGGCTTACCCCCATTTTCATAAATATGATGTGTTATGTTCATTTTACAAGAGTATTTATTTCCTTAGATATAATTGTTAAAGGTATCTGTAATGTATGTCATTTTATGGTAACAAGCTCCTTTACTACCATTGTATAGCTAACTCACCTCCTTACACAAATATTCTGTTATATCTTAAATATAAGTCAATCATCTTTCCAAGCCAGTTCTTTAAAAAAAACATTAGCTAACACTTTTTCTCATGTAACGTAAGGTTGCTGGAGTGGTGACAGCAGCTAATATTGTTAACGCTAGCTAGCGACAAATCCATGGAGGCTAACGACAGTAGCAAAACACAAAGTTCAATGTTTAGCACTGGCTGTCTGTGGGAAGAGTGTTTGGTTTACGTTTGGGAGAGTTAACTTAAACATGTGAAGAAGACTTGGTCGTATAGGTATTATTTTAGATTTCTGTACGAGCTAGCTAGGCTAACGTTAGCTTATATAGACCAGTGATTTCAATGCTAGCTGGCTAATTAACACTTAGCACAGCTATATTTTGTATGTGGCTAAAGGAGGGGCTTTCATAATGTGTCTCATTGGGTGACTGTCCAAAGAAAAAGCTCCCGAGATTAGTTTCCAACCAGCCTGCCCTCCCTGGAAAAGATGCTCCCTCCCTGGTTTCTGTTAGCATACCTACCGCTACAGACAGCGCTCAGGACGGCAGGCCGGATCAACACCAACAGGCTCACCACTCCACAAACAGCCGCCCCGACATAAATGTACAGTCAGACATTACTGCCATGGTGCTCGGGTCGGCACCGCAGCGACAAACGTAAAATACAGCTTGAATTGGGAGCGTTCAGGTCTTCCTTGTCCACTGTAAAACACCGCCCATTTGCACTGAAAGTCCTGCTGGCTGCAGGTGATACAGGGTGCGTTCAAGACCGTGATTCCCCTGCTACACAGGGTGCGTTCAGGATCGAGAAAAGTTGTTAGATTTCTTAATACTTTTCAAACTGATTTCTTAAATATTTCATAGTAAAGTCAATAATATTCAATGAAAGACAGAGGTGGTTATAGATGGATGAAGTGTTCATTTATAATAATAATAATTTTTATTATTATTATTATTATTATTAAATATTTATTTGTATTATTTTTTATAATTTTGCAAGGTATTGTGGGAATTTCACCAAGAGACCGATTAAACTTTACAATAGTAATAAATTATCTTTTATCATTATGACTAAAAGGGATTTACAATTTCTGAGGGTAATTCAAGATAAAAGAAGTGGAGTTTAAAGGTACCATGTTTGAATGAATACATTTTGTCAACATAATAAAATACAGAAACAAAATTTCAGTGAACTTTTAAGCCTACATTATCGCATAGACTGATATATCCTATAGGCCTACTCCCCTTCAACATTGACTGTCCTGGTTTCAGCAGTGTTTTAGAGGAACTATTGAAATGTAAAATGTCAATGTACATATTGATTCATCACTACACATTTTCCAGTAATATTAATCAGGCCTATGTAAGAAATAAAACAAGTAGTCCATAAATCATATTATATCAATCGATAGAAAATAAATGGTCAACTATATTAATAATTGTTTCATGTTTAATCACATCTGTAAACATAAGCTTAAAGTTGAGATTTTTGCATGATTCTTCGGTCTGTCAATTCAATGTAATCAGTGATAAATCGAAGAAATATTTATGAAACTTAATCATATTAAATATGTAACAACAATAATAATAATACTGTGACTTGAGTAACTTTACCTCAAATACTCTTTATTGCTCGGTATAAATTAATTTTGATGTTTTTAATGTTTGAGCTCTCCAACAAACTGGAAGAAAGAAAATGACAGTGAAAGGTCAAACTGTCACTGAACGCACCTCGGCCGCTTTTCACCCAGGATGCACCTGTCCAACTGAACTGTCTGAGAAAAGCCATTTTGTTGTGCTAGCTAGCTAACGCTATGTGGGTAAAGAAAGCCACTAAAAATATGGGTCTGTTACATCAACGCTAACTCTGTCGTTTTTCCTTGTTTCTTTACCGGCGCAGTGATATACCTCTGTAAGTAGGCAGCACTGGCATGGACTAACGTTATCCGGAAAACAAGCTGAAGTGTTTAGAAGAAGACGGTAGCTGGTAGCTAAAGTGTGCTGCAGTTTCAGATAACACACTGTTAGCTAACATTAGATATCTGTTTACTTCACCTACGGTAGTTATGGGCTTTTTTTCTGATTGATTCACGTTAGTCAGTGTGTGTGTGTTTGTAAATGTGTTTTAAATACACTTCGGCTGCCCACCAAAGACAACTGGTTCAACAAAGAGTCTGTGACAGTGAGTAATAAACAGGCGACTGGACTATCAAACAGTAACTAAGAAAGAAAATAAGCATACAGCGTTGAACCCTCACGCTAATCTGATAATGGCAGAGGACACCCGACAGGACAAGAGGGCCAGCTTCTCGGCCCTGACGGAGCACAACACCAACGGGATGGCCCGGAGCTCCGCCGTGGCCTCCAGCAAGAGTGGCGCTTCAAAGAAATTAGTGATCAAGAATTTCAAAGGTACTGTCCCTGGTCGTTTTCAGCTTCTTTACCTAACAGCGTCACTTCATATATTTTATAATACTGAGCGTGTAACTTTTAGATGATGCTGTCAAAAAAAGTTGGGTACATATTGTTTTCATTTACCCAAAATGGTCTGATTAGAGCAATTTCAAAAATGTCCCAAATTGGGATCAGTAAAGTACCATCTTATCTTATGTCCGATTTTAATAGGCTTTGATTTTGTAACCACACATGCTAACATCTCCTAGTCATTTTTTGTTCGATTCATTTATTTATTTGGCGTCACAACTTCTGTTTGTCCCATCAGATTTGAGCACGCATTGGGTGTAGTAGACTAATTCAGTTATTAATAAAAATAATATAATAAATAAGACTTTGATAATGTGACGTTTTATTTTGTCTTTCTCTTTTTTTTTACCCACATAACAAATACATAAACATGTACCTGTTACAATGACTGTGCATCTTTTGGCTGCTATTGGTAGATTAAATAGTAATTTTCCGCAATCATTTGACAACTTGTGATAGGATGCCATTATATTGTTTTTGTTTATCAACTACTAATTGTGACAGAGCTTTATAGCTAACAAACAGTTACTTTTAATACAGGCAGCCAAGCATTTCTTTAGGACAACATATGTGCAAACTTCTACTGAACAACGTATATCCAACTTATGTACTATTTATTAAACAACAAGTCACAAAATAAAGCACTATACTTCAGTACCTTTTGCCATTAAAAATAAGTATTTACTTTCTCACCTGGTCTACAGTATGTGGTGTAGGCCTTGGTTTATTGTCCGTTATCCCAAAAATGACAATTAAAAACACATTTTTTAAAAAAAAGCTTGTGGTTTTACAAACCTGCAACTTATCATGTTTCGGTTAAACACGTGAAACCATGTTTTAAGATGCAAATATATTTTTTATTTTCATTATATGCTTCCTTTTATCTTCTTTGGCAATATCTAAGTTGTATTCATTAACATTGTTGCTTTTTTCTCTCCAACAGACAGGCCAAAATTAGCCGAGAACTACACCGAGGATACATGGCTGAAGCTACGAGATGCAGTGGGAGCCATCCAGAACAGCACCTCTATCAAGTACAATCTGGAGGAGCTCTATCAGGTAGCTACAACTACAATTTCTACATATCAAAAGTGGTACTCATAATTTGCAATAAATTACCAAGAATAGCTTTAAATCAAGAAATAATGTGACAAACATTAACTTTTTTTTTCTGCTCTTGTTTCTCTCCCTTGTCTCTCTTTCTTGAAGGCGGTAGAAAACCTGTGTTCGTATAAAGTCTCCCCCACGCTGTACAAGCAGCTACGGCAAGTGTGTGAAGATCATGTGCAGGCCCAGATCAAACAGTTTAGAGAATATCCTTTTTTTGTGAACAGACGCATAACGCAAGCCATGTGTTGAAGCTGTGAAAACATTTCGAATCATGATGCATTGTGTCACTGAGTCTCTCCTGGCAGTTAGTATCTTATCTCAAAACTTTGGAAATCAAACTGCATTTGGCCTGTTCTCAGCCCTGTTGAATACTGCGCTGCAGAAATGTTCATTTAGTAATCCTCTTCAGATCAAGCAGCCCATGATTCATATAAGAGAAGACAGTTGGACCAGCCTTTACTTACTGTAGCGATTTAAGCCAAAATGCAGTGCTAATATTTATCACAAACTTGTAGCTTTATTTGTACATGTATATGAGATTTAACAGATGGCTTTCAACTTAATTTAGAAAGTTTTGGCTCTCCTGTTACACCTCAGGTGTTGTTGCAGTCTTTTCTCACAAGAGGTCAACATACAACAAGTTTGACAGCTTTATAATCCTAAACAAAAGGGCTGTTTGTCTGTTATAGGCAAAGCAATTACAGGACCTTTTAATTAATGTAATCATATTTCATGTATTTCATTTGCAAAAATAACTGTTTTTATTCTCTGTATTTAGGTGGACTTGATTTATGGCCCCAAAATATAGATTCCCCCCCGCCCCCCTCTAATAAGATCTACAGAATGTTCAGTAAAGAGTAAAAATATTACTTTTACCTAACTTGAACCCCAAATCTTTTTGAGCAAATAAGTGAGATAAATGGTTTATTTCATGCTTGCTAACAAAAGGATACTTTGAACATGTGTGAAGGTTTTTCCTTAACATGGAGCTCACAGAGTCTTTGGACAACCTTTCCTTCCTGAAGCGAATGAATCGCTGCTGGCAGGATCACTGCAGGCAAACTGTAAGTGTGATGTTTGACAAGCATGCATATCAAACCTGTTTGATTAAGAAAGTTTCCTTTAAGACTCTTGTTGTTTTTCTCTTTATAGATAATGATCCGAAGTATCTTTCTCTTCCTGGATCGTACCTATGTGCTTCAGAACTCCCTACTCCCCTCCATCTGGTAAAGCTACAGTTTATGCAAACACATTTTCTTTATTCTGTCTGTCTGGTGTATTAGGAGGCTGATGTTATTATTTATACCATGCAGGGACACTGGGTTGGAGCTGTTTCGTACCCACATTGTGAGTGACAGCGGGGTTCAGAAACGGACAGTAGACGGCATCTTGGAGCAGATAGAACTGGAGCGGAACGGAGAGACAGTCGACCGGAGTCTGATCAGGAGTCTGCTGGGCATGCTGTCAGACCTGCAGGTACCTAAGCCCCTGGTTTATTACTAACAAACTAGTTGACTTGAGTTTATGTCATTGTTTTTACACCCAGAAACTTTCTATTTTTTGTTCAGGTTTACAAAGATTCCTTTGAGGAGAGGTTTTTGATCGAGACCAATCGTCTGTACGCTGCAGAGGGACAGCGGCTGATGCAGCAGAGAGATGTGAGTGGGAGGATTCATGGATATTTGATGTATTGATCACTAATCCGTCACACACTTGATGCCATCACATGCAACTGCTCTGAATCTTCATGTTTATGTGTCCAGGTGCCGGAGTACCTGCACCACGTGGCTCGTCGGCTGGAGGAGGAGAACGATCGAATCATGAGCTACCTCGACCAGAGCACTCAGTAATTTGTTTTTAAATGTTTAACTCTCTAAAATCTAAATTCCATAATTAACACTTTTTAATAAAAAACAACAACGCATGTGCATACCAAGAGAAACAAGTAAAGAGAACATAAATAACCATTCATTATAATTTCTTCCCAAACATTAACACAGGGTAAACCTATAATACAATACCATTAAGAGCCTGGTGTTTTTAAATGTACTTTTTGTAGACAAATGGTTCATTATAGTGTCAGGTGTTTGCTTACATTTCTAGTACAGAGCCCTATGTTAAATTCCCTTAACATCTTCTTTGTCATTCTTTTTACTATCTTCCGTTTGTTTGATTTTTAATAACCCACATTAGTAAAGCATGTGTATAGCTCTAATTGTCTAATAATGGTAAAATCCACACTATTCAGAGGTTACAGCTTTGTTTATTATTCTTAAGTCCACAAATAGTTAAGAAACTTAACCTGGAAAACTTGCTATGCTAAAATGTCATTTTATTGAATGAATAAATGGACAAACCTTTCATGTATGTGTTTATTATATCTTTTTGATACATGTTCTCTCTTTTTCCCACGTATCTTGCAGGAAACCACTTATTAGCTGTGTTGAGAAACAACTTTTAGGAGAACACATGACTGCAATGCTACAAAAAGGTACGTCTGCGTTCCTGTACTTACACATCCATCCCTTTTGAAATCTGTGAATTAAGTGTTGTTAATGTGAAATTGCTAAAATGCTGTAACATTTTCCATATGGACATAACATAATATGCAATAATAGTGTAATTTGTTTTATTCCAGGACTGAGCACCATGTTGGATGGGAATCGTGTGACTGAGCTGTGCCTCCTCTACCAGCTCTTCAGCAAGGTGAAGGGCGGACTCCCCACACTGCTGCAGTTCTGGAGGGATTACATTAAGGTAAACATACATACCTCATACACACAGATACACAACACAAAGCATTACTATCAAGAAAAACATGGCCTTTTTTATGTCTGAGAGATGCATTTGCACATTGATGAATCTGTCCCTGGTCTCAGTCCTTCGGTGGAGAGATTGTCTGCACTCCAGAGAAAGACAAGGACATGGTGCAAGACCTGCTGGACTTCAAAGACAAGATGGACAACGTTGCACAGAACTGCTTTGTGCGGAATGAAGGATTCATCAACGCCATGAAGGAGGCCTTCGAGACCTTCATCAACAAGAGGCCCAACAAACCCGCTGAACTTATTGGTGAGTCAGGCAAATGAATGACATGGCACTTGTTACTCATAAACATACCTTTTAATTAGGTTTCTTTAGTTATAGCCTGTAATAATAGTTGTCTGTAATAATACATTGCTTCCCATCCAGCTAAATATGTGGACTCTAAGTTGAGAGCGGGGAACAAAGAGGCTACAGAGGAAGAGCTGGAGAGAATCCTGGATAAGATAATGATAATCTTCCGTTTCATACACGGTCAGTTTCACTTCCGTCGTCAATGCTGGCTGTCTCAGACAAATATTGCTCTCAACCACTATGAAGCGTTTAACACTGTGATGAGAGCTTTTTATCTGTGTTGTCTTTTACTCCAGGAAAAGATGTGTTTGAGGCTTTTTATAAGAAGGACTTGGCCAAGCGTCTGCTGGTTGGAAAGAGTGCTTCTGTTGACGCTGAAAAGTCCATGCTCTCCAAGCTCAAACATGGTGAGTCGAAAGTCAAGGAAGTAGCTGTTCTTTTGTCTTAAATATAAATTCCAGAATTAGTAAAAAAAATGATTGTCCGTTGAGTGTCTTTCATGGCATTTAGAGCATGCAGCCACTGCAGCCAAAAAACCAACCACTGTGCCAGAGAGCTTGGGAATAGAGCTGACAAACTGAAAATAATGTCAGATTATCACCGCAGCGCCGCACACAGATAATGATTTGAATGCATGGTTCTGTTGGTTACCTGCCAGTTATTAGGCTTCATGGCATGGTTTCATACTTTTCTGGGATAGTCTGTTATCTCATTGAAGTCAAAAATGAAATGAAAATCTGCTCAAAGATTGTAGGTCAATCCCTTGAGGAACGTTATGACTCGTGATATTAATGCTGGTGTACAACACTGTATTGAAGTCCAATCATGTCCTGAACGGCAAATAAAAACGGATACCATCACATTATTGGAGATGCATGGTTATACTAAAATTAGATAGACAGTTTAATCCAAGATCAGATGTCGGCTGAAGGGTCTTGAATGTATTGTCTGCTATGATGATAAACATTTTAAATATATGTATTTGTTATTTTTGTCTTACATATGTTGTGTTTGTTCAATGGCACTGCTGTGGTGCAACAACATTTTTAGACTTTTATCTGATCATGAAGTTTCATTATCACTATGATCATTGTCAACATGACGAGCGCTCATGTGTAGGTGTGAGAATGATTCAATGTTTTGTGGTTTTGACTTCCTCCAGAGTGCGGAGCAGCCTTCACCAGCAAGCTGGAGGGGATGTTCAAGGACATGGAACTGTCCAAAGACATCATGATCCAGTTCAAACAGGTACTCCACATAAATACCAATATTAACAGAATACAAATATTGATGCCGTATTTCAGTATCTGTATGCATTCTGAGTGTCATTAAATGCGTTTTTACATGCACTATTATAAAATCTATGATTCTTCTGCTCAGCATATGCAGAACCAGAGCGAGCCGAGCAACATTGAACTCACTGTGAACATCCTCACTATGGGCTACTGGCCTTCATACATACCCATGGAGGTCCACTTGCCCCCAGAGGTACGCACGTCTTTGTTTGGGTTCCTTAATGTGCACTCTGTGCTAAGTCTGACAAAAAACACTGAAGCATCTAGGGAAGCAGTTTTCTATTTTGTTTGTGAACTACAGTTTGAGCATCAGACTATTTGTTTAAACAATATTTAGCCTTTCATTTGTTCTATTTTAGTGTGATGATTTAAAGTAGTTATTTGGGAAACACTATTCATTTTCATGCACAAAATAATCAGTTTAGCCCACATTCTCCTAAAAATATTCCTGCTAAGCTGCTTACATGGCTAATGGAAATACTCACCACTTATTTTCTAAGTTTTAAGCATATCCATCTTGTCTTAACCAAAAAATGCTTAATTTGAATGCCTAATTCATAACATTACATTATATGCTGTATATAAAACCCATACAAAATTCTGAATATTGTCATATTCAGAATAATAGTTGTAAACAACATGAAATCTGGTTTCACAGAGTTTATTGTGTCTTCATACTGATGATCTCTTAACTTAGCAGAGTCATCAGCCGATCCCTAACAGACTGTCTCTTTGTGTTTGTGTAGATGGTGAAACTCCAGGAGGTGTTCAAGTTGTTCTACCTGGGGAAGCACAGTGGGAGGAAGCTGCAGTGGCAGCCCACACTAGGCCACGCTGTACTAAAGGCAGAGTTTAAGGAGGTAAGGGCATAATGCACACTGATAGAGAAAAGACGAAAAGGCTTGGGAAACCCTCTGATTCACACTTACAATCATTCCTTTTTGCCACAGGGGAAGAAAGAGCTGCAGGTGTCGCTGTTCCAGACGCTGGTGCTGCTGATGTTCAATGAGGGAGAGGAATTCAGCGTGGATGAGATCCGCACTGCCACAGGCATAGGTTAAACACGTCTTCAAACATGTAGTACAACTATTCTATTGTGTGAGAGGGGCCTGGGTGTCACAGACTGTCTCTTGTCCTGCACAGAGGAGGGAGAGCTCAGGCGGACGCTGCAGTCCCTGGCTTGCGGAAAGGCTCGCGTCCTCAACAAGAACCCTCGAGGGAAGGACGTGGAGGACGGAGACCGCTTCAATTTCAACAATGATTTCAAACATAAACTGTTCCGCATCAAGATCAACCAGATCCAGATGAAGGAAACGGTAAAAAAATCGTTCTTTCTTTTGATGTTTTGACATATGGATGTTAGTAGCAAAGAAAGCTTGACGCTGTTCTTGCAATGTATGTTTTTCTATGCAGAAGGATGGTTTAATCCATATTTACACATTGTTCTTACAGGTAGAGGAGCAGGTAAGCACCACAGAGCGCGTCTTTCAAGACAGGCAGTATCAGATCGATGCAGCTGTGGTGCGTATCATGAAGATGAGGAAGACCCTCAGTCACAACCTCCTGGTGTCAGAGCTCTACAACCAGCTCAAGTTCCCCGTAAAGGTGAACAATCCTAAGCTTCTTCTTATTCTTTGAATTGATAACTGATTTAATGTCCATTTCTAGAATGTAGTATGAAAACACTTAGAATGCATTATTACCTGCTTATAGCATGGTTTAATTATATTTAAAGGTGAATTAAAAATACATATTGACAACGTTTTGTGTTTTGCATAGATTTAATGTTTCTTTCACTCTAATACACTATTGCTATACAAATGGGACCAGCCCTTTTGAAAGTACTATGATACTTGTGCCTTGTTACTCATTCTAAAATATTTTATATTATGAATATTTGTATTTAACTTAAATTTGACATTTATTTAAGCACATTATAACTCATTGTAAGTCAAATCCATGGTACAATCATTAAGTAATTTAACTGTTACCTTTCTAGATATTTTTTATTCACACACATACACACGAACGAACGAACGAACGAACGAACGAACGAACGAACGAACGAACGAACGAACGAACGAACGAACGAACGAACGAACGAAGCTCATAATTGACTTTCTTTCCTGTCTGCAGCCGGGCGATCTGAAGAAGCGGATCGAGTCGCTCATAGACAGAGACTACATGGAGCGTGACAAGGAGACTCCTAACCAGTACCACTATGTTGCCTGAAGGGATACAGCTGTTACTGCCATGCTTTCCTCAGAGCAAGCGTACAGCTGGCCCCCCTAAACACAGCATAACGGCCCTCCAGCCACCCGACTCTCCTCTGGTGCCCATCTTCCCCTCCATCCAGGATCCTGGACGCATCGTCCCGATCACACAGAGCTCCAGAGAGACGAGAGACACTTGGCTGTACCGTTCCCACTCTGCGTTACCTTTAGTGACTCGGGACTGGGGGAGTGGCCCGGGTTGTTGATGGTTGGTTTATGTGACTTACAAATCTGCTAATGCAAAACTCAACTGAAAATGATTAGCACTTTCCTCTGTTTTTGTTTCATTTTTTCCCTCCCAGGATTTTGATTTGTTTCCCCCTCTCCATCACGCTGTTCTAAAATCACTTATTTTCTACTATAGTTGGTTTGTCTTGAGTTTTAAGTTTATATTGTTTTTTTTGTTCAAGGCGTTCCCCTTGGGAATGGCTGCGTAAACTGCTGAGTGTAAACCTGGTTGGTTGGTTGGTTGGTATGGCAGAGAAACAGCTGTTAAGGACAAAAAAAGACTTAAGAAGAGGAAATGGGTCAGACGTGTTTTGGTATGAGGGGAGGGTTTATTGCTCAGAAGCTAAACAACATGCAGGCAGGCCACTTGGGTATTTCTTTGGGTATCTTCTATGTTCTGACCAAAATGTCCAAATGTCATGTGCTGACGTTTTTGTAGATCAGATTGTATTACGTGTAAGAGTGAGAAAAAGTGAACCTGAATAAATGGATATTTAATGATTCAATTCATAATTTGTAGATAAATAGCTAGTAGTAGTGTTGATATTTTCTTTATTTGAATACATGTCTTCCATCTTGCCTCTTTTCAGCTTGATCATGCTACATAGCTCAGTGTGCGAACAGTGTGCAACTCATTCAGTCCAATATGATTTCATCAAATGGTGAATCTTGATTAAAACAAAACAATTTTCAATGGGATCAGAGCAGATGGGCTTTAATGTATCAAGAATCTTGTCTTGTAGGCATCATTGAGGTTTGCAGTTTAAGTATCAAAACATTGACATTACTTAGATCAGAAGTCATTTAAACACTATAATGTCCTTTTCCCGCCTCGTATCACTCCCTAAATCATACAAAAAGTAAGTTGTCCGTTCTCTTTCCAATCAGTTTTGAGTTATTATTGGGTTTTACTTTTCCGATAAACTAGCCATTCTGGATTTTAATATCTAAGTTAAGGGAAGATGGAAATGAAAGCATATTTCTTAATACTTTCACTATCACGGCAGGGAATGTACATCTTTGTATATATCACTTAGAAATAGATATTACATCAATGACAAATTGTTGTCTGACATTCTAGTCTTAATAAAACAAGAAAATGTCACGTATTTAGTTAAAACACAAGTTGAACTATGCAGGGAGATTTTAGCAGGGCCCTGATAAGTCTTGTGCAGCAGCATTAAAGCAGCCTCTGCGTTCCTTCTAGGGTTTGCACACCCTCGTGAATTGATGATGGTGTCAGCTGACTTCCCACCACAACACATGCAGCCTGCACAGGGTCTGTCTGGACTCACATGCTGACTTCCTATATTGCAATCTTGACGTTGTTCTTCAGATGATACAGGATGTGTAATATAGCTAATATTTTACATGGCATGCTAAAGTGTACTTTCCCATTTCCATACCTTTAACCAGGCAGCTATTGCATTAACAATGTTATGCTTTGGTATGCGTTTGTTTGAAAAGTGTCAGAAAGAGAAGGCAAACAAACCAAAGTAAAATGTTGAAATTGTTTTGGTGTTTCCCTCCTCCCTCATTATTACATTTTTAATTATTTGTAGCCTTGGCACATGTAGCTTGTGTGAGTTCCCGGAAGGAGAAGTGTAATATTATTCCTGGAAGTGCACTATTTGTCTCATTATGTTTCTCTTTACACCCACTCGTCATTATGTACAGTTATGTAACTTCTTAATAAGTCATGTTTATCAGCAAACATTTTCAAACGCAGTTACATAGTAAACAATGCATTACACTGTTACTCTGTGGACTACATTTGTGACATTCATGTAAATGGAGCCGAAGACAGTTTATTAGGACTGCCTTTGATAGAGCTCGTGAAAGAAAGAGGAGAGGGGGGGGGCTCACGTGACTGGGTGGGTGGCGCTTACTGCTACCAGTTCACATGACGAGACATGGTTTATTCAGTCTGTGTGGCTGTATGACCGACAGCTAAACGCGTTTACCGAGAGAATACCAGCAGGACGTGCTTTAGGATTACTAAACAACTGGTTCCTGCATCTTTGGACAGCAGATACACGCAAACAACAACAACAGTGACGCCTCGCTTTAAGCTAACGCTCCGTCAAGTCAAGTGCAGTACGTTGCGTAGACCCACCTGCGCCCGCAGCGCCGACACAACACCACCTTTGTGGGCTCGACGCCATCTATTAGCCAGGAAAGAAAGAGAGGAGAACTGTGACCGGAAAATATGAAAGTCTATTACTCTTCCGCCGCGCTTATCATCGCCTGGCTTGCGGTTTTAGGTGAGTTGTATAGGTCACAAAACATAACATAACCTTGGTCTGTTGTGGTGTCCGTTAGTGACAACATGAAGCTCAATGCTAAACGTTCCATCTGTCGATTAATCGAATGGATGGAAACTTTTGTATCGATTGATCAAATTCTAGTTACAACTTCTCAACATGGGACCCCTCCCCCTTGTCTTTCATTATAACACATGTAAGTGTGAACTGATGGTCAGACACAGTGGTGGAAGAAATATCCAGATGCATTTGAGTAAAAGTACCAATACATTATTGTCAAAATACTTCCTGCATTCCTGTCCTGCATTCAAATGCTTACTTAAGTAATAGTGCAAAAGTATTATCCGAAAAATGTACTTAAAGTATAAACATTAACAGTTATCATTGTGCAGAAAAATGTGTGTATAATATAAAACATTTTTGAATAATTTGACTCTTTTGTGACTTAAAAATACCAAAACTATTTGAAGATGTCACTTTGGACAATTCTTTCGATATTTGATAAATTAGTTGACAATTGACAAAATAAACTATCTTGACGAAATTCAGAAGAATGATGATTGACAATGTAATTAAATAGAAAAATGATCCTCAGTATGTTGTAGTAGCAACAGGTATAGCTAGTAATATGTGTATAATATATAAGGTTGGCTAGTAATGAGGCAAGGAAAAAAGTCTTGAACTACCAGCATTGGATGTAGAAATGTTCTATATTCATTCATGGCTTGACTTCATTATATAATAACTGAATAATATAATAAGGGACCTCATAGTGTCGGCAAGTAACCAGTTAAAAAAGACACAGGCAAAAACTGATTGATGGATCCACTGCCCTTTACATTTTCATGTAGCTCCCTGTTGTAAAATAATCCAAAGGTCATCTTTCCGCATGTAGCAATGGCAAAACAGTCCCCGGACTTATTTCACTCGATTCTGATATATCAGCCAGGTTTTGTTAATGTTGTGGACCAGCAGGCTGGCCTCTTTGTTGTGCCATTTGAGAGCTTCACATGACCGCTATATGGCTTTGTGTTGCACACACAGCCCAGCAGAGGCCTACTGACAGTGTTGGTTTATGACCTTTTAATTGGCCTGACACACACACACACACACACACACACACACACACACACACACACACACACACACACACACACACACACACACACAAACACAATGCTGACACATGAAAACAGGCCAGTGAAGTTGTTGAGTAGTTGCAGTATTGAGTATTGTAATACTCAAAAACTGACCATTGGATAACTGTAGTTGGGCATTCCGTTTAGATTTTTCCACAGCCCCTGGTGACCTTAGAGTTCAGTCCTCCTGACGCAGCATTTCTTCGATACAAGCAGCAGAGTGAAGTCACTTTCTGTTTTGTTATCCTCTCCACGCCGACTGTCTATTGCTGCTCTCTGCAGCTTGATACTTTGAACACGCAGCCGCTCTCACCTCAAGATCAGATTGCAGTGTTGTGTAAACCCATTGCTGTGTGTTTACAGGGTGAACAGAGGGGTGACATCGGGGTCAAGTTTCAGCAAAGTAGCAGCAGAGGGAGTGTGTGATTTACAGAAAACCACACAGGACTGAAGCACAGGCTTTTACCATAGTGATCAATACATTTGGAAAAGCTCATGTTAAAAGGAAGTGAGGGAAAGGATATGAGATAAATAAAATGTGTAAAAAATAGATCTCAGTCAGTCCGCTCAGTAATAAGTGAGTAGTGAGATAGATTTATTGAACTTATGGCCTACAAGACATATTCCAATAGATCTATCTCCTGTAGGCCTGTCACGATAATTTTTTAAATTATAGATACAATTGTTAATGTTTACTGAGTGCAATTTTTGTAGATTAAGCCAGAGGATCCATTTTATTTATTGTTCTGGTTGTCTGGTTTTACCCTTTTTTTTCTTCTCAATTTATAAAAAAATAAATTGTTATTCAATAAAAATAAATTCACTTTGAAAGGCTATTCATGCAATATAATACTATTATATTATCATTACATCAGTGGCATACAATTACAAAAATATTGTTCAGCACAATTACTAAAATAAAAGAACATGCGCTGTTCAAAAGTGAACCACAAGCAGTCATACATCAGCCACAAACTGCCTTCACTTCTCGCTAGACATTCTGGGAAGTCTGAAAATTGGGAAACTAGTGTATTGTGTTGTAACAACATGTTTGAGAATCCCAGCCACCATCACACACCCATTAACACGTAACAGTGAGTTGGCCGATTCCAAAGCCTGACGGCAATAAAATGAATCAGGTTAAGTAAAAATGTTGAAAGTAGATATGTTTGTGTGGTGTGTGTTTTTATGTGGTGTGTGTGTGTGTGTTTTTATGTGGTGTGTGTGTGTGTGTTTTGTGTGTGTGGTGGTGTGTGGTGTGTGTGTGTGTGTGTGTAGTGTGTGTAGTGTGTATGAGTGTGTGTGTGTGTAGTGTGTGGGTGTGTGTGTGTGTGTGTGTGTGTGTTGTGTGTAGTGTGTGAGTGTGTGTAGTGTGTGTGTGTGTGTGTGTGTGTGCTGGTGTGTGTGTGTGTGTATATCTCTTCTATTATATCATCTCTCTCTCTATCTAGAGATATATATACGTCTCTATCTCTCTCTCTCGATTCTATATATCTGCTATAGATAGATCTGATCTGATATATATAGATCTTATCTATATCTAGATCTAGCTATATCTTATACTCTCTCTATCTCTTATCTCTCTCTCTCTCTCTCTCTCTCTCTCTCTCTCGCTCTCTCTCTCTCTCTCTCATGTTACTTGTCTGCTGACCTCTGATGGTGTCTGTGGGAACTACCATGTAACACTGGTTATGTTGTAATAATCGTCATTGCCATCATTTGTACTTATTCTTTAGCCTTAATCCAACCAGGCAAGTCAAATATAAATCCAGATAATAAATACAATTCAGGTCACATTGTGGATTAATAATTTGTGGTTTGCAAAATAAAAAATCTATACATATTGTTTATCATTGTGGCATGTTTGTAGTTTAACGAAAATCTGACACTCGAGTCGTATCACTAAGTTGTATATTTCTCCAGAATAAAGTAGAAAGACAGCTGAAAATAAGTATTTTCTTTAGTATGTAGAATACACATTCCATGGTTACATCCAGATGTGCCGTACCACTGGGTCGAGGGCAAAGCGACCCATATTTCCAATGTTATAGCCCAAGAGATGCACAAGCGTTCGGTAATCAAGCCTATTATTGACCTTTTGACATTTGTCAAAGTGTTTGTGTTTGTTCTGTTGCTCTTAATTGGGGGTAGCATTGAGAAATGCTACCCCCAATTAAGAGGATTTTGTCTGTTTTTGTCTACTGTTTAAGACAGGGGTGTCAAACTCAAATACACAGTGGGCCAAAATTAAAAAATGGGTACTAGTCGAGGGCCGGACTGGTTCAATGTTTATTGCAAAACTTATTGAAATGAACTTATTGCACATATTAAACCTGGAACTAACAAAGCTTAAATTATTGCCTAAACAACATTAAACATTAAATAATCAGTTGCATTCATTTCTTATGGCTCTATCTGCAGCTTTTACGGAGTCATTTCTTATGATTACATTTCTCCACAGGCCAACAACAGCTTCAAAAAAGCAATTTCCCTCAAAGAACAAACCAAACATGCCCTGTTGTCGCAAGAAAAAAAGTACAGAAGGAAACATTGAAACTCAGTTTGCTACTCCGTGATGCTAGTTCAAGCCAGATACTTGGCATCTCATCTTGGGTGCAAGTTCATCAATGTTTGGGGTCAGGCTCTGAGCTGAGGAGACCCTCAGGATTGAGTGAAGGTGTGCGTGCAATATACCGGCGGGCCAGATCTAATAGTAATTCAAAATTATCCTGCGGGCTGAAATTAAATCCACCAAGGGCCTGATTTGGCCCCCGGGCCTTGAGTTTGACACATGTGGTTTAAGACATTGAAGACTCGTGTCCTTATGCATTTTTACGAAAACATGCCCAGGTATGAATTAAACTGTGTCTTCTGTATGCCTAATCGTTACTGTTGGCCTCCCTGTTCTCCTCCAAAGGTTGCATTCAGGCTGTTACCCTTGAAGTGAAGGAAGGGAACTCCACCTGCATTAAGGCTGAGCTCTCTGCATCCTTCTCCGTCACATACAACACCTCCAGCAGCACAGTACGTACAGTGAACACAGTATAATCATTTCCCAAAGCTTTAATATTGATTACCTTGATATGTATCTGATTGTAAACTTGGGTTCTCTTTCCTCAGAGAACCTTGCAGTTCCCTCTTCCCGACTCTACCACGGTGGATACAGCCAGCAGCTCCTGTGGCACAGAGGAAAGCTCCCCGTGGCTGGTGGCCGTGTTCGGGCCCGGCCACGCGCTCGGGCTGAGCTTTTCGACCAATGGGAGCCTGTACAGTGTGGCTAACCTGACGCTGCAGTACAACCTCAGCGACACTTCTACCTTTCCTGATGCCAACAGCTCAGGTGAGAAAAACATGTCAACAAAATGTCCAGCGCAGTGCAGTTTGTGTGGTGTGGTAAAATGTACGCGATCCTTGTATTGACAATAAAATTCACACCATATTTTAATATATGAAGTAAGTGAAGAAAATGAGTAAAAGAGTGTGCTTATATTTTCTGCAACTAGCAAGTTTATACACATTGTAAAGCTCCTAGTGAATTTACATTAAAACAACATATGCAGTTATACCCCTCAGGCACCATATTGATTTTTTATGTTTGATTTTGTCCCAGGTGTAATCACTGTGGTGTCAGCTTCAGTTGGGATCTCGGCGACGCTCAACACCACCTACCACTGTGTGAGCCCCTCCACTTTTGCATTAGGTGGAGCGACTGTCACTTTCTCTGACATGAGGCTGGAGGCGTACATGCCAGGAAACGAGCTGAGTCCAACAGGTACCACTGGGAGGGATTGTGGGTTATTCTGACCTGCTTCTTGATGGTGGATTACACATTTCTTTATAATTTGTTTCGTCACAGAAAGCATATGCATGGCAGATCCGACCAGCACTACAGCTCCACCTACCACTGCCGGAACAACAACAACCGCAGCTCCAGCCCCCACCCCCATCCCCACCCCCCCAGGAACACCTGAGCGAGGCACCTACTCTGTGAACAACGGCAACGGCACTCTGTGTCTCATGGCCCAAATGGGACTGCAGCTCAACTTCACCTATTTCTCTCGTTCTCAGAATAAGGTAACAGTTAGCTTCACAAGCAACACAATAAACATGTTGTCTGGGGCGAGTTGATGAAGAATGGCCGCTGAGAGCACAATGGAGTGCGCATCATTCGCACCTGTCAGTTTTAGCCAGAGAGCCACTTCCATCTAAAGCTCCTGAATGCAATGAAGTGATAGAAAAGGGGGAAATAATGTTAGCCCAGGATTGAGAACGGATTACTGGTTATTACATCCTTAATGGTGTATCTCCCCTATTATATATTTTGATAAGAACAACATTTAACTTCCATGTATGCCGAGTGCGTACTTTTGTAGAGACAGCAACAAATCTAGCACTTTAACTGCATCGAGTATGAAGTGCTGATTTTTGTGAATTAAGGGCTTGGCAGCGCTGTTAGGGGTGCAATCGATGTTTAGTTTTAGTGCACATCATTTGGTTTTATTTGCAAAGGTTTAGAAACCTCCCCCCCTTCAGTCTATTATGTATAATAACCTTCAAGTAAACTAAATGTATCTTTGTCTACTTTTCCAGACTGTCCAGGAATTATTAAACCTGACTCCCAATCTGACAACTTCATCAGGCTCATGTGAAGCCAGCAGTGCTTCCTTGGTTTTGACACAGGGGCAAATCACCACGCTCAACTTCACCTTTACTCTGGTAAGATCTTCCTGCGCCTGTTGTGCACGTTGCTCTATAGTCAATGTGTTTTCATTTAAGTGTGTGTGGATACACATTTTCTTTAATTCAAATTGCTTCCTCAGAACTCCACAAGCAAAAAGTACCACCTGAGTGGAATAACCCTGCTGGCTGACATGGCTGATGCCACTGGTACGTCATTTGTCAGAGGCAACATGACTTTTTGTCTTGGCTCTGATTAGCTTAATTCAACTATGACTGATCTTTCCCTCTCCACAGCTCTCATCTCTGCCAGTAACAGCAGTCTGGACTACCTGCGCAGCACCCTGGGACGCTCCTACATGTGCAACGCAGAGCAGACTCTGGCTGTGGTGCCAAGCTTTTCTCTCAACACATTCAGACTGCAGGTCCAGCCATTTCAAGTCACCACTGACCAGTTTTGATACAGGTACAAATACTTTGTGTAACCATCCCTGCTGAGGTGATGGCCTTGTTGTTTGTTAGGAGTAGGTTGCCCTCTGCAAAGTGCCATTTCACAGATGTACCGCAGACCACTGCAGTTAACATAGTCATGTTGGAAGAAGTACGCATATTTAACAGAAAACTCCTTTCTTACAGTGAGAATATAAGAGTTGGGTGAGAAGATTAAAACCACTTGTTATGTCTGTGAAAATACAAATAAATAAAGCATGTAACCACTTATAATCACAACTTTAGGGACAATTTAAGGTACTGACATTGAAGTAGTATTGTCATCTAACTCTTGGCAGGACAGTGAATTACCACATGCCACAAAATGTAAAGCTATTCTTCTAATCGTTTTTTTTGTTGCATTATGCTCATCCACACTGGTCGTTTTTCCAACTGGTGAAACAACCACTAAAAATCACAAAACCAGAACCATTTGAATATTGAGCAGGACTCAAGCACCCTCCCTCAATTCAAGTTGCATTTCATTTCAATATTTAAAAAAGGCACTAGAAGTGGTCAACCATAATAATATATAGATCCAAAATTCTGCAATGTGACACAAACTTGTCCTGTTTGTCTCCAGCGGAGGAGTGTCAGATGGACCAGGACCTGATGCTCATCCCCATCATCGTCGGAGCAGCTCTGGCCGGCCTGGTGCTGATCGTCCTCATCGCTTATCTAATAGGAAGGAAAAGGAGCCATGCTGGATACCAGACCATCTGAGTGGACCCCTTCATTTCACTTCAGCCTGACAGACTGGGGGGGGGGGGGTGGTGAACCAGCGTGTGAGAAAGAGCTAGTAATACACTGTGGACACGAGCATGACTGAATGAAAGCAGTTACTCTGGGGCGAGAGTGCATGTTTTTGCATATCCTATGTGACCTCTGGATATTTTTCTTTCACTTTCTCTGTGAGATGATGAGAAGCCAAAGGCCTGCTAGTTTTAGACAGTGTGCAACTTGATGAGAGTCTTCAGAGAATCACTGAGGGAGGCAGTTTGAATTCGCTGTGGCAAGTCCATTGTAAGCTGTTTTCTTTTGTTCCATTAAGTTCTAGGATTTGGTTGAATTGCTTGAACTGCTGTTTTTATCTGTCATTATTTATAAAACATCATGAAATACCCCATACAAATAAAGAGGAATTTGTGTGCAAGTAAAAACATTTTTAAAGTTAGGTGGAGTTACTCCTACATGCTTATTATTTGTAAAGCTTATGAGCTAAAGATAATCCTGTGCCAAGAAAAGGGAAAGCTCTTATTGTTTTCCAGCCATAATACTCCACAGTGAAGACTGTCCGCAAAGCGCACTGAGGCAGTTTCATTCTGATTATTAAACACAGCCGGGTTATTGTTATGTGCAGAGCTGCTTTGTGTGAACAATGTGTTGTGGTTCGACACAGTGTGACACTTTGCATTACTAAAATGTATTTAAAATCCCAAGTAATAAGGTGTATGGATTATTTTTCCATTCTTGCTTTCCCCGACTCTCTTGAAAGATGTGTTAATATAAATTGTGATTTGATCTTTTATTTTTATAGAAAATGGTTTTGATCTCGTTTTCTATTATGCATCCTACTGAAAGTTAATTAAAATCTTAAAACTCCGGCACTGATATATCTTTTTGAGTATGAAGTCATAAAGGAGTTTGCTCTGAGCTGTGTGTGGTATTTAACACCTAATACTCAGAGCTGGGATCAATGCAGGGTTATTTAGGAACAGTGAAACAACATTTGATATCACGTCTATAAAATGTTACGGTCAACAAAACCTAAACATAGAACCAATGACATTATAGTTTGAATTTCTTTTTTTTCTTTTGGTTTAATTCAGTTTTAGTAAGAGTGTCAGTTTTCCAACAAAGGTTCGGTTTGGTTAGAGCCAGGTTGAATGTCCCAGAAGCATGTGACATGATTAACATACCAACATATATATGGGTTAGAAAACTGTAGGAATGTTCATAATATTTAAATATTTTTGAAATAGGACAGTACACCTGAGAGGAATTGCTTGGTTAAATGACATTTGATCTATTACAATATAAATCATGGTTATGTCATTAAACTCTACAAAACTAGACAGCATCCACATCAGGGATTCATTGTGAAGCAATATCACCATCTCCTGGAATGTCAAGTGTGTTCATCTGTTGTGGTTCAATATCACAAATTGATTGAACTTGAACTGCTTATTTTCGTGTTAGTTTAGGATAATAACCCTGCACAGAACAAACAGGAAACCTCTTTGTGTGAAAAGAGCAGCTTTTTCTTAGTTACACTTCAATCTTTTCATTATAGTACACTTCAATTATGCTTACTATGACATTTGCTCAAATATTGAACACAGACAATAATGCATTATTCAGATTTTGAAATGTTTGAAAATCTGTTTCTGCATAACTCTCATTCAGTTACAGCATTCGATTGTCAGTCTTCATTTACCATCAATTTGAAATACAGTAGGCCGACACATTTATCTGACCCGGCTGCTAATCTTTTTTTTCTCTAGTGTCTCTGACTTTCTGGAGTAAAGTGCATCATTTAACAAAAGCAAGCAACTACAAGTTAATTCCCAATGGAATGCTCAGCTCATACATTGCTAAGAATATTCTCATTTCACAACATAATTACACTTGGGCTGTAGAATTGTCTTAAATATGACAAAACCTCAACAGCATGTGAGAGTCACTGTGACATTCATGTGTCAGTAAAAAAGAAGAAGGTGCAAACGAGCGCTCGGGGCTCATCCCGGTGGAATGTGTATTGAAATGGCGCAACAGGTTGGTTCAGTGTTCTTCTGCACTGATGCGAGATCGACAAGTCGCCCGCAGCTTACTCAAGGTTGCAATGGAGAGACTTCCTGGTTCAGTGAAGATTTTCTAGGAAAGACACAAGGATTATCGGATTAAAGGCAGCTGATAAGTAACAATGGACATCCGTTTGATATGGATTGGTCTTTCCTCCAGTGGATAACATTTTAAAGGTCCCCTATTATACTGTTTTTCATCAATATATTATAGTTCTCAGATATATACAAAACATGCGTCTGAAGTGTCATGATACCAAACAGATCATGACTTGTAGCATCCCATAAACCCCTCTGTTTCAAAAGTGCTGATTCTCTGTGTTACTTTAGATGAAAATAAGGAGCCACTCCCCACGCCCTTCTGCGAGATATTTGGTTAAAAAGAATGCAATGGTGCTCTCGGAGGAGATTCAGGTGATAAGGTGTGGGGGGGGGGGGTTACCTTGGTTGGTGATTGGCTAATGGTTACACAAGCCAAAAAAACATTATGACATCACAAAGTGGCCAAAGTCTGATCAGTTTATTTTCAGACAGGTTTTTATATAAATGGATCAGGACAGTAAGAGAGCAAATCTTTTTTTCCTGAAACTTTCAGAATCTCTTTACACAGAGGGGACACATGTTGATGTATAAAAGACATGAAAAAGTGGATTTTGCATAATAGGTGACCTTTAAATAAAAAGCAGTGATGTGATTCCTCCTTCCTTTTTTACCTGCATGAAAGTGTGACATTCTTCCACAAATGGTCCCTGGGTGATCTGCTTGAAGTTCTGGCAGACGTCCGGCAGGGACTGGGCCTGCTGCAGCAGAGCCTGCTGGTGCTGGATCAGAGTCAGGGCCACGCGGAACAGGATTTTAGAACCCTCGTAGAACAGGCAGTCCCAGATCCGCAGAACTGTCTGCAGAGAGACAACAAGAATGAAACTGGCTACCTCAGCATACAGCATTTTATATTAATTTACTTAGCATTAACTGAGTCCTCAAACAAGTACCTGGGCCATTAATGTATCTTATTTTGCAAACCAAAGGAAAATTGTGATTTAAATTCGCTGTCTTTCTAATGCACCAAATAAGAAAGCACTTTTCAGTGTAAAGATTAAGGGAAGTGAGGAATGTATTCTTTGTATTATCTTTACTCCAATTCTTCTTATTTTCCTTACATTGAACCTCCTTACCAGCTACCTTTAAACTATACATTTACAACCATGGCCTCTACTCCTTTCAAATGGAGCAGAGTATAACTTGGACACTGCCGGAGGAACCCTTAAATAAATCTAGGGGTGGGACATTAGTGAGGAATCCTTGTGGCTGCAGTATTTAGTGTCAGTGCAGTGTCTGTGTGGGGAGGGGGAATCTGGAGTGAATAATGTGAACATCTGCAAGTGTTACGCCCTCCTCCTGGAGCTCTGTGTATGTTATTTGGAAAACAGACATAACAGAGCACGCCCATCCCCAGACCAACAGAGGGAGTGAGCAACAGCAAGGACTGTTTACATGGTGAGCTGGCTATTGGAACAACAGGAGTTATATATTTATATTTATATCTGAATCCACTAAAAGCAGCTCTCGTATAAATCACATGAAGAGCTTTTATTGTTTGAGAAATGAGAAACAATTTATCAACCAAAATGTTAAGTTTATAACACCTTTGCTTTCTCATATACCGTATCTATCCCATAAAGTCCTACATCATGTCATCTGAACAGTGACTTTTGATCCACCCCACAAACATTATGGATTACATTAATGCACATCATGTGAACTTTTTTTTTTTCTTTCTTAATACTGTGAGCCATGTTCATGCTCAACTCTCTGACTGCATTTTGCACATTTTTGCACTCATGTCTGCGCAGCCCTAAACTTTAAAATATAATACACTGTAGTTTGCCATATATTGTCCTATTTTTAGTGTTTGAGTTTTTTAGCTTTTAAGGTTCTTTGTATAGTTCAATTAGAATTTGGTGTAAATACTTGTCTTTGTTATCCTTTTTGAATGTTAAATTGTTTCCTAAAAATACTTATTTTTTTACTATCCTTATATATTTATTTTTTTACCTATTATTTCAACATATTTTCTTAGAATGTTTATGTTCGCACCACCAGACACCAAAGAAAATTCCTTGTAAGTGTAAACGCACCAATAAACTTGATTCCGATGCAAATGACCAGAAAGTACGTCTGTCTTTCCACACTGTCGGTTATCAAGCTTTCCTAAAATGTTGAATTAATCAGGATACAATGTGCTGTATACATTGCGGTGGAAATGTCAAATCTTCCCTCGTGTCCGCACTATGAAACACACACAGAACCACTCACCTCTACTGGCAGGACGTCTATGTAAAGACAGATGAACCATCGGGACACCACGAGGCTCCACATGACGTTATGATCCATCATGGTCTGCCACACTCCGGGGATTTTAACTTTCACCAGTTCCCCCAACACTTCCTGGTCCGTTTTCAGCCCCATCATGGCGGGACTGTAGTAGTCTGAAACCACACACAGAAGCATCATTGTGAGTTACACATTGCTCTTCCAAACAAATTTGAATACATCAATGTAAACAACAGGATAAATGGAAAACAGTTTGAATTCATAGTGACATTTACTACTTTGAGTGAGTGCATGATACAAAGGAAGTGTACTGTAGGTCTTAAGCCTTGGCCAGATAAAGACCATGTGACCAACAGGATTATTCTTAGCTCAGAGAAAAGGGACAACTACAACATCTACACACACACACATACATCAAGACGCATACACACCTGGTAAGATTCTACCAAGCAGTGCATCCATCAGCCAGAAGGACTTCTCTTCATCTTTTGTAATGATAAGTAGATACCCTGCAACGAAGTTCATCCCCTGAAGGAAAAAAGAAAAAGACACAAACTCAGGTCATGGTCACATGAATCTTGAAATCCTGCCCTAGAGCTCTTTAATAAAGCATCCAGGAGAGAGAGCAGGAAGTGTACGCTGGCAATGAAACAAAGCGGCACCAAAACAAAAACATTCAATCCAGATCAGGCTTCCTGAGTTTGGTTACAGACGGATGTTTTCGAGTGATACTTCATAAGAAATGTAGACATCAACAAAGCCCTGCTGTCATTTGAATTGCAAAGCAAGCTGGACGCACTTTGGTGAATGAAATTTGCCATTCACATGGTAATTATTAACATAGGCAATACTGACACAAACAGCCTGCTCAAAAACAGACCTAAGCCTTCATTGAAAATGTTAGTCATACAGCACAATAAACAATAAAGAAACTATATGAAAAACTGCATAATTTGATATCAAAAGTGTAAGATGCTGTAAAAAAAATTATATTCATCAAAATACACTTAAGGCTGGATCTTTGCAGTGATATTACCTGACAGTAGCCCACATTTGGGTTGTGGTTGCCATAGGCCAACAGCACGTTATACAGAGATTTCTGCATACATGGGTTGGCTGTCTTGCGGAACGCCACGTTGTCTGGAAATGTTCTGTTCAAGTCTAAAAGGAAAAAAACACACCAAAGAAACAAGTATTCAGAGCTGCCGTGTGTTTGTGTGTTGATCGGTGCATAAGAGCATGTTGATTTAAAATAAAGAGCACAACAGTTTGCTTTATGCTATATACCCAGTTATAATAATAATAATAATAATAATAATAATAATAATAATAATACGTTAGGTTTCTAAAGCTCTTTCTAAGCACTCAAAGTCACTTTACAAGAATACAATTTTAAAAAACAACAAAGATGAAATTATGTGAATTAGAAACAGAACGGTATGCTGTTTTTTGACAATAAGTAAAACACTGCAGGTCATACAACGATACATTTTCATTTCCTCTTGTTTGTTGCGTTGTTTTGTTGGACACACACACACACACACACACAGTTGGCTCAAATATATTAACTGTATTTCCAGTGTTTACAGACTGAATACACAATAAATATTACATGGGGGGGCCCATGGCTAGTGCAAAGATTAATTTCTTGGAGACTCTTCAAATACATACGAGCACACATTCATGGTCTATTATTTTGAAACCAGGTCCTTACGGTTAAAGTGTTGTTTACCTTGTGATCTCAGAGAGAGGATAAAAAGATTGTGCTCAGGATAACTTTACACAGTCCTTGGTCATTTTATTATAACCCACTGAGCAGTGTTTAAGCATATAACTCAACTTCACACTTATTACTCAAGCTGGCTTTCCTGGACTCCTTTATCTCACATACTCATTAACACATTGCAGTTTTCTGTCTGTATGCCAAGTCAATATCTGACAGGAGGAAACATCAACATGGGAGCTGGTCTGGTTGTAGAACAGTCTCACTTACTCATAAAGCCACAAAGGGGATGCCAGAAAATACAAAGTGTCATGACTCTGAACACCAATCATCAGTGTAGCCGACTGTTGGCTGTGGCTCTGTAGTGTGTCTGCCACTGTGGGCTACAGTCAGCAATAACCAGCCAGCATTCAGCCACATCAGCACACTGACTCAATCACCCTCAGAGGGTTAGAAAGATTTCCCTGACTGGGGTTGTAAAATGTTGTTTTATTCATTTGGACCACATGATGAAAATGGCAATGCGAAGCAAAACTTTACAGGAAATATATTTCAGACTCAAATTGGGAAAGAAACACATTAGTTTCAGGTTTCTTTAAGGATGTTTGGGTGGTACAGATGCACTGATTAATATTTGTCTTGGCTGATTCTGATTTTCTTTCTTTATAAGAACTATAAGTGACATTCTTTGCCATGCGTTTCAATTTGACAGGCCAAAAATGAAATACAAGAGACTGATCAGTCACAGGGCATGGCCGAACAGTTCTGAAAGGCTGCCGATCGATTGATGCATCTCTACTGAATGCCGTGGGAGTGAATGAGAAACAGTTTGCAGTCTGACCTGTGCAGATGGTCTCCACCAGTTTGGGGTCGTGCTGGGCTCCGAGCAGGGACTGGTAGTATCCTGGGTTCTTCTCTAGCTGGTCCTGACCCCCGCTGGCGGCCATCCAGATCAGAGCCCGGTGCTCATTGGGAATCCCCTTGCGTACGTAGCGCTTCACTGAAGGAGAGGTTAGGTTTCGTTCAGTTTTATGTTGTGTGCTCAGTATGTGAAGATCCTGCCGTGTTCAATTTTAGCACTCACGTTTTACATTCTTCTGCACTCTTCTTTTCCCCTTTAGTAGTTTGGACCACTTGATGGTACGTCGGGTCAGCACCACTAGATACTCAGACATGAGCTCCTCATATGACTCGTAATCAAAGTCCTTAGAGCGCTGAAAGCCATACGGATCCACGCTGTGCCAAAAAGAGTTAGAAACTGTTTAATGAAACACTTCAAAAGGATGAATGATTCTTTGATTTAGTTTATCACAATCATCACCTGAATCACCAAGCATTCACATGAGAGCAGTGTCAGCTGTTTATGTGCTTTTCCTTGTAAACCATGATGTAATTGATTGAATTTAAAGAAAGACTGAAGACAAATAAACAACTTTGGCTGAACATAACATTTAATTTATAATGCAGTTCAAATATTGAACTTGGTATTATAAACATTTTGTAAAAAGTAATGTAAAAAAGCACTTGAAACAAACAGTTATTGTCATTAATTAGTATTCACATTAGCTACATCTACATCTGGTTCTAAATGAAAAAGTTGTGTATGTAGGTGGCTCAACCTAATGCCTTAGGTAACACCATAATCTTCCTGCAGCTTAACCCTTTTACAAGAGCAAAGTCATCCCTGTAGAATACATGCAGTTACTAGACCAGCAGTGTGGCAGGCTGCTACATCTGTTTTGAAAATATTTAACAGACTTAATCCCTTTACTACTGTATAGACTACACACAGCACAGGCTCTAACTAGTGTTGTTCTCCAAATACTGGGTGAAAAGGAAGGCATCATCATGCAAATGCTATGTTTTACATGACTTTGTTGTCAAAGCAGAAGCAAGGGCACACGTTATCAACCTGGAGTGTGTGAATGTGGCACCTGATTCCAGGTGTTAGTTTAGGTTATCACCGTTTGTGTGAACTGTGCAACAGCTCCCTTTAACAAAATAAGTCATTCAACATGTACTGCCATGAAGAGCGTGGATTTCAATCATCTACACAGAAAATAGATAATTAGCCTAAGTTTACTTGCAGACAGATTTAGTCAACTGCACTTTATCAAGGGCAAATCCACTCCAGTCCCATGTTCATTCAGTTGCCAATTTATTAGGTACAACTGTATACCTTTTTGAAGGTTATGTTCCGATTTAGAAAGGTGTTGATTGAACGTAATGTTCATTTTGGAGGCTGTAGTTTCTAATACTTAGACTACCCTCATTGATATAAATTGGGAACACCACTATTAACTGCAATAGAGCTACAAACTACAACCTCTATGATGACCATACCATTGAATCAACACCACTCTAAGACAGTTTAGTGAACATCATCTTCCTGAAGGTAGTTTTTTTTTATTTTAAATGTAAAGTTGTTTACAATGTTCCAATATGTCTGTTTAAATCAGATCATTACAACTGAGTTCACTTTTAAGGGAACTATACATATCTTTCTGTAAAGTGTATTTAGTACAACAATGTTTCAGTAGTCATACACATTGCATACTGAACTTTATGGGTTTAAAACTACAAACATGTGTTGAAAGCTGTTAAAATACCACAACCTGTAACCATTAAAGAGTAGCCGCTAGTTAACAACTCAAGTAACGTCAACGGTTTAAAGTAGTTTACGTCAGTTAGCTAACCTTACTGCTTCCAATTTGAACAAAATGAGAAATAAAACAATTGGCTGTTTCTGAGTTGACTTTTCAGTTCAGTTACTGGCCTCCAGATATCGATCAAACATGTTTTTAAAGGTTTTATTAGGCTGAGAGAGCCCTGGTTACCTGTCCACCCTGTCTCTGGCGCTACCGTCCGGGGAGCGGGTCCTCTGGGCTGGCTTGCTCTTCTTCTCCATTGCCTCTTCTTCTCCGGTGATATCCTGACAATCTGTGCTAGAGTCTCACCATGAATCCACCGTTGTTGGTTTCCCCCAAGATATGTCAAAACAACAATGATAAACTTCACATTAACGTCGGAGTCACGGTTGGTTTAAGTTAAAGTTCGCTTTTAACTTTTCTCCATGTTTGCGTGCGGAAAGACGGGGACGAGATCGCTGCCTTTTTTCCTGCAATTTTCCATGCTATTCCCGAAACGGGAAAGACGGGAAAAACATTCTTTAGCGATTCCTTGAGCAAAGTACTCGTATTATTCAATTCGTCAAATGTTGTTTTAATGATCCGCCGATGTCTTAGCCGTGTGTAGAGAGTAGAGTTGAGTTTTATCGCCATCCGCATGCACCTGCTGCTGCTCGGAGTGCAACTAACCGGCCTGAAGCTCCGATAACCACTACATTAATGCAACCACATGATACAAGTCACTTCTACTCTCGTTGTCCGAACTAACTTACTACTTCCATGGAAGATTTCGGACTCGTGACGTAATGGCCCCAGGACGCCACACGTCAATCAGACCTAATGCTGCTTTCGAGTGATTCCCGGAATATCCCACTTCAGTGCTGTCCTCAAGGGAAGGCAAGATGCTGTCCTGATTCTGTGGTGCATTCACGGCACTTTGGTTGGAAAAAGAAGTGCATCTGAGAAGAGTGTATGGATAGACCGAGTTACCCAAATTCTTGAAGCGTTCCTCATTTTGCCAATATGTTTGCCTATCACCAACATGTTATATGAAGATTCTGTTAATGTAGCCTTAACTTGTATAGCCTACTTGTCAACTTCTATGATCGCATCTATGTTTTAATGGTATTTATTGTATTATTTTTACTTATATTGATCTAGGCCAATGTGTCTGAAATATAGTTATATTCAAAACTGTTGTTATGCATCTGATCTTAATGTTTTTGCTCCTATGCTTAACTCAACATGTAGATTAGCAGTTACATAACTGGTGGTTACTTCGACGAGGTACGTGTTGTGTGTCCGACGACACATAAAGGCAGCAAACATGCTAAGTAGCCGCGCCCTTCGCAGCGCAGCCACGTAGCAGCACCTGCATGCAGCCACCTGCTCACCTGAGCTGTTGCTACAGTCAGTCAAATATACCTGACTCAAACATATCTGCTGCCTGGGTGATTCCTTTTATATACACAGTCTTTAGGTGATTCAGAGATTTTGCAAATATGACAAGCTAAACAAAATCAAATCAAATCAAATCAAGTTTTATTTATAAAGCACATTTAAAAGCGATTTTTGGTCGAGCCAAAGTGCTGTACATGTAATAAAAACACATTACTACAATCACAATAAAAGACAATAAATTACAACAGATATATATAAAAAATAAAACACAAGGAAAAGTCAGGAGTCGTACTCCGCTCTGGCCCTGGGTTTATGAAAATAAATGAATTCAAACATATTCCACCCATCTGTCAAATGTGTCTCTGTCTGGTCTGGCATCAGCACATCACAGAGGGGAACATCTTACTCATAATGGAAAAGGTGACAGCAATTGAAAATGACGCAAACGTTACTTAATGAAATCACCAGATTGATTCCAATTTGATTATGTGCTAATGAGAGAATCTGGAGCAGAGTTTATTGTGTCTCCAAGCTGTCATCCACTTCCAGGCAGGACTGCAGTAAAATGACAGCCTACTAAGGGTTGTTCTGTTTACGTATTGCTGTATTTTAACAGTTTCCTGTAGTTTCCTATTTAGAGGGGGGAAAGGGGGAAACCACGTGGTGAAATAAATGTTATTAGTGTGTTAATTTGTACTCAAATTAGTTTAAGTAAGGAACATTTTTAAATAGGATGTATGTTTCATGTGGCACTAATATGTTCTTTTTGTATTCATTTCCATAAACACCACAACAGACACGTTAAATGAAACGAATGCATGTGAACGGAAGATTTTTTTGAAAGCACATACTGTGCATAAACGCAAACGTTCCCGTGTAAAAGCAGCCTGAATGACGGATGAATGACGGAGAAATTAACATAAAATAATTAGTTACGTTGGTTTTTTAGCACCTGGCTGATAGGGGCACAAGGTTTGTTATTACTTTAATTAATATGTGTATTGATATTATGTGGTGTTATTTCGTAGTTTTGCAGAGTTTTGAGTCCATGCTTTTGAATTAGCAAAACTGCTATATTAGCCTACATGTGTTCTGCTATTCTGCTCTGTTAGTTAGGGGGCAGTAGTGAGCTATAATTGCATTATTTAGTTTGTATTAGAAATGTAACGTTTATAAATGCAAGGAATGGAGATGCTTTATCTGTGAGATGGTGGCTAATTATTGTGTTTTCTTTCTTTTCATAGCTCTTACGTTGGTACATTGATACTTAATGTATACATGCAAGGGTGTACAATAAAAGGATACCATCAGTTCGAGAGTATGACCATTATTCAGCTGGGGACGCATAACATTACAACACTATTTACAGTATTGCTGTAATATTACAGTATAATTTTTTAATTGCTATACATTTCCCGCCTAAGGATAATATTCCCACAATGCAGCAGAACTATGTGCTGCAATACTGTAATGTTACTGTACATTGTACAGTAACATTACAGTAGTGCTGTAATATTACAGTATGGTTTTAAAGTGCTGTATACATTTCCCGCCTAAGGATAATATTCCCACAATGCAGCATAATCTACAGTATCACACTGTATTACAAATTAAAAGTAAATTACTGTGGGTAATACAGCAATTTACTGCCTACATTACAGATTTTTTTTACAGTAAATTAAATTACTTCAAATTTGATTTAAGCGTTTCTGCCCTACACAGACAGTAAATAACAACACCATACTCCTGATCATCGCCACTGCTACGTATCAGGATAAGCCTTGTGATGGACGGATGATGGATCATGTAGGCCCGGTCTCTTATCCTCTTGTGAAAATACCAGAGTAAGTAAGTGCAAATGCAGACTCATGTTTTAGCAGTAATGTAATCCTGCTGATGGGTGGGGTAGGATCTCTGAATAGGATGAGTTTCCAGCCACATGTGACATGTTTGTCAAAGCTGTTTGCAACCTTTCATCTGTGGGCATCACCACAGTATCCTCTTTATATTTGATTGAAAATCATTTATAAAAAGCCTTGTAACCTTCATGACCATGTATTTGGCAATGTGTCTGGGTCAGTGAGTCTGTATACACTGCAGCCGGTTTGTATAATGTATTTTGCACTCGTGCATTTGAGCTTCAAGCATGGTTTGAAATGCAATTTATCATATTTAAAATCATTGAATAAAGGTTTTTTTAATTGCTTACACACGTTTTTGAAAACATGGCTCATTTTCTCAAAACAAGTGCAAAACACCTCATATATCCTGCAGAATTACTAAGTGCACTTACCAAAACCAAACATTTGCACCCAATTGGCAAACACTTTATTTACAGTTCAAGACACTTTGTCCAACCAACTACACACCATTGTGCTCAAAAGCACACTCATCTTTTAAGGTCATTCTGTATGTAGAGAATTCTGCATATACATTTTTTTCAAGTCTACAAAGATAAGTGCAGGAACAAAAATATACTGTTGTTATACTTTTATTTTTCTCCAAAACAAATTGGTGCAACAGTCATGCACAACACATAGTTACAGTTGTAAACAAAAATGATGCCTCTGTCAAATACAGTAAATCGAAAGGAAAACTTTGAGGAAAAATAAATATTTTAACAAAAAACAGAGGAAAGAAAAGTGCTTAGGCTGCATCTCGTCCCCTAGTTGGCTCTGGCCACAGCCCCTCATCAACATTCAGAAGAAGCATGCACCTATAGCCTGACGGTCATACAGCTTCAACCGTTGCAAATAACTCTTCAACTACTTATCCTCCCTCTACATATTCCCACTTGCTGCTATCCATATATCCATTGTTGTGAAGAGTTAACATTTTTACAAAATTAAGTTCTGTTTTTATGGTCATTTGGCATGTATATTTGTTAATTGATTCATGTGTGTAGCAATTATAATGGCAGTGTTTTGAAAATGTGTCTTACTTAGAGAACCACGTGTCTTGCAAAACGTACCAAGTTGAATTGCAAATTGGGGAGCTGAAAATGTGTTTAGAGTTTTGGAGATTTAAGCTGAGGTTTTGCTCTTTGAGTGTGAGTTTTAATAACTATGCTTTATGTGTCATTTTAATGTGTTAGCAACTGAAAAAAACTGTAAGCAGCATGCATCTGACACTGAAATAATCTGGCTTGTGAGCGCATAGGAGGAGCTGGAAAAGGATGCTATGGAGAGGGGATGGATGAAAATGGATGGATGGATTAACATAGATTTATACTGAATTAAATCATAATTCACCTTCCAAATGTAAAACTGTTTAGCTCTTTACTTCTACGTTGAGTCCTCCTATCATATATGTTTATACATGTAAATATATATATACAGCATAACATGTAAGGCTCCATGCAGCCTAAGAAGTTAACAGTCCTGATAATATGAGGAACGTTACTATTTGTAACAACCTGATAAGTTCTTGGCCAGCCAGTGTAACTAGTAGTTTATTTGGACGTTATCATTGCTATAAATAAATATTGAGGTGGACTATATTGTAAAGCGCTTTTATGAATATGTCAACCTATTAAATTATACATTAGATTACTTGTTTGCACTGCGTTTCTGTAGCTGTTACTTTGTATTAACTTTGTATTGTTGCTAACGCATGAGGGTACATTCAGATGAACTAAAATCCTAATTTGAATTCCTTGTACAACATTCGTGTGTGCATCACTCACTGTTAAATACTACCAAACTAGAAGTTAAAGGTGTCAGTAAATCGTATGGTTTTGGGTTTATATATTTGTTTGACTGAAGGATCCCCATAGTTGATTGTTTTGTACTTTGGTCTCTGTTTAGGACTGTGTCTCTCAGGTTGAATGTTTGCTAATGTTACTGCAGAAATCCTGGTGTCTTCAAATGCATCCTTAATGGCACTGTCTTCAGAAAGTCTCAAACTTTGTGGCACACTATATTTGATGTCCTTTGTTGTTACATCCTCTCTTCCCTCTCCGGCCTCCTTGTCTTTTTCATGTGCTTTACTGCCGGTTAGTTTTTTTTCAGTTATAAGGGTTTGTCCTTTCATTTTGTTAGGAGGAAATACGTTTGTTCCTATTGGCACCGATCCAGGGTCAAAAGCAGTTATAGAACTATCAGACTTAAGTGTCCCTGTTCCATCCAAAGGAGTTATGATTTCTGGGTGCGGTCCTGATTGACTCTCATCCGCAGCATCTAATCCAAATCTGCGAACACATGGGATAACGTACATGGGCGTCCTTCTTTGAACGTTCATAGCTTTGGTTGGATCTTCCACTGCTCTCTCCTCCATTGGTTTAAGGCTTGTATTTGAAGAAAGTTCTTCAATGTTTGGCTTTATTTGACATCTCCCTGAAAGAGCTGCAGTGTCACTTGGATCTTCCACTGCTCTCTTCTCCATTGGTTTGAGGCTTGTATATGAAGAAAGTTCCTCAATCTTCGGCTTCATTTGACATCTCCCTGAAGGAGCTGTGTCACTTATTCTCACATTTTGTAGATCTATATGACAAACTTCCATCTTCATGTTTGGTATCTTTTCCAAGGTTGGGCTTTCTGATTGTTCCAGGGAATATAGTTTAGGAGAATAATCTACACAGGTGGACCACACAGGACAGCAGGTCACGATGGTCGCCACATGCAACATCACCTCGTCTTCTACCTGTGGAAGAAGCCTACAAGGCTCTGTGAGCAACGTCTCAGTGACAGATGATAGACAGAGCAGCTCTGGATGTCCATATTTGAACTTGATGGTGATACTGGTTTCTTCAGCTATAGTCTGAATTTCCTCATAATCCTCTGTCCTCCAACCCTTACCATCATTATTGGAAGTTTGTTCTGTATGGTTTAATGAGCAATGGCTTTCAGAGTTTTGACCTGATTGGTGGCCCACTGTTTGCGTAATTTGTTCTGCTTTCAAATTATCTTTTTCTTCCATGCTTGAGTTTACTTTTGTCAAAAAGTCTATGGCCTGATCTGGTCTTTGCTGTTTGTTGTTTTGCCCATTTGTAGATGTATTTCTATTCAACTGATGTCCAACAGATTTACTTTTCTTCTGCTTTTGTTGGTTGTGTTTGTGAACAGGCAGATCTGGTGCCTTTCGGTGCTGTGTTTCATGAGAAGATACCCTCTGTTTTATATTACTTGTCACCTTGACTTTTGCAGAAGGCTTTTCATGTGAACCTCTTAAGTCAGATCCCCTACATACAGTGGCAATGTTCTCAAACCACTCCATTAATGAAGACAGGAGTATCCCTTTTCCGATGAGACTTGGTTTGATTGGCTGTTTCTTCAGCATGTTCTCTCCCTTTTCTTTCTGCTCAGCTGTAGCAAACTTGGCCACAATATCTTTGACACTGGCCCCTGTCTTCATTCCTTGTCCTCTTCTAGTCCGATCCCTCTTGTGGATGACATTCTCACTGTCTCTGCAGTGGTTCACATTAGCTGCCAATGCTCTGCCAGAGCACAGAGTTCCTACTTCCCTTTGGTGGGTGATGGGAGGTTTAGGTGTGGAGCGTATGAATTTGGATTGGAGGAGCTGGAATGTGGTAAGACGTCGTTGTATTAAGCCTCCTGTTTTTATATCTCCTCCGTACTTGCTTGGCCATCTGTCTTTCGGTCGTTCTGTACAGCATCTTTCAGGAATTTTCAAACTGGTCCCAGCACTCTTTCCGTTGGTCGTTTTATGCTCTTCAGATGGCTGAAAAATGATGCAACTTATATGAAGTTGAGTTTGCCCAACTTCCTGATCAGGCACATCTGTGTAACTTTCGCCTACAACATCGAACCATGGCTTCTCTCCATATTGGTTTCCGTTGGTCCTCATGGGCAGATCCTTTGTAAGGTAATGCAGGAGACTCTCCAGAATCCCTCGGAGAACAGGACGGCAGCTGCGGTCTCTAATCAACTTCCTCAACTTACTGGCATCAGGGCTGTTACTGCTTTTCCGAGAATCTGGTCTATGGAGAATAAAGGACACGCAAAACTTAATCCTTGTAGCAATCTGGATTTCAGCATACCTGAATAGTTAGACAGCTGATTGGCAAATCATTAAATCAGTGTCAGTGCTGGATGCATAATTGTAAGGAGGTGTGTAATTACTTCAGTCAGGTCACTTATAACCAACAATGTGATGTCAACTGAACACAGGGTTTTGAGATTTTCAATATTTGATTTAGTTAAAATGTAGTTAAAATTGGACTTAATTCTCACTGAGACTTTTAACAGAACTCAATTATTGAACAAAATGTTTTTCTTCAATTATGTTTTAATAAATTGTACCTTGGAAGAGCATTTTATTGGTCTTGCACTATTTTGAGAATGAACGTAGTAAATAGACTAAACAGGTTATAGAATGTAAAAATGGTACCTCACAATTTTTAAATAAGGGCGGTAAAACTAGTCCAAGTGATCTCCAAAAAGCTTGATGTTGTCTCTCACTTATTAATCTTCTATTTGAGTGAATAAACAGAACTTCAGCTTGAACTGGACATACCAGAATTCCTCCCAGCCCCGCAGCAAAGTAGAGCAGATAAATGTTCAGACTTGAAGTGAGGTGCTCCAGCAGCGTGAAATTGTTACTTGTTATTAGTGCAGGGGATTGCAGAGTAGGGTTCTGAGGCGATCTGGTAGCAAATTAAGATAGGATACAAGCTGCTCATCAAAATTAATTTTGTAGTTAAGATAAAAAAAAGACAGGCACTTCATGCATGATATATATCTGAGTCCAGTTTAATATTCACATTATATATTCACCAGGAAATTGCTAGTAACTTTCACAAAATAGTACACTAATATTATACCTGATAAGAGCATCACAGTGCAAATAATAGTTTATCACAGTATAAGATAAAAGTAATACTATTGCACGAATCAACAATGTTATGTATTCAAACTATTAAAAGAATATGTATATAGATGCAAAACTACTGAATCTTAAAATCTGTTAGTTTATTAAAGGTTTGCACAATGTTTTGAAGGAATAGATCCTCCATGACACGACATAACCTTGTGCTTCGTGTTAATGCTGGTTAGCTTTAGAAGAGGGAAAATGCCAGAGAAGGAAATTATCGTGTATTCATTTTGAGAGGTTTACTATTCAGTTAAAATAAAAGTTAAAAAAGCAGAATAGTTTTTCTTTTCCTCACAGTTCTGTCAGAATAATATGAGTTGGAGACAGGTTATTCCTCCCTGCCATCAATTGACAAATATGCAACTGAGTGCAGATGCAGCTCCAGAGAGATGACCTCAAATGAAAGCAGTCATGACAAAGGCTGAACCTCAATACCCTAAATGGTCTCTCTTTTGATGTTCCTCTGCCTCAAATTTGCATTATTTTCCAATTCAAAGCAAAATCAAAGAGTGGGGGGGAGTACAGGCAAGGAAAGGACATGGTGCCCCTATAGACTATTAGGATTCTAAGAAAGAGAGGGAAGTGTGGGACAAAGGGAAGCAGCCTTGTGCAGTTCCCCTGATAGCCAGTAGGGTTCAGGCCAGTGTAGAGAAGGATTACATGTCTATGCACTTCTCTGCAGATGCTGCTTTGTAAAGCTTTTCTCCCAGCTCCTCCAGACGCTCCCTTTTGTCCAAATCCTGGTACAGGCTTTGGGGAACCTGACTCAGGCCGTGCATGAGGCCATAGAGACAACCTGCGATCAGGCCTGTGGCTTCACTTTCACCTACAAAACAGAGCATTTTCACACAAGTCACTTGTGAGCAGGCTCTGTGATTGATCTATCTGTGTTTGGAAATGTCTTGCAGGCACTCACCTCCATGAAACATGGATCTTTTGCACAGTTCTGCCCAGTCACCCCCTGCTGCCAAGAGGGAATCGTAGGCTATCATGGGGGAATCATGACCTCTGCGGCCCGCACGGCCCTCTGAGCTCCAGCGCTTATAAATCTGTAAGGATGAAGACAATGCAACAGCGGCACAATGTTCCTGTAAGGGGTTCTGTAAGCTAAACTGTATGTGTATTTTTTTGTGAGAGAGAAGTAGTATTTACCTTGTCTGTCTCCTCAGCGTCATAGCGATCAGGGAAGGTGGGTTTGTTCTGGTCTTCGTTCTCTATTTCTCTCTCTTCCAGGTAAAACTGCCACTTGGCCTCAAAGTAAAACCAGTTCTCCTGATACTCTGCACACAATCACACATAACTGGTTTCAATTAATGCTCTCTCAGTTACATGTAAGAAAAATAAAATTGGACTTATACCGAAGAAACACATGTTAAAGGTCCCCTATTATAATATTTTTCATCAATATATTACAGTTCTCAGTTATATACAAAACATGTCTCGTAAGTGTTTCAAAAGTGCTGATTCTGTGTCTGTTACTTTAGATCAGGGAGGTCAAACTCAAATACACAGTGGGCCAAAATAAAAAAATCGGTACTAGTCGAGGGCCGGACTGGTTCAATGTTTATTGCAAAACTTATTGAAATGAACTTATTGCACATATTAAACCTGGAACTAACAAAGCTTAAATTATTGCCTAAACAACATTAAACATTAAATAATCAGTTGCATTCATTTCTTATGGCTCTATCTGAGTCATTTCTTATGATTACATTTTCCCACAGGCCAACAACAGCTTCAAAAAAAACAATTTCCCTCAAAGAAAAAACCAAACATGCCCTGTTGTCGCAAGAAAAAAAGTGCAGAAGGAAACATTTAAACTCAGTTTGCTACTCCGTGATGCACACTAAGCCAGATACTTGGCATCTCATCTTGGGTGCAAGTTCATCAATGTTTTGGGTCAGGCTCTGAGCTGAGGAAATCCTCAGGATTGAGTGAAGGTGTGCGTGCAATATACCCGCGGGCCAGATCTAATAGTAATTAGAAATTATCCTGCGGGCCGAAATTAAATCCACCAAGGGCCTGATTTGGCCCCCGGGCCTTGAGTTTGACACATGTGCTTTAGATGAAAATAAGGTGCCACTACCCACTCCCCACTCCCCACGCCCCTCTGCAAGATATTTGGTTAAAAAAAAAAGCAATGGTGCTCTAGGAGGAGATTCAGGTGATAAGGTTGGGGGGGTTACCTTGGTTGGTTATTGGCTAATGGTTACACAACCTAAAAAACATTGTGACATCACAAAGTGGCCAAAATCTGATCAGCTCATTTTCAGACTGGATTTTATATAAATGGATCACGAAAAAAATAGAAAGGATATTTTTTCCTGAAACTTTATGAATCTCTTTACACAGAGGGGACACATATTTATATATACAAATCATGAATAAGTCGATTTAGCATAATAGGTGACCTTTGATATAACTGGTTTTGTTTTGTTTTTTACATAAGCTTCACTTGACCTGAATAAATCCACCAAGCTGTAAAATGGTGTCTTCGTCCCTCACTAACAAAGACAGAAACAGAATCTAACCTGCCAGGTGTCGTATTGTTTTCCTGCAGTAGTCCTCTGCTCGAGGGATGACCTTCATGAGCTCACGGCCCCAAGTCACCAGAGGTTTCCCCTGGATGGCATAGGATGCAAACAGTGCCGTTGTCAGGGAGCCTAAGAAACCTGAATCCAAGAGTGACACCAGAAGTCAATTGTTTCTACTGTAATGACAACTACAACTCACCAAAGTATTAAATCCATGTTCTTGTAGGTAAAGTATAATTAGATATGCAGCACAATAATCAGCCTGGGGTCTAATCAGATTTGTTTGGAAAGGTTCAAACAAGCTGACATCGTCACCTGTGGGGTGGTTGTGGGTCATCCTTCCAATCTCAATGCTGACCTCCACCAGACTGTTGATCCTCTCAGGTTGCCAGTATCTCATACCAACACACATGGCTTTGGCAGCCGCCCCAAACCCAGACCCTGGACATAAAGTAGACGTATAGCAAGTGGACACTTCCACAACAACATTTTCATAATAGGTAGTGTATAGCTCTAATGATTTGTATTAGACAGAAACAGAATAATAATCACCAACTACTTTGATAATCAATTCATAGTATAAGTAATTTTGACTTTGAGACATTTGAGAAAGGATGGACATTTTGTACTAGACCAAAAGATAATTTGAGGAATCAAGAAAAGAATAAGCAAATAAATGGATGATAAAATGTGTTGGTTGGGACCCTATTGTTGTTATTTTAGAAGAAAATCTCTACAATCTCCAATGACCTTTTTCATTGAAGGGTGTATGCCAGGCGAGCAGGAAGTTGTGAGGTTTGAGATGAACACATCCCTCCACTGTGGCCGGGTCAGGTGCTCTGCCCTGCAGCGACACCATGGCTTCAACATAGAGGCGCACCAGCTCCCGGTACAGGTCCTCCAGACACCAGTAATCTGGACACACAGACATACACACACATACACAGTGACTGAGAGTCAGTCAAGATTGGCATGCAAGGCGAGATGAGTGGCGCTGCAGAAGGCTAAGTTTAGCCTCAGCCTGCCACACCAAAGATTAGGACCAGCATGCCTTTAGAGCGAGTGGAGTCACTTCCACACACCATGAGGTCAACAGGGATCCACGAGCAGAGCCCCCAGCCATCCTGCTAGAAATGGTTTATGTGTGTACTGTTTGTTTGTGTGGGTACATGTGAGTGAGTAAGAGAGAGAGAGAGAGAGAGAGAGAAAGAGAGCCTATGATGACAAAATAGTATAATTAAGTAGTCAAACATTTTTGATGAAAGACGGGGATTGTCACCCTCTTGGCTGGATTTAGCTAATTCTGTTACATGGAGGTAGAGCGAAGATATAAAAATGTATACATTTATCAATAAAGGTGTGTTAAGAGGGAGCTGAGAAAAGAATCCTTATTTTTACACATTGTCTTTCTGGATGCTGGTGAGATATTTGACAAAGCAAACACTCACATTCGCAACATTCATTCCACTCCATCATATATAGTCTGCTGATGTGTGAGTGTGTGTGCAGGCATGCTGGATTGTGGCTAAATAGGGCTTCCTAATCTCAATGGATGTCATCACTATTTCACAGGACCACGGTCATCGGCTTTGAAGCAAGTCTGCAGCCAAACTTGATACTGGTAGATTATGGAGGAGTCTGACCTGCTATTGTTCCGTTAAGGAGAGCTGAGGGTCCGCTTTTCCAAAGTAATCTATTTTGGACTTTTCTGTCCCGGCAACACCCTGCGGGGGCTTGAAATGATGTTTGAGTGATATATAGTAAGGCTTCTACTGAGATTATGTCTTTGATGACCTATTGGGTGATGGGTTATGGTATGTAGGCAGGTTTTTCCTTTCAAAAATGTTCTGCCAGTTAACGATTAGCAGCTTCCATTGACTGTACAGAAGAAGCTATTCTGGTCTTAAATGAAAACAGATGTGATGTTAGGTCCGTATTTTATTGAACAGATAAAAAAAACTACAGGTTTCAGTTCTGTATGAAGGCATTTGTGTTGATTCTGATTGGATATTCAACATTGCAAAACAGAATAAATCAGCAATTGATGATATAGTAATGTTATGAGTTACACACCGTTATCTGCCTCTTAGACAATCATCAATCCTTTGTCATTCTTGACATCAATCCTAAACGTACCTGTTATGAGTGCTTCTGCTGTGGTGATGTGCATCAGCGTTGCATCACTCAGGGGCCAGTTTTCCGGGTCCAGTTTCTGGGCCCCCAGTCCCCCCAGAGAGGCCAGCTCCTCTTGGATCTGCTTGCCTGAATGGCAGTTTACCCAGTTTCCTTTTCTGTAGCCCAAAGCATCACCAACAGCTCCCAAAACCATGGCGGCCTTGAATTTCTCCATCATACTGGACAGCAACAGAGGTTGTTCTCTTGAATGAAGTGGTCACTTCTCCTGGGATCTAGACGGCTCCTGGCACAAACAAACGCTGAAGTATTACCTCCTTTCAGCTGTAATTCTTCAGCACATCAACCAAACTCACGGTCACAGAACCAAGGAAGAAGAACAAATTCCCTTGCCCCAAAACATCCTGAATAACAACTTCGTCGGCTCTCACAATATGAAGATTTCCGCTTGATGTGGAGCTACCACCTGTCTCCACTTCAATAAAATCTCTCTTCCCACTCGTGGAGCTTTGTAGAGTTTCTCAGTACCAAGGTGGATGTGAAAACAAACGCATCAAGAGTTTCTTTGTGTTGGGCAGCCGGTAGTTCAGCAGTGATCAGGTGTCTCCTAAAAAGGCAATCCCCATGGCCCCAAAGCCTAAAAGCTGGAAGGCTGGGTGTGGAGTGGTAATGGGGGCTGGACGCACTGGAAGAGATGCTAATATGCTGCTGGGTGGAGGGCAGGCTCGTCAGCTGGTGTGGACCTTGTTGACATCCCAGCTGTCCCATGGGAGGAGGGTAAGAATGGAGCATCATCCCTGCTCCATTAGCCTGCCTTCTTTATTGTTGAAGCTCAACTCTCTCATCTTTACCTCACTTTTAAAAACTGACTTATTACGCACCTCCTGCACTGACATCTGTTGATCTCCTCTGCAGTTATGTGCAATGCATCCATGACATCCCCTCCCTTGGGTTATTTTATTCTTCACACCTTTTTTGTGACATCGTTTCCAACCCTTCATTTTTTGTATGTATATGTTTTTGAATGTCGCCCTTCACATACTCAGTAACAGTAGACATTACCAGAGGGGACAATGATGATATGATGCAGGAATGCAACCTGATAATGGACAACTGTTACCAAGCTGACATATTTCATTGTAAACACACAATCAGAAGTACGGATATTATGTTTGATTTATTACTTCCACCTTCTATATCACTAAAATCAGTCTGTGTAAAAACCTCCTGAATAACTTCTGAATAGAGCAAAGCAATAGCTGAGACAAACTCTGTATTATCACAGTGAACCTTTAGTGATATCACATTAGTTTAAATGTTACAGAATACTGCTATCCAATCCAAATTAACTATTCAGAATTAAGTTTTAAATAAAAAACTAACAATATTAGTTCCTGATGTTCTTGCTTAACATGTGACTTGCTTAATAACAGTTTTGTTTGATTAAATGTACAACATATTTTTCAAACTGAAGATCAACTTTTATATTTTAGCTGCATTTTTGCATTTGCCATGTCCTGATTCTTCTTGATTTTCAGAAAAATATGAATCTGAGGATATTGATTTCTGCACAACACAACTCTGCTTAACTGTGCAATATACTAACCTGGGTACTGTTGTACTTGTTAGACAGAGACAACCATTCACAAGGCTCTTTAAAAACAACATGCTTTATTCACAACTTTCTAAAAGAAAACAATGCTTTTGTGACAAAACATAATATTCTGTAAATACCTGTTTTCTTGCTGGCAACAATAATACTGTTTTGATAAGAATGATCTGCATGACTTGACACAATTGACCAGACATTTGATAAATAAACACGTACCAAATGTACCATGTGAGCAAACTGAACAACCGAAAGAGGTTACATTTTCTTGCTCCAAATCCACAGAGGATGCCAGATAATTCTGTCCACAATCAACTGGGAAAAGCTTTCACACCATCTGGCTGTGCTGGTGGTCTGTGCACAACTTCAACAGTCAGAAGGTTATACAGGATATTTGATTCCACCAACACATATGATATATGTACCAGCTGCTACAGTGACTGTTTTACAGTCATAATAAAGCTGTTTCATTTGCCACTCGATTGCATTCAATCAGGGACTAAAATAATAATAAATTCCCATCCCGATCCACTCTGAAAGTCAACTTAACACACCCCACCTTAGTTATGACCTGTGCCTACATATATGCAAACTTAAACACAAGTTTGTCTACTTAAAAACAAAAGGCAATCATTACAATTGTAGTTGGATTTGAGATTTGTTGCAGGGTAATACATCCTCATTTAATAACATGGTTTTATTATGGTGACAATTGGTAGAACTAGACAGCATAGTTAGATGGCAAATAGTGATGCAGGTGCAGGAAGCCACCTGCACTGTGAGAGAGGACGACTGGTACCTGAGCTCTACCTTCTGCCACACTCTTTAGGCCAGGAAAGCGTGGTGCATTTAGAGTTCATAACTGCACTTAAAGAGCAACACTACATCTTGTTTGGAGGAAAAGCATTGCACCGCTAGATGGCAGTGCAAGTACTGTTGAGCACTGTTCTCAAAAAGTGACATGTTTTGCTCTGTGGTAGTTACTTAAACATGCCACCATTGCACTACAGTCACGAATTCATGATAAGCAACAGACTAAAACTCAAACAGTGTAAACTAACAGTTCAAATACTCTTAGCTCGGATGTAGATGTTCATTTAAAAAGTCTAGTGTGTTAGTGAAGCTACAGTCAAGTAAACTGAGTAGCTGTGTACAGTACTGCCTGATAAAGAAAAGTCCTACAACAGAAAAGTGTAAATCAGTGCAGTTTGCACAGTTGGCAAATCACCTGGCTGATAAACAGTCAATGTGCCAGTCAGTCTCTCTTTGTACAGCAGTTCACACACTGCAAAATAAAAGTCAAGTATTTAATGCAAAAGCATTTAAAAAATGAGGATCTAATCGCTGTGTATGTACCAATCATCATTATAAATGTCATTACCTGTTTTCTCAGATATACATTTCGGTTTCTTTAAAATTGGATCTTTCTTATTCCTATTGGTATACAGCGTTTTACGGCTGTAACAACATGATTCTGCTGGTGCTGAGCTTGAAAAGCATGCCGCTCTGTCCAATAGTGTGAATACAAAATGTTGACTTGAACCCTTTCTCTCTGGCTAGTTAAGGTGAATCATAATTTCTTAACTTCTAATCATCATAAAACCAAATGAAAATATTAAGCATTGTAAAGGAGGCCATATGTTTACCTCCCTTAAAAAAATGCTCACACACACACACACCCTTACAAACATTAGCTAGCACACTTTCTCTCTTCTCTCAGTGTGATTGTAAGAGAGCTCCACACTCGCAATCTCAGTGAAAATAATGTAGACTTCTATGTTTTTCTCCCCTCCTCAACATCAGTGGCACTGCTTCACACTAGCTGACATAAACATGCAGATTTGAACAGACTGTCCCATTCACGATTGACAATGTAAGAGGCCACATCCTACTGCATCTATAAGTTAATCTTCTGCGTGTGCTGAGGGTTCACCGTTACCTTCCCTCCTGACTGTGCCGAGGGTGCAGCTTAGTGAGAAAGTCAGCAGCAGTTCCAAGCCACACCCATTGGTGATGAGTTCTCAGGGTACTCAACATTTCCATATTGCAATAACAAAGTCTGTCTTTGCCAAAAAAAAAACATAATTAATCTTTCTCCTGTTGATTCCCCTCCTGTTTTCCTCTTGCACTGTTCCTGGTCAAGGCATCTTATACAGTTTGAGGAACAATCCTAACATCAAGCTGCAGACAGGCTTATTGAGAAGTACTCTCTTTTTGGCTCATTTGTATGAAAATCCTCATTTAAAAAAAGAAGAAAATTGGGAGAAACACAAACTCCATTTGCTGCATGAAGCCGGGACAAACACTATGTCATGTTGCGCTTACTCGTCACAATCGGCCGAGCAAACTCCACAAAGTCGTCTATGAGGACAGGCCACGCCCCTGAGAGAGAGAAAAATAGTAGTTACATCTCAATGAAATCTTGTTATCAACACACACAATGATGATTTTAATGCAAGCAGTAAAAACTTGAAAAGATGTTGGCTGTAGTCTGGGTTAATCAGGGGGACTAACTGCATTATCAGTAATAAAAGTGTATGTGATCAGCCAGAATTCATCTTTCAGTGTTGAATTAACCACTCAGATGTGTTCACATGACTTTATCCTGCTTTAAAAACCTCACCTTCCTCATCGTAGTTTGACATGTCGTCTGTGATCATATTGCCGAAGTCAAGGAGGAGGTTCCACGTGTCTTTAGGAATGGAGCGTTTGTGATGCTCCTGAATGCAGCACAGTGACAGGAACATTGAGAGATAAACATTATTACAAAATCAGTAAAAGTCCATTCAACAGCTTTTATGAACCTTAGTGGTTGTTGGCAATGTGTCAAAATTGTGTTTAATGTACTGGTTATTTTTGAGTCTGTTGTTGATTTTTGACTGTAGTGATTCTAGTATTGTTCTTCTTCACAGGGACTTTGTAAATGAGATGGACAGAATATGCGGAAGAACTATTCTGAATGTATAAAATGTTCTTGCTTACCACCAGGAAGCGGTTCCAGAGATCCAAAAACTTAAAGCGACCAGTGAGAACTAGATTCCAATAGGCGACAGCCATCTCCAGGTCTAAAACACAAAGTAGATTAAGACTTTTACATTTTTTGTCCAGATAAAATCTGTTAAACAACAAGTAACACACTTTGTATACATGTTCTTCTATTCTTCATGTTTTGTTCTTAAACTTACCTAAACCTTTCTGGCCTGGGTTTTTGGCAAAATTGAAGGTAAACTGGTAGAAGTCTTTGAACTTCCCAGTGTCTTTCAGCTCCTGCTCTAGTCTGGGAAGGATGGCCTTGAGTTTTTCTGGACTGTCACAGCTAAAGGAAACATTAGGAATCATTAAACATTTTAACAAAATATCAAAGTCAAAGTCAACTTTATTATAAATCTTCCAGTTTGTGTGTATAGACAGAGAGATCGAAATACCGTTTCCCACAATCCCGAATATAAAAACAAATGTTTATAAAAATATAAAAATGTGTGCAAATATGTATATATATATACAGTCAAAGACACATTTTTACATGAGCACACATTAAGACCTAAATAAAAACACAACAATCACTATGTACAACATAACTGTCAATTCAATATTATGAGAATGTACATTGGTGCATTCTCATAATATTGAAGTGACTGTTATTTTGTACATAGTGATTGTTGTGCAGCTTGAGCTTAAATATTTGGGCATCATAAAAAACAAAAGTTCTAAAAACGTCTTTACATTTCAATTAACATGGCAATGAAATGTTGAGAATGAGGTGACTTCTTAATCAAATGTTGTAGATTTCAGTACCAGTGTTGCTCACCCTAGCTCAGCCATGCCATCCAGGAACTCCTTTCTGCTGAACTCGCACTGCGTGGCCGCTCTGAACTTCCATGCCACCACAAGGATGCTCACGCTAGCTGGATCTAGGATCAGGTCGTCACAGAACTGCTGGACGCCATCGATGCCTATCTTGTTTTCATCTTGGGGGTCTGCAAACACAGATGCCAAAGTGTTACAGACTAGCAAGGTAAACGGTGCTAATGTTAAAAGGGAACCTATTATGCAAAATCCACTTTTTCATGTCTTTTATACACAAACATGTGTCCTCTCTGTGTAAACAGATTCTGAAAGTTTCAGGATAAAAGATTTGCTCACTTTTTGTCCTGATCCATTCGTCTAAAAACCTGTCTGAAAATGAGATGATCAGATTTTGGCCAATTGATGATGTCATAACGATGTTTTCGCTTGTGTAACCATTAGCCAATAACCAACCAAGGTAACACCCGCCCACCTTATCACCTGAATCTCCTCCTAGAGCACCATTGTGTTATTTTTAACCAAATATCTCGCAGAGGGGCGTGGGGACGAGGGGCCCCTTATTTTCATCTAAAGTAACAGACAGAGAATCAGCACTTTTGAAACAGAGGGATTTATGGGATGCTACAATGCATGATCGGTTTGGTATTTCGAGCCAAACACTTCAGAGACATGTTTTGTATATATCTGAGACCTATAATATATTGATGAAAAACAGTATAATAGGGGACCTTTAACATTAGTTTTGAAACACTTGCCTTTGTATCTGTTGTAGAGCTGTTCCAGCTTCTTGCGGTCCACCGAGGTTTTCATGGATTCTTTGTAGTATAGGTCTGGATTTTGGAAGTAATTATCTGTGGCGACTTCTAGTTTCCAGTCATTCTGCGTCAGGCAGTACACGGCTGTCCTCTCCCCGGCCTGCGTGAAGGACATGAACTGCCGAACCTTGTCCTTCTGCGATGACTTCAACTTGTGCTGTGAAACAAAGTTGTACACAAGATACATTAAGGGCTGTGTCAGGATGTGCACCATGTAAGCACAGCATCAAGTGAAACAATACAATTATTAAAGCAGAATTTTAACACAGAGATGTAATGTTTTGTTTAAATGCAGAATCCTTTATAATTTCAGTTGTTATTGTGTTTGAATGGTGCATATTAACAAATAAATGATTTCTAACTATTGTCTACACACACAACCTGGGGGCTGCAGGAACCTGCGGGTGTATACAGGCGGTAATCTAGTGTTATGGTAATGGGATGCATAGATATGCATGTATAGTTGAGGCTGCACATCGGCAACACTCAGCCTAAACTTTCTGTACCTACCACACACACACACACACACACACACACACACACACACACACACACACACACACACACACACACACACACACACACACACACACACACACACACACACACACACACACACACACACACACACACACACACACACACACACACACACACACACACACACACACACACACACACACACACACACACACACACACACACACACACACACACACACACACACACACACACACACACACACACACAATAACACTTGCCATTAGACCTGATCAGTAGGACTCATATCATGCGTGCATCAGCCATTAGTACATTACGGGAAACCAAAACCTCCACTCAATAGCCCACCGTAAGGTCCCGTTAGTTTACAAAAAGACCTCCTTGTGTTCACTTAAACTAGACAGTCATCGGGAGGATTGCACGTCTTTGCAGAACTGCAGACCTGACCCACCCGATAATCAAAACAGCAGATTCACGGTGACAGAGCAGTGTGTGGTGACCCTGGACGTTTCGCTCCGGCATGCTCTCTCCTGACCCGGGGCACACTACAGGCGAGTTACCAAAAAGGGAAAGGTACGTGCGGCAAGTGCTGGTGTCCTGATCTCAAAATACCAACAACTGACCTTCCATTTCCCTCATATTCCCGACATACATCACCCTGGCTATGCGACACTTGGCAGAGGACACCCCGGTCTCCTGTATCGGTGTGCCCCCCGCTTTACGGTAGTGCCATACGTTATCGGGTTATGGACTTGTTTAACGGAGCTAGAGATTAGCACTGTTTTCTTATTTTTATTCTACATACCATTTTATCACACGCTGTTTTGGCCCACTTGATATCCAATTACCCTGGTGCGCATGCGTGAAAAGAACTGCGCTACAGTAGAGGCACACTGTTCATGGGAAGTGTAGTTCCGTAGTGCTGTAATGCCACAGGGTCTGTGTTTTTCAATACTTTACTGCATTAAAACACCCCTGTTTCGGCAAAATATGGATTTATTCTCAAAATACTTCTAACAAATAGTATGTAAACTAAAAAAAGTGACATTAAAACCTATGTGTAGCTGTGTTTACCACCACATTCAAAATACAAGTTTTGAGCAGGACAGTCGAGGAAACTCGTCTTTGAGCTTATGTAAACGGGGTTGTTGTTGTTGGAAAAGTCAGTGTATAATGTTAAGCGAGAGTTAAGACCAATAAAAGTAGATTTAACCAGCTGTCACAATGCAGTTGGCACGATCGCGTAAGAAAACATAACATCATAAAAACTACAACTCCCATATAAAAGCTGATCAAGATGTTTCGGAAGTAACTTAATCTTAATATAAATCAAAGTTAAATCAGAAAACAATGCAGCAGTTGTTTAGTTTCGGTTAGTGTTAAAGTTATACATTGACACGTCTTGATCAGCCCTATCTCATAAATGTTGCTGAGACGTGTAGCTAACTTATTCAGCTAATGTTAGCATTGTAGTGTTAGCCTTAGCCTCGGTGTCATGGGAGTGTGTGGACTCAGCTGGCTGAAGCTGGTCTGACAGCTTTAAGGATTCCGACTTCGCTTTAGCTCCAGAAGAGAAAACAGGTTGAACTTTGTACACATTTTTAAAGAATGGTCCAACTTTAACAGGGTTTTTGTCGCACCTACCTGGATGAAGTTACGCTAGCACCCAGTTTGCTAGCAAGAATAGTGTTACCAACTGCTTGAGGTCGAAGTAAACATGAAGTTGGTCGCAAGCCGGTGAACGCCTGCACCGACGCTGGCTTCAGCTATGTGGCAGCAGGGGAGGGGGAGGGGGGGTGTCGGTGCTGCTGCGGTACAACAGCATGATTGTTCCCTTCTTCTCCAGCTTCTCCTTCAGTCGTGGAGTACAGCTGCAAACCGGGACAGGTCACATATTTCACAGGTAGGTAGGCCTACTGCCTTTCTTTCTTTTTATCTTCATTTATTTGTTGTTCTTTAAGTGTTTGGGACATTGAGCTAATTCTTAATTTCACCTCCCCATGGCATTTCCTGAAACGTCAGTCATGACTGGGCTGAGTGTTCTGGTTTGTATGATGTGACGCTTGACTGCCATGGTTTTGATTGTAGGGAATGGATGATATATTATTTATTTCCCCTTTGGCATGGAGGTGTTGGTATTTATAATTGTATATATGTACATGCATCTACCAGTATTAATCATACTTATTGATGCATTTATGCTCCATAACTTTAATGTTGTATTTGGTAAAGGTGTAGATACTTCTAACTAGTTGTAATACTGTGGGGTATTTAAACATATAATATCATCATTTTATGATATTTTCCGATTAATAATATCCAAATTGTCAAGATTACTTCATGTGTTAGAAAAGTGGTGGCCCCACCACTGCTAAAAAGTACTGTACTTTTAAAAAAAAGTTCTTATACTTATACTGCCAGTTAATACTTCTAGTTCACTACATTTCAGATTACGTTTTTTTTTAACATATATAACATTAAGCTGTCTGTGGCTCTTTCCTGCTGTAACAATGCAAATGTCCCCTCTGTGGGACTAATACAGGTATTCTGATTCTGATTCTGATATCCACAAGCCAGTTTTATAATAATTTTATGAATTGTACTGCATTTTCATAAAACAATCTATAACAGTATGTGAATTGTGCTTTTGTTTTCTAGCAACTGTATCTGAGTGGAAGCAGTCCTGTTGAAAGAAGGACAGAGGAGCAGTTTGGAGAGTAAAAATCCTTCAACTTCACTCATGCTCTCAAAGGTGTGGTACAGCATAAATGCACACAGTCGTTAATTTGTAAGTAACTACATGTCGTCAGAGAAGGGCCGTAATAAAGGAGTTTCCTAAAATAGACTTTTGTATTTAAAGGTAGGAATGCAATCCCATTAGAAGATGTGGAATAGCAAGTATAACAGGCATTTATATCATGTCACATTATCATTCAAATATTTAGACATCTCTTGAGAAAGAAAGAAACACTGAGTACACAAAGCTCAGAGTAAAACATAAAGAGATGATCTACATCACATTTAAGGACAAATACTTCCAGAACAATTTTTGGCTTTCTCAAGTCCCTTCTTCAACACGTCCCATAAATACCAAAACAAGTTGTTTGTTCTTCTCTCAATAATCCCCGCTTAAGTCACTTAACCTAAAAAATGATCCTGACATCTCCATTAAATTAGTCTCCTCCTGATGTTTTTTTCCTGTTGATCATTGTAACAAACATCCTTTTTCTTTTCTCATCCCCAGATCTCTTTCTCTTCATCGATCTTCACATACAGGTGAAGACAGAGGTAGAGCTTTGGATGCAGGTTGTATGTTGGCTGCTGTGCCTTGGCACGGTGGGGGCGCTCACTGTGCTGCGCAAGGACCAGGTGGCCAAGAATGCCATTAAGCTTTATCTGGGCAAAGGAGGGACACACGGCCACAGCTGGGTGAACAACAACTGCAAACGTCTGGTGGGGCTCCTGAGACAGAAGAATGTGGCGGTCAGGAAGCTGGCGGCCGCTGCTGATGCTGTTAGACTTGACCGGACCCTTTCAGATCCAGAGAGGCTCTTCCAGGTGTGGAGGAAATTCTAATTCAACTGATAAATGATTCATGGACAAAGTTTGTCTTTTTTTATATTTAATAAAGTAATAAAGAAAGTCTATATATAATTGAAATCGATCTCAAATGCAGGAACAGAGCAACTTCATCCTCAAAGGATAAAATGGCTTTGCACCCAGAACACAGCTTACAGTCACACTATATAGTAGAGAGAATAGCCAACTGGTCCCACCCATCAATTCTCTTAGGCATTATCTAAACTTCCCCACCATTAAACCATAAAACCCCACAGTCCTTAACCATTTGCAAATCCACCTTTTGCCCTTCCTGAAATGTCAACCCTATACATATGTCTCTGTTAAACACATAAAAGACTAAAAATACAATTTAAACGAATAGAAGGCAATCAGAGTATAAGACATAATCTATATATATGATTTAAATGATTATATGAAAATTTGACACGAAAAAAAAAATACCAGATGGACCAGAGCAATTTGCAACCTCACTGCTAAATGCGACTTCAATCTGTCACACTGGTCCTGTGTGATTGTTTTAAGCTAAATCAAATGCATTTTTCTTCTCAGTTAACACAATTCATCCCATTTCAAGCCATGTTATCTGGATCTATTTTGACATATTCATATATCTCTTGGCTAATCTGATGAAGACACCTTAATTTATCTCGTCTAGTTTGTCAAATAAAGACCTTATTTCAGTACAGATGATGCCAGATATATAACATTAATTTAAATGACTGACTGGTGTCTCCCTGTCTGCTTGCAGGTTCACACCCTGGAGGTTTTCCAGAAGGAGCTGAATGAGAGCGAGCACCTGGTGTTCCAGGCGGTGCACAGCCTTCAGAGGGCGCTGCAGGGAGACTACAGGGATGTGGTCAACATTAAGGAGAGCAGCAGACAGAGGCTGGCCGCCCTCAGGGAGGCAGCCATAAAGGTGAGGCTGAACCCATTTGTCATATCCTGATGACATGTATAACAATGCCAGACAAATATTATGATATTGCTGTCAAGCACATTGCCCAACCCTGAAAGGCAGAGTAATATCATGTGTATTGTTTCCTATATATCCTTGAATGTCTTCTGTTTGTGTAAACAGGTTTGTATAGTTTTTTGTTTTTACACACCCATCTCTTTAGGAGGAGCAGGAGTATGTTGAACTGGTGGCTGCTGAGAAGCACCAGCAGGCAGCTCTAAAGAGCGCTTTAGCTCAAAATAAAACTCTGTCCATGCTGGATGAGATCCTGGAGGATGTTAGGAAGGCAGCAGACCGGCTGGAAGAGGAGATCGGGGAACACGCCTTTGACAACAACAAAGAGGTCAGAAAACACATCTGGTTGCTTGATATAATTCAGACTCCTGGAGCTTGAATAGTCATTATTCCATCATCAGTCACGTGTTAAAGGTCCCATGTCATGCTTTTCTGGTTATTACCCGTCCCCTTGTGTGTTATGAAGGTTTTTATGCATGTAAACAGTCTGCAAAGTTACAAACCCTCAAAGTACACCCTGTAGCGAGTAAAACTCCAACACAGAAAAGACCTGTCTATGCTGCCCCAGAACGCCTCGTTGGAGATTTATCTTTTTCCATTGTTTTCTTCCTGGGTACAGTGACGTACCCATACCCAAATGGACCCATTGGTCCAAATGGACCAATCCGTGGAGCCGTTACGTTACGTCCGCGGAGCCGTTACGTTAAGTCTTCCTCACACACACACACTCAATCTTTTCTCAGCTGCAGCTCCGCCGATTTCTCCTCCCTGAGACGGCGGGACGCGGCAGGGCTGTGGGTGTGTGTGTGTGTGAGCACACACACAAACTCCCAGCCAGGCTGCGGGTGTGTGTGTGTGTGCTCGGGCTGGGTTTCGCTGTGTCTCGCTGTCTCGCAGACGGCCACTGGGCTCACAGGGAGGGGGGGGCAGGAGCTCCAACAAGCCGTTTAGGACAGAGAGTGAATACACATACTATACAGAGATGCTGTATGAGAAACCAATGTGAGTTTGGAAAATTGCACAATATGAATCTATTTTAGTATACCTCAACAATGGAATTATGATCAGTAGAAATGGCCATGACATGGGACCTTTAACAAAGTAGAGTAGTTTGTAATCTGTGACTCCTTAAATACCCTCTGTTTGTATAGATGGAAGGAGTAAATGTGGAGGCAGTGTTGAGAGTGGAGGAAGACGAGGAAAATGGAGGGAAGAGGAAGAACAAGTCCAAGCAGAAGGACGTGGAGGATGACCTGGGACTGAGCATGCTCATCGACTCTCAGAACAACCAGTACGTCCTCACCAAACCACGAGACTCCACCATGCCGAGAGCAGACCACCACCTCATCAAGGTCCGTGCCTCACACTCACTCTCTGCTCCTTAGGTATTAATCCTTGATCAGTGGCGAGCCGTCAGGGCCCTCTAGGCCCTCTGTGAGGGCCTAAGATATTCCAAAAAATAATATTTAAAAACATTAAAAAAAAATATATTTTTTAAAAATATATATTTTTTAATATTATTTTTGTTATATTTTTCATTAGTTTTACCGAAAAAAAACTTGATTTAATAAAATAACATTTCCAAATAAATAAATCCTTCGAATCTGCCTGTTCAGTCTGTGTTTGAATGTGGGTTACATGAAAGAAGCTCGTCTGGCCCTCTCTGCGATTCACAGAGGGCCCGCTATAGTAACTGAACGAGAGAGTAATGTCAAATGACAGTACAATTGACCAATCATATCTTCCCTCTAAATGGGTGGGTTTTATTATCGCAGACTAGATGACAAGCTGTGAAACTTTTCTTGTTTCAACAACAACAACTTCCTGTCAACAGCGTGAACTCGCCTTCAAAATAAAAGCATGCCAAATTACACTTAAGACATACAACTGCAACGAAAGTAACAAACACAATGCAATATCCTTTTCAATGTCAAAGAACACAAATTGGGTTCACAGGTGTTGTTTTGTGTGGTAGAGGGTCGCTGTCATTGATGCGTTTTGCACCCTGGGCCGTTGTTTTGATATTCCGCTGAAGTATAGCTGTGACGTAATAACAATTTTTTTTTCTTTTTTTCGAGGGAAGGGGTGGGGGTCAGAGGGCCTATGTATAAAGCTCACGGCTCGCCACTGTCCTTGATAATGCACAAACAGGGTCGTTTTTAGTATGTGATACATTAAACCGTTACCAACATTTTACTGCTATGTTTTTGTTCGGGGATACTGCATCCTGCCTTAACCAAAATCAAACACAAACACTATTTTTTGAGTAAATCTGGGACACTTCCATGCAATTCCTGGAAAGTGCTCATGCTGGATGTTATGAGCTAAGTTAATAAAAATCTATTTAAAATATCTATTTATATTAAAATAAAATGTTTGTGTTGCTGTCTATTCCATTTATTTATTTTTTATTAAAATAGTTAGATATTCCTTTAAAATTATTTTTATGTTCTAAAGCTTTTCTTGAATATGTGATGTTTAGGGTTGGGTAACTTTGATTTAAATGAACACAAAAAACTGTGTGTGCAGGACTTGGTGTCGGTGGTGATGCTGTCGCTGCCCTGTGGCTGGATCTGCTCTCTGATTGGTCTTCCTCCCATGTTTGGATACATCATCTGTGGGGTCCTGCTCGGCCCCTCAGGCCTCAACAGCATCAAGGTGTGTGTGTGTGTGTGTGTGTGTGTGTGTGTGTGTGTGTGTGTGTGTGTGTGTGTGTGTGTGTGTGTGTGTGTGTGTGTGTGTGTGTGTGTGTGTGTGTGTGTGTGTGTGTGTGTGTGTGTGTGTGTGTGTGTTGTGTGTTTGTGTGTGTGTGTGTGTGTGTGTGTGTGTGTGTGTGTGTGTGTGTGTGTGTGTGTGTGTGTGTGTGTGTGTGTGTGTGTGTGTGTGTGTGTGTGTGTGTGTGTGTGTGTGTGTGTGTGTGTGTGTGTGTGTGTGTGTGTGTGTGTGTGTGTGTGTGTGTGTGTGTGTGTGTGTGTGTGGTCCGCAGGTCAGATGGTCAGATCAGAGTTAAAGAACGATGCCAGTGCGTTCTAGTTGTTGATTTCCCTGTTTGTGTGCAGTCTATGGTCCAGGTGGAGACTCTGGGGGAGCTGGGTGTGTTCTTCACTCTCTTTGTGGTCGGGCTTGAGTTCTCACCTGAGCGACTTCAAAAGGTAAACCAAATCATTTCAATTTAGGATTAACAAAAGTAAAAAGTTTGGCATTTGATCCACATTACTCTGTAAACATCTGAAACCCGTTGACTTTACCTTGCATGAAGGGACTTTATACTTAATGTTTATTCCTGCTACCATCATTTTTTTGTTGGTATACCTACTTCTAACTTTCCCTATTGTGTAACTCAAGGTACCTGATGAATCACCTAAGCATGATGTGTATGCCCTCAAATGTTTTAGTTCGACATTTTTCTGTTAGAGTTTCAATTGTTAAATATATCTGTTTTAGTAAGCTGCTTACATCCATAAGGTGGACTGATATATACTCTGTGTGTGGATGTGTGTGTAGGTATGGAAGACATCAGTCCAGGGGTCGTGTTACCTCAGTCTGATGATGGTGGGGGCCGGTCTGTTGTGGGGTCAAGTCCTACATATTCGACCCACCCAGACTGTCTTCATTTCCACCTGCCTGTCCCTGTCCAGCACTCCACTGGTGTCCCGCTTCCTGGCGGGAGGGAGCAGAGGGGAACGAGAAAAAGAAGGTAGGTGTCTTTGTGCACATAGATAAACATAGATCACTGCAAGGATGACATTCTGTGAACCAACCTAAAAAATAACATTGCCATTAAAGGTGGGGTAGGTAATTTTGGAGAAACCAGCTCGAGATCGCTAGAATTTGAAAATACACAGCCGGAGAAAATCTGCCACTTCCTTACAGAGCCCCTCCTCCAACACACACAAACGCGCACATGACCAATGAGGGGACGAGATAAGTTTGTGCACAGATGGAAGGCTGACAGGCAGGTAGGCCATCCAGTTATTTTAGCCGGGCCGGCTAAAATGATTGGTCGTGCTTTTTACAGTACTACGGCTTCCACAGATGACATTTTTTTATGGATTTTTTGTCAAAGCACTTAAGATATTCATTGCTATCGGGATGTTAAGAGCATTCCATGGAATATAACAAAAAGTGTATCTCGAGCCGGTTTCTCAAACTTACCTACCCCACCTTTAACCTTGTTGGTTCCCTTGAAAAAAACAAATGGGATACTTCTGGGTTTTTTATTTTTTTATTTTTTTATGATTATTAAAGCAACACCCCATGACGTCATATCATCATAGTGTTAGGCGTGACTTTCGACCTGTTTTGCTCTGTAGGCAGCTGTGTTTGTCCAATAAGCCTAAATACAGAAATAATTGAAGAAGAGATCTCATCTAAAGCAGCTGTGGAACAGGATTTAGTCTCACTACCTAAAAGTACAGTACACACACTTCAACAATGTAAATAATGTATTTAGAGAAATTCTTGAGCACAATGATCATTAATGTGTGTCTGTGAGAAAGGTGAACTGGACTACAGCAGCGTTCTCCTCGGGATGTTAGTGATGCAAGATGTTCAGCTCGGCCTCTTCATCGCCGCCATGCCAACGCTGATCCAGGCACAGAGTGGAGACGTGGAAAGGTCCGTTTTTTCATTTCTTTTTTTCTGCATGCGTCCTCTCCTCAACAAGAAGCACACACCGCTTACTTAAACATGCTGTCTCTTTTGTGAAACACAGCTTCCTGTTGGGGAGTCTGCGTGTGTTTTACCTCCTGGCCCAGATCCTGGTGTCTCTGGCCGCTGTGCTGCTGCTGTGTTTGTTACTCAAATCCTTCCTGATTGCCCCCTTTTACAAGAAACTGCATGCTGAGAGCAAAGGCAACAAGGAGATCCTCGTGTTGGGGATGGCAGCTTTTGTCTTTTTCATGCTGACGGTACGTTTTATATATGTATTATTATTTGCCCTGCATTTCTCTACAAATGTTTAATATTCCTCTTACACCACAGCATTATTGAACTTTTTACGAAGATATTGTTTGTGTTGATTTTTCTCTCGCTGTTTGATACGGTAGGTGACAGAGTTTTTAGATGTTTCTATGGAGCTGGGCTGTTTCCTGGCTGGAGCTCTGCTGTCCACACAGGGTCACATGGTCACCACGGAGGTCATGGGATGCATCGAGCCCATCAGAGATTTCCTCGCCATCATCTTCTTCGCCTCCATCGGTCCGTTTAAGACAGATCCCAGCTTTATTACCATGGTACACTTATTAGTCAGACTTTGACTGTATCATCGCTTGTGTTTTTCCGCAGGTCTCCACGTGTTCCCGACATTTGTGCTGTATGAACTCACCATCCTGCTGGTGTTAACTTTCACACTCGTCATTATGAAGGTACAGAACTTTTCTTTCTGTTTGTCATTTTCTTCTCTGGTTATTCTTTGCCGCACTCTCAGTCCTCCTTCTTTCCACTGACTCCTCTCATCATGTTCCTCCCAGTTCATGATGGCCGTCCTAGTGCTGTCGGTCATCCTTCCTCCAGGCTCTCGACACATTCGTTGGATCGTATCAGCCGGCCTGGCTCAGGTCAGCGAGTTCTCCTTCGTCCTGGGCAGCCGTGCGCGCCGCGCTGGCATCATCTCCAGAGAGGTCAGTGATATTTAATTATTGTGATTTTTTTATTTGCCGATGTCTATGAAGCACTTTGTAAGGTCTTTTATAAATACACAACATTTGAAAAACAAATAACAATTGTTTTCTTTACTGAATAGTCTTTTGAATTATTTCTATACATTTATAAAATCCCAAAATGTTATTTTCAAATACTCAGAAAAATAATTTTGACATTTAAAATGCTCAAACAAAATGATATTTTAAATGTTTGCTTAATGAAACATCTGTAGCAATTATCTGATTACATCACAATTGGTACAGTAATATTTTTTATCTAGAGGAAGTTTTGTTTTATGTATCCGGATTTTTAGATACGTCCACTGAGGTTTCTAATCTGTTAAACGCTGAGCTGCTCAAATATATTTCATAATGGAGAGGACACAGAAATCTCTGAGACTTGTATCTCAAAATGAGGGTTAATCAAACCACAGCGGTCTACGTGCCACATATACCACATGTTATATAAGAAAATCAACCATTCAAATGTTCCTCTTTTGTCTTTTAAAAACAACAGCTATTCACTCTGTGGGGGGAAACACTGAATTAACTCTAACATTCATGATTATATTCTATTAAAAGTAAGATTGAATAAAATATTAAATTATCTCACTCTCCGTTTTTTTCCGTGTCTCTGCTCAGGTGTACCTGCTGGTTCTCAGCGTCACCACCCTCAGTCTGCTGCTGGCCCCGGTGCTGTGGAAGGTCACCACACATAAATGGGTTCCCCGGGTCGAACGAAAAACAATCACATGACCACATGAGCTTCTGGAAAAACACGTCCCTGTGTAACTCTGAGGAGCAGAAGCTAAGTCTTATTTGGCCTTTCAGAAAGGTTGGACCAAAACTACTTCTTTTTCATTTAAAAGACACTGATTCCTTCCTACCACAAACATTAAACCTGGACCATCTAATCCTTATACTGTTGAATGGCTTTTTTCATAGCACAGGCCAAAATGATTTCCCAACAAATCTATGAAATGTAAACGCCTCTGATGTCGTCCACTCTTCGTAAAAGCACAACATCATCTGTGACTTTAAATAACCGTCAATAGGATCAGTTCAATGAAGAAGCACAAGTCCTCGATATCCTTCCTAGTGTTCCGAAGGTTTTAATGCACTTTCTCCTGCATTATGAAGAACATACAGAAACTTTCCCTCTCTACTGTCCCGATGATAGAAATTCAACTGAACTACATCCTCCTCAGTTGTTATTGCACGTTCAACTTCAAGTTTTTCTAATTCCTTGCAACAATCTATGGAACAAAATCTGAACTCTATATGTTGGCTCTTTTTACATGAATGAGAGAAATGGTCGGATTACTTAAAGTGCACCTATCATGCTATTTTTAGGCCATTTTTAGGCAAATTTTCAGGTCTCAGATATATAAAAATATATAAAAAACATGTCTATGAAGTGTTTTGCTCAAAATACCAAACAGATCAACCATTCTAGCCATGCCTCATATCCCTTTATTTCACTTCCTGTTTCAAAAGTGCTGATTTTGGGTATAAAGCTTTAAAAAAAAAAAGTGATTTAAAAAAAAAAAAAAAGGAGGGGGCTGAGCTCATGCGGGAGATTCTACCGGCAGATACTGCGGTGATGAAATGCCATATCATGGATTATCAAGGATTATTTCTGAAACAGTATGGAGCTCAAAGGCTTTCTCTCTTGCCGGTTATACCACAAGGTGAGTTCCTTTTTATTTCCTGCTTCTTCACACACATGCTCTGTGCAGTACAGGTTAGCTCTGAGTGTTAGCGATGCTAATGTAAACACAGTAAAAACAGTCGGGCATTGTTTCTGATAAGGCCGTGGGTGTAAAGCCAGCCTACATTTCCGATATTACGTCATATCGGACGCAAATCTGGACCAGCTCCGTTGTCGCCCCGTTTTTAGAGATTTGGGTACGGAGGAAAAGAGAGAGGGTTTTACACACCGGGGACACATATTTATGTATAAAAGACATCAAAAAGTGCATTTTGCATGATAGGTCCCCTTTAAATGGGGAAAACTTTTTGTATAATTTATTTTGCCTCAATGTATTTTTACATAAGACCATCTGAAGTAACTTTTCTGACTTTTAGGTGATTCAAATGTAAGCTTCAATCCTTACTGAAGTGTATCTGCTGTATTTAATAGTCGTAGTTTATTTAATGTAATCATTGTAATACTGTGAATTTAGCTCTGAGGAAACTCTTTAGTGTTACCTAAAAACTACATCAATTCATTTTACAAAGACTATAACAGGCTTTATTCGTTCTTCTTTTAGGCTCTTCATTCTGATCAAATCTATGTAAACCGGTACATTAGTTCAAAGTAACAAATGGAGATAATTAATTATTAGAGAGGGGATCACAAGAACATGCTCATCAGTATTTTTTTACTGATGTTGCATTAAAAGGAAAATCTTGCACTGGTTACCATTGAATGTTAAACGTGTGTGCCTGCTCTGCTGTAAGTGTCTGTGTCTTATCTTTCATAATGTGCAATGTGTAAGTGTATGTACAGTATGAGCTATATACATGTTATATTTTGTTATATGTTTCACATTTTCCTTTGTCAAAACAGAGGGGTATTTTTCTCTTTTCCTGTGTAGTGGATTGAGTTTTCATTCCTGTGTTGTTGGTCATAACTAACAATGATAATGTATTTATTAAAAACAAGAAGATACATAATTATTTTATTGATTTGAGTCTGTATTCACTCTGTTCTCAGATTGCATTACTTTCTCTGAAGAACATTTTTAAATCCTGATTATTGTCTGAACTTGAATATCGTATTATACCTTGATATGAAGGAATTTTTTATTTGCTGATGATCTTAATGCCCATGTTTCCTTACCTTTTGATTTGCATTGCTTTGATTGAAGTTTTTAACTCCATCCAGTTAGTCAGTGATCTGAGGCATCTCTGGAATTTCTAGACTTCCCTCGGTCCGACCATAAAGCTGTAATATTCTAAATCTCTCTGTTACCTCCTTACTCTGCCGCCAATACTCACATACATGACCTCCCCCTCTTAACTCCACGTCAGGCTCTTCGTGCCTTCATTTTTTTCTTTCATTTATGACATTTTATAGTGGTAAACGTTTACTTTGCAGCATTTAAAAATATGGCAACTGTCAAAGTCAAGACAATGTTAATTGCATTAGTGACATTAATAAATAGTGCAGGAAACACATCTAGTAGAAAGCTAGACTTAATGACTCCATATAAATAAATGTCACTATGAGTCTTTTAATCCAGTATTTCACAACTTGTTTGGCTTGTGACCCCTTCAAAATAAAAACAATTTGTTCTCATGAGTCATGGTTGTAATGTAGACTTTTTTAGAGTTTTGAATCCCAAAGATAATCTCAACACCCTTTTTTGGAGGTTTATTTATTTAACAACTTTATAACTGGTAACTTTGGATTTGGTGATGTCAACTGTGGTATAATACTTAGGTGGACGAGCAGACAGATGGTTAAATTGGTAAACCTTAATCAGGTTACATGACAATATGAAGATTTTATTTTTATTTCATGTAAAATCATAAGACAAAGAGTGTCATGAATCACTCAGCAAAGCATGACAATCATGTTCATAAAAGCACCACAGAAATGTAACAATGGGCCTACACTATGTTCAATACAAGGAGTTTAAAGTGTGTTAAAAAAAGGATATTTCCGGTGCTTGATTATTATTGAACGTGTTGTTTATGCAAGATACAGCTGCACATTACAATAGTTTCACTGCAACCTCTTGTGTCTAAAAGAATAAAGTGGTTCAAAGGTCGTTAAATAATAGTTTATCTGTAGTCAGCTGCTCTATCTCTGATACTTAAAGGTTAGTTGTTGTTACTGATTTCTCTATATCTTCTCTACTGTTTCTCATTTTAATGCTTTGAGGTGGAAGATGACTTTTCCCTCGTAGGGGTCGTGGTAGTTTTCGTAGCTGATCTTTTCTGAGACCACTCTGCACTGGATCTTAGCGTACTTCCCTCCGACCAGGCTGAACCGAACAGCCACCAACGGGTTGACGTAAGAAGGCTGAAGGAAAGGAGAAAGAGACAATGCTTACCATTCATGCTCAAGTGCTTGAGTTAAGTTTTTTTGTTTCAATTTTTTAAGGACATTTACAGATTACATTTACAGATGAGATAATCAAAACAACCAGCTACTTCTATAATCTAGTTAGCATAAAGAAAGGAAAAAGGGAAACAACAAAATTCCCTAAAATAATCTTTAAATAACAAATTGTAATGCCAGATTGTTAATTTATTCTGTACAAGAAGTGTTATGACAACAGTTTGTGTTATTTTGGGAAGTCGTTTCAGGCTATCTATTTCCCCTGTTTCAGTCTTTGTGCTAAACTAAGCTAACTCTGCAAATAGCCTACTAATTTAGTGATTTTTTCTCCATCGTGGCCCCTCTACAACAGTTGAAACATTTACTTTTGACACATGAGTGTGAAACTGTTGCCTAAAACCTTTAAAGAGAGAAAACAAATGTTATTTCAATATTCAGATGTGGATTTACCTGTGCCAGCCTCCCGTAGTAAGGGAAGTAAGAGGGATCCATATTTCCCTTTTCAGGGAAATACTCAATTTTGGCCACATTTCCTTCCCCTTCCTAAACACACAGACACAGATGTAGTCATATTTAATGGGGCATCACCAGAGGACTACTACTCAGCCTGGGCACACTGTTGTATAATGTCTCATGTGACCCTGGAGGAGCTTTGTCATATGAGAAAATAACCCTTAGCACCGAGACTAAAATATAAGGGAAGGTCTGTTACAAACTGAAAAAAAAGAAAACCAAACTTGAAGGTTTATATGAACAGAAATGCATTATGGGAAATGTAGTATCAAGTGTTTTTATGGCTTGGCTCACACTTGGACATAAAAGTCAGCATATCTGTGCCTCTGCTGCATTGATTATGATCTTTAATTTGTCTCTCAGGAAGCCCTCCAACTTTATGGAAGTGCAATACTAAGGCCCAATCTCAAACCATGCCCTACACCCTACCCCTACACACTCCCCCTCCGTGACGGAGTGAATGAGGCTCCCTCCTGTCAGATGGAGGGAGTAAATACAGCGGCAAGCTTTGGGACAAACTCCCCTCTCTCCGGCAGAAACAGGAAATGCCGTAACTGTAACAACGGTTTCAAATCAGCATCTCTTAGACAAAAAATTAAAATGAATAACTAAAATAAAACTCCAAACATCTTTAATTGTGTTCTCTTTTAGTTTTAAACCTGATTTTTATAAGCTTCTTAGTTTTTGCAACAGTCTGTAAATATACACAACTTTATAACACATTTACCTTTTTCTAGACTAAACACAGGTATGATCCTAAATTAAAAAAATATGAGGTTATCATGAGGTTGTTAACGTCGCAATTTATCAGTGGATGTTTGCTGGAACTACTTGTAAACAGCGCGTTTCCTGACGGAGGCCCAATCCCAAACCACGCCCTACACCCTACCCCTACACACTACCCCTCCGTTTGCGCGTTCGTACGGAGGGTCCGCCACATTAAGTGCTGTTCCAAACCCAAAACAATATTTGCACCGGGGCCAATCACAACCTTGTTACGCCACTGGGTAGGGTGTAGGGCGTGGTTTGGGATTGGGCCGGAGACACACAGCGTTGAGACCGGTCAGGTAGAGACCAGTCTCCAGTCCACACCAATACAGACTCGCTGTTTGATGGCTTGATAGCCCACTCACCCTCCACACCGCTCCACACTCGTTGGTTTGGAACAGCACTTAATGTGGCGGACCCTCCGCACGAACGCGCAAACGCGCGGAGGAGGGGTAGTGTGTAGGGGTAGGGTGTAGGGGGCGGTTTGGGATTGGGCCTTAATCACTGGAGTACCTCTGAAAATGAAACGTAAAACCTATGACTAATTTTCTTTAATGCGTGCTGTCAAAATCAGTATATGGAGTTGTTGCTCACCAGTACAGTGCAGTTTACATAAGGGGCAACGTCTGTGCGATTAGTAGGCAAATAGTTGATGATCTGCGGAGACAAACATTTGTACCTTTAGTCATTTTCATTAAACGAGCTTGTTTTTAATGTACTGCGAGATTCAGGTTTTCCCAAAAGGGCTCAGAAAAGGTTGAATGCATTAAACGTACTCTGTTCATCTTAATGATGACACAAGGCATGGAGCAGTTGTAGCCAAAGGTTGGGTCCTCAAATCCTGAGCAGGGTCCCAGCATGCTTTGCAGGAAGGGACATGAGTACTTGGTGTGGTGAGGTCCGAGGAAGTGTTTCTGGAGGAAGTACTTTCCCTTTGTGCAGTTATAGTTGTTACACTCAAGCTGCTTGGTGTCATTGTAGGCTGAAAGAGAAAGACAGAGAGAAAGATTAAGATGTCTTGTTTGTGTTATAAATATGTTAGTATCTGTATAAAAGCTTCAACAGAGTTAATACTAACGCTCCAGGAACTCATTGAGGATTTTGGTCATCTTCATCCAGCTGGCTTTGTCTGACGTGTTGTAGGTGATTTCAATAACTTCCTCTTCATAAGTGTCCGGCCACACCATCACCCCTGAACAGAGAAACAAACAGAGAGCTCGTTATTTAAAGTTTCATTTAAGTCGTTGTCTAACTCCTTATTGATTATGTGTTACCCGGAGATGTTAGTCGGTCTTGGTAGTCCGGCGTGTACGGATCCAAGGTGTACATGAGCGTCCAGATGGCGAGGCTGAAAAGGGAGGTCATCACCGCGTAGAAGGCCACATAATAGAGACTGATGTACACTGTGGAGGACAGAGGGATTTAAAAATGGTGGTTAAAAGAGAATTTGACCCATTGTTTTGGAGCATATCAACAAATATAGTAAGAGAAATAAATGACAATAGCAAGTACTGCAGAGTCAAAAAACACAACAATATAAATATGTACAACATATGCAACGTGCTGTGTCTACGAGGCATGATGAGAGTTATATGGTCATGGCAGCATTGCGTCTCTTTTTGTCCATAACCCTTTATATTTTGTAAAATCTCCAATTTCATAGGCCTTTTCTGATTGTTATTCAGTGTGTACATTAAGATAAAGGTGAAATCCTTGTATTGACAGTATACACTAGTTAAATGTGATAACACTTGTGACACAGATCAGGTTCAATTGGCAGAAGTCAAGGTGTCCTCTGTCTACAGTATATATGAGCACTTTAATCTGAATGTGAATTCAAACACAGGGGGGAAGGACTCTGACAAAAGAAAGAAATAAAGCTTATCACCACAGCTGCTTATCTCACTGTGCCCACATGCTGCAAACATACACCTCACTGTGGTGATATTGGAAGGACAGAAAATGTCAAACTGAACTGTACACACAAGTATGATGTGTGTCGCTCTTTAACTGTGGAACCCATTACACATAAACTCAATATCTTCATAAACTCAAGATTATTTACTTTGCTAGCATTTCAAAAAGCTGTAGTATTGCTATGTGCTCCTCCACTGCCCATACTATATGCACATAGAAATGGGTTTCAGTAATCCTTCCTTTCCATACTGGCCATGAAGATATCCCTTCCTAATATGAAAAGTTAATTTTGTACTGAAAAGATAAATAACTTTGGTAAAAAGCTGCTTTAATTGCCTAATAAGACTGTTAAACATAAGCCTTATTATCTTACGCTAAACTATATTTGCAGTTTTCCAAGATGGATAAAACAATACCATATATATTTACACAGTATTATTATATCATATTTTTTAAATATTATTGTATTACAACATTTCAGCTGAGCTTGAAATGTAAAAACGTCATTGCCGCTGTAACTGTGATACATATGACATAAATAACTAATTATAGCAGTTAACAATATTTGATTAATTTTGACATTGTCTTCAACTTGAATGACCTTCTTGTGTTTAAAGTAATATCTAGCAAAAAAGTACTAGTAAAGTATTTTTCAGTCATTGTTGTTGAGAAAGATGATTGCCTAAATGTTTGGAGACATTGGTCACCAGCTATTAAAAATGATACAAATATGGCAAAGAGACAAGTAGACTGTTAATGTGTGAATGACACTTATTGTCAGTGGTGAAACTACAGCGTTATAAATGATACTGCCCTGCCTTGTGTGTAATACTGAGCCATTGTGCTGTTATATTAATGGTGTTTCAGCCACTTACGGTTTATTTTTAAGGTTTATTTAATGTTGCACAAAAAAGGATAACAATGTTATAATTACCCCATTTCTCTGGTGTTCTGCCCATTAACTTCCCTTCATCTGAGTTCCAGACAAAATGGCCAAAGTCTTCACATCGTTGCCCACAAGTCCTCTTCTCCTTCAAGGCGGCCATGATGAAGCTCTGTGCTGACCAGGATCCACAGCAGACCTCTCCTTTCCTTCACACTTCTTTCTCCTCTCACTTACAGTAATATGTGTTTCTCCTCTCTCCTACCTGTCCCTCCCCAAAGATTTTAAGGCAACTATGTGCTAATGTCTTGTATTGTCCCTTGTCTCTTTCTCTTTTACAGTAGCTTCAGCTAAAACTCACTCCCTGGTCGCTGCTCCAGAGTGTGATGAATGAGTTATCTCTTATTCACTATTTATAAGGCCGATGAAAAGGTGGGCCTACTTCCTGTAGGGAGGCTGAGGCGGGCCAACGAAGAAACAGGTGAAGTTCCTCCTTCAGCACGACGTCATTCACTCCTCAGAGGAACCCAAGGATCACCTTGAACACCCAGACAGCTGGTAATAAAGACAAAAAACCAAGGTGACGCTTGCATTTGATCTGCTAATATTTCAAATGATTGACACACATGAACAAAAATCTGCGCTGATCTGACTGATTCTGTACAAAGTAAAAAAGGAGACATATTAAGGGAAGAGCTGCTGTGTTTCACAGATAATCTATTTAACATTTCTCAACAAAAATGTTCCCAGAGGCGAGAAACTGCCGAAAAACAAAATATTTGATTTGAGTTAGAAATGTGTATTGTGTGTCACAATGTTACACATGAAAATAATTGTTCTAGTGGAGGGTTAAAGAGAAAGACCAAGAGGCCGGGGAGGATACTTTCAGTGAGACCATGAACAATGTGATGGACTTTTTTAAGTAGATGCATGACACTTTTTTCTTACTGGATGGGTGTGTGTCTGAAAAGGTTTTTGCAGTGGAAGTGAATTAAGACACAGCCCGTGGGAGAGGAATTTTTTGGGCTTTTCGTTTATAGGGAAAAGGGAATTATGGCAAGAAATATCTAGAAATAAAGGTGGCCAACCTGCACCGCATCAAATCCAAAACTCCCCAAAGTTACCGTGTTTTAAATGCAGCCAGTTTGGCTCTATTTCTGCTAATGTACATTAGACGACTGGCAAATTAAAGTCCCTACCCTTTTCTTTAAAATGATGTCCCATTCTTGGCCTTCTGAGGTCAAAACACACACATGAACCGCCTTAACCCCACACCCTTCACACATGCAATACACACTGAGCCTGAGTCTTTGCTCTTAACACAAGGACGTCTCTCAGTTATCACGGCTCCACAGGTTTACGACTCAGAGACGTAGTGCCGCAGGTCAACATTGGTATCTGTGACGTGCACAGCTCTTGACATTACTCTCGTGTGTGTTTGTTCTCACAGGTAACGTTCGTTTCTCTGACCTTGGACTGGCTGTGGAGCTTGGGCCATTATCAGTTTAAAATCAAGAGTTACGTTGGGACTCCAGGTACAGACCACGCAAAACCCAGCAAACTGGTCATAGTTGCTCTCACAGACCTGTGATGAGACACACACACACCTAATGTATTCAGTAATTAATATATGACATTAACCCTCACTGTACGGGTGCCATTACCCAACCAGTGCCAGGTAACTGACTGGAACTATGCAGCCATTTTACACAAAAGAGCTCAATGTTTTAATATAGCACATATACATAAAATACATCAGCATTCATTTATAGTATAAACATATACATATCTAGTTATTTTGTAAAAGGGCACTCCATATATATATATTTTTTTTCTATATTGATTGGCTATTGGGGTACCTTAATGCTGTGGTTTCAGGTGCATCAACTTGTTACAGATACGTAATTGAATACCAATACATGTTGTAGTATTTAGAGTTGCTATGAAAAAATATATAAGTAAATTGCAGAAACCACTAGAATATATTATGTTCCCTAAATAGCTTTTACTTATAGTATTATGTAGATTTAAGCCGTAGCAGCTGTAATATAGCCGTAATGTTTTTATCCCAGCATTTTCATTTGAATAGATCAGTAGTTTTAAGAAGTCATTATTAGTTTAGATTCATTTTAGAGCTATTTAGCTGTTTACATAAAAAATGTACATCTTTTTGTCTAAAAAGTACTGAAACTGAGGGTCTGAGACCTCTTTATCTCACCAGCTTCTGAGCTGCTGAGAGGAGAGTATGATTTCTGCTCAGAATACTCTGTAGATTACTCCACTTTGAGGGTCAATCAAAGTTCATGGCTGCTAAAGGACCATTCATAACCCGAGGAGAAAAGGTAAATATACTGACAGGTTTTTAAGATTCTCAGTGAAACATTGAAACTTGTTTTATAGCTTATAGTCAAGTTAGTTGTGTCATTCAACAAATGCAAGCATTCTTATTTATTCAACTTGATTCAAGCCATTAAAGACACCAGTTTTGTAGAGGTAGAGTGGATATTTGTTATTTATATAAAATACACTGAATTAAAGGATTAGTGTTTACAAGGTTTGTATCTTCCAGTTTCTACCAATGGAGGGCGCTGTACACTCAAATACCATCAACCCTGCAGCATCATGACCAGTCACCTTACAGCCTGTAGACATTAAACACATTAAAAACTCACTTTAACCACTCTTTTTATTGTTATAATATACAGTATAAATAGTATAGTACAGCCACATTCACTGGATCCTGTATTAAAGCTGCATTATACTTATGTAAGACAGATAATTTAATAATGTATCAATAAGGTGAATACAGGAAGCTGATTGGTCCCTCTCTCTCTCCCCCTCTCTCCCTCTTGCTCCCCCCTCTCTCTCTGTCTTTCTCTGTCTCTCTCTCTGTCTCTCTCTCATGCATCAGGAAAAGTTGAACTCGCCTGCGCTCAGAGTCAGCTGTAAACATTTATATGAAGTTGTACCTGTTTATCATACAGATGTTTAAATTATAAGAAAAATAGACTTTTTTTGCAGGGTGAGGAATCTGTTTTGATTCAACAAAGACCCCACCTTGAGAAAAACACTCAGAGGGTCTCCTCAGCTGTCTCTTATTTTTATTCATTTTTCCGGACACTTCATCAGGATTAAGTCAAAATGCAGCAACCTGAACCCCCGCAGACAGCTCAGCAGACAACAGAAATACCGGATCCAGCAGGTACAAACATGTCGGGTTTAATCTTCTAACCTGAACCTCAGTTACAGTTTCATCTTGTGTCACACTATTTATGTTCTGTTATACAAGGCATATGTTTGCTATATGTCTAGAAAACAATGAAACAGGCCTTGAATACATTTAATTGGCTCATTAGTTGTGTTCAATTATTTGACAATCATTGTTGCTTCTTTCTTTTTACATTCTATTTGTAATATAGTAAATGGTGCAGTATTAATGCTTTTCTGTAGTAAACATAGTATCTCAAATTGTTTCCATGTTGACAGAATACAACATTATGATGCTCTGACATGTTATATTTCACATGATATAACAATAATAAACTCTGAAAGGAACCATTCTGCATAATCTTTACTTTTACCTTTAATAGTTTAAGTATATACTTAGCTAATAATGGCCTACTTTTGTACCATTTTGAATTCAGGACTTTTACATTTAATAGAGTACAGATGGAGAAAATTGAATATATGTAACCCATGTTGTTGTTTTTTGTTAAGTATTTCTACCACTGATGACCACATAGTTCCTGCACATATAATAGATTATTGGTGGGTGCTTAAAAAAACAACAATAATAAGAACATTAAATATGATGTGATTCAGACCACACAATAGCATATAAAACAGCTTCAACACAGCCAGCTACGAGTACTTTTACTTCTGACCCTATGAGTATATATTTTAAGAAAATGACTTAAATAAGATTTTGAACAAAGACCTGAAAAAGATCACTTCAATATGTGCATGTTGTCTTGGGCAAAAGGAGGTTTGCATGTTATGATCAGAATTAGGTTGAGAAAGGCATGTAATTTAGAGAGGTCATCTGTATCTAATAAGAGTAAAGATGTCCTCCTGTGGTCCATCCCCAGTCCACTACCTGCGTCGGAGGAAGACGGCGCTCTGGGTGACGGTGTCTCTGCTGGCTCTGGCTCTGGTGGTGCTGACAGTGGGTCTGGTCTCTGCCACGCGCACCGACAACGTGCCTGTGGCTGGATATTACTCCGGCATCACCGTGAGTCTCTTCAACTTCACAATATCTCATATCTCAATGAAAACAGCATGATTTGGAGACGATGTGCTGTCCTTTCTGTAAACATTGTTTATTGTTTTTCAAATGACAAGAACAAACCTCGCTCCCCCTCCCCCTACCTTACTTTCCTAGACCCTTCCTTATAAAAACAATAACAAAACATTACAATCATAACAAAAAAATGAATGAGTGACATCAACCTAAACACACACACACACACACACACACACACACACACACACACACACACACACACACACACACACACACACACACACACACACACACACACACACGAAATGCCATTCATGTCTCAAATGTGATATTTCTAAATGAACAGATAATGTCATCTTAAGTTTGTTGCTTTATGTTAGGGGCTGCGTTGTCTTTTTAATCATGTACATGTCCCTCTCTCTTTGTGTCTCCAGCTGAGTTTTGGAGCGTTTTTGGGCATTGTTGGCATTCACCTGGTTGAAAACCGCCGACCTATGGTGAGTCTGTTCCTCTGTCTGTAATGTCGCTTTTGCAACAAATTTAATTAAATTATAATTAGGATAACAGTCATTGCATCTATTTGACACAATTATGGTCTTAGAACCGTTAACTTCATGCAATGTGTATTTCAGACTTCAGAAAAGGCCTAATTGTTCCATACACGGTTAGTAATATATTTATTAGCAACTCTTGGAACATTTCTATTTCCTTTAAAGACAGCTGGCAGCTTCGAAAGAATAATCATTTGTTATGATTATTTGCTTCATGATATTCATCTTCTAAAAATTAGGCGTTGTTCCTGGAAGACAGGACATATATACACAATAAATGATGGATAATGTTACAGACTTTGTGAATTCACTAAATTGTTTTACGGGAAATTGCTCTATTATGAGCAAGAAGCAAATCCGATTACTCGATGGCGGCAGTAATGTGTTCTTGCTCCTTGTGCCCGGGTCAGAGGATGTGACTGGATTTGTGGACGGGGGAAGTGGATGTGATTGGCTCTGGACTTCTATGACAAGAGGGAAGATTGTATTAGTATTGGTCGGTCCTGACAGGGCTGCTTTATTTCAGGGACACAGAGTAGACACACACTGTATAGGTTAAACAACGACCAAATATTATTGACTCTTTCAAAATCTTACATTTTCCAACTTGTGCTAAACAAACAAAACCAGAACACAGTTTGAGAGTTCAGACTCTACCTACACAACTAAAACCGAATTAAAAAATAAAATAAAAATCTGCATAAACAGACTTCCAACTGGCAATAGTCAAGAGGTCGACAAATGAAAATGCGTCTTAAAAGCCAGCGGCAACCAGTATCTGGAACTGTTCCTCGGTCATTAAAGTATAGTCAGTATCACATTCGCAGGACATGAAACCCAGCATCAAGGGCTGAAGTGGACACCAGTGACACAGAAACTTTAGCAGATTGCCAGTCCTTGTTTACCAACTCTGAATTATTATGTGGTACACATCTTTTTATGTTAAAACGTTTCCAAGTTGATGAAATTAGTTGAGACTACAGTGCAATATGGGAGTTTCTTGATGATTCATGTCTCATTTGATCCTCTGTAGGAATAATTAATTTTTCATTTTACAATAACAATTAGCATTCATCATATACTACACATTACTTTAAATGTTTGTTAAGAAATAAGGGAGGGAAAAAGAAAAAGAAACCAAAGATTCAGTTAAAGTTCCAGGAAATAATGTAGTTTTTACTAGGATTTTATGGAATACTTTAAGAGGAGCTTTGATGGAAATGTATCAGGTAAATTAATCTTCTAATGAGAATGTGTAAGGTTTACTTAGTCCCGCCCTAAAAGGTGCAACAAAGCTAACACGAGACTCAGGAAGATGTCTATCAATGAGTCATTACAAGTCCCCACTGTCCTAAAAAGAGGTTTATTCAACCGTATTAACTCATAACCCCCCTCACAACGGTTGTAGTTTATTTTTTCCATTTTCCCCCCCAGTATATCTTACTAAATGTTGTTTCAACATGAACATGACTTTGAGGATGGGGATTGATTCTTCACTATTTCGTTGACCTTAAAGTATTCCAAGTGAAAGATAACATTAGCGGCTCTATTCTGCTCCAATAGTTTTTATCTAGTTTACACTTTAGACTACACTAACAGTAGGACTAGTAACTCTAACCAAACTTTTAAGAAGACAATTTCTTTGGATTAGTGCTTTCCATAAAAGCTCTTTTTGCCAACTTGAATACACAGAATACAAAGCATTAGGCATTCATCTTAACTCTTCTGTGTCTGCGCTTGTAAGCGAAGATGAAATAAGAACCTTTTACCCCATCAATCTTATAATAGTTTTAACTTCAGCCTAGATTCTTGTTTGAAGAATTAACAAGACAGCCACATTCTATATTTTAGCCAGTGTTATCTGAATTAAATAACTAGCCACATTGAGTAAATCCATCTAGCAACAGTTTTCATCACTTTCTAAAAATGCGTCTACCTACGTTTATAATCAAGGGCTGATATTTAAGAAAGGATTTAATAATAAGTAACTATGTCAATCTGTTGCTGTTATTATTGGAGAGGAGAATGGAAATGTAGCATCAGTAAGGGGGACTAAGCTGGGCAATTGGAATATATGAAGTCTAGAAATATTAAACATTAGATCCTATATATTTTTGTATCAGTTTATGTTATTACTAAAGACTGATGAAACCTTGAACATCAGAAACAACTAGAGAATGCAATTCCTGAAGAAATTGCTAGTGGGAATGTGCTGAAAATCTGACACTAAACTGCTATGCTGAAATGTAATGTGTAAGAAGAAAGTGAAGAATTTAGATTGAAATGATACATGAACACTGGGGGCTTGAATGTGTGATGAGAGAAGAAAAGAAAGTAAAAAGGCTTGGAAAAGCAGCAGAATATTTGAACTGCAAACTTTTGAACTAACTTGATGGTGAATGATCTGTCGCCATGCCAACGGCATTTGATGACATCCCATAATACGCTTAGATATGTTGATGGCTGCATCGTTACCAAACCTGTGAAGTTTTGGGCCGTTTGGAGCATTTTCACTGGAGTTATGAGAAAACCGTGTTTCATGGTGAGCATTGTGTTGCCATGGCAACGGCATTTGAAGAAATCTCAAAACTGTCCCGTAGATGTCTTCACGGCTGGACTGTTAGCACACATGTGAAGTTTGAGCACTTTTTGAACATTTTCATAGGAGTTATAGCCACATCATCTTTTATGGCGAGGGATGTGTTTCCATGGAAACGGCATATGGTGAGATCTCAGATTTGGCGTAGAGCTGTTGAGGCATGGACCGGTGATATACAAGTGAAGATTGGGGGACGATCAGACCGTGTCCATTGGACTTACAGCGACATCGTGTTTCATGGCGAGTGATCTGTCGCCATGGCAACGGCATTTGATGACACCCCATAATACACTTAGATGTGTGGATGGCTGCATCGTTACCAAACCTGTGAAGTTTTGGGCCGTTTGGAGCATTTTCACTGAAGTTATGAGAAAACCGTGTTTCATGGCGAGCATTGTGTTGCCATGGCAACGGCATTTGAAGAAATCTCAAAACCGTCCTGTAGATTTTTTTCACGGCTGGACTGTTAGCACACATGTGAAGTTTGAGCACTTTTTGAACATTTTCATAGGAGTTAATGTAAAGCGACATCGTCTTTTATGACGAGGGATGCGTTTCCATGGAAACGGCATATGATGACACCCCATAATTGACGTAGAGCTGTTGAGGGCAGGACCATTAAACATTATCTGAAGTCTGCTGCTCTGAGCATGTCAGTTGGAGTTATGACATCATCGTGTTCCATGACACAGGTGTTTATATTTGAGCTAACGACGACAGCTGTGTGTCACCAATAATGTATAAAATAGGTGGAACATGTTGAAGTCAGTATGAAGTCTCCATCAGACAGAAAAGAATAGGCTCAGACAGTCTGTTAAACTCCAGTGACCACGTCGTTAGCTCAAACACGAACACCTGTGTGTTATGACATCATCGTGTTCCATGACACAGGTGTTTATATTTGAGCTAAAGAGGTGTGCAGAGATCAAAGGTTTCCATTGTTCTGAATGAGAGATAAACCTCTTACATGTGAACGTTTTGTCGAAGAACCGTAACAGATATCTATGAAATTTCAAAACGTGAAGCATGTCAAGGAAGTTGAGTATCTGAACTGTAATTTTTGTGTACTTTCGGGTTAATAATGTGGCCTTTTTGGCAGTTTAACTAAAGGTGTGCGGCTGCTACCGTGAGGAAATATTAGCCTGAAATTACAATGGGCTTTAATGGAGGCATGTTGAAAGTTTTTGTCACTTCGTGCCCTCAAGAGGCATTTTGTGTAATTATTTTTGCTTAATTATTTGTCATTTTTCAAGCTACGAGATGTTTTCCTACGTTTGTCATGAAATATGTCTCAGGAATGTAGGGTTTGGGAATTATGGCAGTTTAAAAAAATATGAATGCAAATTTCAAGGTTTCCTCCACTCTAGCTGTGACATCACGCACTCTAGTTAATGTTAAAATCTGAAGAAAGCCTCTTTACCAAGGTCTGAATAATGTTTAATATCTCTAAAAGTAAGAATCAGATTTAAAAGTTGTGTTACACGAATAATGTCAGAAAGATGTGTAACATTTTAAACTTGGAATGAGGTTTCTGAGTGAAAGTATGAATGAACAGTTAGCAGATGAAGTCGCATGAAGATTTGTTGAAGTCTGAAGAATTTGTCCATTGACTTCAATGGTTAAAAATGTGATGTATTATGGGATGTATCTCTGGAATTATGAAAGTTATGAATGATAAAAGTAATAGCCATCGATTCCCGACCGACCTGAACGTTTTGATGTTTGAACGGAGTTTCTGCGATGTGGAATGTGGGAGGAGAAGAGGGCCAAAATAAGCCGGCGGAATAATAATAAACTTTTTGTCCGTAGCATAACAGATAGTTGGAATGCTGTTAACAGCATTCCCACTAAATTATTGAGCATGTCACTTCTGGGCACTGCTCAATGTATTAAAGCAAAACAAAATGAAAGCAATCTGAACCTTCTTCTCAATAATTTCCTTACAGACATTTTTGAGCCATTTTAAAGACACTTTTCATGCTTATAACAACACAGAGAAAGAGAAATATCGTCTTGGCATGATAGAGGTGTAAACCCATCACCATGACTGGTATATCAGCGTGAGTTGTGAATTTTTCATGTGGCGTGCAGGGTGTCCTTGTCTTACGTTACGCTACAGTGTACTGAATCTACTCCTGAACAGATACACTCCTTATAGCTGTTTACACATGTGGAGAGGCAGAGTCTAGTTCAAAATAAAGCATCATAATGACAGGTTATGTTGTTATGTTTAGGAATATGTTCTGCAGGCTCTCACTCCTTCTTGCTGTTGTTCAGTTGCATTGTGAGCTGTGGCTGTAAATGTGAGAGGGGAAGACATTTACTACCAGCTGTCTCTGTCTGCCTCTCCGGCATAGCTCCCAGATCTGTGCTTTAAACTTTAATGGTGAGATCGTTGCCACACCAGCCCCGGTCTACGGTGTCTCTTATGAGGCACATGTGGCACAATGTCCCTCTCACACAGGTGTCTTCTTCCCATCCTGTGTCCGAGGCTCAGCGCTGAAACACGAGCGCCGGCTGGCAGAGCGAGGCTGCTCATTAAAGAAGAACCAACCACACTGACATTAATGCCCCGACATCTGAGAGCTCTTCTTTTACTTCCTGCATCTCACAGGCCTTCTCTCCCCTGATGTCACAAAGCGGCAGATGGAGGGTTTGATGTTGTTTAAACTGTAAACACACAGAGGAGTGACAACTTGAAATACTGCAGCCAGAGATTACAAGAATGAACAACTTTAAATCTCTGCCTTCTGTGGAAGTGGACTACAATAGCTTAATATATATTTGTTAAGCACCTTTGATACAGTCTAAAGGATAAACTAGTGCACAGCAAAACTAAACAACAATTAAAATATATATTAAAATGATAATAAAACAAAGAAAAACCTACAAAATAGTACTATCGTCAAATAACGCCTGTGCCATTTCTTTTTTACTGGATCTGCTTGTTAGTGGTTTAAGTTACCTTGAAATAATTGGCATAAACAGACAAAATGTGTGGTTTGTGGTCAAAACTAAGCTAAAGATGCAGTCATGGGGTAATAAAATATGGTAGACAGTGAGAAAATAAAAAATAAAGACATATATCACCTGTATTGTTCCACAAATGAATATTTAACCATAGGGTAGTTGGGATTCTTTGCTTAGTGGGAAACTTTGTCTCTTTAGATTTTAATGTAATGTGACATTGTGCTCTAATCACAAATATTCCAAAAGACCCGTCCTCTTGATGAAGGTGAGGTGTGTTGCAGGTTAAACATGTGCTCCACTGACATTTGTCATTTTGTCTCGTGTTGTCCTCCAACATGAAAGGATGCTGGAGATCCTGTCTGTAAACTCTCCTCCTTTCGGCTGCTCCTAAAACACTGAGAGATTAATTTATGACTAAATGCTCCATGTAGCTCGCGTTCTGCCGTCCTCTTGGTCACCTTCAGGGAGCAGAACGGTGAACCTTTGAAGAGCCGTATTTTACCCAACTAGTTTCTTATTACCGTTGTGTCCAGCTGAGGTGTGATTGGTCACTGGACCACTGAACAGGGAAGGAGACCTTGCAGCGGTCAGCGACATTACCTGATAGATATCTTAACTGAAGCCATAAAACTCCTCTCGCCTCTTCATCACTGATGGATCTCCTTCTCTATAACTAAAACATCTTTGTCTTCTATTGATATTTCCCTCTGTTTTTCTGTTCTTAAAGTGGTTACACTGGACATTTTTATAACAACGCTTCAATTAAATCACCTGAATCTGCATCTTAACACTTAAGAAGATTATTAACAGATCTCAGCTCATTATTTCTCTGTCTCTCCCACACTAATGTTACTGTTTTGGTTCACTCTCACAGCTCTTATAGCTTTGTTTTCAGCATTGGTGATAAACAAATGACAAAACTGTTCTGAAATGCACTATTACTTCTCAGCACCAAGCAGCAGACAGACACCGTTACTGAACATAGTGGAACATTTAGTAACTAAAGAGTGAGACATTTCCATTGGGAGTTTACAAGGACCAAAAAACGGAGTTAAAAAAATAGTTGGACTGACGTTCATCAGGTGGACACACACACAAATCGAATGAATTGCTAATGTTGCTTTATTACTTCTGAATTTGTAAAAAAGCAACTGTTTGCTAACAATGTTGCAATATTCACTTCAAATGTGTATTCATATATTAGTGTTAAAATAACACTGTATTCATCCTGAGGGAAGTTGCAGAAGTTGCAATAAAGAACGCAAATCCAAAATATGCACGATGCTAAAATCAGGTTAAACGTGTTTCTGCTGCTCCTACATGAACTTCAGTTATTAAACTATCAACACTTTGAAGTAAAAATGATTCAGGACGAGTAAAAGTACCATTGAAAATTCTACTGATCTAAAATCACAGAAATTCTAACAGCAAAATACTAAGTATCACAAAGTAGCAGTAGCACTAAATGATCAAATAATACCTCCCAGCTGAGCCAATGTTTCAGTACTTGAGTAAATGTACTTCACATGACCACTTCCCTCTGAATATTTCCTCACTTAAAGACTCCTGAGAGAGACAACCATCTACAGTGTGGCTGTGAGTGTTAATCTTTCACAGCTTCTGATTCTTCTCCCTGCCTCAGTTGTGTCAGGGGAGATTCAGGTTTGGACGGCAGAGTGTGTGTCGAGGTGTTTTATGGGCTGGCAGCTGGTGCTAAGGTAATGTGAAGTAATGCAGTTGTCAGGCTCTATTGTCTCTGCTGCTGGCCTCATCTCCCGCTTGCAGCCCATAAAAGCAGAGTCATTTAAACCGCTAATGAAGTGGAGAGTCTGGGCCAGAGGCAGATAAAACCCACCCTGAGAAAAGCTTATTTCCTCAACCCAGCTCTTATTTCACTTTGTTCAGGGAAATTCATTTTTAATATTACCTTTTTCCAAATCCGTTCCACGCCTTCTACAGTGAGCTTTTACACTTGAGACGATTAAGAGCATGTTGGAGAATTCAGGTTAATCATCTGATTCTCACAAATTATCATTTCATATTAAAGAAGATCATCAGCTGTTTAATGGTTCAAATTAATCCCACTGGAAAATGTCTTCTGGATGAAAAGGATTTGTATTTAATCTTTCAGAATAACTGAAGATTTTAAATGGTATCAATTCAAGAAATGCCCACAGACATATCATTGTAGGATTGTTAGATATACTGTATATTATAAAACAAACTAAACTCAATTTGGGGAGAAAATGCTGTATCTCGTTAGACAGACAAAATGAAAGAAAGAGTGTGTTTAATCTCCTGCCTGAGTACAGCAGGCTTCGTCCTGCAGGAGCGATTGAACAGACATCAGACAATGCTCAGTGATAAAGTTCATGATCAGGCATCTGTGATCAGCCAGCTGTGTGTGTGTGTGTGTGTGTGTGTGTGTGTGTGTGTGTGTGTACTAAATTAGAAGTGCTCTTTCTTACAGTAATAGCTACATGGAATCACAGGTGTGTGTCACAGATTTGAGGCTGTTCAGATTGTTGGGCCTAATTTACAGATGTGTGTGTGTGTGTGTGTGTGTGTGTGTGTGTGTGTGTGTGTGTGTGTGTGTGTGTGTGTGTGTGTGTGTGTGTGTGGTGTGTGTGTGTGTGTGTGTGTGTGTGTGTGTGTGTGTGTGTGTGTGTGTGTGTGTGTGTGTGTGTGTGTGTGTGTGTATCAGATTGGGAGAATTAAATTGACCTTGCTGGTACAAAAGGCCGTCTCTCTGTCCTGTACGTCGCCTCTGTGCTCATAAATTACCCACAAAGCACCTCTACTTTGGCAGAGCAAGAAGCCGTACATTTCTTTTATCGTCCTAAAGCCCAGACGCTGCAGACGACCAATCAGGACACACATGCGGAAAGTGTGTGTGTGTGTGTGTGTGTGTGTGTGTGTGTGTGTGTGTGTGTGTGTGTGTGTGTGTGTGTGTGTGTGTGTGTGTGTGTGTGTGTGTGTGTGTGTGTGTGTGTGTGTGTGTGTGTGTGTGTGTGTGTGTGTGTGTGTACTTTACTTTTATAAAATAACATTTCTAGCACATGTATTAATAAATCAGAATTCATAAGGACAGAACACTCAAGAAAATGAAAATAAACTGTGATAAGAAAAAGTTCTACATGCAGCAATTACTTTTGAGGATTATTTATATCTTTTTTTATTATTCACTCTATTTTCACCCCTGATCTCTGTGAAATCTACATGTACGGTTATTGTTGAAGAGTAAAGTACATAGACATTTGTATAAATGATAGAGGTTTGTTGTTTGCAACTTGATTCCCATCTTATTTTCATATTTACCTATTGATAATGTTTGCTCAATATGCTCATTCTTTTATTTTGAAATCGGTAAATGTTTCCTTCAATTCCATATTGTTGTATATTCAACACAACCAAAATGTACTGTACTGACTCTGATGAAACTCACTTGAGCTCTCCATCTTTGTTCCAAAATAACTTCTCCTGATTCTCCCCTCTTCATATCTTATAGCTGGTGGCAGCGATCATATTCATCAGTATCGGAGTTGTCGCCTCTTTCTTCTGTGCCATTGTGGACGGGATCATCGCGTCAGAGTTCATTGTAAGTAATAGAGGAATTTACCCGCCTAAACTGAAAATAAAGAAATACAACAAATACATGCCAAATCCACACATCAAGAAGAACAGAGAGAAGCCTGCAGAAACACATGCTGAAGCCGGCACACACACACATCAGTGAGATCAGGAGGTTTGCAGACACATCAGAGAGATCTTACCAACACGACACCACACTGACCTCAGGGTTAGTCAGACAGTTGCCACGGAAACATTCAGCAGAACAGGGCTGATTGTATGTATCCAAAAGTTACCCACATTTCCCCACAGAACTCCTGAATTAAAGGTCACCTATTCTGCAAAATCCACTTTTTCATGTCTTTTATAGATAAACATGTGTCCCCTCTGTGTAAAGAGATTCTGAAAGTTTCAGGAAAAAGGATTCACTCTCTTTCTGTCCTTATCCATTTATATAAAAACCTGTCTGAAAATTAGCTGATCAGATTTTGGCCACTTTGTGATGTCATAACGATCTTTTGGGTTGTGTAACCATTAGCCAATAACCAACCAAGGTAACCCCCCCCCCCCCCCCCACACCTTATCACCTGAATCTCCTCCTAGAGCACCATTGTGTGTTTTTTAATATCTCTCAGAGGGGCGTGGGGAGTGGCTCCTTATTTTCATCTAAAGTAACAGACAGAGAATCAGCACTTTTGAAACAGCTCGGAAACAGATGAGATGCTACAATGCATGATCTAATTGGTATTTTGAGCCAAACACTTCAGATACATGTGTTAACTGGGAACTATAATATATTGATGAAAAACAGTATAATTGGGGAACTTTAAGTAAAACAACTTTCATTCTCATCGTCTCATTTGTCCCACTGCAAATGTGTTACATAATGCCAGCATTTAGTTCTTTCTTTTCATATGAGGGAGTTGTAATTACTCCAGAACATTTGATATATCACTTCAACATAATTTGTTTCCCCAATGCCATCAGTCAGGAGACCATTTCAAACTGACTAGATCTTAAATAACTCCCAGACTAAATGAATGTGTTCGAAATGTTGACATTTTATGGGAATGAGCAGAAAATGCAGAGGTCAAAAAGCTCCATCTTAGATTTCTCTCTGAACCCCTCAGTTTGTCCCATCACCCTGAACTTTATTGAGCATCTTAACGACTGTGGACCAGAGAATTAAAAAAGCTGGCACAGTCACTGATATTGATCAACAGTGCTATCAAACCCACTGCAGATATTTTTATTTTGTGCTTGTGGGACAGTAAAAGTCATATTTATTGCACCTTCAAGCTTTGGACAATGAAAAAAGATTATATTACTGTTCACATTATATAAAGCCAGTGAGGTGTAATGCTGTAGGGTCTGTGGGGGAGTGCAGCTGAGGGCTCTGACACATGTTGTAAACTCTCACTGCTGCAGTCACACAGAAACTACACGAGGACGGACAGAGTAACACAAACCAGGGTTCTGGCTAAATGTGCATCATGGAAGCCTTTAAACTTGGGAGATGTACTCTAAAAAAGTACAGAAAAAACATTTAAGTCACAGTGTGTTTCTACTGATGATATGTGCTTCTAATGTTTTTGTATTTTCCACACACAGGACACAAGACCCTTGCAGGAGGACATGTGTGACTTTTACGCCAGCGAAGCGGCTTACGCCTACGACAACTACTACACTGAGGTGATTTATACACTGTACACACACACTAAATGCATCACCTGCCATTGTCTGGTTTTTAAAAACATACCATTATCTCCCAATTAACAATCTGAGTACCTAACCTCACCTCACCTACTGTGTGTTCTCCTCATTATTTACTTATATCTTCTTCTAAAAATAATGTGTAAAAGATGCTTGAAATGCATTTTAAGCCGACTATATTCTGCAGCCTTTTGGTGCCCACCAAAAACATTCACCAAGTGTCTAGTGGCATCTAGTGGTCTCATAAGGTCACTGCACTGAAATGAGACGTATCAAATAAAAAGCTATTCAAAGTTCTGGAAATAATTGTAATCATACATTGAATAAAAAGGTTTCTAAAAAATGATTAACTCATAAATCCTCTGACGCTGCAGGTGACGTGTCGTTCCTTTAACAAAGCGTGTAAACTGAAGCTGAGGAGCAACACATGCTACTGTTGCTACCTGTACAACTGTGCCAGGTGAGACACACCTGCTGTGTGTGTGTGTGTGTGTGTGTGTGTGTGTGTGTGTGTGTGTGTGTGTGTGTGTGTGTGTGTGTGTGTGTGTGTGTGTGTGTGTGTGTGTGTGTGTGTGTGTGTGTGTGTGTGTGTGTGTGTGTGTGTGTGTGTGTGTGTGTGTGTGTGTGTGTGTGTGTGTGTGTGTGTGTGTGTGTACAAACTGACTCTTGACTCTTACTATTCAGGGTGTCCTCCACAGTGAACATGTTTGACTATTTCTTCCAACTGTAATGTTATAATAATATTGTGATAATACAGTAGAGAGCAGTTAAAACCACATCCTAGATTTCAATGCTGGATGCACTTACAGTCTCTGGGAGTTTAAAATAAATGGGAACACGCCATGGACATTGCGAGGAATTCTCATAGGGCAAAACAAATTCTCCTGTGACAATCCCCTCTGCATATTAAGAACACCTGCTTAATGATCTATAACAAGAACAACATCCTTACCACGTTAAGATCTGAGTCCTGCTCTCTGCCTCTTGCAGCACGGAGTTCCACAACCAGTACTACGAGTTCACGGGGGTCAACAGCTGCTGGGACGTGATCCACCTGCAGCGCCTGCTCTGGACCGCCGTGGTGCTCAACGTCTTCTGCCTGTTCCTGGGCATCATCACCGCCGCCGTGCTCGGGGCGTACAAGGACATGGTGAGCAGGAGAGGAGAGAGAGAGCTTCTTTACAGCAGAGACAAAGAGTAAAAACATAGTACTCTTTGAAGTGAAGGGCAAAGAAAATAATCAGAAAGAACATCTAAATGCAAGAGAAAAGCATTTTTTTTATACTGGAATCTTAATTTTCTTTTGTGTTTAACTTTTGAATCTGTTACTTTACCAAGGCTCTTTTTTTAAGTACTAATATTACGTGTTAAGTCAGAATCAGAATCAGAATCAAGTTTATTTACACATACAAGGAATTTGCTTTGGTATCTGGTGGTGTGAACATAAACAATCTCAAAAAGTAAGTTGCAAAGTAGGTAAAAAAAAAGAAATATATAAGGATAATAAAGAAATAAGTATTTTTAAGAAACAATTTAGGATTAAAGACAAGTATTTACACCAAATTTAAACGTAACTATACAAATAACCTTAAAACCTAAAAAAACAAACACTTAGGACAATGAGTATATGTGGCAAGTGTGCAGATATCTCTTAGTTTCACCGCTTCCCTCAGTTCAATTTCATCAGTAAATGCAGTTTATGATGTTTCAGAGACATGGATATCTCTGATCTTATTTTATTGTATTTAATGGTCCTGGTGTTAGGATAGATGTCCATACAGAACATTGAGCAGCAAGCATAGTTCATTACTTCCTTTATAATGTGTGCATTTCATGAGTAACTGTTGCACACTCACTCACGTTTTCCTTTGAGCTTCATTTGATAATTTCTCATCTCATCCAAATCCTTTTTATTGTTTCCTGCAGCAGAAGCCCACTCCTCAGATGGCTCCCAGCCCCGCACCACCCCCCCACATCCTGTACAACCCCACGCAGCACATGCTCACCTACGCAGGCTACTGCCCATCGGGACAGACTCTGCCCGCTTACCCCAACTATCCAATCCCCATGCAGGTAATGGCCCAGAAATAACAATTTTTAGGTCCTTTTTGTTTACAGAAGGTATAATAAAGATTTTAATTAAATTCAAATAGGCTGCTTCAGTTTAAGGTTTTCTGTGCATGCTGGCTCAGTCTCACTGTGACGTGTTAATACAACTGAGCCATTGTTGATGTTATTATTGCTTTTCCTATCATGACATTTCTGACAAAAAAGGCAGAAGTACTTTTCTTTTTTATATCAGATTCAGAATCAGAAACAGGTTTATTACCAGGTAGATTGACACGTACGAGGAATTCGATTTGGTATTGTGATGCATACATAAAAGTAAAAAATTAAAAACAGAGATAGCAAACTATTTTAAGAAAACTATAATAACATATACATTAGCTGTGGATTTAAACAATCACCTTAAATCCACAGATACAATTTCATTTATTTATATCATGGTGATTTTGTCTGAAATTAGTCCCACAGATTTATTGATTACTTATATTTCAGTGTCAAACTACACAAAGAATAAAAGCCACACCTCACATTCAAATGAATTTGGTTATCTTTGGCTCTACTTCCACATACACTGTAGCGATGCAGGCTACCACTCCCTGTGTGCCCCTCTCCCACAGCACAACAGCAGCTATCAGCCCCCTGCCACTCCTCAGATGGTCCCTGAGGGGGGGAATGCCTCCACCCCCTGCCCGTCTGAGGAGAACCAGAGCCAGCCCCCCTCTCAGACCCCCAACCAGCCCCAGCCTCAGGGGGGCACCCAGGAACCAGGGGGCTACATGCTGACCCCCAACGCTCCGGTCCTCTACGGCTCCGCCTACAACCCCTTTGAAAAACCCCCACCTTACGCCTGCTGAGCCCCCAGCCCAACACCTGGGGCCTGTTGGAGGAAATATATCTAGACCTTGTCGGACTGAAAGTAGCACAAGACATTTCATAGATGACCTTGGAGAGCAAACAGTGGGCTTCACTCTGTACTGATACATGTTTCTGTGTTCGCACTGAGGAGATACAGAGGTATGGCTATGAAGTGTGAGTATACAGACATTAAGATATTTCATGTGTTTTAAGGGAACTGTTTGGGAAATAATCTAATTTGCTTTCTTGAATAGAGTAATAAGATTGGTACACATTTGTATCTCTAGGTGAAATGAATCTTTAGCTTCAAAATCAAACTGCTAACGGTGGCTAACAGTTAGTCTGGATATAATGGAGAAAATCACCCAAACAACACCTTTAAACCTCACCAACAATTTTATTTTTTATCTTGTTAGCTTCATCTTTACAAAAACGTTATTGTAAATTGGTGATGTGCTTTTATTGGGGAAGTTGGTGAAATCAAATAAAAACAAAATGTCACACTTCTTTAAGCCTAGAGCTCCCATGCTAACCTGTTTCATATGAATAATCGTATCGTCGTACACTTGGATCTGATCTTGCTAACTTGTGTCGATTGGACTACAGGTCTTATTGTGTATCGTCTCACTTAACTACTGTATTAGTCATTCAAAGGGCTTTCTTGAACTGGAGAGTAAATGTTGACACTGACGTTGCTGTTATTTATGTTTTGTGTGAATTGTGTAATGTGCACTTTTAAAGTCAGTATAATGTATTTATTATTGATGATGCATGATGTTAAACTGCTGTGGGATGGGATTGTGTAGCTGCTATAAATACATAATGTATTAAAGAGGTACCTTTAAGAAATATTTATTCACTGATGCATAATGAATGTGTAGTCAATTGGAATCTCTGATATAAGGGAAGTGTTAGAAAATAGGATTATTCGTCTGCTTTCCGAGAGTTAAATAGGACATTTATTTATATTCTAATCTCTGGGCAAGAAAGTGAATAATTGTATTTACCAAAATGTCAAACAAATTATTTTAACCGTCACATTTTTAGAATCATCAGTACAACTTTTAATAGCAAAACCAGGTGTTTTCATTGTATTACTTCACCTTAAAGAGACTATATATGTGAATCAAACAATTCTTCCTCAAATAAAAAGTTTAAACCTTTGTTCGCATTAAATAAAACATGTGTTTCAATTGTCTGTTTTTCTTCAAAAACCACAAAACACTTTTTTTTTTGAAAATACAATTTTACTATGATGTTCATACAACTGCTTTTATTTTTGTTTAAATAGCATTTTCACTGTTGAGGGAGGTTAAAACTCAAAAGGCAGACTCCTCTCACCATTGTACACATACTGGCAGTTAGTGAAAGTGAAAAATGAAAACTAAAGACAAGTTCAATATACAACACATGATAAAAAATACAATAACTCATCAAGCTCTATATTCTGGCATTCATTCATCAGAAATCTAGAAAATGATACAATACAGAGCGAAGTAAAATAACACTGGAGCCCTTTTGGCATTCTGTCACAATGCTCCTGACATTCTCTCTTTTAATTGTGTTTTCATTTGCTCAGCACCTGTAAAATCAAATTAAAAATGGAGTCCCCAAAGATGTACGACCCTTTGATCCATGGATATCGCTTTTAGAGTCTCCCCCTTCAGTTTTCATGATAGGAATTGTGTCTTTGTTATCCAAATGTTTTTAGGAAGCAGATGAAGTGAAGAGAAGTGGAGAGACTCAGATTACTGGATCAACTTAAATGTGCAGGAAACCTCAGTGAGCAGAAGGTAGTGTTTTTCTGTCTTCTATAAAGCATTGTACAGTCACATTATTTACATACTCAGTATATTACAGCGCACTCTTCTTACCCTCAGTAGCTTTGCGGTGCGTTCGATGCAGTGCTCACTCTCTGGATGGAGAGGGCACCTTCCGGTCTGTGCTTCTGAGACTAATCTATCATCATGTGATTGAGGATTATTGAGAATCAGGGTGTCAGTCAAATCTTTAAAAGACTGAAGTACTGCAGAATGCACTGGTGGAAATGCATAGTGTGTCTGCAATGCAAAGCATTATCTCTGTGTGTGTGTTACAGTACTGCACCCGTGTGATATGATTCACCTATTTGGAGGGAAGCTGCTGCGAAGTTTGGGTTGGTTGTTCTTTGTAGGCACACGGTTGATTTTTAAGGTTGCAGGCAGACATGGAGTGTTGCTTTAGTGGGGGGGGGGGGGAAACGGCTTCACGCGCAGTCCATTGCTACCTGCAACAATGTGCAAAGTTTTCTACACAAAGGGGGCTGATCTTCTTAGGAACAAATAAGATTGATTAAGTCCCTGATCAACCCCTCAAATAATGATGAACCAAACACTCATGGAGATCTGAGCAATGTTCAATGATTTCCTTTGAATAAGGGAAGCCGATAAAACTCTTATGATCTGGTCCCCATTTTTTTCATTTCATCAGATTCTACATGAGCGTGGTCGTTGTGTAGAATGGAAGAAAGCAACACGACCGCAGCTCTGTCAGCGGAGTCACTGTGTCTACAGAGGTCCCGTCATATCTGATTGAGCACAGGACCCAGGCGTAGTGTGCTGACCCCAGACCAATCATTGGACATAGCTCTAGATAAGGCCCTGTGTGTTCTAATGGGCTCACAATGCTGTGATGCATGGGCAGTATTTGAGGCAATGTTGTGCAGCATTTATTCCAAGAAATTGTACAGGGGACATAGCTGATTGGCTTATTAACTCCTTATGGAGTCATTAGAGAATACTGTGAATCCCCACTGATGCCTGAAGGCAGCAGTGTCGTCACAGTAACAGGACAGGGTGATCCTGGGCTAAGGCTTTAGCTGAACCCCGAAACCTGGCAAAGCTTTTATGTGTGTTCCAATCTAAATCATCACTGGTCAAAGCTTTTATAAATATATTGGAAATAATCCCCATAGCCTCAATGAACTGCTAATGCATCAGTTGCTGTGGTCACTGGCGAGAGTCCAGCAGGGGGCAGGAGTGTGAGCGGATGTCGTTGTGTTTGTGGAGGGCCTGGTCCAAGTCCAGAGGGTGTCCGTTAACACTGACCTCCATGCAGCCGCTGTAGGGCGCCGACACCAGCGTGGACACCAGAGGGACATCTGAGGGAGAAACAACAACAACAACATGTCATCCAGCAGAAAACAACATGCACTGTGTAGGAGATCTTACTTTCCAGAGTGCAAACAGCATTAGTCAGTGTGTTGAATCAGAGTCAACAACCCCAACACGTAGCGCTTTTATCAATTATATAAGTATTTGGATCCATAGGGGATTCTTTTTCTGTCGACTCTTTTTGCATATACGGTGCAAAAAAAGAAAGTGAGCCATTTATAAATCGCATACATTTCCATAATTATGCATAATCACCCAGTCATGATTTATGTGTTTTTTTATTAACTGAACAAGACGGTGTGAAAGACTTTTTAATCTTTACATCATTCAATTGATCTGCTCAAGGAAACTGGATAAAACAAGGCTTGTGTGGCTATGCAATTAAGAAATCTAAATGTGCAACATATCAACAATATCTTGCCACATGTTCTAGACCAGAATTTACTGACGTAAAATGCATGCCAACACTAATGTCCATATGCATGTGCTTGTTATAAGACCATATTCTCACATACAGAAAAAAAAGAGAAAATGCCCGACTATTATTTTTATATTTCACTCTGCCAATTTTGAACCCTCCACTTTAAGTGTGTAGCATCTGCACAATACTTTTCCTTTATACTGTGGAAATAAATCCCCACATACTGCATTAATCTGATAAATGTGTTTATAGAAGAACGTGTCCTCACCAGGAAGGCCTCCTATAAAGATGCTGGACTGTGAAAGGATGTCAAAAGGAATGTCAGCGTCTTCACTGCGTCCAGCCTTGCCATCGACCAGCAGCAGGGTTTGGTTTCCTGAGAGCGTCACCTGGATGTCATGACTGTCCCCGTCACACAGGGGGGCCGGAGAGCTGGCAATGATGACATCACCTAGTGACACCAGCATATACTGAAAACACACAACAGGTCAGTAAATAGCTCACACACAGACAACAAACATACACAAGTTGAGATTTTAAACACTTACATCTCTCCATTCATCGGTGCCGGGGTGGTAGTCGGCCAGCACGATGGAGAGAGGGACTCTGTCCTGGTGAACGAGTGCAAACAGGACTCCGATCGCAGAGGTCGGACGCAGGGTCAACTGTACGCTCAGGTTCTGGGATTCTGTTGTGAAGATAACAGGAAGTAGGAGAACAGCAGTTCAAGGACAATGACGGTAGCCAACGAACACTCCCCAATTCAAATTAAACATTAACTAACTGCCATTAGGCTCAAATCTGCATCACACTCCCACACATCCACACACTGCACCATAGCTGATGTTGAAGAGAGCGAAGCCGGTGCCGGGGTAATACGCTCCAGGAACCTCGCTGCTGAAACACTGCATGTTGTCGTTGGACCGAACCGTTTCTTGTATGGAAGTATCTTCACCCGTCAACCACTTCCAGTCCTTCATACAGCCGTCCAGGCGGGGGTTTACCTACGTAGTCAAAACAATCTGTCAGTATATAACACTACATCAGTCAAAACTCAATCTCAATGTCAGGCCTAATGGATGTTTCAAACTTGGATTTTCTTCAAATAAAGATTCTTTCTTGGCTTCACTCTTTCATTAAGTCTAATGAAAACTGGGCTAGTTGTTTTTCCATCATCATGCTGACAGACAAACCGAGCAGATTGCCTAACTCCTTCTGCGGAAGTTAAAAAACACAAGCACATCGAGATAAACACCTGATTGACGAGGCCGTCCTCTCTGAACGGGACTCCTCCCACGGTGAGGTTGAGTTCATGCATGCCTTTCTTTAGCGTAAACAGATCACCGTTTACTGCAATCTTCATGACGGCCTCCCTGTCGATCTTAATCACCAGACTGCGCACCTGCTCCTCCACCGAGATCTGGAGAGAAAACAAGAAGACATTTAAAGAAGCGTTCAGCTAATGAAGCTAAAGCAGAAGCATATCACTGTTCATGAAGAGTCTAACCTTTCTCCATTGGCCGTCACTGACGATGGGCCCGCTGCTGGTGACCCTGCTGACTGTGCCATACTTCAGCTGCAGCTCCAGCCTCCCATGGTGCATTGCAAGCACGATCCAGGAGCTGTTTAGGTGACCCCCGGCAAAGAAGATCACCCCCTCTGGGTCGTAGGTGCGGAAGTCAAACTCTGCAGAGAAGCTGGAAGGTGGGGAGCAGAGTTTATTTCAATTATCTTTTTTTACGAGAAATATAATTGAGAATAGACCGAACCGGAAAGAAAACCTTTGAGTGACCAAAATAATTTAGTGGGAATGTTGACACAGCATTCCAACTACTTGTTATGCTACGCACAAAATTCTTTATTATTCCGCCGGGTTATTTTGCACCTCTTCTTCTCCCACATTCCACATCGCAGAAACTCCGTTCAAACATCAAAACGTTCAGCTCGGTCGGGAATCGATGGCTATTACTTTTCTTATTCATAACTTTCATAATTCCAGAGATACATCCCATCATTCATCACATTTTGAACATGGAAGTCAATGGAGAAACTCTTCAGACTTGAACAATCTTCATGCAACTTCAACTGCTAACTGTTCCTTCATACTTTCACTCAGAAACCTCATTCCAACTTTAAAATGTGACACATCTTTCTGACATTATTCGTGTAACACAACTTTTAAATCTGATTCGTACTTTTAGAGATATTAAACATTGTTCAGACCTCGGTTAAGAGGCCTTCTTCATATTTTAGAGTGTGTGATGTCACAGCTAGAGTGGAGGACAGATTTAATTTTGCCTGCCATAATTCCCAAACCCTACATTCCTGAGACATAATTTTTCATGAGAAACGTAGGAAAACATCTCGTAGCTTGAAAAATTAAAAAAGATTAAGCAAAATAATTAAACAAAATGCCTCTTGAGGGCATGAAGTGACAAAAACGTTCAACATTAAAGCCCATTGTAAGTTCAGCCTCATCTTTCCCCCACCACAGCAGCCGCACACCTTTAGTTAATCTGCCAAAAAGGCCACATTATTGACCCGAAAGTACACAAAAAGTACACTTCAGATACTCAAGTTCCTTGACATGCTTCACGCTTTGAAATTTCACCGATATCTGTTACGGTTCTTCAACAAAACGTTCACATGTAAGAGGTTTATCTCTCATTCAGAACAATGCAAATGCTCTCCTCTCACTGATTACTGCACCATGGAAACCTTTGATCTCTGGACACGTCGTTAGCTCAAATATAAACACCTGTGTCATGGAACACGATGATGTCATAACTCCAACTGACATGCTCAGAGCAGCAGACTTCCGATAATGGTTAATGGTCCTGCCCTCAACAGCTCTACGCCAATTGTGGGGTGTCATCATATGCCCTTTCCATGGTAACGCATCCCTCGCCATAAAAGACGATGTTGCTATAACTCCTATGAAAATGTTCAAAAAGTGCTCAAACTTCACATGTGTGCTAACAGTCCAGCCGTGAATACATCTACGGGACAGTTTTGAGATTTCTTCAAATGCCGTTGCCATGGCAACACAATGCTCACCATGAAACACGGTTTTCTCATAACTTCAGTGAAAATGCTCCAAACGGCCCAAAACTTCACAGGTTTGGTAACGATGCAGCCATCCACGCATCTAAGCGTATTATGGGATGCCATCAAATGCCGTTGTCATGGCGACAGATCATTCACCATCAAGTTAGTTCAAAAGTTTGCAGTTCAAATATTCTGCTGCTTTTCCAAGCCTTTTTACTTTCTTTTCTTCTCTCATCACACATTCAAGCCCCCAGTGTTCATGTATCATTTCAATCTAAATTCTTCTTACACATTACATTTCAGCATAGCAGTTTAGCGTCAGCTTTTCAGCATAAAGCATTCCCACTAGCAATTTCTTCAGGAATTGCATTCTCTAGTTGAATCTGCTATCCACTTGGCACGCAAACAAGTGGGCGGCATTTTCCCAGCTAAAATTAGACCTTTATTTCTAGCTGTAACAAACTTACAGGAACTATTTTCCCTATCACAACTTTTTACTGTGATATCTTGTTTCAATAGTTACTTTATTTTTGCTGTATTATTATTTTAATTTGTATTCTATTTTATCTTTAGCCTGTGTGAATCATGTTTTTCATTCTGACACTGTTGCTAATATTAACGCCTGAAATTCCCCAAGGGGATAAATAAAGTTCCATCTTATCTTAAACAAGAGACTGTTCAGCCCGGTGTTTGACTTTATTACAAACATGCCCATATAAAAACAAAATATCAACAAAAACTTCTAAAAGTATTTGATTATAGGCCAAATCTTCAATTATTTGAGCTTCTAATGCATATAAATCAACAAAAATGCAAAAAGTTAGGCAACAGATTTGGAGTTTAATCCAGGTTATTGGGCAGCTCTGAGATGCCAGAGAAATACTTAAAAGGAACACTTCACCCGCAAATTATTATTATTCAAAACCTTGAAGAAAAATGTTTAAGACCTCCTTAGACTAGTCTTTTAGTGAAACTAAAACACTCTTAACAGGACTTACCAGCAGGCTACAGGAAGTGTCTTTTTAATACCGTATCTGTCATTAAACTTACTGTAACTAAGGCATGAGTGCAGAGCTGTTGATGTTTTGTTAGGAGACAACTGTTGACAGTGTTGAGCAGCGTAACATGTTCTTACCCGGTTTGAATCCTGCGACGGAATCGCAGCCTCACCACTGGCACGCCGCTGAACATGCGGCCCAGGTAGAGCGAGCGAGGGTTCCTCTTCAGAGACGGCGACATACAGGGGGTTATAGGCTGTGAAACACAAATAGAAAACTGTGGATAAGGCATGCTGCTACTCCATGAGAACCATTGGACTCTTAAATTACTTAAAGGTCTCCTATTATGCTATTTTTAGGCACATATTATAGGTCTCAGATATATAAACATATATCGAAAACATGTATATGAAGTGTTTTGTTCAAAATACCAAACAGATCAACCATTCTAGCCATGCCTCATACCCCTCTATTTCAGCCCTGTTAGAGAACTGCTGATTCTGGGTCCGTAGCTTTAAAAAAAATGCATCCTTATGCAGGAGAATTCTACCCAGATACTCAGCTAAATGCTGCCGTGAAGCCAGCCCACATTTCCGATATTACGTAATATCGGCAGAAAATCTGGAACAGCTCCGTTGTACCCCCGTTTTTTTAGATTTGGGTACGGAGGAAAAGAAAGAGGGTTTGGTTTTCTGACAATTTGTGAGTTCCCTTACACACCGGGGACACATATTTATGCATAAAAGACATCAAAAAGTGCATTTTGCATGATAGGAGACCTTTAACAAATCAGGAATGCAGTATATAGTTCATATTTAACAACATAGGCTTGAACTGAACTATGAAATAGCTGGTTGATATTGGCCACAGATCATGTGTTTCACCTTACAGCTCCTGAGGTCCTGGCCCAGCTTCATGCCCTGACGTCCATCACAGAAACAACGGAAACTCCCCGGCGTGTTCAGACACTCCTCTGCACACACACCCGTCTCACACTCATCCACATCTGACGGGGACAGAGCAGGTTGAAGGAGTTTAGGAAGAGATAAAAAGACATGTGAGGTATAAAGGGCTACAAAGACAGAGAGTTCATGATGTTATCATTGAGCGTTAAAAAAACATCTCTTTCCTGTCAACATATCAGGGAATGCAAACAACACTTGAGTCGAGTGGTGTTTGAAGGTGACTGGGTGGTATCTCCCCGCTTCATGTACAACCATACATGGCCATGAGAGAGCTAGCTAAAAAAACATTAATTCTCAGAGGAGGGACGCAGAGGTTATAAAAAGTCTGGTTCCACTGCCGAGCAAACAGTGAATTCTTATTCAATGTTTTACCAAAATACATAATGTTGTAGTTATTTATCTTAGAATGTTATCTTATCAAATAACAGACAGTATGGCTTTTGTTTTGGATATTCTTAGATTCTTGAGTATTATAATGTATTGCGAGCAGTGAGACTTTTGCTGCAAATGTAGGGGGACAAGGTGAGATTAAACTTGTTTGACATACTGTACAATATCATATTTGTACATGGTGGGCTCTTAAAATCACATTTACTAAAGGTTACTTGAAGATGAGGATTGCTAATGTTGCTCAATGCATATAAAGCAAGACTTGGTGAGTTTAAGCTGACTGTCAAAAGTGAAAAACACCTATAGCATATCTAATGTGTTAGTTCATTCTGATTCCTGCCCTTTATATTACCTCATTCATTTCTGACCTAACCGCATTTGAAATTGAAAAAAAAGGTACTTTCAAAGGTCTGTGTACCAGACATATGTGAATAGGGTCACTGTGTGTATTTTCCTGTGAAAAAAACGGTTTTCTAAGGCATAGAGAACATGACCTGTTACCTAGTTAAACAGAATTTCTCCAAATATCTTTGCATTCCTTTCCTGACCCCTCAACACAGCTGCATCAAGTCCTGCTGCGGCTGGAGCTGCTCCTCGGTCAGTTCTCATGAAACTATGTTTGTTTGTTTGTATACACACTTACCAACACAGCTTTTGGTTTCGTTGTCGTAGACGTATCCGGTATCACACAAGCAATCATAGCTGCCCTCCTTATTCTCACATCGTGCGGTTCCACACACACCTGGGTCCTCGCACTCATCCACATCTGAAAGAAGACAAAATAAATGTCAGCTGGAGGGGTTGGAGTCTTCTGGGAATCAGAACCAGAAACACTAAACGGTTGTTTGTTGTGCATTCGCTCATTAGTGTAAGGAACCACATTTGTCAGACTAAACTGAATTCATTTAAGGAGTTGGAAATTAGAATCAGCCATAAAAGAAATTGCTGGTAAATTCTCGATTTGATTTGTCAAACGGCTTTATAGCGTTGGAATGTGGGTGGTGTGTGTGATTGAAAGATATTTGGCTCCTCTTTGTGTTTCCTGCGCCCGGTGATCCCTGCTGCTGATGCTGAGAAACATGCCGTTTATTTTGCAAGTTTGTACACAGACCGTAACAATACATAGCCGGAGCAAAATTGGCAAAGTTTCCCTTGAGCTATTTGAATCAAAATGACCTCATTAATGAACCCAAAGCAGCTTTAAAATTAGGTCAACAGATTCATTTGGTTCAAACTGTTTGTCAGAGTAATACTGTCTTTAAAGTAAATAAATGAGACACTTGTTACAGCACTCACCAAATCTATGTCCATCAAAGATTTTAAAGGCAATTAAATAGAAATGTCAATGTGTCTTTATCATGGTTTAATTAAAGATTGCTTGCAAAACAAGAGTTTGCAATACTGAACGTGACTAAGGGTCTGTGAGGTTGAAATGTGTTTTCCTTACTTATAAACCATGTGTTCTTTATGGAAACAAAATGATAATTATGTCACAGGAGAGAAAAACACTGCCACTGGATTATGGGACTGCAGCCACAGAAATGTTCAAATTGAAAAACCTTATTTTTTTCTAGTGGATTCACAATTATTAAGACACTGATTCAAAAAGTGATGCTGCAGTGACAGTATTGACACGGTAGTTTTTGAGGATGTGCTCACCTTTACACGTGTGGCGTCCTACCAACATGTAGCCCTGGCGACAGGAGCAGCGGTAACTGCCCATAGTGTTGTTGCATATGTGTTCACACTCTACGCTTTTCTTGCTGCACTCGTCGACATCTGCAAAACAGAGCGTACAGTACAGTCAACGCAGGAAAAACATCATCATGGGCTGTGAAAACATTAGCTTCTTTGGCTTCTGTAAAGCTTTTCCCAGGAATTCAGGATCATGTTGTGTTTAAACAGTTTCGAAGTTTACTTTTGAAATACTGAACAGGAGCCAAAGGGGGAAGTTTGATACAGTTTGAAAAGCTCACCTAAATGTTCTATTTGTACTTTGTTAAACACTTCACAAATAACGTACAGCCTATGTCATAGTGGCTGTGTTGCAGCGGAGTGTTTAGGAAGAGTGCGGTCATCAAGTGGAAAGGCTTAGACCGAGTCAAACAGAATCTGTCGGGGTTTCCTCTCGCAGTAAGGTGGCAGGATGAGTCACAGTGGAAATGATGCTGTGCCATAAACCAACCACTTTCCCTCTCACTCAGTGTTTCTGTTTGTAATATGTGTGTTTTTCAGTTCCTGCATGTAAACTTAATATTTGACACCTTCCCCTTGTAAAATGGAGTTCTTGCTGTGATTTCCAATGTAAGCCTCCATACACAGTGACTAGCTTTGACCTCTAATGAGAGAAATAGATTGCTGTTGTGAGTTCCCGCACATGCAGCTCATATTGACCTGACACACAATTCACACATCATTATGAGCTGCAGCGGCAACAGTTGATATTAAAGAGGCATGTCAACAACAGCAGTTGCAATTGTAAGATAAGAGCGAAAGGAAACACTAGTTTAGAGTTCTAAAAGGTCAAAACAAAAACCTTCACATGAACATAATTAGAAACAATTAAACTATTTGACAATTCCAGTAAATGACTATTGGAAGTGATGGGAAGCCAGATCTTTCTATCAGTCCACAGGACAGGCTGTCAGAAAGAAGGTCACACAGATTATGAAACGTATTGAGTGAGGCTGGAGATGACACGGAGTGACGGTGCACAAATTCAACCTTGGCTGAGCTCTAGCACACACTGTCCAACTGTTTCCATAGCGATGACAGTACCTTTCTCACATCTGGCTCCTGCCCAGCCTGTGAAACAGTGACAGAGGAAGTTGCCCTTTTTGTCCTCGCAGCGCACTGTACCGCTGGGATAACAGGGCGAAGGGGAGCACTGATCCGGTATATCTTCAAGTGAGAGAGAAACAAAAACAGGAAAACACAGAGAAATGGAAGGGTTAATTCAAACCAGATGCATACAGGGATTATAACAGACTGGATATCGACACCAGACAGAGGAAGGGCGCCTCTTATGTTCTGCACATCAGGAGTTCAATATAAATAACTTTATGCTGGCTAAGCCCTCCAGCCTGATATGCACTTATTCCGTCCTTCCCAGCATACCTATCCTCTAGCTAAAAACAAAACAAATGGATATTCAACTTTTCTGAATATCTATTTTTTCTAATACATATTTTCACTTACACAAGCTCTCATGCCAATTTTTTCTCTCCCAAATGCAATTTTGTTTTCCTAGCAGTGGAGTGTGACTGCTCGACATGTCTGGGCATGTTAGCTGGAGTTCAGAGAGAGTGGAAGACAGTGTGTGGAGAGAATTAGGGGAACAGCCTGGAAATAAGCTCACAAGGCACAACTTTTCCAATGAATGATGTGCAACGCTGTATAATAAATGCCCTTATGCAATTAGTGACTGACCTTTATTAACAATTCACATATGATCACATATCATATAGGGCTGCACGATTTGGGGAAATAATCTAATTGCGATTTTTCTGACAGATATTGCGATTGCGATTCGATATGCGATATTTGTTTTTAAGCGACCCAACGGAAGTTTATTGTAAAATGCGGCCATATTTCCGGCTAGGAAGGTCGTATCAACGTGCTCCCGTCTCTAGCACCCCCGCAGCCAGAGCTACGAGTGAAAGAACTAAACTTACATGAAACTTCCGTTGGGTTGCTTTAAAGTCAAGCTTCAGTTTAAGATTCACCCTGTAATAGATGTAAAACATGTGATGGAGCATTACTAACCTGACTCAGATGGTTTGTTTCACCAAACCATCTAGGACAGCTCCATTGGAAGCCATTTGGAAAAGGGCAGGCACTTTCAAAAATACTTGGCAGGTGATTGGATCAATCTCTCAATCACCTTCTATCATGGGCCACTTCTGATTGGTTAACAATGGCTGGTATCATACCGACTGCTGCAAATGGTGGCAAACTTAAATCATTATAAATGGCATGCTCCTGGTGTGAGAGGTTTTGGAGACGATTTCTAATTACTAACGGGTAATAAAAAACAAACAAGAGGTGGACCTAACAAAAGGGGAAGAAAAAGGAAGGAGGTCACCAATTGAAAACACAGAAACATGAACAAAAATATGTCACCTTCTAAGGGGAGGGTAACCACAGGACTCTCACTTTTGTAGGCTTAAAAATGTAGAGGTCCTATGTGCAACTGATTTTATTTAATAAAGCAGACACCATGGGCTACCACAATGTCAATTTGAATAAGGCCCCCAAAGGTTTACAGGAACAATTACTGTCGCTTTCAGTAAATGCTAGATGATGGGAATATGCGTGTTTGATTATTCTATTTTCTGCAAAAGAACCAGCAAAAGATGTGAGTGTGTAAACTGCAGACTAAGGGAACAGAAACAGGGAGGAGGAGGAGTGGGAGAATAAACAGTCTCTGCTGTGCTTTTGGTATGTGCAAATATGAAGCTGATACTGTATGTTTCCATAACATGACATGTCTGAAGTATTCCATAAAAGGAATGTCAAGATTGCTTTAAAACCAGCATACCACCCACCATGAGTGTGCAGTGAGGCGAGAGACAGACGGGAAGAGAGTTGCAGTGAGAGAAAGAAAAGTGATGAGAGAGAGATAGCTGCTGAGCTGCCGTGTCATGATGCTGCAGCTGAGTCACGGAACCCCCCCTCGAGGTTCCTCAGCCAATAGCAATGAAGCCGGTTGCTCTCTTGTATCCTCATGCAGCAGAAACCCCGTGCTCCACTCACGTCAGTCGTTTTGTTTCACGTCACTGCTCCACTAAGCAAGCTCAGGAAGACGCTGGTGCAGTCACGCAGAGAGAGTGAGTATGTGACGACAAAAGGGGTGTGTCCCCCATTCACCAATCTGCAGCATCACTGTAGCAAAGTGCTGCAATATTACTCACAGACACCTATACATCATACAGCTCACTCTTCAAAGTCACACACTCAGGTGTGTCACGCTGCAAGAACTGACCTGGAGTTGCCTAAGAAATTCAGCATTTCTTTTCAGCTGTGTGCTTTCTTTTTCTGCCTATAGAGTGTGCCTTAGTTTGATGCAGAGGGGTGATACTGCAGTGCAGCCCAACCCCACACTGCAACCTCTCTCTATACCTAATACTACTTACACAGCACAGAGAAAAGAAAGACTGAAAGGTGAGAAAAAAACACTTCCCTCAGTTCTGCCATCAAGCTTTGAAATACATTGTTAGACAGATAAGAGGGCATAAAACGTACTATGGACACACGTTATCAGATCCTGTTTCTTCTTTTCAGCATCTCCAAACTTCTCCATACAGGCTAGACAGAAACAAACATTTAAATCAAGACCGGATGTTATCAGTAGAAATGAAAAGATGTATGCAACTTTAGATAACTTACCTAAATACTTGGGATAGAAGTAGTCCTAAATCAGGGGGAAGAAGTGGAAAAAGAGGAGAAAAAAAGTTACGTAGGCGTATTAAACAAAAATTGAAACAGAACAGAACATTTTTAATACATATATATGGTTAGTACGGGAAGTTCTGCTAATATTTGACATAATCTAGGATTTGTTTTTGCTTCATGCCTTATCTCTGTGCTTACACTCAGGGGAGTGCGAAGAGACTCATAAACAATCGTTAATTCTGATAGGTGTGTATGTGTTTAATGTCTGGAGAGAGATAACAACATGATTTATCTGTAATCTGTGTGTGTGTGTGTGTCTTCTCTCTAACGGGTGCGGCCCTTTGCCAAAGGCTCCCTGAGAATTCTCTGCATTCCTGATAGTAGTAGCATCACTCCCTCCTCCTGGCTGCAGTACTTCTGAACATATAGGTCAAAACTTGGGGATGATCTACCAATATGAAAAATGGCTATGGAGGCACAGAGATTTGAGTGAGCTGAGGCAAAAAATACTTTGTAAGAATTAGTTATCAGACACAAGTCATATAAAGCTAGGAGCATTTTACACAAGTCTGATTATAACTCATATTTGCGGCAACAAATCATTTGCAGCAGTCAGTCACAGAACTAGTTTGGGGCTATTAGTAAACTTAATCCTGACATAATAAAGCACTTTTGACACCTTTTCTTCCACCTAACAAGTGAGAGACCAGAAACACTGCATGCTTGCGTGTGTAGCTAAAGATAATCATGAGTATCCAGGAACACCCTCTCTCTGCAGAGCCAGAAAGCTGCAGCAGTAGAAGAAAATGCAGAGTCAGAGACAGGCCCTTTCAGAATGAATAATGCAGCTATGAATGAGACTGCAGCTTTGTGGCACGACATGGTTTAAGACTACAGGCACACTATCACAATTCTGATAGTGATGTGCATCCAGCTGTCTCAAACTGACCTGACTTCACATTTTTCTCGAACCCAGCTCAACTTTGCTTTAATCCTCTCTCCCTCAGCTTCCATGTCAGTCCACTGGGCTAATCTTATGAGTAATCTCACATTCATCGATTGCCTCATTCACTCTTTCGCCGCAATTCACAGCAGCAAAACTTCCTGAGTGAGGGAGCACCAGCGCATTGCCAACAAACAGGTACCGTTTTTTTTTTTTAAATCCCTCACTTGTAAATCAAGCAGTCGGAAAAAAATAGATTCAACACTGTCAGGATACACTTGTTGACCTTATTTCTTGAAAGCTAACTACTCAAAGGGGTTTGGGCAAGAATAACATAATATAACTGCTCAGTGACTACACACAGGTGTCTGTAGAGATGTTTTCTATGACATTACATAATTTCTATCTCTGGGCCTGTTTGCATATTCAGCATATGTTTTACATATTAAATAGGTTGACATTCACATGGATGAAGAGGCTTCTCTTTGCATTTATTAAAGCAGAATGGAAACTAATCTGCAGGATAGGACTTTACAGTATTAATGTGAAATAGTGCCATTTTATTTTTGCAAAAAACACCAGTGTGCACTGTGTGCAAGTATGAAAAGGAGTGCAGTGTCTTCACTGAAATTGTATTTCATAAACTAAGGCTTAGTCACGCTGATTCAGTGTCACAGGAGCAAACAAAAGAAGAGGGAAAACATGCCAAGTCCTTGACATGGGAATAGTATGTGCACTGACAAGTATGAGGACTTATTGGAGCATGAACACCACGGGGCCAGACAATGAATCATTCTGCTGTTGCATCATGAATTTACTGTCAATATCAACTTCATGCCAACAACCAACATTGTTTTCAAAATAACACTAGCATTATGGTCCCATTTCGAAAGGTAATAGTGTTTTGATAAATTGCCAGACCGTCAACGACTACTTTTTAGTACTGACTCAATGCAGAGGATGGTAGTTGGGGTGTTGTAATGGTGTTTGGGTTGCAACTATGCAACCTTAGACTAAATACCATAACTTTTTAGTGGCGGTTTGGTGCAGAAATATATAATATACTCACAGTCTCCGGGTCGTTCTCAAACACTTCTCTGGCCTCCTCTTTGGAGCACTTTTCCTCCACACACTCCCTCTCCAAGTGCCCTTGCTTCGTCTCCTCGAAAACTTGATTTGCTCTCCTGTGTCTGCTCAGAAACTGGTTTGCCTCTTGGGGAGACAACGAAACTAAAAAAAGACACCCAAAAAGACATGAATTCATCTACAAGAGCAAGGGAAGGTCAAACAACTCGGGATTTAAGCTATATTTTGGCCCTCAAAAACGAAAACATTTCATGAAGGTTGCTAAACATATACAGTTAAAGCCGTTAATAACATCATCATCAGCTACACATGTCAAAGGGGACTTAGCGAGCTAGCTAGCCACCTAGCATGTGAGTGTTTACTTACTGCTGTCGGACCATCGGACAACCAGCAGGATTAGCAGGGCTGCCGATGAAACGCACTTGGTCGGGGTCAGCAGCATTGTTTCACCGCTGTGTCTGCGCCAAGCTTGAGAAACTTTCCTCCTGCTCCGTTTTATAGTCCCTCTATCCCCCTCTGTGTGTCTCTCAATGTCACCGAACCGAGGCTAAGAGCGAAACACACTGCAGGTATTCAGGTACTTCCGAACGGTGCTCCTTAACGTTTTGATGCGAAATCACCTAAACTGTCGTGAGTTTCTCCCGCATGTTCTTCATAACACAGGAAAACTAAGAAACCGTTCTCGTTTCTCTGCGGTGCTGCGCGTCCCCCATAGCGGTCTGTACTTTATTGTGTGACCCTCCTCTCTTGTGTGAGCCCTCTCTGGCCGGGCTGAGTCCCCACTCTGCGGAGAAAAGACAGCAGCAGCACGCCTCTGTGCTTCAGTAGGGGGAGCAGTCAGGAGTTTGTAACCATGCCTCCCTCACTCCTTCTCTCTCTGTGCTCGTGTGTGTGTGTGTGTGTGTGTGTGTGTGTGTGTGTGTGGGGTGGTGTGGTGTGTTTGGGAGTGTGTGTGAGAGAGGAGAGAGAGAGAGAGAGAGAGAGAGAGAGAGAGAGAGAGAGAGAGAGAAGAGAGAGAGAGAGAGAGAGAGAGAGAGAGAGAGAGAGAGACAGAGAGAGAGAGAGAGAGAGAGAGAAGAATATCTTTGCTCGAGTCGCTCTCCTCTTTCTCTACTGCTCGACTTTTTGCTCCGATCTACCTCTCTTCTCTCTTCTCTCGCTTCTTAGTATCCTTCTCTTCTCGCTCTTTTTCTCTCTCTTCTCTGCGATGCTTCTTCTAAATGTGCCCGCCTACAAACCTAGTAAAAACTCATACATCAGAAATAATACTTGCTTCACAAATTAAACTACCCAACAGAGTGTAAAGTTGTTCAATTGAAACGTTGCTTACACATTAATGCATCAATAATACTTATCTAGCAATACATATAATGACAAGGGGCCTGCAAGGGGCCATTCTGCATATTGAATATTACTAATTGTATCTTTTCATACCTGAAAGTACTATGCTGATAATATTAACATACTTGTAATAAAGCATTGTTTTATATACACAAGTAGTATTTTTAATCTGTGCCATTACAATCTTAGTAAATATGTACTATCTAAAGGACCTGAGAGCTTCTTCCTCTACTTTAATGGTGCTGTCATTACAAAACTTTCAGTGCAGTTATTTCACACCCATTTCTTATTTTTCCAAGTCATTTTCCTTTCGGTTTTGTTTTTCCTGAATCTTGTTTGACCAAAATATCCGTCTCATTGCACTTTCATTATGTAATTGCCTTGCTGATCTGCTCACTTTTCTTCTGTATTCCCATTCCACTCTCTGTGGCAAGAGGACAGATAGATGCAATTTTAAAATAAACACTATCCGATTGCTTTGACCAATTTTATTAAAACAAAAATTAAACAAACACAACACTGAACATCTACATTTAAGTTATATTAAAGATGGCTTGTTTTGAACAGAGGGACCAACCAGGAGAAACCTGAACTTATATGTGGACAGAGATAGCAGAAGTTGTAGATCGTCTTCCAAGACCTAGAGTGATACAGGAATAAGTCCTAATACCTGGAAATAAGTTAGTATGCTGTGCTTAACAAATGAAACATTAAGTCAGTTTCTTAAACTTACTAACCCAATGCAACACCTCAGGAAGTCAGATAATGGTTGAAACCAGATAAAATAAAGGCTTAAGGCTAAGCTTCTCCTCTATGGTTTCATCGCCACAACCAACAACCACAATTTGTAGTTGCCTCCAGACGTTTGCCTCCACAAGTGGAAAATTACATGGAATTTAGACCCAGTACCAATACAACAACAGGGAAAGAGATGCAGGTGGTCTCAAAGCCTGGTCAACAGTGACCATTTGTTTATTTTTCTACATTAAACATAACCATCGCTTTCACTCAACACATGGTATGCATGCCACAGAGCTCAGCTCTTTTCAAGCATTTCTTGGAAAGCATTTTACTCATTGCAACAAACTGCTACAACTACGTCATCCAGCCATCTAGCTTCCCACTAGCTCACTGGCAAGCCAGCTTTCGTTATGCCTCACAAAAAAACAACAACTCCCAAGACAGGACTATAACACTGTATGGTTGAAAAGCATAAGACAAAGCTTAAAATGAACCCATCAGAGAAAGTCGACAAAAATGACTATAACTGTCTACCTCACTTCTTTCTCTTCTCCTTCCTCGCCCCCTTCTCCTCTTCTATTCTATATCTCTCTTTCCAAAATATCCCAAGAAGTGGCCGCTGTGGGATGCTTAAAAAGTGAGGGCTTTTCAATGTGATGTTCATTTAGGTCACTTTCAGTGCGGGTGCGGTGCGGCAGAGCGACTCTCAGGGGCAGACACAGGTGGACAGGAATGGGATTTAATGCTGTTATGTTTTCTGAGGGCATTGTCAAAGTCCAGCTGCTGGCTGTTGATAGTGATCTCCATGCAGCCGTGGTAGAAGGCCGTCACAGGGGTGGCAGGTAATGGGACATCTTCTAAAAGAGAGGGAGAGTGAGAATGAGAATAATGAGAGATGATGATTTATATAGCCATTTCAAATATCCAGGTTATAACATGCTACACAAACACATTCACAGGTCAAAGAGAGATTAAACTGCATTCATGTGGTTTAGTTTAACAACATGGACCATCATACTGGATGGAGATGAGTCAAACTTCTGACTTAGTTAACAATATCTAAACAATCTTACAATGACATTTCAAATGTTGTAGTCCACATCAGGAGGGAATTACTTAGCTGAAGTTATATTGTGTCATACCTATTACAACCAATCTGAACAAGAAGGAGGAAAGCATTCCAATATTGGGTTGTCTGTTGCTCCAAAACTGTTTGTCATGAAACGGCTTTTGGCTGCATTTCAACCACTTTGAACACTTGAAGTTACTTTTAATCTAGTGCCATCATCTGGTCAAAAATGTAAACTGTGCAGTATTTATATTTATTTTACCAGCAGTAAAAAAAATCTCATCATTGATGTTGCTCGATGTCAAACCGGAGGAAACATTTGGCTGTATTGCCCACTTTAAAAATTATGTTAGAAAAGTAATCAAAATGAAATCAAATGTAATAAGTTGCATTACTTTGATTAGGTAATCAAATACAAACATTACTTATTTCATTGTTAACCAGTGAACAAATATTCTGTAACCTATTGAATTTGAAAACTCACCTTCCCAACACTGGTTAGTAATGTTACTGAGAGTATGACAGCACAATGACATAAGCATTTATCTAAAAGCCCCACAGCGCCTGAGTGCAGCCTCATTTAGCTGCTGGGGAGAAAAGCCAGCAGTAGTGCTTTTTCAGCACAATTGAGAGAATATTCCTTTGTTACTTTGCTTTGTTCTTCTTTTCTTCTATAAGGAAATCTCTGAGAAACTTTCTTAGAAATATATGCAGACTTGTTTGTATTTTTACTGTAAGATTGTAGCGAGAAGCCACAATGGCTCTTTAATTGTGACCATATATATCTAAAACATGATGTTCTTAGTTCTTCTGCCACTTCAACGAACCTGGTATCCCACCAACGTATGTACTGACGGGGTCCTGCATGGTGCTGTTGAGGCGCTGCAGGGCCTCCAGCAGGGCACCAGACTTCATGTAGGTAACGGTGGAGGAGTTGGCTGTCAGCTGGATGTCTGTTGGAGTCACGTTCAGCTGCAGCGTCAGCCGTTCGGGGTAACACAACATCAGTGAGTCCAGCGTTGCCACGGAGACGCCGTACAAGAACACTTGCAGGTTCTGTAGCAGGGAGGTCAAAAACATCGGCATGTTTAGTCATGGGTGCTCGTGTTCCTATATGTTTGTGAAGACATACACAGATGTGTGTTTTTACAACTAAAGTGTTAATGAACTCACAGCATCTTCTTCTCCCTGTGTTACCACGGCGACCGACAGTGGGACTGTGTTGTTTTGGACGAGAGCAAAGATGATCCCTGTGCTGCTGGATGGACGAATACTCATCCTTAAATCCACACTCCAGCTGCCAGAATCACCTAGTTACACACACGCACACACATGCACACACACAAAGGAAAACACAAATACATCTCTTTTGTCAGGTTGGACTTTGAAGAACATTGGGCATTTCCAAGTTTCCAAGTGAATTGAAGGATCTTAAAGTATGTTTACTAAGTTTTGTGAATTTCTTTGAAAATTCAAAATCACATGGTCCAAGAGAAATCGTCACAATTAACAGGATTTCAGTGTAAATGTTACATGTGGTTTTTTGAAGCAATAAATACATGTGCTTATGTTCTCCTGTTGCACAATTTGGTGTACTTCTGCCATCAAAATTGCGCTGTGGCTGCTTAATGCTCCTAAAATATAAGATTGATAAAGTATAACTTAACTTACTCACTGTAGTCAATGTTGAATTGTGCCAGTCCTGCCCCCGTGAAGAAAGACCCTCGTTCCACATACACAAAGCAATGTTTACTCTTCTTCTCCTGGATGACCTCCTTTACCCCAGACGCTCCCTGGTTCATCAGGTTCCAGCCCCGGATGCAGCCGTCAAGGCGAGGGTTGATCTGGTGGATCAATGGGTACACACTGAGTACAACACTGTCTTAGAGCAGGTCTGATGTAAACCCTGGTATATTGATTTCAATATGTTATTAAAGGTATATTATGTAACATATCTGCGTTAAAATGTCTCAAAGCGATAAACGATATTTTTTGTCTAATTGTGAACTTACAAATGTCTTTCAGACCTAGAGAAATCTGAAATCAAGATAAAAATCTGTTTTATTTGGTTGCCTCTAATATTGTATGGCCTTTGGGCATGTGTCAGCGATGTGGTTGTCTGCTAGAAGCTGTCATAAAGTAACAGTGTGGCTTCAATGAGGCGTATAACTTCAAGTCATAAGCTACATTTTCACAATACACTTTTTAAGATTTCTCAATTTTCTTTAAACTTTATATATACAAGGATGAAGGATTTTAGTCAAAAGACGTTAACAGCAGCAGAACAGCAGCAGAACAGCATTGTGGAAACACTGATTTTTATCATGAAACGGCTACCAGGATTTTTTCTTCTGGAAAGGAAGAGACCTCTGCTGATAATTTGGCTACGGAACAATGATCGATGATGGAGTCCTGACATGTAAAAACAGATTGCAATGCCAAACTTTCAAAACTTCACTGTGCCACCAAACTTGTGTTTTGTATTGCTTTGATGGAGAGAACTAGTGTAGTAGGAAACATATTGTGTGTTTAAGTAAGGTCGATTAGATGTGGTCACAAGAGAAAGGGCCCATGTTTGCTGTGTGTTTCATTGTGTTTCATTGTGTGTGTGTGTGTGTGTGTGTGTGTGTGTGTGTGTGTGTGTGTGTGTGTGTGTGTGTGTGTGTGTGTGTGTGTGTGTGTGTGTGTGTGTGTGTGTGTGTGTGTGTGTGTGACGCTCTGCTTACAGGTTTGATGATGTTGTCAGTGCGGTTGGGCAGACCAGCGATGTAAACCTTGGTCTCCAGTTTGCCGTTAACTGAAGTGAAGAGACTGTCAGGGCTGTTGATGCTCATCACAGCTTCCTTGCTGATCTTCACACTGATGCTGCTCTCCAGTTCATCCACAGAGATCTGCATGTTTCACACAGTTTGTATCATTATAACTCTTACTGTACAATCTAAACAGTTAATCACCAGAGCAAACAGTTAGACGCAACACACACCACTTTCCGTAAATTCTGTTTATCGATTAGGCACTTTAACTATGAAAAGCTCTACCACTGATCCACTAAAAGCTCTTTCTTACCACATGCCACTGTCCATCATTGATGGCCTTTCCTCCGCTGGTGACTTTGAAGGTGTGCTGGTTTTTGAACTGGACTTCAATGCGTCCGCCTCTTAGTCCCAACATAAACCACGAGTCCTGCGAGGACTCGGCATACAGCACCACTCCCTCAGGGTCAAATGTGCGGAAATCAAACTCTGCTGCGAACCTGCCAAGAACATGAGGACAGAAATAAGAGTTTAGAGAGAATGTAAATAAATTGACAATACAATGTTGCAGCCCACTCACTTTCTAGGCATTTCCTGACTTCGTAATTTTCAGTAATGGAATTTACATAAAATATGTTTATTATAGTTCAAATGGGCTGAATTGGAGCCTTGAGCTGCATCTTGCAAACATCTAAATCCCAGCATCTCAATTATTAAAAAAATTCTACTTCTATCCTCATGCTAAATGGGGCAAATATCACTTCTTACTTCATTTAAAAAAGTACACTACATTATGTGTGTGTGTGTTTTTGGTAGCCTCTCACTTGGTGTTCTCTGGCAGACGGAAGCGCAGATAGATGACAGGAAGTCCTGCGAACTGCTCCCCCAGGTACAGCATCTCAGGGTGTCTGTGGTCATACAGCTCCACACAAACAGGGATACTCTCACAGTACCGCTGACCCTCGGCCAGACGAAGACCCTGACGACCATCACAGTGGCACGCATAACTGCCCACTGTGTTGATACAAGTCCCGTCACACACATTTAACAGGCACTCATCAATATCTGCAAAAAAAAGGAAGAGAAAGACGTATGAGCGGTGATCATTTGTACATTGGCTTTGGTAGCTTTATTGATTTGTGGACTTTCTGACAAAATGGCTCTTGGTAAGAAGATAGGAACAACAGATTGAAGTCTCACCGTTACAAGTTTTTGATGTGAAGTTGTATTTGAAACCCTGAGGACAGCTGCACTCAAACATGCCCGGCGTGTTGACACATTTAGCCGGTGCTTCACAGATCCCGGGGTACAGCAGGCATTCATCCTTATCTGGAAAAGAGTGACAATGGGAGTATTTGCGGCATTAATTAATTGCAAATGTGTTTGATTTGCAACTAACTTGTATGCTCCAAAAAAAAAAAATGTATATCAGTGTTTGCTTGAAACCTCATCAATCCTTGTATGGTCTCCTTAATCGTAGCAGCCCATCAAAAAGTAGAGGTCAAAATAAGTTTACCAAAATGACTCAGACCATGTTTGTGAAGACTTTGTACTCAACAAGCCCTAACACACACAAAGATAAACACATTGTGATGTCCCCAAACAAAATGGACGGATGGAAACGGGCCAACAATGGGAAAACAAGCATCTACAATCTATTAGCAAGTTTCACAGCTCAGAGATGTGATACTGGTGGGATTTTTACAGAAAAAAAGGATGGACCCTCTTTTCTGATGATAAAAGCTTTTTTTCATTCAGTTGCATAAGAGGTCACCTCAGGTCAGCTTTAGAAATAATAAATTCAGGCCCTGAGGACGACAGCTGGACAACAGAGGTTTTGTTATGAAGTGCGTAGGGTTCCACTGTCCATATCAAAAAATTAAAAGGAAGTTATCAAAAGGAAGAGGAAGAAACATGTGTTTGCTCAGCTGCTTAGTAGCACTATAGCACTATATGTCCCTCTTCCATAAGAACAGTAAAAACTGCTGGGTGTCTACATATATGTGCCATAAGAGCAACAATTACACAAACAAACACGCACACACTTTACTTTTCTGTCCTTTGGTTTGATTGAAAAAAGATTAATGGTTCATAACATTATTGCAGTTTAGGAGCACAAATTGCATCATAAATGAATGGAGACTTACCCCTGCAGTCGACCTTGTCATTGAGGAAGTAGCCATCTTCACACATGCAGTGGAAACTACCAGGTATGTTGTAACATTTTTGGTTGCATCCCGCAGGAAATTCAGGGTCTGAACACTCGTCGATGTCTGTCAAGTGGTCACATAACACAACAACATTTATCAGCAGCAGATATAGATAAAGTGTGTTATGTTTATGTCAGCCAAAAAGCACAGAGACGAGTAAATATTGAGAAGATGAACACAAATATTTAAAACCCTAAATGACGCATAACAACTCACCGTCTTCACAGCGCCGCCCCTTCCATCCAGGTTTACACTCACAGGTGAAGGTGGCCTGTCCGTCCACGCAGCGCACTGATCCCTCCTTGTAGCATGGAGGCGGTGTGCACTGGTCACTGATTCTACACACACACACACACACACACACACACACACACACACACACACACACACACACACACACACAACACACACACACACAACACACACACACACACACACACACACACACACACACCACACACACACACACACACACACACACACACACACACACACACACACACACACACACACACACACACACAACACACACACACACACACACACACAAACACACACACACACACACACACCACACACACACACACACACACACACACACACACACACCACACACACCACACACACACACACACACACACACACACACACACACACACACACACACACATTAATGAAAGCATTGACAAAAAACGTTCACAGGTAGGGAAACCTAAATAAGTTTCAAGGACTAACTGACATAAAAATGCATGTTCTACTAAAATGGCCCTCACCCTTCACACAGGTGCGGAGGTCTGATGGGATGGCGTCTGAGTTTGGGTTGTTGATGCCGACACGGTGTGAACCCAGGCACGCTGCAACCATTTTTTTTAATGTGTTATTAGAACAGACTGATAACTGCAAATTAAAGCTGATATTAAAACATATTAAGAGAAAAAAGGTGCAGACTTACCAACATATTTGGGGTAGAAGTATTCCTGGAGAAAAAGAGATTTAAAATTCACATTTATTTGACAAAAAGGAATGAAATATAAAGAAAGTAGGTTGCAGCCAGCTCTGTGCTGTGAAGAAATGCTCTGCTTGAAACAGAAATGTTTATAACTTTCAATTTATTCTTTCTCATTCCTTTTTAGAGGTCCTTTAGAATACATCTTCAACGATTAAAGTCGCAGAAAAAGAATGGCAAATTATTTAATAATTTGATAAATAATCAAGGTCATTTTTTATTTAAATGTGTCAGAATATGCTGTTTTAACCGCCTCATTTATGGAAATGGGCTGTTTCGTTTTATATCATTTGAAAGTGAATATATTTGGGTTAAAGACTGAAAGAAAACATTTGGAAACTCTTTTGACTTGTGTTTTAGTATTTCATGACATAAATCGACCAAAGAAAATTTACCCAGGCTCCCTGCCCTCAGCACATTGTGCTCCTCTCTCTCACCGTTTCCGGCGTGTTCTCAAAGATCTCCCTGGCCTCCTCCTTGTTGCACAGCTCCTCGATGCACTCCCTCTCCAGGTTGCCCTTCTTGCTCTCCTCAAACAGAGAGTTGGCTCTCCGGTGCCTGCTCAGGAACTGCGAGGCTGTGCTCTGGCTCAGGACTAGGGAAATATATGAGTATATGACAACACACACTCATAAAGATACACATTGTGCAGCTATAACAACACACACTGATAAAGATACACATTGTGCAGCCATAACAACACATAGGCCTACTCATTAAAATACACAATCTGCAGCTATATTTCCAATGTCAGTGCTTGCCATCACATCAATCAGAAGTGAACACAGCTGTTTACAGTGCAGTGATACTTTACTGATTAATACCAGCAGGCAGCTACAATATGACTGATCCCAGCAGGAATTACTGTCCTCATGACAGATGGCTGATACGGCTGATGCTTGCATGCACAAAGTTGACTACCACATTCTTTGAAAAGGCTTGAAAAAAAAAAAAAAAAGGTAATTGCGAAACCGTTACTTCCCAGAAATGACCCCCTAGTTGTTGTTGAGAGCAGCTCATGTTGTCCAAGCGTTGTTTCATAGTAATGAGACATGCCCCCTCACACTTTTTTGTCTGTTAGCTTAAAAAGTTATACCAAATCCTGAACTGGTCCCATCCAGAATGCAATCTGCGGACTGTAAACACACTGCAAAACGCAATTCCGTTAACTGCTCTCCAAGTACGTAGGGTTGAAAATTGCACACCGCAAAAGCCCAACAGTCGCATACTTACATCGATAAGCATCGACGAGCGTCACGAGAAATACGAGACACGCCAGGGAATCCCAAAGGTCCCGTTTCTTTCTCCACATAGTCGAGCTGTTCTTCCTGCTAGGCCACGGCTCCGACTAAAGACTGGCTGAGAGCAGGAAAAACCTTATTCTTCCCGAAAGTGTTTCCGTAGAGAGAGGGGGAGAGGAGGAGGCTGCCAGGAGAGCAGAGCAGGCAGCTAGGGAGCGCTGCTAACACACACACACGCGCGCGCGCACGTACGTGCACACACAATGAATCACACAGCAAACATGGGCCCTTTCTTTACACTCACAGGTGAAGGTGGCCTGTCCGTCCACGCAGCGCACTGATCCCTCCTTGTAGCATGGAGGCGGTGTGCACTGGTCACTGATTTCTGCAGTCAGTCAGTCAGTCAGTCAGTCAGTCACACACACACACACACACACACACACACACACACACACACACACACACACACACACACACACACACACACACACACACACACACACACACACACACACACACACACACACACACACACACACACACACACACACACACACACACACACACACACACACACAATTTGAACAGCTGGGACAGAAGTATTGAATCTGCACTTGCAAACTGTTTCTGCCAATTCATTTTAAGAGGACCTACATTACAGTTAAATTCAGGTGATTCACTGCACATGGTAGTTCACAAAAAGCCAATGGACAACATTGCATGCATGGGAAAATAGCTTCACATCATTTGGGAGGCATGTTTCTCAAATGTATTGTAGGCCTTTGACTTTTCATGGTGGGAAAAAAACCACAGGTGGAAGCAATAACAAAACTATTAAAGCCGTTATCCATTTGTTCCAATAAGCTATACCAAGAACATGTATATTTATTTATGCTATAATTTACATCTATGTACATCAGCTGTTATGTCAACATGTTTTCTGTGAATAAGTTTAAGAATAATTCATTCATAAAAGGCAACACCTGGACCCAAATAATGGACACAAACATCAAAACCTCTTGCCCGTTATCTGACTTATTTGATCTAAATAGCTATACTTGTTAAAACAAAATGAAAGTCTTGAGTGGTTTAGTTTCGAATTTGAACGACAAATGACAGACACCATGTTTGCATTAATATTGGTTTCATTTTGTTATTCAGGAAAAAACACATCACATTTTCACCATTCATTCAACTGTTTTATGTACACATAACAGGCTTTTTTTAATACTTTGAAAATATTTTTACAAAATACACTGTTCTCCCTTATATTAGGTTTATTTGAGGAATTTCACTGCAAAAGGTTAGCAGATGCGCGTTCATAATTTGAGGGGCTTATTGAGGGGTTGTTACAATTATTGCATGCTGAAACACCATTATTGCATAATAAGTCATTCCTTTGTGGGATTCCGGGTAGAGGGTTTGTCGTTAATGTAACTGACATTAACCCCCCCCCCCTCTCCCCAGCCGATGTTTCTGGGAAGGTTTTTCAGAAATGATAAATAGGATTACCAAATTAGGGATGAGTGACAGAAATGTTTGGTGGCTTATACTTCAGTCGCAAAATAACACACGCAGTGCTGAGTTTCATAAACCTGAGGAGAGTTAGTAACACTCACCAAAGTTTAGAGGTTACAGCTGCTCTCTTAATGTGTCATCAATGTGAATAACTGTGTTACATACATAACATGAGTGGAGAATATATTGGCAAAGGTTCCTTGAGATGGAACAGTGGTTCTATACAAGAGGAAAGAGGAGATGTCAGGCCAGAGTACTACACTCTTCAGTATAATTACAGGCAGTGATTTTCTCTTTTTAAGAAGTTTTGAAGTGGGACTCTCTCCACCTGTAACACTGGGGTAAATCAATTGGCAATTCAACCCGTCATGTCACTCACATATGCACATGCCGACAAATGCACGCTCACAAACACACATATATACGCAGAAACGCACACACATCTCAGTCATTCGGTTCAGATACACAGCAAATATTTCTGTATGAAGACAAAGATAGAAAACAGAGTCAAAGTGTTGAGAACCTTCCTTCCTTTAGTTCAGAGATCAACACGTTTGACAAAGAAAAATATGTCATTGGAATAATTGCTTTACTGTTTTTAAAACAGTATCAGTTTATAAAAAAACATATCTAAACAATGATTTTTTTGTTTGTTTTTCAAAAAGAGAATTTAAAAAAAGTGATGACTGGCACTGTTTAGGATCCTGTGATCACTAGAGCACACATGAGGCTATTGAACCAGGTACTTTTTTGTGTAAAATACAAAATTTGTTGTGGTTTGTAGTGACCTGGTCGCACAGAAGTGACTGTGCAGGCTACATACAATGTGACTACAACTATACTTCACATGCACTGGTTTTGGCGAGAGTGAGTGCTGATGAATATCAATGCCAAAGAGAGTGGTTGCCTTTGGGAAGCGTAGAACATAACACGACTGGTTCACAACGATAAATCCCGTACCTTCAACAGATGTTGGGGTGCTGAGCGCTAAGATTCACAGCAGGCAGTTTCTCAGAGGAATGCATATAAATAGACTTTCAAATACAGGGTGCAGCTTTTCCAAAGTAAGACCGAGCTAACTCACTAAACAGAAATGAACATTATTAGGCAGCCAACAGGGCAACACAACCAGTAACACACTATCCATTTCACAATCATAACTGGAGACAAGACTGGTTAAAAAGTTAGTATATCAGTTAATTAGAAGTAAAGCTAAAAGCTGTCCGTGTTGATGAGCTGTGCAAACATATGGTTTATGCTCTGTGATGGATGAAGGGATAGTTTAGCTTGAACATTTTACTAAGACAGAGTGAAGCAAACATATCGTGTCTGCATGCAGTTTGTGTGTTGAATGAATGCTTATCGTAGCCAAGGCTCAATAAATGGACATCGGGAACAAATATCGGCACCTCTTGAAAGCAGCAAAATACACTGTATTTGTATGAAGCTGCAAATCACTTATATGTATCCACCATCAATTTGTGTGCATGTTAACCATGTTCAGGCTACCAACAGGCAACTGGCCAAGGTGGCAAATCGTTTCTGGTAAATTAAAGTTATTCATTCCAAAATGTGTTACACTCATTGGCCACTTTATTATGTATAGCTAAAAGCAATCAAATATAACTTTTCTTCCATAAAGACCACTTCCATTATGACTATAACGTTCAGGCTTTGTGACAACATCATGGATATGTTACTAAAGTTATATGAGTATTATTGAGGTCATAGTAAGTGATGGTGTTGTTCTGGAGTGCGTTGTATTCAGAGATGTTTTTTTTCTTCCAAATCAAATGATGAAACATCAATTATATCTAGTCCAGAACAACACCACCATTAACTTCTGCCTTCTATAATAAACAATTATCACTGACAATGTTACACAAATGTAACATCATTAACTGAGTAAAGGTTGAATATTTCAAAGAGACACTTGATCTATCTACTTTATTGTCCTATTGTGTCTAATAAAGTGGCCACTGAGTGTATTATGTATTATTTCTTTCAGTATATATTTGTACTTTTACACAAATGTAAAATTCAAAGATTGTAAACAGGGGCCCACAGCAAACACATTTTTACCATGAGCCTCTGGTGGGTAATATGGCCCTGATATCAACCCAAAACGACGACTAAATGTTGACATGATCTATTTTCTTTGGTCATAGAAGGAGTTTATAACTTAATAGCTATCCAGTGTATTTTGTCCTACTTAAAAAAGAGAAGCTTCATTTTAACACCCTTAAGGATAAAAACATAACAATGATACATGGATTTGTGTACAGGTACAGGTTACTGTTAAACAGGAGCATGACAAGGCTTCAAACGAAACGAGTAAATGTGAACCCTTAACTTCCGTTAGCACATGGATGATGAGGATAAAAAATACGAGATAAAAGTGATTGCTAACATTGACAAAATCATGCTGCTCTTGGCTGTGCTTGGTCCCAACAATCCCTTGTGTGCCCTCGACCTTCACAACCTTCCTGAGGAGGATGGGGACAAAAATTAAACACCACTCAAAAAAGGGAAGAATTACAGTCCTTCCTTACTCCCTTCCTTCTGGAGTGAAATACAACGGAATATTTCAACATATCAACCATTAAAATAACAAAATACAAATAGGATAAAATAAGCTTTTGAAAGTGTGCTGCGAGGCTTGTTCATCCATAGATTTGGAGGCGATTAAAGTGCGTACTGGTCACTGCCAAAACTGTCCAGTGAAAACGTTTGTTCTCTCGTCAGATCACAGACAGGAGACCCTAATATATGTGGGTATGATTATGTCTTCATCGTATCCCTCCTTTCCTCCACAACCCATTCCTTTTCATGCTCATCTGAGGTCTGTTCTCCAGATTTGGAGTGATGCATCTTGAAACATTGGCCAAAAACAAAGTCCATCTGCACAGCGCCCTCAGTCTGGTATTGACTTTTAAAAATAACTTTCCTTAAAGCTGATCAAATAAATGTGTCATTTGACACTTGTTTCCAAAACAGCATCACTTGCTTCCGGAAAAGTCTTTAAAAAAGTGATATCTTGCCCTTCAAGGCTTGGATACATTGCATTGGAAATAAGTGAAATGATCTCACGTTAATTAAAACCTTATTTTAAGGAAACGTTAAGTTTTAAAACTGAATACTTGACAAGGAGCATTGTTAAGATGTTTTGCAGTGAAGAAAAATATGCTGGTTCTGGGCATCATAAAAACAGTGCGCAGGGCTAGATGGAGTAGGTGGAGCTCTCGGACTGCTGGCGGATGTAGCACTGAAAACTCTTGTCTCCAATCGGATGCTCCCTGAGGACACAAAAAGAAACATGTTTTTCATTTGGTGTCAGGAGGTATGGGGCTGAAAATAGAACAGAAATAACAAAATGTCTCTGTCAAGATAATTAGGTGCTGGCGGCCAAAACTATGATGCCAATATTGTGTTATTTAAAAAGTGCTTTATATAATCTCTGACACACTTTGTACTTGTTAATAACAGGCCGTTGTGATCTGTCCCATCTGCTGGCCCAAAGGGGGAAATTATTGAACTACAGTTTACACTTAACATGTTTTCCACAGTTCTCAGCCTCCATTGAATTGAATTACAAATACAAAACAGTAGTTTGCACGTACTGGCTTCCTATCTTTGTCTTCTTGAACTTGTCGCGTTTGTACTTGGTGTGCTGCTGCTCCAACGTCTGCACGGCTGAAACAATCAGTTTCAGAGTTTTGTATGTCTCCTGGGGGTCATCGATGACAAAGGTGGAGTACTCCTCCAGTTCGGGCCCGTCGTACACAGACTTACTGCCGCAGGCCTCTGCAGGGGAAGACAGCAGAGTGAGGATAAATATGGAAAATATGCAACCTGCTCACAAACACTTAAAAACACTGAATCATCTACTGACCTTGCATCTTGATCAGTTTGGTCATGTATGTGCTGAATAGGGAGTAAATCCTCTCCGTCTCCCTGTCTCCATCTACGTCCAGCTGGATGTTTGCTGGAAGGCCTCTGAAAACAGATGCATACAGGAGGATGAGAGCGTGGAAACACAGGAAAGGAGCACGATGCTGGATGGATTTTTGTCAGCTTTACATACCCGGTGCAGGGCGTACACCCGGGCGCTGTGTCTGCAGACAGCTTGCAACAGAGCCAGTGGCCGTTGAGGTAGGCTGAAGGATGGTAGGTGCTCAGGCGTTTGCGGTTACACTGGCTGACTTTGGTCAGGATGTCGATCCAGTCTCGTGCTTCTACGCAATTGTTGGCCTGGATGTAGAGCGCTCGTTCTGGCTGAATAACCTGGAACATCTGGAGGAGGGAAAAAGGGACAGCAAGTGAGGAAAGAACCTAAAAACATGTAGGAATGATTTGGGCCAAATGTGCAAAGCTCCAGAGATGTCATGGCTGTGTGTGGTCCTTACATTTTTCATCTTGAAAGACTCCTCCTCGAGCCTCTCTACAGCCAGAATGTTCTCTATGGGAATGCTGCACAGAGCGCCCTCACCTGGACATAAAAGGAAATATACATCAGACATGAAATAAAAGTAAAGGATGTAAGATAAGGTAAGATAAGATAAGATGTACTTTATTAATCCCAATTTGGGAATTTCTTTCGTTGCAGCAGCATAAAACAAACCAAGGCATTGCACATAATAAAAAATTAAAATAGTAGAAATAAACAATTCTAAAATTATAAACATCTAAAAATAGAAATAGAAATAAACCAGCATTAGAGAGTAAACAAATATACAGGTTTTGCTGTGTGATAATTACATTGATTAACTTGAAGTAATACAAATAGATGCTTTGTTAATCTGCCATTTCTTTGTGAAAGGCATTGAAGAACAACAGTGTTTATCAAAAGCACAATAAAATGTGTTTTTTTTAAAAAGTTGTGCTGTACACTGACTAATTTGAGTAAACTTGATTTCATCACTTTCTTATAACCTCTTGTTTTGCTTTTATGTAGTGTAGGATAGGATTTAGGAAACAGCATGTGTGCGTGTTTTGGCCTGACCTTGTTTGTATGCAGCACAAATGTATTTCCTGCAGTAACCTAATCTTCACCACATGTGTTAAACGCACATTTTGTTCAAACTGTACATTCAGCAGATTCTGTCCCTTCTGCTTACACAAGCACACACAACGACAGACGAGGAAACAATGAGACTGAAGGAAGATCCTGAGAAAGATTCAAGCTCACCTTTCGTCTTGTGGTAGGTAAACTCGTGGTTGGTGAGGCGAAACCATCTCTTCTTGAAGTTCTTCATTCCGAACCGGTTCCTCCCTTGTGCCCTCTTTATCATAAATCTGAGGAAAATGAGTGAGAAACATACCAATGAAAGACTTGACAGATGAGCTCATGGTTCACAGAAATACAAAATATATCACAATATCAATATTGTTATTAATCTGGCACAATGCATCCTATATATAGACATGTCTTAAGTGCTGAAATAGTGCAGTACCTTGATGGATAATAATGTAAATGAATGACTTTGCATAAAAACACGTGTTACCACCATTTCATTATTTTTAAAGGAATCCTGTGCGGTTTACATTCATCATTCAGTATACATGCTTGCAGTTACTGTCACTGTAAATCATTTTGCATGTTTACCCGATTACCTACAAATTGTGTACCAATATTTTTTTACCAAATAATAACGCACAATTTTAAATATGTTTCTTTACAAACAGCTACTGGCTACCATTTTCTTTCAGTACCTTATAACACATTAACTTGCATAGACTTGAAAAGATAATCTGCAACTGTTTTATTAATATAGAGTGATTAAGGCATTTAAAAAAAAAAATGTAAAACAACCAGTATGGTCTTTAAGGGAAAGAAAACACCAGGATTTGTAATTTATTGAAAGGTCCCATGACATGCTTTTCTGGTTATTACCCGTCCCCTTGAGTGTTATGTAGCTTTTTATGCATGTCAACGGTCTGCAAAGTCAGAAACCCTCAAAGTACACCCTGTAGCGAGTAAAACTCTAACACAGAAAAGACCTGTCTATGCTGCCCCAAAACGCCTCGTTGGAGATTTTTATTTTTCCATTTTTTTTCTTCCTGGTCTAAGTGACGTAAGGGTCATAGTGCCGTAACACACACACACATCTTTTCTCAGCCGCGGTTCTGCGGATTTCACACACACACACACACACACACACACACACACACACACACACACACACACACACCACACACACACACACAACACCACACACACACACACACACACACACACACACACACACACACACACACACACACACACACACACACACACACACACACACACACACACACACACCACACACACACACACACACACACACACACACACACACACACACACACACACACACACACACACCCACACACACACACACACACACACACACACACACACACACACACACACACACACACACACACACACACACACACACACACACACCACACACACACACACACACTGAGTTCCGCTGTGTCTCGCTGTCTCGCAGACCCCACGCAGCAACCAGGAAACGACACCAGTAATCCACCTCACACTGTCCGCTCCTCGAGCCTCAAAGGGCGGAGCAGCGAGCCCCACAACGTCCCGCCAACACGGCACCCAGACCCCACGCAGCATTTTCATCTGTTTGTCATTACTGGTGTCATTTTCTGGTTGCTAACAAACGCCATTGTAACACATAATCACTGATGTTCCGCTGTAACGGTGGTGGACTCATCAGAACAGAGTGGGCGAGCAGACCAATCAGAGCACACTGGGCTCATAGGGAGGGGGGGGCAGGAGCTCCAACAAGCCATTTAGGACAGAGAGTGAATACACATACTATACAGAGATGCTGTATGAGAAACCAATGTGAGTTTGGAACATTGAACAATGTAAATCTATTCTAGTAGACCTCAACAATGGAATTATGATCAGTAGAAATGGCCATGTCATGGGACCTTTAACAGTTTGAGGGCCATTGCATACATGGAATAGGAAACACCAAAGTTACAAGTGTCAAACAGGAAGACTTTTCTACTGAGCTGCTGGTTTCACATCTAGAGAGTACCGGGAACTCTATGTGTATGGTAGCGATAGGAAAAAGACTGAAAAAATAGATAATAAAGCTTCCATGAACACACAGTATAATATTATTATATCACCACCAGTGACATTTCCAGTATAAAGCTAATAATGGTATGCGCAAAACGTCACCACTAGTACAGACTCAATTTTTCTGGTCTTTGACATATTTTCTGCCGAGCGCTATAGCATGGATCTGCATGCATGCTTTTGTAAAAAAAAGTTGTTATGGCAGCGATATGGTCACAGTCTGGACAAAAGGTATAAACGGTCAGGATGCGGGCAGATTTAAGATCCCAGAAATGTTTGTACAGCAACCAACCCCTGCTGTCACCATCACACCAAGCATGTCTGGCACGTCAAGGATCGAGGTGGGCTACCAGCACTAGTGATGGCTGAAGGCTTTAAGGTTAACACTTTACTTCATACAGTCACTGAACGCACCAGTCCACTGCCTAATGCAGAAAGACTCAAATCCATCACTCAGTGTCAAACAGCCAGAGAGTGACAGAGAGTTGCTTACAGGCCAGATATAAAGTAAAGTGCAGCAGCATCTACAGCAGCGTATGATGTCGGGGGGGAGAGAACACGGCCGGCTTGGTTGGGGGGGGGGGGGGGGGGGGGTTTACAGTGCAAACACAGGGGGTCACAAGGGCAAAGCCTTTATATTGAGAAGCTCTTACCTGCCCTTCGTGCTTTTTGACCCTTTCCCATCAATCCTCTTTATAGTGAGTTTTACACTCCTATGCCCGGTAGCAGAAACAAAAGAGGGTGGAGGATGTTGATAAAGAGGCCGGCACACCTACTGTCAACTGGAAACTCTCCTTCCCTTTACACCCTCATTAGAAATATAATCAAAACAACCACCCATGTGTTGTTGGAGGAGTTTACAGCCAAGGGTTTGTCTATACTGTAACTGTTCACTTTGGTCATGAAGATAAGATTGACACCACTCTCTCGTATGTACTGACAGATATCATCCAGCTATGTTTGCTCAGCATAAAGACTGGAAACAGCTAGTGTGGGTTAGGTTTCCAGTTGCCAGCATTACATTACATTACATGGCATTTAGTTGACGCCTTTATCCAAAACGACTTACAATAAGGAATTCAAGTTCACCGATAACTATCTAGTTTGTTTAACAAAACTGTCAAAGTGAAAATCTGCAGTTTAGGAGATTATGTGCCAGACTATTTCCTCTTTCTTCTGAACAGTTGCCAGGCCAATGGCAGACACACCACAGATACTGGTTTCAGGTCAGTCAAGTAAATGGCTTAAATCACCTCATAACACAGAGGGTACTGTAACCATTTTTACACTTTGGTTTTGGCACTATTTAAACAAAGAATACAAAATGTGTGTCATAAGTTACCCGTGTGCCTGCCATAGCTACATACAGACATGTGGGTATTATCGAATTCCTGCTATATAGTGAATACTTCCCAAAATGTTGAACTATTCCTTCTTGAAGCATTAATTGTCAACCTAACTCTTTAAAGCTATAATATAACGTGCCAGGAGAACCTTAATAGGATGGTGAAAATAAAAAAATTAAAGCTGCTTAATTAGCAGTGAAAAGGAAATAGCCACAGTTCATAATACAGTTTTAATACAATTACAAAATCCTAAATTACTGCTTCATAAACTCTCTAAATGATTCCAATATCACAAATAAAGGACTCGTGAGAGCTGTTAGTACATTTTGTTTTTGGGCCGTTACTTTCCATGAATCTTGGTTTAATAATATGTTGGCTACTCACCCCTCTTTGAGCATGATTGGAGTCTCAATACTCTTCTGATCCCATTTGCCAGAGGTGGAGATCAGGTCCAGGAACTGTGTAGGAAAGTAAAGGATATGATATAACAACATGATTACTCTGGTACTAACTTTGGCTCCATTTCATGCAAATGTTACTGTTCTTACAAATGTCTAAACTGAGCCGGCATATCTTTATCTGACATACAAGACAAAGAGAATATTTCATGAGTCTACAAAGTGCTGGAGATTTATTGCATGAAACAAGGGAGGAAGTCGAACACTCACATTCTTCACAGCGTCCGCATATTTCTGCTCATTGAAGTACTCGTAAAATGCGGCCATGTAAGACTCTTTGAAATTGGCCTTGAAAGGAATTAGAGGTAGGGAAAGAAAGAGACAGTGAGAGGAAGATTAGTACATTTCAATTTCATTTTTTAGACAGTAATACAAATGAAGCCTAGTTCAGTTACAGGAGTGAAAAAAGGAAAATACACTTTACTCAGAGAAACGTACAGATTTAGACTTGGCAAGACTTCCCAGGGTCTGGATCGTCTTGGAGATGAGGGTTAGGGTTCGAGAGGTGGCGGGATCCTAGGAAGACAAATCAGATCTTGAACATTTCACACTTGAGTTCATCATAAAAAAACACTGGATGGGCCAGAAAAACAAAGAGATGTCTTCAAAGTCAATACAAACTTTGAGCTTCACAGGAAAAAAAAGAATTTAAAGAAAATGTTAGGACAACTAAAAGAGGTATATCTGCACATTTAGGTTTCATGTACAGTATGTGTGTTATTTGATATCAGACTCACTGGATGGTGCGGCCGTAGATGGAACAAGTTGGGGGAGAGGATGGCCGGAGCGAAGAAACGCAGGAAAATAAAACTGCTTACTGCTGTGTATCGGACATCTTGGTCAACTAGACAGAAGAAAGAAATAGGGATTTATCACACACACTGTACTTGCTCAAAATATACCCAAGACATGATATGTATAGTAAATCTGCAATAGAAAAGTCAACTTTATTCAATGAGATGTCTCAATTCAATACAAAATAAGTTATTTGTGTTAGCTTATAATTAACCAACAATAGATTTGTATCACAACAGCATGTTCCTCGTGCAAAACTGCAGATCCCTGTGATGGCCAACAGGGGGCAGCACAGGGTAAAATACTCCATACTGCACATACTGTATAACCAAACTGAGTGTGTGGGAGGCTTAAGTGTTTTCAGGTTTGACACAAATAGCAGAAAAACAGAGAGTGTCCTTAAACTTATTGCACATAATGTTCTTTATTGCCTATTATCTGTCTCTAAATAGCACCTATTTTCTGTCTTATATCTCTTATGGGCCATTAGCAGGCAGTTACCTTGGAAACGGGTGGCAGCGGACTCTCTCAAAGAGAAGAAGATATCACACATGACAGTGGGACAGCGAACGCCTGATGTGGTGATAACGTTGAAGATACGGTCCACATAGTGGCGAAGATTTTCCTGGAGACGGGGGGCAGGGCAGATATGTCAGATAACACACACACACACACTGCACAAACACATAAACACACTCATCTTCTTACCCTGTTAGTATCCAGGTTCTCCGACTCTTTGAGCTTGACCGGGTCGATTTCACAGGGTTTGTGTTCTGCGCAGATCTGTGAAGATTTACAAAAGTAGTGATGTATCCATTGATGACTGATTAAGCAAAATATTCTAAGAGGTGCTACAGAGAAAGCTTTGTGACATGAATGAAATCAAGAGTAAGATTGGCAGTGTCATACCTCGTCTATGATTGGTCTGAGCGTGACTTGCAGATAATGCATTCCTGCCAGCTTCATGGTCTCATCAATGCACTTGGATGTCAACGAGTTTCCCCGGAAAATTGTGTTAGGATCCCTACGCAGAGAGACAGGGTGTTTTTTCCATACAAATCAAAACAGCAGTTTAGTAAAAAAACGATACATATATAAAGGGAAGAGACTTTTAAACAATATAAGAGAGAACAATCAGGATTAGGAGCACAAAAGAGCAAACTTAAACTTAGAGAGTTGTTTAATCTATAATAAAGGATGAGACTAATGCACAGCTGGACTGTCAGGTATAACTTTATGAACTTAATTGTAAATGTTATAAGTAATCATTGTTGAGCATTGATTCAGGGACACTTACTGTGTGCGGTTGACTTCAGCGTGAGCGATGGCGCTGATGAAAGGCACAATCTTGCCGTAGTGAAGAAACAGACGCACGAGGGGAATGGCGGCTTCTTGTTTCTCTCGACACACCTCCCCCAGAGTGTGAGCTGTGGACGACGATACAGGCTGGACAGAGAGGAGCAGAGTCAACATGTACCATTCAAACAGTGAGGTGTGAAGATGCTGCAGGAAACCGGAGACACTCGTATACACACACCTGTACATTAGCGGAGTGCAGCAGCAGATCTCTGAGGGGGGTGTAGTGTTCGGAGGGGAACACGTGGTCCTCGGTGTAAACGATGTTCAGACGCAGAGAGCCAAGCTCTTCCACCTTCACCGACTTCCCTCCGTTCTCCCTGGGCTGAAGAAAGTACCTGAAGGAGAAAACATACAAAAGATCAGACCAACAGTTCTGCTCACTGATGGGATTGTGATGGATGGGAGACAATTGTCTTATTTACTACAGCCATTAAATAGTGCTAACACATAGCAAGCTAAGCAAATCCACATTTTTCTATAAAGGTGTTGGTAGTCGCAAAAAACACCACTAAGAAGTACTACACAACTCTGCAGTTTCAGTCAGCTCTACAGATCTTTTAAGCATCTTTAAATGGTATTGTCTTAATGTTTTGGTTTTCAGGCAACCAACCCAATTGTTGTGGTTCACTCTCACTTCCAGCAGATATGTCCCTAAACAGTTGATGGAGAACAAATCTGAGCTACGAGAATGAATATTGTAATTACATTTGTTGGGGAACTCCAAGTGAAGGCTAACGTGTTTCCGTGTTAACTGGATTTGCTAACAGGCAACTGTTCACCTTCTCATTTTAAAAAGGCCATAATGTGTTAATGCTGTGCTAAGACTAAGAGCTTTGCCGAAAAGAACAAGATAAAGCAGGTCTAACTGTCACATAGATATTGATAATTGCTAAATATATTCTCTTTATATGTTGTTCCTTTCTGTTACGGACTGCACTGACTACTCAATGTTCATTCTCTTTGTTAACATTTCCAACAAAGTGCTCCCACAACCAATGGAGGCTCTAGTTATTCAAAAGAAATGAAATACAAAAACAGTCTGTTGGATCAGCTATTTGTTAAAAAGCCTTCACTGATCCTGGTTAATTAAAAACTTTAAAAAAAGGACTGTTGTCCGTGTTGATACTACAGCTCTGCTGTTGCTGTAGCAACACATACCCAGAAAGTCAATGGACAATGATCATTGAATCAAACACACCCAGCCCCAGCAGGGTACAGTGGAACAAAACCATAAAACACATCAAAATGATTGACCACACTCTGTCAATCATTTTGATGTGTTTTATGGTTTTGTTCCACTGTATGTGACGATGTAACGTGTGTGTGTGTGTGTGTGTGTGTGTGTGTGTGTGTGTGTGTGTGTGTGATGCTCCTCTCACCACGCGTCGTGGACCCCAGCCTGGCCCAGCGCGCGCAGAGGAACTCGCACCCCCCCCAGGAACTCATCCCCGAACTTCAGGTTGCTGGCGTTCCACAGATCCACCCTGAACACAAACCAAAGGGTACAATTTAAACATGGGAAACTTTTTAACAAACCAAACTATTCAAATCCCCTTAAGGCTGCCAATGGCTCACCTTAGTGCCAACTTGTCAACATCCTCTTCTTCTACATCAAATTGACGCTTTGTGTAGCTTAATGGCCGTGTCACCTAGAAATGGAGACAGAGTAAACGATTAGAAGTCACATTTTATCCCAAAAAAACAAGCTGGTGAAAGCACATACAGTATTGTTTCAGTCATGGGTTTTAGCTTCTCAAATGAGAGGATCACTTATTTTTCATCTACCAGTATATTTATTGATACAAAAAAAACAGACAATAAGATTTGGCATCCAGTTAAAGCGTGCATTAAAGGAAACATTGGAATTTCTGAAATCCTGGAATTGTTTTTCTTTCTTTCTGTCCCTGTGATTAACATACTTTTCAGAGTGAGAGAACGCCACTCTTCTTGACCCACATCATGCTTACACATTTTTATATTTATTATGTACCGTTTCCTTTTTTTGCCAAATCTAGTTGTTCATTTTGATTGAAATTATTAGTTGAAAAACATATTTAAAAATGGCCCAAATCAAACTCTAAACTCACTATCTGACAGATTTGGATCCACATGGGAGCCATCAGAGATCAGAATGTGGCAGTGTCTATGTTAGTATGGAGCAATGAGAAGATACAATTTGAAACAATTAAAAACAGGGACAACCACATGACAAAAGCATGATAGATGGTCTCTGTTTGCGTGAGGACAGGGCCTGAAAGGGGTCCGCGGGCAGAATGCTCCGCAGGGTATGAGTCCTGTTCCTGTGGTGGTCGGGAATAAATGAGACAGTCTTGTCGCATAGAAATAAATGGGCTAGATTGTTTGGTGGTTTGTCCGAATCAATCATACTCTTGTCCTGCTGTCTTCCAGCGCTGCAGCAGGGGCCATAGGGAGGAGCGACACAAAAATGTCAGAGCAGTGTAGCTGGGGAGCGAGGGTTAACGGGGGCAGTGTGACAGGGAGGGTGTGTGTGCAAAAAAATATCTATAAATATAAACTCATGAATATGATAAAATGTGAACATTGACACATTCAGTGAAAGACTGCATGAATTTATGTTTTTCCAGTTGCTTTTTCTTATAATTTCAACTTTTATCACATTAATTTTAACCATTTAAAAATAATGACATGAAATGGAGATTGTAAGTGTGTCTATGTGTGCACAAGACATATATATATATATATTGACTAATGATAGAAATATGAATTGTGAGATTTTTAACAAAGACAAACTATATATATATATATCACACAAAACTATTATGCAGTGTTTCCAGTTAACTTTTTTAACCTAAAACCTGGCATGGTTAAAAAACCTACACAATATATATGTTTATTTGGGATGTCTGATTTTCAAAAATGTTTTGCTTAACTGTTACCTAGTTTTACCAAAATGACTCGACCAGTCCTGGTTATATTAATTCCTTTTTTGGTCTGTTTGGTGGTTATTGAAGGCTCTGTACCAGTGTATTTCCCACCTATGCTGGTAATTTCGACCTCTGAAGTTGGATGGGGCTGTGCTAGAATTATATAAAAATAACTCAACAATGAAATATGGTTGTATAGTTCAGCTTTCACATAATTGTTTTAACCCTCACTATACCTCTACTTGGATTGATACCCAACATAAAGACACATCTTTACACTGACGTGAAGTTGCTGTTAAACAAATCACACCAAAATATTTACCTCAAAATAGAAAACCTCGTCAAACTGTGGGTTGTTGGTTTTCCTCTTCACTTTCGTCTTCTTGGCTTCCGACCTGAGAGATACAGAGAGGCAGATGGAGATTGCAAAAATACATGTTTATTAGAAATCAAACGTGTGATAAACAAAGTTGAGTACGGTAAAATGACATCTAATCATGTGAGAGATCTTACCTTGAAGGGCCGAGTAAGGACACAGCAGCGTACGGATCACATTGGCCGTTAACGATAGGAAGACCTTGGCACTCCAACACTCTGTGGAAACACACACACAAACCATGAATGAATCACACATTAATGTACAAATGTAGACACACACATGTATCATATCAGGCAACCCATTAAACCGCCCCCTTTTCACAGACATAAAACATCTGGTCCATTCACACTCTAGTTCCCTCCTACGCTGGGAGTCTTGTTAATACATTTGGGACCAAGTATATAGCTCTCTGAGAGTTTTCCCAGCAAGTGAAAATGGTCCCCTGCATCAATATGAGGTGTGTCTGTGTGTGTGTAAGAAATGCCGATGCTGAGAGAGGGGCAGATGAAAAGAGATGGAGGGAAGTAATTCCCTTTGAGCTGTTGGCGGTGAGTTGTGCCAACTGTAAATCCAGTGTGATCCAGCAACTACACACACGGCACAAACACCACTTGAGAGAGGCCGAAGAGAAACTAAAATAAAAAGCTGAGACCATATCCTCAGACTTCTGACTCTATGACAGACAGAGCAGACTGAGCATAAGGGAGATACGGTTCAGGTAGGATGTAATCCTCAATGTGTTTCCAGAATAGGATTCAAACATCCCTGATCAACAAAAAAAGAAAAGCAGCATAACGTTTTTCTTTCTGGTTTCTTTCTGGTTCTGCATAGATTCCTGCATTTTAAGATTTCTGCACAACCATACATTACAATTTAAACAATATGCTACTTATGCTTTTAAGGGTGTCTTGACACCCTTAATGTAGTATAACGTATGCATACAGAAAACATAAAGTTCTAATATGGTGTTTTCTGAAAAGGAATAGCAGATTCTTAGGAAGACAGAGGTGGTAAAACAGATATTTCACTGTCACACTGTAAAGTGACGATTACACTGAATAGAGGATCATCAGTGTCTGAATGTATAGCCGTTATTCAACAAAATCCACATCCCTCAGAAAACGGGTTTACTATCACATGCTGATTTAAAAACAGATACAAGTAGAGAATTAGGGTGACATCCATGCGTTCCTGTGATGGATGACATCATGCTGTAAGGGGATTAGCACCCAAACAGACCAGGGTTGCGGTCGAATAGTCCATTTAGCTTAGGAACCTTCCTAACGGAGTGAAATGACCCGGAAGTCCCTCAGTGGCAGCCATGATAAGTGCCGTTAGAATTCTCTAAATGAAAGGAAAGGAGGTTTCAAACTTCCTTTATAACCTCCTTTAGCCTAGGAACCACTGGACCTCCCTCGCTGAAAGGAGAGGAGAAAATGCTGCCCCACAATGCCTTGCGGCCGCCGCATTTGCCATCACACAACAGTCGGCCGTTCACGGAAACAACCGATTATGAACGAGAAATGATATCATGAAAGTTACGGTGCTTATTAAACGTATGTGGTAAGTTGCCAAAGTGCTTTGTTTTGAACGTTCATCAGTATTATAATCAAAAAGAGAAATATGAACGTTAGTTTTTACTGAAATGATCAAATAAAGTCAACATTTCACAGTCTTTACTGAGCTGTGTGGGGTTTGTTCAACTTTTAAAATATGTTTGAATGGTGATATACACAGTGATAGATGTTAAGGACTAACGTTTATAATAAATACATTTGTATTGATTTTAAGATCTTTTCATACAGTCATACGTATTGGGATCATTTGTATTAATGTGGACCGGAGGGAGAGGGTGACGAGCATAAGTTTCACTTTCCTTGTTTATTTCAATTCCAACTTTGGTCATGAAGAATATGTTTCTCTGTTGTCCCCGTTCATAAAGCATAAAACAACAGCATCAGAGCACGGTGCAGAGTCTCTAGATGAGTTTACAGTAGTCCCTCGTTCTTATTAAACATCCATGTTGTAGTCCGCTGTATAGAAAACTGTAGTTTCCATAGTTTCCCCACAGCAGCAGACGCACATTTATGACCTCCGCTGGCGCATCATAAACACGTCGGATAGTGAAAGTGCAGTCGGATTCTCTAAAGTACCGCAGTCTCTTCTCCTAAATCCTTTTGAATTCTCCTATCCACTATCCCTTAACCCCATGACGTTTCACTCAGAGGTTAAGGAATAGACGATAGGGTTAGAACTTAGGAGCTGATTTTTTGACTATTCGACCGCAACCCAGGACACCAGCGGGGTGAATCACTTCCTGTGTGCCAGGGTGATGCACAACTATTCACACCCCCGCTCCCACCGTATGGTGAATTACACACACCAAATCAATGCACTGCCCCCAGCTGAACTGACTACACAAGCAACAGCTTGCACCACGCTGCTGATACACACCCACACACAGGTTCCTAACAAGGAATAAGGAGAGGGCTGGGTTAAGCATCACTAATGCCAGAGCGCTTCCTGTCCAATAAGCTTGTTTATATAACCCCTGCTTGGCCTACTCTCCAGCCCCCCCCCCCCCCCCCCCTTTCTCTCTCATCACCACTGTGAGCTCTGACAGGCCAGACAGCGGTGGTGAAGCAGACTTTGTTGTTTTTAGTCCACGTTCCTCATTTTAGGTTAATGTGTTTCTATTCTGCACCCACGTGACCTGTCAAAAACATTTTGACTCAAGTAAGAGGGAAATTAATGACCTCATAGGGCCAAAACCACACACAATAAAAGCAGATGTTATGATGAGTTTGTGTCACTGAGGGGTGCACTCTTACAAATAAGTTAAATTAAACATAAATCAGAACAGTAAATAGTATGTTTAGGTAAAACATGTTTCTTGTTTCCAGATGTAATTCACGGTTACAAAATGACCTATTCTTCTGTCTGTCAGTATTTTTAACTATTGGAGGAAGTATTTAGATGTTTTAAAGTTACTCTAAGCTATATTGTAAAAATGCTCAATAGTTAGAAACCTACATTCAACATATTAATGGCATGAACACGTTTTTCCTGATAGCAATAGATAATACCTACACCTCCTGTGTTTAGATTGGTTATCTATAAACCAGAGAATATGAAGATTGGATTAACAGCACATGGGAGATGTATCTACAGCCAAAGGAAAGAGGTTAGCGCTTTTCTCTGTAGCTATCGGTAGCTAACCCCAGTTACCAAAGAGCTCAATGAAGGTCCTTTGCAATTACTATCCACAAATGGATAAAGCTTATTGTGGCCAAGAGGGAGCTCTCTGAACTCTGATAAATTGCCTCACATGATGTCCCCTTGAGTAGCTGAAAACTACAAGTTTGAATATGAAAAATAAGGAAGTGTTGAGTAAAGAACCAGCCAAATCTCCGAAACTACTGTCGGTGGTCGGGTTACATTGTGGGTTATTTAGGTAATGTGTTTCGAAAATGAAAAAGGATGTGTGGAATGAAAAAAGATGATTTCTCAGGTTCTGCCACATCAATTGTGTTATTATAAAGTTAAAGGTCATTATCAGTAGGAATATGAAGAGTGAAATAATTGTAATATATTATTTAAATTATTTTGTTATTTTTACTTGCGCAATAATCAGAACATTTAACAGAAATAACAATAACTTTAATATATCAGTGTTATTAAATCCTTCTTCTTCTTTTTTTAAAGGTTGGTTTATTTGTATTCTTGTATTTGTATGCATGTTGTGTCTTTTTCTCTTTTGTTGCTGTTATTTAGTATTTTATGTATTGTACTCTTAAGCACATTTTAAGATGAATGCATTTTAGTGTAAGCAACACTAAACAAAGTATAATTGCAATAAAACATGCTTCAATACATGACATTTCTTTTGATCGGTTAGTTTGATCTGTAGAGCTGAATGGACACACTCTCTCTCTCTCTCTCTCTCTCCCTCGTACACGTGTCTTTCTAGAGAAATCTGACTAGATGACCTCCTGTTCTAAGCTCCTTAACCAATATGCGCTCTGGGAACAGGGCCATGCTGGCTCATCATCAGACTTTACTGCTGCATGCTGCAAAAGAAGAGCTGGAGAGCACACACACAAACTCACAATAATCCATCCAGACTATAAGCATATCATCATAATTGATCCCCTGCAAACACTGAAGATCAAAAATCACATGCGTGTGCAATAACATTTTATACATAGCAAAACGCACACTGAAACAATTTAGTAGGGGCAGATTTATGAGTCCATGACCTCCGCAGCATATTTATCAACATAAAGTAACAATGCTAACGTTTATCATGTTCACCACTTTAGTTTAGTCTGTTTCCAACATGCTATCACTTGCTAATTAGCGCTAAACACAAAGTACAGATGCCGCTGATGGTAATGTTTTGTCTGCAGTTTTTGCAGGAATGTGGTCATTAAAGTGACATTTTATCATCAAAGGGCTACAGGGATAAATGAGAGGATCACCAATCAGCGGGATACATCCTCTGAGTTTAACAGTTTGATTAAAGATATTTAGGACAAGAGCAATGGACGCAGAGAGGTCGCAGTTACTGTGGACATGACACACAGGATGTACTGACTTGGAAGTTTTATAAACAATGAAATACCCTTCTACAGAAAATGTGTATTTTTCTCAGGAAAGTGTGTATGTGTGTGTGTGTGTGTGTGTGTGTGTGTGTGTGTGTGTGTGTGTGTGTGTGTGTGTGTGTGTGTGTGTGTGTGTGTGTGTGTGTGTGTGTGTGCAGTCTCACCGTGTGGCTAGTTTATGGTTGATGGCTCCAGTGTCAGTGATGACTTCACTCAGACGCAGCTCCAAGTGTACTTTTCCCTGCAACACACAAACACACAAACAGTCACTTTAAATGTTCAATGTTCTGCAGAGGTCTTATGAACACTTCAGCACGGCCCAGAGACAGGTGACAAACCTATGCATTCATCAATGTGTTTGTGTAAATGTGAAATGGAGTTGGATACAAGACATATTTCTGCAGACAACATATGCAACCTTAACCAATGTAAGTTAAACTGGTTTGGTGACAATCCATATCATACAATGAATAATGAAACAGGTTCAATCATGTATCTCAACCAATAAAAACATGTTAAACTATCTCTGAAAACACATTATTGGAAATCCCTTGTTTTCATTGGACAGAGTAGAGTCCAGGTGCTCTGCTCTAGGATCTAAGTGCCAAACATAGAAATTCCAAATGTATCGCAATATACATATTTAATTATATACTCTATCTTTATTCTAAATGGTTAAAACTGTTTTAGAGAAGAACTGATCCAAGGAAAGCCCAAAATACATTCTACAATAATTATTCCTCGATAAATCCCAGTACAAAACAAAAACATACACAATCATGAACAAAGAGGCATTCCTCCGCCAACAGAGACACTGTATGTAAATAACTGCGAGGCTGAGCGTCATGCTTAAGTTATTTTCCCTCTGAAGTGATTGGATTAATGACATAATGACAGTGTAGTGGTGCAGCTGTCTAGAAAAGCTCCTTTAATTAACAGCATCAGTATGCAAACTCACAGGCGTTGCTCTTTCTGGCCGATTCAAGCAGAAGGAACAAACACACGCACTTACACATGTGCGCACAGGCCAAACAATGTGTCCTCTATTGAAAAGAGAAAAGAGACACTCTATCTTCCTACTTCATTTGATCCATCTCCCTCGCTTTCTCTCTTTTCTCTCAATCTCTCACACATCCTTCCTCTCCCCGGCTCCTCGGATGAATGTGTCTCTGTTTCAGATCCCTGCTCCAGGGCTGCTCACACCCATCTGTCTGCAGATGTTACTGTTCACTGTGTTTCAGACTGTGTGTGTGTGTGTGTGTGTGTGTGTGTGTGTGTGTGTGTGTGTGTGTGTGTGTGTGTGTGTGTGTGTGTGTGTGTGGTACTATGTGCTAGGTGTGTGTGTGCCAGAGTTCCCGTTAGAATATTTTTTTGCCGGTCAACATGTCCGTTAAAGTTGAAATCTTCCGGACAAAATTAGATAAGTGCCGGTTAAAGGTCTTCTTTGTTATTTATTGAGCTTTAAAACAAATTGATATGATTCGACATTAAACAAACTAATTATAGTAGATTAACTACATTATTCAAAAGTGTACAGTAATTTACAAAAACGCGGGAATAATAAACGGAGCGCTCTCTCCTTCTCCTGACAGCCCGTCAGTATCATGCAGCTCGCGGATCCAGTAATGAGTGACCCGACAGTAAAACTAAACATATCTATAACTAGTTTAGGTAGTTTGAGAGGTAATTAAAATAGCTACGTGTGATTTTCTAACCTGAAGTGTGTTTTGCTCTGCTCGCCGCTGCAGGGGATCATGCAGAGCTGCGTGTCGACTCGTCAGCAGCAGCCGATCTCTCTCTCCTGTCAGATTAGACTTTACTCGCATTTATGTCCATATCGATCAGATCTAGCTAGTTCTAGCTAATGATATGACTACCTGCTTGTTAAAAGACACCTAAACAATAAGCGTCGCTATGCAACCGGATGAGGCCACAAAGTATAGCGCAGCATTATGCATTTGTTTACATGCCCACCGGAACCCCGAGGCATTACCAACAGATCAACGCACAATCAACCCATACAGGACATCTCTTTCTCCACATTAAGTGTTAGACATTAGAATTGACAATTTTTGTCTGTCACATACTCTTTTGTCTGTCACATACTATTCTTGTCTGTCACATAAGTGGCGCAACTGATGCGGTATTGCGCTAAGGGAAAATTATTTTGACCGGACATTTTGACCGGAGAGATTTAGATTTGCCGGACTTCAGCATATTTTACCGGTCATTGTCCGGTAATTACCGGCTAACGGGAACTCTGGTGTGTGCATGCATTAATGTGTGTATCCATGCATGTGTGTTAGACTGCTGAACACAGAATAGAAGAAGATCTTGCACATTTGCATGTAAGACAAGTGAGGCAAAATGCAACAGCTCCAGACTGGATCACTAGAAGATTGAACGATTCACAGATAACTCAATGGTAGTAGAAAAATGACAGATTTGGTCACATTAATGCATTTACAGTATGTACACAATAATATATGTACTTCCTAGCTTGTTTACAACTTGGTGATAACAACAAATGAGATGTGTTAACTGCTTGGCAGGAAAAACAAATGTCAACCACAAAAGGCTACTAAATTAGCTTGAGCAGATTTTCTACAAAAAACATGTGTCTATTTGGTTGTGCATTGGATTAACATAAACAGAGCTGTGAGTGGAAAAAAGACAAAAATGAAAACATTGAGATAAAATGTAAACATTACAGTCAGGAAGACTGTCTCTCAAAATTGCCAAAAAAACGGTCTCCTTTTAACTCCATTAAACCAGAACCAGTGATGTCATTATTCCACTACAGAAAATCTAAAAAACAACCTGTGACCCAAACACACACTGTTGGCTTTTATTTCACATCTTCACTAATGACAATTGAGAATGTGGAAAAAATAGTGTTTCTGATTAAACCTGTGATCACAAACAGAGCTGGGATGGAGGTAGACGGATCTACAGTATACACTGAGAGCCAGATGACTTTGACCCTGCAGGCTCAGATGTTTTTGGTGCACACACGCTGTGTTTGTTTGGGTTCTGCCTTGCTTCAAACATTAAAATGCAGACACACTCATCACACATCAATGCACATACTGAATAGGACAATTGTCTATGGCTTGGTATCGTTTGAAACCAAAATAATAATGTTTTCATACTTTTGTTTAAGGGACAACATGTTTGTCTATGTAAACCTTTCCTTTAAATAAAATAAACCAACATTTTGTAATTTCAAAGCAAGTTCATGTTACTTTTGCTGAACAGAAACTATTGTGGCCACAAATTACAGTTAGGGTTAAAATGAAAATGTATAATGTGATTGTAGACTAAGTATAGCGAGGTCATAATGTCAGCTAATCAATTTAGTAAAGTTGCTATCTATTAAACAATATTAATCTAAAGCTTGCTAACATTAGCTAACATACAGCTCCAGAAGCTTCTGTTCATACAAGACCGAGTACTGCAGGATTGTTTAGGCAAGACCCCTTACTGTAATGAAATGAGCAAGGGTGTATTTAATGCGTAAAACTTTTTTTAGATAGAATGTGATGTGATGTGTGTTGATTGCTCTTTTAAGAGTGACATACTGCAATTTACCATATGAGAGTATTCAAATACAGGCCATGATAAACAAATAAAAGATTGCTAGTTAATTACATAACATTGGATGTAATAACCTGTAGCATGCTAGAACAGCTAGATGATAAATCATTGTAATGTACATTTTCACAGCACTTGTTCCACCATTGCAACAATATAAGTCAATCCATTCTCCTAATCGATGTTATGTTACCACCAATCAAAATCCACATTCTCTGATGGTTTTCGTTCTAGAGGACACACCAAGTTTCAATAATAGCAGATTAACACCATTCAAGGTAATGGGCAAAATGGGACTTGTGACTTTCTGCTTGTACTGATGGAATAAATCCAGTGAAACTTCAATACAAAAAAGTTCTCCCTCTAATAAAACCATGTCCCAAATAAAAGCTTTGCTCAATCCGCCAAAGGAATCTATTCAGAATTTACACCAAAACCTTCAAAGAAATCAAGACTAAGTGAAAAAGATTTCTATGCCAGCTTTGAGTATCAAAAGGACACCAAAGAGAAACCAGACCAATAAGTGTCAAGTGGTTTCAGTGAAGAAACTGAGAAACAAAAGAACAAGAGGATCTGCAAGATGAGAATAATAGAAGATCAGGGGATAGTGCTTTGTTATTAAAATGCTGGTGTGTGCATGTGTGTGTGTGTTTTCCCTCTGTGCTGACCTGCACTTCTGAGTCAGCGCTGACAGGTTGGAGCTGGAACCAGGTGTCTTTGCCATGATATTTCTGCAGGTCCTCTTTCTTCACTGCTACCTTGCCTACACACACACACATTGACAAACAGGCAAAAACAGATGAGTTCAAAAAACAAGTCATTTTTCGAAAAAAAGAAAAACCACCTACGTGCTCAGATGCAAGCTTCAACAAACACTCAAACACCCACACACCCGCTCACACGCTGTCAATCCACACTCCAGTCTCTCTTTAATACGTGTGGGCACCTGGTGCTCACACTGATAACTGTCAGTGGCCTGGAAATGACAACTCTACCCTGAAACTAACACGGTACTTTCTGTTTACAACACTCACGAACACACCCACAAGTACACACACACACATTAACAGGGGCTGTTGATGATACAAATCCCACCCTGAGACAGATTTTTCAGTTAGTGGTTTGTGGTCACATACACAAATCGGCACACTGACACACCCAATGACACTGATAGTCATCCTCTCTCACACACACCGACACAGTGGTGCTTTAGGGGATCTAAAAGAAATAATTAAACAATGTGTGAAAGATGACTATTTGTTTAATTAGAAGATCGATACCAATCTCATATCTGTCTGTTTAATATGAGGCATCTGCCAGAACAGGTTAGCTTAGCTTAGCATAGCATAAAGACTGGAAACAACTAGCTATGTCTGTGGGTAACAACATTAGTATGTAACCTCTCACAACTCTAAGTAAAACATATTTTGTGTAATTGTGCTTATGGTTGTTGTGATTGGCCAAGTGATATAAAGCTAATCTGTATTTGACAAATACACACGGCTCATTTGAAAATTAGATGTTAAATCTTCAGACCTTGGGATCTACATTTTTGATAATGTGAAACAGGCAACTACTCAAATGTATTAACGATATATAAATGACTCTTCTGATTTTCCTGGATAAAAGTTGAAGTGTTTAATCTATTAATTGGAAATTGAAAGCGGAGGTTACTTACAGTCATACATAACATAGAAACACAGCTAATCCTCAAAACGTTGTTCTTGAGAAAAGGATTCAATATTTATTAAACTTATTGTTACCTTATTTCTGTTTATTGTATACTGTCATTTATAACACAACAGTGTAACTAGTGCTGTTTACTTACCGATACTGGAGTCCCTCCTGAAGACATCCCTGTCGAAGATGTAGAAGGAGAGGTGTCTGAAGCTGCGCGGGATCTCACAGTAAAAGTCCTCGCCGTAGAATGGGCTGCAGGTCAAAGCAAAGACGAGGCAAACTGTGATTAGAGACTCCTCTGGTTTGTTTGAGCATGTTTTAGCACACACACACATGTAGTATTAAATATTTAGTTATCCAGAGATGGGAAGAAGGAAACGTGTGCGGGAAAAAAGAGGGAGTTATGTCTGGAAAATCTCTTGAAAACATAGGTTGGCGGAGTGTGTCAATAAGGACAAGAATATAGGATACATTTCTGTGAAACAAGGAGATGCCTTTGTCCAACCAGCTAGTTAAGGTATAATAATCTGTGTGACTGACCTCTTTATCTCAAGCGTTTACTCATTCAATCAACAATTCATGAATTGGTTCATATTTAAACACTTCCTTTCCTTCCCAGAATGATTTTCTGTGTGTTCTTACTATGGGTATCCTGGTCAGAAAAATTGCCTTCATGCAAACATCACAGATATACTTCTTTTGTCATTCTTGCCCAAAGATGATTGATTTTGTCCATGGGGTCGTCAACAAATAAAGATCCCATGCATTTACATCTTGCCATGAGTCATGTGGTCTACAACAATACTCCCGTTTGTGAAGACTGGCTGGAAGGTACATCCTCCACCAGGCTCTGCCTCACCTAAACCTCAGCCATAGAGACATTACAGCAATGTGAGTCTCGTGAGCGGAGCCCTCAGGGCCGCTGCTAACAATTACTGACTTCTTCTGTAACTCAGCAGACAAAAAGACACACAGAGAGGGGGGGGTGGCGGATGGATGTATAGGCAGGCATGACTGCATTTATAAACAAACCTATTAAGTTGAATTCAGGCTACCATGTGTGTCGAAAGAATTGTACTTGTTTCCTCATCAGCCGGATGAAAAATGTGAAAGCTTGGGGCTGTGTAATCAAAGTGGAAGGAAGGGGACCGTAATCTATTCAGCCACCCATGATCTGTAAGTTAAACTACGGTACATTACGCAGTATCTGCAAAGCATCTGGGTGAATTAGGTTATATGTTTTGAAAGCTTTGTAAATAAATTCCTTTTGTGATACATTTACACTAGCTTTTCTCTTACGTTAATATATAATCTATTTCCCCTACTTATAAGTTCAGCTGTGTATATAACAACACACCATGACACAGAGTAAGAAAAATGATTGATATAAAATGCATTTATTTGAGGGACACAAATAGTAAAGTTATCTTTAAATACTTATATTATAATAGTTGTGATAACATTTAAAGTCAATGTTTTCTTCAAATTCATGAAGGCAGGGATTTACTATTTGGGGAGACATGTGTTTACGTTTGTATAGTGTCTCAACCTTGAGTTTTGAACGAGGAGGAAGTGGATATAATTTGACATTCATGTTTGCACGTTTCTGTATACAGATGGAAAGAATGGCACACAAATAAGGGTGGAGGGCCCCTCAACGTACCAAAGGGACTTCTCTATGATCTTGGTCCTGAACACCTCTTCTTGGTCCAGGTTGACGGTGCAGTAGCAGTCTCTCATCCTGTTTGGTCCAGGGTACGGAGGGATGTTTTTTGCTTCTCCTGCACAAAGCAAGGGGAGGAGAGAGAGAACAGTTTACTTAGGAACGCTGTTGTAAGCAGTAACAATGTGTTTATTCAGGCACACTGCTGTAAGTGATTACTTATTTAAGAACCCTGAAAGCACGCCACGTTTAAAGAGACATAGCGTTATGTAAGTTCACACCTGTTTGAGCTTTGAGTAATCTGACTGCACGCATAACGAGCTTAACTCTGCAAAGGTGACTATACCTAAATACCGGAAACACACACAGTAAGCCATGCTCTCAGAAACAGACGAACCATTCAAAAACAACATATGTGCGCTTAAATGTTTGTGTGTCAGTCTGTATATGTTATCAGATCTGTGATTAATAGAATCTGTGTGGGACATTTCCTGAATCCTGCCGGAGAATATCTGCTCATCAGACATCGGTGACAGATAGCACTCCCTTTTAAAAGAATGTGGTCACACCACCCACCAAGACCCGAGTCTCTCTCACACACACACACACACACAAACCACAAAGTTGGTGCTCCAGTCCCTCAGGAGCAATACCATCTCCTTTATAAAGCCATGTGGCTCCCTGTTACTAAGTCATCTGTTCACAGGTTGTGTTTCTCTCCCCCTAAGGACCCACAGGACTCTGCGGTCTATAGTTACACGTGTATTAGTGCAACTTTGTCATTGTTAGCTCCATTATCTGTACGTGAATCTGATGCTGCCATTCAGCCTACATCTCACTGTTATTTCTGGCCTTAAAGGAGCAACTTCTTCACAATGTCAGCATGAGTCTGCGCGGCAGAGTGCTGCTGTTTGCAAGCTGAAACGTTCTCTTTTAAATGTGATCCTAAAGTGGATGCCAACATTTTTGGATTTGACCCAATACAAAATAAACAAGGTCTATTTGTGTTTTTTCCTTCTTAAATAGTTGTATTATAAGAATGTTTAAAGGCCTTAAAAGGTGAGGTTTAAGAGAAATGTCATTTGTTGACTCCTTGTATTTATGTTGGAATATAACCGTCACTTTGGTAACAAGCGCTTTAGAATAGAACAGTAAGAAATAAAGTGAAAATCTAAAACTTATATTGCACAAAAAAAACTGCCAATAAGGATTTCTAGAGTTTTTTCAAAGAAAAGGGTTTATGTTGTTACACAAGGTAACTAGTTATTCAACTATACTATACAACTATATATAGTATAGTAGTAGTAGTAAAGCTTCTACACAAGATGTAGTGACTTTGAGCATGGCATGGTGTTTGAGTAGGGGAGATAGGTGACAATTGTATCATAAGACTGCTTGCTGAATGTGCACTATCGAGTCCAACAATTAGTCAAACTTATGTTTTCTGTCACTTCAAAATTGTATATATTATAAATGTAATGTAAGGACATACTGAACATTGCATCCATTCAGCTCTACAAACTAAGGTTTAGGATTTCACGAGAACTCAATCTTATCAAACAATCCATTTAATACTTGAGAATAAGAGTTGGTGTTGAAATAATGCAGAGCAGGAAGAAGAAAAAGGATGTGAGCAATCACACTAGTCATGAAGTACACACTAACATGCAATGACACGTTGTATTTTTGGATATCACCTGTGGTTAATTTCATAGGATTTGTCTAAACAATGTCAGGAGTATCTATTTAGCTCAATGTGTTGTTTACTTCTTTGTCAAATACATAAGTTAGATTGGCAATAAGAGTGACAAATGGCCGGGGACAAAAGTAGTTGGTTCATCTCTACCTTTGGTCCATAACTCTACACAGAGGATAAATAAAACCTGCAGAGATAAACAGAGGTGATTTAGTGTCTCTCTGTGGGGTTAGTAACACAACACAGTGTTATGGCTGCATCTCTGGAGGCTGATTCATACAGAACGGGGATCATTACACAACTATTTTACAATAACAACATTCATTCATAAATCAGAAAGACACCTGAGCTGTAAGACACAACACGTGCTCCACTGCTTTGATATGTTGTTTCAGAATCTGACCTACGCTGTCTGTGTTTACGTGTGAGAGATGACGCATTGCTCTCTTATCTCCTTCTTTATCCCTTCACCTCGTATTGTTATTACATCTCCCTCCTGTCTCCTCCTATCCTCCAATACTCCTCTTGTTAATTTTATCTTCCTCCTGTAATCCTCTTCTTTCACCTCTCCTGCTCCAGACTGTTCTCCAATCTCTGTTTTCCTCCAGCTCTCACTCATGACCTGAGGTCTCTCTGATAGTTTGCAGCATCCAAGCACTCTTAGTAATCAAAACATCATGGGATTACCATAGCTTTCTCAGCAGTGTGTGTGTTTGTTTTTGTGTGTGTTTAAAGACTCAACTCACAGAGTCAACTTAAATCTCTGTGCCAAAATTGCAGCAACTGGAAAGCCAAAAACACACAATTTATATATTTTAAGCATCATCTTACGTACTATTCCAAATCTAATGACAGTTCAAGCAGTTTGGCATATCTTATGCATCTTTTTTGCAACTGTATAATTTGTATATTACTGCTGCTGACCTTTTTCCAACCTTTCTTAGATTGATGTGTGGATTTCTTTGTGTTTTTCCAGCAGCCAGAGGTTTCTACTCAAGCCTATATGACATAAAATCAACTTGCAGAGACTTGAAACTTGCCTGAGATAAGTAATCCATCACAATGAACATCTAGATGTTGTCAATTTGCTCACTGTTTAATTGATGTATGGTAATGCAGGTGAAATGTTTGCTGCGTAGGTGGATCCAAGTGCAACCTCCTAGGGTTACATTAATACAGACCAGATATTGTCAGTTGGCATCAGTGTATAAAACTGACGGATAAAGTCAGTAATTAAAAAACTGATATCAAACAGCCATCTAACTCCCAGCAAGACAGCCAACAAACAAACAATTTCAAACCGCAATCCCTTTCACAACTGTTTTTCCAACTTTGATATCATGCAATTAATAGATCATTTTGACTAGCACTGCAATCTGTAGTTATATGGCTAATAAGATGCAACACCACTAGTCAATACCACAGATACAGAGATATCGTAACACTTCCTGTTTAGGTGGTAAAGGACACCTGGAAGAGTTGATGAGCAGCAAAGTTTGTCATTTTGGGGGAAGTTTACTACAACAGTCATGGTTGAGTAAACGCGTTTTGCATGTTAGGATGTTCGATGGAGAGTGAGAGTGAGTCTATTACAAAAGAAAGGATAAGCCTCTCCAGTAACCTGCCATTCAACACATTAGATTAAAGACTTTATTATGAAACCAGAGCGTGTAATCCTCTGTGTCAGCATGTCTATCTTTCTCTAATACTTTCTTTCATAGTGGTCCATGTTCTGCCGTTTTCTTCTTTCCATTTTCGCATAAAACCCACCCCCCTTTTCTTTTAGATTTTTCATCTAGTGTTGAATTGCCCTTTTCGTTTCGTTTTCCAAATTAGCTTTAACCTGATTTCACTTTCCTCTATTTATGGTTGCTTCCCCTTTTTTTCATCTCTCCCTCTCTAACTCTCTCTGTTTTCTCCAGAGGGTGTGTTTATCTCCCCTCAAGATTCAAAATAAGCAGAAAAATAAACAACAACAACAATAACAGCAGTTTTCTCTTTTCATCAAGCATCACTGCAGCTACCCTTGGAGAATATCTTGCCCTAGTATCTGAGCAAAAACAAACAGTGCAAAAACTCTACTGCCGTGTGTGTGTGTGTGTGTGTGTGTGTGTGTGTGTGTGTGTGTGTGTGTGTGTGTGTGTGTGTGTGTGTGTGTGTGTGTGTGTGTGTGTGTCTGCTGGGGTGGTGCGCATGCAAAACATGGGGGCGTTGAGCAGAGCTGCAGAGAATCACAGAACAAACCAAAGGGGGCAACATTGAAGGGGATAGCATCAAAAATGTTGACTCCACACTTCATTCCTGCAGAGGAAAGAGAAGTGAGGGAACCAGAGTGATTGAAGCACACAATGGACGCAGTGAATGTGAAGCTTTGTTTCTCTTCCTCCTCTGTTGACTAGTTTCCAATTCGCCAACCTTGTGTGTACAGTTTCAGAAGCACCACTCCACTAGTTATTCTAATCTTTTCTGACATGAACACATTCAAGGATACACAGGCGTGAATGCGTTCCGTGGCTAAGAGCTTGACTAGCAGGCCTGGGAAACACAGGCTTTAGGGAAGGAAGGAGGGAGGGGGGTGGTTAGTGAGAAAAATACAAGCAGTGTACTCAATAAAGGGTGAGAGGGGAGGAAGACTGCAGAGTGAGAGAGGGCGGGAGAGAGAGAGAGAGAGAGAGAGAGAGAGAGAAGTCAGTCAGATAGAAAACTTGAGAGTGGTTGGCTTCGGAGAAAGCTACAACAGGAAATGAGATGAGGAGAAAGGAATTTCAACTGGATACAAGATGTAGTTTAAAAGCAGTGAACAACCCAGTTACCCCTGTGTCTGTCTGTCTCTGTGTGTATGTGTATGTGTATGTGTATGTGTATGTGTATGTGTATGTGTGTGTGTGTGTGTGTGTGTGTGTGTGTGTGTGTGTGACTGTGAGAATGGAAAGAAAACCTGATACTTGTAAGAGGACAATTTATTATGCCAGTTATTACTCAGTTCCTTTGATGGTCCTAAGTAGAGTCTTTCAGAAAGACATTACTGTCTTTCTGAAAGTGACGTAACATAAGAACACTACACACACACACACCCATCAGATATTCACCGCAGTGAATTAGATCCCACAGCGAGATATTCCTTGTCACTCAATCAAATAAGGGCTGCAACTTGCATTTAATTTCGTATTCAGCTCATTTCTTACGCAATTATTCTTCAAAATATCACAAAATGACAGCAACATTCAACAACAATATGCAGATCCCAAAGTACATTTAAAGGGTTTCTCCTGTGATTTAGTATTGCACTTTTAAAAAGTTAGGGCACTTGGGAGAAACCGATTCAAACAATAATCGTTAAAACAACAAGTGGCCCAAGCTCCAAAAACCCTGAATCCTACACTTCCCATGATGCTTTAAATTATGTTTAATTTTGGCATAATGGCCACATGAGTTTGTTTTGTCAAAGTAAGTCTTGGAGCCATTAGTAACAATGGAAATGTGAAAGTCTGGAAGTCTGAAAACCGTATTTAGCATGCTTGCACTTGCATGCTTGGACCAACAACAACAAAAGTTTCCGCTTTTGGGTTTACTTCCTAGTGAAAAAGGCAGCAGTGTTTTCGACGTGGTCGCCGGCTTGGTCCAGAGACTTTAAATAGAGATGACATCACAAGTTTAAAAATGGTTTTCCTCAATTTGAGGAACGTTTAAAAAAAGTTCCTTAGTCTTCAATAATGGTGGCCTAAGGAACATCTGTTTTTTGTCATTAACTCTATTAATTCGAGGTTAGCACTTGTAACTTGGAGTATGAACATGAAAACTCTAAAACAAAAATGTGGCAGCCAAATTCACTTTGAATGCCCTATTGCTTACTCGAAACCCATTATCAATGAAAACCTGCTATCACCCTTATATTTCCACTCCACCTGTTTTCTTTTCAGTAACAAACCCTTATCCATTTGAAGGCTTTAAAAGTTCAGTTCTCTGTGGTCAGTTTTGATGTCATCTGAAGGGATGTCAGATATTGACATTGTAAACCAATGTAGAATGATTTTCTTAACCACTGTCCAAATTTGTTTCTGACAATCACAGTTTTGCCAAAAACAGCTTTAGGCTTAAAGACACAACTTGAGGAAGAGCTTTAGAGCCCTTAGGAGGGTAACCTCAGGACCAGGTAATACCATATTTTTTTGTGTGTCTAAAACGCTCCAGACTTTCTTGACTATTATTTTTAGTAATGTGTTCTGGATTGAATAAATATAAACTGCACACAATATAGTAAAAAGTAGTAAAAATGGTGAGTCAGCAGCTTTAGTGTGAGCGCCAATAGTTGCATTTCTCCTACGTATCAGCTGGTTTGGTTTATAAGCTGGTCATAGCAGCACCTACTGCTGTGCCTACTGTGTCAAACTACACTTTGGAAGCAATACTGCTTGACAAAAATCGAACATCAGCTGTGCTGAAGTAGTTGAGCAGCATGAGGAACATAGTTAGAAAAAAATGGTGTTCAAAGACTGAGTGTGCTGAACGCCACGGTCTCTGTAATAAACCAGCGTTCAGTTACTGATCAAACTCCCTCTCCATCTAGCGCGTCCTAGAGCTAATGTTCAAACAGATCAGTTAGTCTCTATGGAAAACTTGAGAGAAACAAAAATACAAAAACATGCTAACAAAGGGGCATATGCCGTGAAGTAACACAGTTTGGAGAAAGCTCTGTGATCTGCTCGCATGTCAGATATCAGGGTCAGAAACCTGGTATTCAGGATGTGAGTGTAATCTTTCAGACCAGTGTGGTGTCATGATGGAGGTACAAGTAGATGGGTTCACTACTTTGCATGGCCTTGTGTTCTGGTCTGTTAAACCTCGAAACTCCCTCCAGCCTCCTCAAACATTTACAGAATTATCAGAATACTCTGTTTGTATTTTTAAACTTCTGGGAACCAAAATAAAGCTGTGGAATTGGAACAACTCTCCCCTACACAAACAGACTTGACACACACAATGCCGAGAAGATATGAAATCTTTTGTATGCACAGGAAAGGCAGAACAGGTTGTTTGTAAATCCATGTATGTGGCAAGCTGACATTGCTTGTACTGCCAGAGGAGAGTAGTCACACTGTTGCAATATCTGATTCATTCCGTGTGTGGAGACATTTGTTGCAGACATTACTGACATTTTACTTGGAAACAATATAGTAACTTTCTTCTGACACTTTCTTCTCTCTTTCACAGCATGGTGAATGTTTCATGCTCATTTAATTGTCAGCAAGTAGAGGTCGTTGCAAGAGGGATTGCGTCAACTTCAGGGCAAGTGAAGGACATACTGAAGGAGCGGGCAGCAACCCTTTATTTACCCCGCTGACCCTGCATGCTGGGTCTATAGCGTTACTTCCTGTATTCCTGGTACTGTGTTCTCGTGGATGGCTCAAAACCGTGTGATTTGAGAGCTGCTGTACCCGAAACACAGTATTCGTCTCAACAGTCAACACTCATGTATACATACTGTACAAGCCCATATGAACACATGAGGGTTGGAATGCAATATATATATATATATATATATATATTTCAATTAAATTATGCTTGTTATTTGCCTTAATTAAAATTAACCCATAACCCAAAAAAGAGCGGGAGTCCTCCACACACAAAATGTTCCTCCCCTCCCTCTCCCTGTTGCTCCATGTCTCCTCTTTACTCTGGACAGGAGGGAGTTTGGGAACCTCTGTTGGCCAGCTGTCAAAGGAAGGAGGGGGGGTAGCTCTGTCACTGTAGACTTTTCCCTCTCAGCCTCGCCCGGACCCGAGCCATCCAGCCCAAGCCACCGAATTCAGTCGCCCAATCCTGTTTCTTTAGCTACAACACGTCATCTCTGCACACACTATGTAATGTAGTGTTTCTTCCACTGTGTGGTTCACTTAATCGAAAACGACTCTTCTATTTGTACAGCACAGTGCTGCGGCAACACTATAAGACCTCAGCAGTGCATGTTGAGTAGCTTAAGAGGAGACCTGATGCCATGTTGAATGGAGATCTACTCTCAGGCCAATCCAATAACTTATATCCTCTGACTGGCACAACACCTGCTACCTGGCACTCGCTGAACTCTTCTTACTCTAAACCTTTAACCTGGGATTAAACAGCAAATGCACCGACAATCATTTGTTTCATCATGTACCGCAACTCACTGAACTATACTGGCAGTGTTTTTTAAGATGTTAAAGGGGAACACCACTAAAATGAAAGATTCCAATATGTCATTTCCAAGGCCTAAAAATGTCTTAATGTCATCTATAACATATTTCCCAATTCATTATGGAGCTGTTCCAGACTTTATAATTGGTGATATTACAAATTAGTTTTCTACTTTTTGGATTTAGAAAAATCTGTTCACGTTCACTAACTTTTTTGGCTGTCTGATAATTGAAATAACATACATGGGTATTGAAAATGGACCAAGTTCCCCTTTTAAGTTATTCGTTTTTTACATATTTAAACCAATACTGTAAATTGTTTGATGTCTTTTTCACTCCACCCAAGGTTTGTCAAATGGTGTTTCTAGCATTGACAGAGAAGTCAAATGCACATATGTTGTTGTTAATTAGTGCAAAGTCCCAACTCCAGCTGTGCCACTGAGACCCCCCTCTGTCTTAGCACTGACGGAGACCCAGACGCTGACAGATGAAGCACAGCCTGCCCCTGCAAGAGAGACGCCACCTCTGTCCCTCACTCTGTGTCTCCATACATCTGCTTTGCATTAGCTTGTTGCCATGCAGGAAAAAACACAATTCTTTTGTAGTCTAATCCAGCCAATCAGGAAGTGAATTGGGGGTAGTTTCCTGTTTCCTGTGTTTGCCAGACAGAACGGACTCGGGCCCAGTAGCCCTGTTCGGTTTCCGATGATCGTGTGTTCCTCCAGGAAACCGAGGAAAGTCATCCCCTTCTGGAGCATAACAATAATAAATCCTCTATCTCTCTGTCTCTTCTACTAATATCTGGCAGGTTGTAAGCTCTGAGTCATCAGCCAGAGGACTGTAATGAAAACAATGTGATGCAAGCGTTACACAGACATTAGCAGGAGCAGAGTGCCGTGGGGATGGGACTGACAGCGAGTATTACTGCTGCTAGGTAACTAGTGCTGTCAGCACTGTACGACGTTTCAGAAGAACTGAGGAGACTCGAGTCCAGGCTTGGAAGTGACGACAACATAAATGTTATTCATCGGTTAACTCTAAAGAACAAGTCCGGACATATTTACAAAGCTTGTAAACTTTTTTTCTTGGTAACATAATGTCATTTTTCTGGCGAAGGAGTGGAACGCAGTACATTTACCAAACTACTGTACTTGTATTGTACTTTTCTTAGGTATTTCCATTTAACGCACTTTATTAGGACTGTTTACAATGCTCTACCTTTTTCATTGAGGGCTCTACATGTATTTCTATTAATGCAATTACCGTTTTTTTCATTATCGATAAATGTCAATCATTTGTTTTGTCATTCATCTAGTCTATAACATGTCATAAGATTGATAAAAACAGATCAGGATAATGTCTTCAACTATCTTGTTTTGTCCGACTTAGAGTCCAAGACCAACATATATTCAATTTACAATAATAGGATAAAAATGCAGATACTCCTACGTAAGAGGCTGAAAAAGCTATTTATTTTGCATTTTTCCTTGACATTTTTTTTAAATATTTTTTTTTTTTCTTGATTTAATAATTGTTGAAGTACATCTAGTTAGTAAGTAAAAGTAGCTTTATATTGATGGCAAAATGCTATTTACACATTGATGCATTATGTATAATGATGTCAAGCTATTTTCCCATGCATGCAATGTTGTCCATTGGCTTTTTGTGAACTACCATGTGCAGTGAATCACCTGAATTTAACTGTAATGGAGGTCCTCTTAAAATGAATTGGCAGTTTGCAAGTGCAGATTCAATACTTCTGTCCCAGCTGTTCAAATAGTGTGTGTGTGTGTGTGTGTGTGTGTGTGTGTGTGTGTGTGTGTGTGTGTGTGTGTGTGTGTGTGTGTGTGTGTGTGTGTGTGTGTGTGTGTGTGTGTGTGTGTGTTCAGTTAGCAGGCTTGTATCCAGGAAAGATGTGGGTCCTCCACACATTCAGTTTTCATTCAGAGGAACTGACCACTGCTGGAAGATTGTAATTTCATTCAGAAAGTGCAATCTAACGAGGCCTTTGTGATATCAAATGACACGTGTAGCTGCAGATCTGAGCATATCAACTCACCATGGCTCAACTATTTGATAAACTCGAGTCAGGGTGGTTCTCCCCCCAGTTGTTTACAGACAGTTTTAACAGAAGGTAAGGAGCTTACAAATACAGCCGATCAACTGTAAAAGGTTTTTTGTCTGACGCTAGCTGGTATCCTCACTCAGCTTGTATGTGTGTTTTTGTTTTCTCTGCCCATCCCTCCTGTCTGTTTGTAGTCAAAACAAAGTGGGACAGCACAGCCAGAGTGAATGGCCCGCCAGATGTCAGTGAAACTACAGCAGACGTTAACAAAGTCCCATGTTGACCCAAGACAACAGATCAAAGCAGACAAAGGAAGTTATTGTTTGTTTTGAATATTATAGGATTAAAAAAATATCAAATTTTATCGAGTGTGGCCTTTTAAATAATTTCGGACCAAATAAACACTTAGGCCTACTATGAATGCAGCTGAAACAGATGATCAAGTAATGAATTAGTTGATTGACCGAAAAATCATTATGATCCTCAATCTATCATTTAAATACTTTTTCAACAACAAATTATCTGATCCCAGCTCTGAAATAATCACTAAATGTTTTTGAATATTTGACTGTAAGTTAGACCTGTTATTTGAAGTCACAAAATAAATTGACCAAATGTTGGAAAAGAAGCTGTGTAACCATAACCTCAAGTCAAGAGTGTATCTTAAAAGTAAGCTTAAGGGGGGCTTTTCTCTTCTGTTTGAAGAATAATATTGTTATTATTATAAAATAATAATAAGGTATTAGAATAGTTATAAATGTGTCTTGTAATCCATTTGATACATACATTACTTTTTTTACTGACATGACCATTTTTTTGTCTTTCTGCACACCGCCTCATAGCTCCATTCACAAGATATGCATGCACCACATGTCTCCCACAAACCAGTGGCAGCTCACTGGAGACCAGCTATATCTAAAAATAGAAATCTGGGCTAACAATCAATAGCTAGACAGTTAAGCATAAAGCTGCATGTTTGGAGGTTGAGGCCAGAAAGAAAAACGAGTTTGCAATAACATGAATGGGGGGCTGAAACTAAGGTATAATAAAGGTTTATTTGATTTGAAGTGTCCCCAAAACGCATCTGGGTATGTGCAACTGTGGAGCCTTTATGTCGCACAGCATTATTATCAGCCAGCAGTCCAAGTCTCTATGTTTGCCATACCTCTAACACACGATTCTCCTGCCAGCTGCCAAATTTCCACAAGCTCTTATCACCCGTTTTGTTTTCCTTTTTCATGTTTACAGTTTGCGGTTAACAGCGTGAGAGGAACGCGTGTGATTTGAACTGCAATGGCAGCAGGAACAGGACAGATCTGTCCAGCCTCCAGCCCTCACTGTCTGCCTGGCCCGTTAGCATTGAGCCATCCATTGAGACGCTCAGACTGGGGGTAGGGATTTCTCTTTTCTTACCTATTTTTATTTTAACGCTCTGGAAAACCCGGAGACCTTCTTCTTCTACCGCCATGCTGTCCCCGAGGCTCTTTCCCTTTTGACGGTTAGATAAAGACAGTCCTCCACGGTGGTCGGTAATGGCTCCAGCGCGCAGATAATCCAGGGGTTTTGCACATCTATGCTCGCCGGGCAGCGATCACACGCCGGTCCCAATCGCTGCTTCTGCAGGCTGCTGCTGGTGAACAAGCGGGCAGACTCAGCTCCAGCTCCTCAGCAGCAGCAGCAACGCCAGTGGGGGTGTGGCTCCAAACAACACCGCCCACACATGGGTATGGAGGGTAATCCGTGCTGAATCCGTGCCACTAACACAAGAAAGGAAGTGTCAATGGGGAAACTGGAGACAGTCCAAGTCCCGCCCACTCTGCTAACATGATTTTTAAAAGATACAAAAACACATATTGTGGAAATGAACAAAAAAGGTTGCAGATGCATCTTGCCATGGTGGAAATCGAACATTGCTCATTTGCACATTCCACCACTAAATAAGCGAAGTTTCTCTTTAAACAATATCCAGATATAAACCAGAATCCCATGTGTTTAGGTAAGAAAGAAAAATCACAAGCAACATTCTCAGTTGCAGTGCAAAGTAGGAACAAGTGAGAAAACAACAAATTACATATCAGTAAGGTGCACATCTAAACATATTTACAATGCTAAAATATAAACTGGTCCAGGTACAAATCCAAGGTTTGATATTGCACACCAGTTATCAGAAATATTCCCATAATAAAAATATACTCTGACTGGATTACTCATGGTGGTAATATCCCAGGAATTGATTAAGTAAAATCCTGTCTCACAACCTATTGCAGCTAGTTTCTCGAAACAGGATGTCTTGTCTAGCTCCAAAGTGCCACAGTGTGGTTTACCCTTAAGTTAAAAGTGAATCTCCTCACTTAATAACCAGAGCAATGTGTTTGCAAGCAATCTTCACATTTTGCTACTTTAGCATCATCTACCATACACATCACATAGGTGACAGACAACAACCAACAGACATGTCTTTATGTTGTCATGATGGGATCAATCATCCCTCATACTGGTTTACAACATCATGAGAATGGCTAGACTCTGAATTGACAAGAACTAGCTCATAATGTTGAATTATATAAAATACATAACTGTAGCTCCTGGCAGAGCTAGATGACCATACTCGTATAATACTCGTAGCATTTTATTTATACCTCTCTTATCTGAGAACTGGCAAAGCACCATCAGTGGCTGTTCAGTGTCTCTCCCCCTCCATGGGCCCCACATGCAGCAGCATTGGGCCTAACTTTACTGGATATCGCCAGATTGTTTCTACATCAAATAGACTGCAGATTCAAAAAGCAACAAAACAGCTTTAGACTGGTATTTCTGTGGAGTAAATATTCTATTACTGTTCCAATGATCTGAGCTTTACAGGCCGTAAATGACTAAGGATTAGCCTCACTTCCATTTCAAGAAGTGAGGACATCTCAGGACTTTGCGTGGAACCTTAAAGGTGGGGTAGGTAATTTTGGAGAAACCAGCTTGAGTGCGCTAGAATTTGAAAATACACAACCGGAAAATATCTGCCACTTCCTTATAGAGCCCCTCCTCCAACACACACGAACGTGCACATAACCAATGAGGGCACGAGATAAGTTTGTGCACAGATGGAAGGCTGACAGGCAGGTAGGCCATCCAGTTGTTTTAGCCGGGCCGGCTAAAATGATTGGTCGTGCTTTTTACAGTACTACGGCTTCCACAGATGACATTTTTTTATGGATTTTTTAAGATTTAAGATATTCATTGCTATCGGGATGTTAAGAGCATTCCATGGAATATAACAAAAAGTGTATCTCGAGCCGGTTTCTCAAACTTACCTACCCCACCTTTAAATGAATTAACCTAAATGTTTCATTCAGTAAAATGTTAATTTAGGTTGGGTCAGGGTCATTTTATTATATAGGCTAACATGGCCTTAAGTGACGTGTGAGATGCAAAAAGCAAAAAGAAAGTCCCTCACTGCTAAATGACAGCTTGCGTTTAAGATTTAAGCGATGGGCTCTGCTTTTAAGACAGCACACATTTCCTCCATAACAGTGTACATCAATACTGACACATGGGAGGAATCATACTCAAACACGCAGATTAACATCATCTGAATTTCAGGGTCAATCCCTTCTTGAATGGTCAAATGCCACCAGGATAAGAAGATTGGGGCTGTCTCTTTTCACAGATATAATTAAAATATCTTAACCATGACCGCAAAACTGTTATCAAACTATACTTGTGTCAGACAAAAGTGAGCAAATGCAAACAAGATATTTATAGGGACAATGGAGAAATGTTCTTAATTAAAGGCACTGATGGGAGGGATGTCTGGAAAGTTTAACATCCATTCAGGTGAAATACACATGGTCATCATCAGCCCACACTTGAGCCTATTGGGCTACGCCTCTGGGATCACCATGACCACATTCCTCAGAATAGCCTGACTCTGGTTGGGAGGACTCTGCAAACCCAGCTGGCCGAGCCCAACCCAGCAGAGATGTGGGACTAAAAGCACAGTCGGACAGTCTTACTAATATCGACGGTTAGCTGCAGTGTTTTTGCTGCAAGCTGAAGTGTTGGGATTAGCTGTGACTCCTTTAGAACAGCTCTAAATCTAATTAGGCTATGTCTCATTGCTACCGTCAGCAAGGGGAGAACTGACATACACGAACAATCCTGGTATGCACTAAAGCAAACTGAATGCAGTAGTAGGAAGTGCATCCAGTGGTGAGATGTAACTAACTGCTAAATGCAGTACTATGTAAAATGTTGAGGTACTTGTTCAGTGGTTCAATCGAGTTTTTCCTAATCTTTTTATGGCTTTTGACCACTTTTCCGCTTTTTTTTTTCACGTTTCAGATGTCTATGATATGTAGCAGTTACACCAAAAAGACATTTCCAGTCTAAACTTTTCACATGGTTTGATTCAATGTCTAAAGTTATACAATACTTCACAAACAAAATAATAATTGGAGAAATGTTCAAAATTGAGTACAGATTTGTTAAGCAGAACTATGTTTTGTTCTCTTTATCTCATAGTGATGCTGGAGGGGCCTGACCCTTAGTTTGGGAGCCACTGGACTGAACTACTTAACTGTAAATACTTAAAATGAGTTCCACCTCGACCAGCTTTTAAGTTATTTTAATAAGCATGTTTTATTTGTCAGTATATTTTGATTACATGTTACATGAAAGTATAGTATCTGAGTCTTTACCACCACTGACTAAATGGGCATTTCTTGCCTGTGCGTGCATATCAGTGACACATTTTGCAACACGTTTTTTGTGCCTTTGACTATCTCCACTAAAACTGTGTGGCTAGATAATAACCATGGTATTAGCTAGCTGTATAACCTCTCATGACAGCGGAAAACAGCAATAATGTAGGTCCTTTATGTTGGCCACATCCTGTCAGCTGCATGTTTGTGCAGCTTTAGGGGAGATGGGAGGGCGATTTGGGATTTTACTTGACATACATTTTTTATCCCAGCAGGTTATATACATTTGCATGTACAGATGTAACACCAGTCAAATTGCTGTAATATAAGACTACAATGCAAGAGTCAAGGGTTGCCACTATCATGACATACCAACCAAAGTAGTATCCTATCAGCAAGTAAAAATAGGGGAAGGATAATAATACAGTTTTTGTAGCTGCATGCACGGCATCACATAGGGAAATAATGCTGGAAAGACGTTTATGACGTACAATTATTTCAGTTTAGCTAAAGTGGCTACGCCCTGTGGTAAACCACAAGCTTGTGTGTGTAACTGTATGTGTGTGCAAGTGTTAATGTTGTTGAAAAAGGCCCTCAAACCTTGGAGGTCTAACTAATCTTAAGCACAAAAATGTTACTAAGATATAAAAATATGTGTCCAAGTATAAACTTGGCATCAAACAGTGTCTGTACAAGTGCCTGCATACAGTATGTGTGTATGTGTGGGACAATGCAGATCCAATAACAGAAAGAGGAAGATGAGGCAGATGCTGACTCTAAGCAGATTAGTGAAAGGATGCTCACTGTTGTTTCATTATGCATAAGCTAGCCACAAAAGCAGCGTCTGAGGGCGTTGGCACACTTGAAATAACTGCACACTTACAACAACCATGGCGCACACACACACACACACACACACACACACACACACACACACACACACACACACACACACACACACACACACACACACACACACACACACACACACACACACACACACACACACACACACACACACACACACACACACACACACAACCTACTTTGTGTATGGATATATGTGAGAGGGATAGAGGGTATCAAGTTGAACAGATGGCGATTGACATGTTCAAAGTTAATCCTGGTTTTCTAGGACCAAAACAAAAGAAAATCTCCATGAATAGTATATGAATAACACCTTAAGAATGCCTGTGATTTGTGGAAAGGACATCAAACCACTTTATATAAACAACATAAGCAGAACCTCCATGTTGATCAAACTTGTTATTTCTGAGTTGGTTATTCCTTCCTTCATTCTCAACACTGCATCTGTAGAAAATAAACAGATGAAAAGCAGAAATCATGCTGTAGGCTTGTAGTGGGGTTACAGAAAAACTAATGAGCAACACATTCAAATATAAATCCTTTCAGCTAAAGCAGGGGTCTTAACATTTATCTAAACACAACATTTTGTTTATCTACCATAGTTTCTGATTAAAAATTGAGAACAAAAAGATAAAAACATACAATATTTTATGTTGGATTTAGTTCAAATTTAGAGTCTGAAGTGACCTGTAGTTTAGACAATGTAAGAAAAGTAGGATGCAAACGCATGTGCTGAAGCCGACCTGAGAAAGAAGGTGAACTGGGAAATTGAGTCCAGGGTTGAGCCCCAGACAAGAAATGTACACTGATATGTATGTGATAATCTAAAAAATGTAAACGTTTCAGACACTATGAAAACATCCTTGTTTATGTTTTCTTCTTTATTACCTAGATAGCTTGGATCTTTTATGAGCAGAGGAGTTTAAGAACCGTCTCTTTTAAACCACTTAAATGCAGACAACATTTACTCAACAGAATAAAGAGTGAGACATATTTTATCCTAAATCACAATTTCTGCTTGTGATTAGTGCAAGCAGCTTCCCTTCAAATGATGGATGTTTGCATGAAGAGTTGTTTTGATAAATGTGTATGTACCTAAATCTTTAGACATTTATGTACAATAGGTTGTCTCAAAATATTGTAAAAAATCGATGTATTTGCAAGTAGTTAATGTAGCAGCAGCATTGCCAAACGCAGCAATGAATAACATCAGTTGGTCAGCCATTGAGAGCAAAGAGAACAAAGTGTGACTGATCAGTGTTATAGCACCACCTAGTGTCAGTGTTATAGCACCACCTAGTGTGTTCCTTATGGGCCACATGATTAACAGGATGGAGGTGATAATCATAAAAAGACTGGCTTGTAGTTTTATTGAAGTGTTGATGTTGCCCATAAACTGGTGAAGCAAGGTATATATTTTCACATAAATAAAGACAAACTTTGTTTAAGCCTTAAAACTTCCCAACTCCAAGGCTAATTCAGAACTAAGGACATGTTTCCATGGTAACTACCAGAGGTGAGGACTCGAGTCACATGACTTGACTCGAGTCAGACTCGAGTCGCATATTTTTTGACTTGAGACTTGCTTGACTAACATTGATAAAAGACTTGACTTGACTTTGACTTGGTATTCATGACTTGAGACTTGATTTAAGCTTGAGACAGATGACTTGAAAGGACTTGTCTGTTTAAAATTAAATATTTGCGTTTGTTTTTGTCGTGAGATATTACGTTTAGTTTTTTCGAAAAACGTGATTGGGTGATTATAGCGCCATGCGCGCAAACCTGGCAACCCACTAGACGGCAGGAGTGTCAGTTAACATGGCAGCGGCTAGCGTTACTCCAAAAATAGTGAAGTTTGGATTCAAGAGCCGCGTTCACACCGGAGTACTTTTCACCGTACTTTTCGCGTTTAGTTCCGTGAGTACCCCTTATGTCGCGTTCACACCAAAAATACTGGGATTAAGTATATATGTATATATATATATGTATATATATATATATACATACACATATATATATATACATATACATATATACACATATATATATACATATATACATATATACATATACATATATACATATATATATCATGCAACTGTGTTGATAAATGGCATTTTAAATGATTTTTTGTGCTTAGAAGTTGGATAGCTATATTCAACTATGCTGGTCAACACGTTTTTGTAGAAACAGGGTATATGCAGGAATCCTGAATCAAATTTAATACATTTTAAGACCTCATCGCCACTTTGAGTTTTAACCGGTTACATTGGCGACACACTTTACCTCACATTTACTATATAGTACAGCGGATAAGCTCTCATATTATAACAATTGTGCATTTTATGAGAAAAGCATGACATTTCTAACATAGTTAGAGCATACCATAAGGTTTATTTTCAGATGTGGAGGGAAGTCAGATTTGACCCGTGAGGACCGTGAGAGGTCAAATCCAAGATGGCCACCAGTCTCTCGGGTCAAATGTTCAAACACGCTTAATTTTGGAACCAAACATTGTAGAAAAACATTTAAGGTGTCATATCCAACTAAATTAGGGATGCCCAATCATTTGGTGATACTTTTGAGATCGCCAGAATTCAAGAAAATGAATTTAGTTGAAGATAAAGGTAGAAATTGACCAAAAATAAGGTGTGTGTGTGTGTGTGTGTGTGTGTGTGTGTGTGTGTGTGTGTGTGTGGGTGGGTGGATCCAACTAAATTAGGGATGCCCAATCATTTGATGATACTTTCGAGATCGCCAGACTTCAAGAAAATGCATTTAGGTGAAGATAAAGGTAGAAATTGACCAAAAATTAGCTGTCAATCAGTTGAAATTTGCAAAATGTGTGTGTGTGGTATATTCCAGTGGATTTATGGTCACCCAGCGCTAGCATTACTACAGAGACTGGAGGAATATGGCTTTACTTGGCACAGTCTGCATGCTGATGAAAACATTTGTTTTTGTCTTCAAATACATACTAACATGATTGTGACGAGCATCATATTTGTTCCCCGCCCAACTCTCTAAGTCTAAGTGCTTGAACTCCGTGACAGGAGGATGAAGTATGTATAAATGGATGGAACTATCAACAAAACAGCGTTTTATTCCCCAATGTCATATTTAATAGAAAAATAATAATAATAATGTAAACCAAAGAGGGAGATGGAAAACAGTTCCATGTAGAGCACAAACAGCTCTCTTAACCCTCGCTGTTAACAAAGGGCTGCACTCAACTATAAGGTTCACCGCTGTCCCTTTCCACTTATAGAGGGTTGGGGTTCGATTCCCTGCCTGTCCACCTATAAAGCCAAGGTAGCGCAGCTTTTTTTCTGTTCTTTAGTGGCTCACATGGACATTTAGAGGTCATGCAAAGAAAGGGTTATGTATGTTGTGTGTGTGGCAGAGAGAACATTGGCAAAGGGGATTTGTTTGTCCTAGCATGGCTGTACAATTACAAATACAAAGGTTTACCCATTTAGACTCCATGGCATGGAGAAAAAAACTCATTTTAAATGACTCTAAGGATATAACAAGTTTTAGAAAATTGAAAGATTGATGGATTTTTGCCCACATGCGGTAAACATCTTAATTGAATTTTCTATGTGCAACATGAGGACAATAACCACAAGTGTACTCACAGTACCTTTTTTCTCTGGCACTGAAGTTGCAAGGTTTCAGCATGTTGTCCCTCTCTAAACCTTTCTGTTCCCCATTCTTCTTTCTCCAATAAGTGGTGCATCATTATTTTTCTATTAAATATGACATTGGGGAATAAAACGCTGTTGTTTTGTTGATAGTTCCATCCATTTATACATACTTCATCCTCCTGTCACGGAGTTCAAGCACTTAGAGAGTTGGGCGGGGAGCAAATATTATGCTCGTCACAATCATGTAAGTATGTATTTGAAGACAAAAACAAATGTTTGCTTCAGCATGCAGACTGTGCCAAGTAAAGCCATATTCCTCCAGTCTCTGTATTAATGCTAGCGCTGGGTGACCACACACACACACACACACCAAATTTCAACTGATTGACAGCTTATTTTTGGTCAATTTCTACCTTTATCTTCACCTAAATGCATTTTCTTGAATTCTGGCGATCTCAAAAGTATCATCAAATGATTGGGCATCCCTAATTTAGTTGGATATGACACCTTAAATGTTTTTCTACAATGTTTGGTTCCAAAATTAAACGTGTTTGAACATTTGACCCGAGAGACTGGCGGCCATCTTGGATTTGACCTCTCACGGTCCTCACAGGTCAAATCTGACTTCCCTCCACATCTGAAAATAAACCTTATGGTATGCACTAACTATGTTAGAAATGTCATGCTTTTCTCATAAAATGCACAATTGTTGTGCTTATCCGCTGTACTATATGTTTCATCTTCACGTCAAATGCATATTTTCTACTTTTTAATTTCTATTTTGATATGTTTCAAATTTTTGAAATGTTTATTTCTACTCTTTTAATTTCTAATGATGTGCAATGCCTTGTTTTTTATGCTGCTGCAACGCAAACATTTCCCAATTTGGGATCAATAAAGTACATCTTATCTAATAGGAACCAAAAATACAGTTACGTTGAAGTTGCACTCAATTGCATTTTGATAAAGTGCCATTTTGAATACAACTTTTTTTTACAGGATTCCCTTCAACACATTAACTTCAATGAAAACATTTCTCTACTAAAATATTTTTTTATGGTGATTAATTGTCTCTTTGTTGTAATTTTCTGTCTCTTTGCAGCTGTTTTCCATCTAATTGTAGGACTCTTTAAAGTAAAGACACTACATACCGATATACACCTGAACATCAGCAGGAGAGGACTCTTTAAAGTAGAGACACTACATACTGATATACACCTGAACATCAGCAGGAGAGGACTCTTTAAAGTAAAGACACTACATACTGATATACACCTGAACATCAGCAGCAGAGGACTCTTTAAAGTAGAGACACTACATACTGATATACACCTGAACATCAGCAGGAGAGGACTCTTTAAAGTAGAGACACTACATACTGATATACACCTGAACATCAGCAGGAGAGGACTCTTTAAAGTAAAGACACTACATACTGATATACACCTGAACATCAGCAGGAGAGGACTCTTTAAAGTAGAGACACTACATACTGATATACTGTACACCTGGACATCAGCAGAAATGTAAAAAAAAATCTACTTTTGCTGGTGCTGTTGCATTTAAAATCAAATAGTTGACTAAAACAAACTTGAAAGAAATCAAATACATAGTGTTGTTTTTTAATTTGTTTATATTTATTATGATAATTGTTGAATGTAAACAAGGTAATAAAGTAAGTACTGAAGTAGCTTTAAGTCAGTGTATTGATCAGGGCAGAGCCAGGTGAGCTAAAGTCACTCAATACAAAGGTAACTAGACAAAAACAGGAGGAACAAACGAGAAAGAATTCTAGTGTTATTTTGAATTTGAATGTCTTTGTATTGATTGTTATTATTAGTTGAATTCTCAGACTAAATCTCTGGTGACTTGAAATTAAAAGCAAGAAGCTAAACTTAGACAGGAGAAACAAACGTGAAATAAATCAAACGTGTCAGTATTGTTATCATTATCATTATTATTTTTTTATTGATTGACAAGACTTTAACTTAACAAGAAAACAATGGACTAAACATAAATATAGAAATGTACTATTAAGTAAATATGAAAAATATAAGATACATATAAAAATTGACTATTAACTAAACATGATAAATATAACATAAATATAAAAATGAACTATTAAGTAAATATGAAAAATATAACTTAAATATGAAAATGAACACTATAAACCAAACATGACGATATAACATAAACCTGATAACTTGTAATGACTAAATGTTCCTCTTATTTAGGGGTGCTAGAAGCAAAGGAATAGTTTATTTATTTTAAAATTAAGGTTGTTTTTTTGCCCCTAGTGGCTAAAACTGCACATCACTGTGAGTCTCTTCTGGAACCTTTGTTGATGTCTAACCAGATCTAATAACTGTTAAGTGTTTAAATATATATCCTGACTGGCTGTGAGTATATGTTGTTGCTCACTCACTTTGAGCTTTAGACTGTACTTGAAATGTTTTAATGTCTTACTAATTTTTGATGTTGTGAGTTTGTTTTTTAAAGTTTTTAAAGCCGATGTCAGGGCTGCCTTTGAGTCTTATGTTTTCCTTTTTAGTCATCGTTGATGTTTGGGCGGATACAAGAAAAGGAATTGATGAATCTTCTCCACCGTGGTGTTGTCCTCCTCTGCGTTGTTGGGATCGGCTCATTGGTTTGCTCAGGTGGATCCACCCTCACTTCCTGTTCCACCTCCAACTCCACCTTTACCTCCACAAGCTCCTCCTTCACCACGGAGAGTGCCTGTGGTGGTTTTTTCAGCTGTTTCTTCAGCAAGGCGGCTATCTCTGCATCCTTTTCCTCCACACAGCGTTCCTTCTGTTGTTCCAGTTCCTGGTTTCTCTTTTGCAAGGCAGCCATCTCTGCATCCTTCTCCTCAACACAGGGTTCTTTCAGTTGTTTGAGATCCTGGTTTGCCTTTCTCAAGGTGGCCATCACTGCTTTGTCCTTCTCGTGCATCTTGAGGAGCTTTCCATATTTCATGTTCAGTTCCTCATTGTTTCCGCGCAAGACTTTCTGCTCAATTTCCAGGGCATTCATTTGCACATTGTGCCTCACTTCTGGTTCCATTTTCACCTCCACAACCTCTTTCTTGTCCACCTTCGCCTCCTCCACCACACAACGCTCCTTCTCTTGCTTCAGTGTTTGGTTTTCCTTCAGCAAAGCAGCTATCTCTGCATCTTTCTCCTCAACGCAACGCAACTTTTGTTGTTTGAGTTCCTGGTTTGTTGTTTGCAAGGCGGCCATCTTTGCCTCCTCCTTAACACAACGCTCCTTCAGTTGTGTGAGTTCCTGGTTTCTATCACGCAAATCAGCTATCTTTACAGCTTTGTCAACACAATGATCCTTTTGTTGTTGGAGTTCCTGGTTTCTCTCACGCAGAGCAGCTATCTCTACAGATTTCTCCTCAAGACAACGCTCCTTTTGTTGTTTGAGTTCTTGGTTAGTCTTTTGCAAGGCGGCCGTCTTTGCATCTTTCTCCTCAACACAACGCTCCTTCTCTTGTTTCAGTGTTTTGTTTTCCTTCAGCAAGGCAGCTATCTCTTTATCCTTCTCCTCCACACAACGCTGCTTCTGTTGTTGGAGTTCCTGATTTGTCTCACGCAAAGCAGCCATCTCTACATCTTGCTCCTCAACACAGGGTTCTTTCAGTTGTTTGAGTTCCTGGTTTGCCTTTCTCAAGGCAGCCATCTCGGCTTCGACCTCTTCCTGGGCTTTCACTTTCACATTGTGCTGAAACTGCAAAGCTGCTGTATATGCTTTGAGCATCGCTTCCTTCTTTTTAGCGCCTTCAATCTCAAACTTATCCCTTAAGGGAGTCCTCTCCTGCTCCAGCAACAACTCCATTTCCTGATTTTCTTTTTCCAGAATCTCGAGCCAGACTGCCAGCTCATCTCTATTGTTCATCTCCATCTCTACTGCTGTGACGAAATGACCTGTTGTTTAGCAAACTAAATGTAATTGTTCGACTGAATTAACGTCACAAAAATCCCACAAAAGTTGAGTTCACTTGTGAAGATTATCTCGCTAAAAAACACTGCAAGTATCCCTAATGTTTGCTTGCAACAAAACCTATTTCTGCAATGATCTGACACTAGCTGGACAAATTGCTTCTGTCTGCTGCTCTGCTGCTCTGGTGCTCTGATGAATTCTAGAAGATCAATGCAGAATTCAGAATTCTACATGAAAGCAAAAGATGATGTCATCATTCTGATGGTTCCATTCCAAATAACGAGTGAAGGACATCAGCTGACAGGAAGTAAGAATGGAACCATGCTGTTGCCTAGAAACGCAATTGTGTTTAGATAATATAAAGAAATGTAAACAATCGAAATGCTTTATTAATTCCAATGGGAAGTAAGCAACATGTTCTATTATGTTTCATCTTCACGTCAAATGCATATTTTCTACTTTTTAATTTCTATTTTGATATCTTTCAAATTTTTGAAATCTTTATTTCTACTCTTTTAATTTCTAATTATGTGCAATGCCTTGTTTTTTATGCTGCTGCAACGCAAACATTTCCCAATTTGGGATCAATAAAGTACATCTTATCTAATAGGAACCAAAAATACAGTTACGTTGAAGTTGCACTCAATTGCATTTTGATAAAGTGCCATTTTGAATACAACTTTTTTTTACAGGATTCCCTTCAACACATTAACTTCAATGAAAACATTTCTCTACTAAAATATTTTTTTATGGTGATTAATTGTCTCTTTGTTGTAATTTTCTGTCTCTTTGCAGCTGTTTTCCATCTAATTGTAGGACTCTTTAAAGTAAAGACACTACATACCGATATACACCTGAACATCAGCAGGAGAGGACTCTTTAAAGTAGAGACACTACATACTGATATACACCTGAACATCAGCAGGAGAGGACTCTTTAAAGTAAAGACACTACATACTGATATACACCTGAACATCAGCAGCAGAGGACTCTTTAAAGTAGAGACACTGCATACTGATATACACCTGAACATCAGCAGGAGAGGACTCTTTAAAGTAGAGACACTACATACTGATATACACCTGAACATCAGCAGGAGAGGACTCTTTAAAGTAAAGACACTACATACTGATATACACCTGAACATCAGCAGGAGAGGACTCTTTAAAGTAGAGACACTACATACTGATATACTGTACACCTGGACATCAGCAGAAATGTAAAAGAAAATCTACTTTTGCTGGTGCTGTTGCATTTAAAATCAAATAGTTGACTAAAACAAACTTGAAAGAAATCAAATACATAGTGTTGTTTTTTAATTTGTTTATATTTATTATGATAATTGTTGAATGTAAACAAGGTAATAAAGTAAGTACTGAAGTAGCTTTAAGTCAGTGTATTGATCAGGGCAGAGCCAGGTGAGCTAAAGTCACTCAATACAAAGGTAACTAGACAAAAACAGGAGGAACAAACGAGAAAGAATTCTAGTGTTATTTTGAATTTGAATGTCTTTGTATTGATTGTTATTATTAGTTGAATTCTCAGACTAAATCTCTGGTGACTTGAAATTAAAAGCAAGAAGCTAAACTTAGACAGGAGAAACAAACGTGAAATAAATCAAACGTGTCAGTATTGTTATCATTATCATTATTATTTTTTTATTGATTGACAAGACTTTAACTTAACAAGAAAACAATGGACTAAACATAAATATAGAAATGTACTATTAAGTAAATATGAAAAATATAAGATACATATAAAAATTGACTATTAACTAAACATGATAAATATAACATAAATATAAAAATGAACTATTAAGTAAATATGAAAAATATAACTTAAATATGAAAATGAACACTATAAACCAAACATGACGATATAACATAAACCTGATAACTTGTAATGACTAAATGTTCCTCTTATTTAGGGGTGCTAGAAGCAAAGGAATAGTTTATTTATTTTAAAATTAAGGTTGTTTTTTTGCCCCTAGTGGCTAAAACTGCACATCACTGTGAGTCTCTTCTGGAACCTTTGTTGATGTCTAACCAGATCTAATAACTGTTAAGTGTTTAAATATATATCCTGACTGGCTGTGAGTATATGTTGTTGCTCACTCACTTTGAGCTTTAGACTGTACTTGAAATGTTTTAATGTCTTACTAATTTTTGATGTTGTGAGTTTGTTTTTTTAAAGTTTTTAAAGCCGATGTCAGGGCTGCCTTTGAGTCTTATGTTTTCCTTTTTAGTCATCGTTGATGTTTGGGCGGATACAAGAAAAGGAATTGATGAATCTTCTCCACCGTGGTGTTGTCCTCCTCTGCGTTGTTGGGATCGGCTCATTGGTTTGCTCAGGTGGATCCACCCTCACTTCCTGTTCCACCTCCAACTCCACCTTTACCTCCACAAGCTCCTCCTTCACCACGGAGAGTGCCTGTGGTGGTTTTTTCAGCTGTTTCTTCAGCAAGGCGGCTATCTCTGCATCCTTTTCCTCCACACAGCGTTCCTTCTGTTGTTCCAGTTCCTGGTTTCTCTTTTGCAAGGCAGCCATCTCTGCATCCTTCTCCTCAACACAGGGTTCTTTCAGTTGTTTGAGATCCTGGTTTGCCTTTCTCAAGGTGGCCATCACTGCTTTGTCCTTCTCGTGCATCTTGAGGAGCTTTCCATATTTCATGTTCAGTTCCTCATTGTTTCCGCGCAAGACTTTCTGCTCAATTTCCAGGGCATTCATTTGCACATTGTGCCTCACTTCTGGTTCCACTTTCACCTCCACAACCTCTTTCTTGTCCACCTTCGCCTCCTCCACCACACAACGCTCCTTCTCTTGCTTCAGTGTTTGGTTTTCCTTCAGCAAAGCAGCTATCTCTGCATCTTTCTCCTCAACGCAACGCAACTTTTGTTGTTTGAGTTCCTGGTTTGTTGTTTGCAAGGCGGCCATCTTTGCCTCCTCCTTAACACAACGCTCCTTCAGTTGTGTGAGTTCCTGGTTTCTATCACGCAAATCAGCTATCTTTACAGCTTTGTCAACACAATGATCCTTTTGTTGTTGGAGTTCCTGGTTTCTCTCACGCAGAGCAGCTATCTCTACAGATTTCTCCTCAAGACAACGCTCCTTTTGTTGTTTGAGTTCTTGGTTAGTCTTTTGCAAGGCGGCCGTCTTTGCATCTTTCTCCTCAACACAACGCTCCTTCTCTTGTTTCAGTGTTTTGTTTTCCTTCAGCAAGGCAGCTATCTCTTTATCCTTCTCCTCCACACAACGCTGCTTCTGTTGTTGGAGTTCCTGATTTGTCTCACGCAAAGCAGCCATCTCTACATCTTGCTCCTCAACACAGGGTTCTTTCAGTTGTTTGAGTTCCTGGTTTGCCTTTCTCAAGGCAGCCATCTCGGCTTCGACCTCTTCCTGGGCTTTCACTTTCACATTGTGCTGAAACTGCAAAGCTGCTGTATATGCTTTGAGCATCGCTTCCTTCTTTTTAGCGCCTTCAATCTCAAACTTATCCCTTAAGGGAGTCCTCTCCTGCTCCAGCAACAACTCCATTTCCTGATTTTCTTTTTCCAGAATCTCGAGCCAGACTGCCAGCTCATCTCTATTGTTCATCTCCATCTCTACTGCTGTGACGAAATGACCTGTTGTTTAGCAAACTAAATGTAATTGTTCGACTGAATTAACGTCACAAAAATCCCACAAAAGTTGAGTTCACTTGTGAAGATTATCTCGCTAAAAAACACTGCAAGTATCCCTAATGTTTGCTTGCAACAAAACCTATTTCTGCAATGATCTGACACTAGCTGGACAAATTGCTTCTGTCTGCTGCTCTGCTGCTCTGGTGCTCTGATGAATTCTAGAAGATCAATGCAGAATTCAGAATTCTACATGAAAGCAAAAGATGATGTCATCATTCTGATGGTTCCATTCCAAATAACGAGTGAAGGACATCAGCTGACAGGAAGTAAGAATGGAACCATGCTGTTGCCTAGAAACGCAATTGTGTTTAGATAATATAAAGAAATGTAAACAATCGAAATGCTTTATTAATTCCAATGGGAAGTAAGCAACATGTTCTATTATGTTTCATCTTCACGTCAAATGCATATTTTCTACTTTTTAATTTCTATTTTGATATCTTTCAAATTTTTGAAATCTTTATTTCTACTCTTTTAATTTCTAATTATGTGCAATGCCTTGTTTTTTATGCTGCTGCAACGCAAACATTTCCCAATTTGGGATCAATAAAGTACATCTTATCTAATAGGAACCAAAATACAGTTACGTTGAAGTTGCACTCAATTGCATTTTGATAAAGTGCCATTTTGAATACAACTTTTTTTTACAGGATTCCCTTCAACACATTAACTTCAATGAAAACATTTCTCTACTAAAATATTTTTTTATGGTGATTAATTGTCTCTTTGTTGTAATTTTCTGTCTCTTTGCAGCTGTTTTCCATCTAATTGTAGGACTCTTTAAAGTAAAGACACTACATACCGATATACACCTGAACATCAGCAGGAGAGGACTCTTTAAAGTAGAGACACTACATACTGATATACACCTGAACATCAGCAGGAGAGGACTCTTTAAAGTAAAGACACTACATACTGATATACACCTGAACATCAGCAGCAGAGGACTCTTTAAAGTAGAGACACTGCATACTGATATACACCTGAACATCAGCAGGAGAGGACTCTTTAAAGTAGAGACACTACATACTGATATACACCTGAACATCAGCAGGAGAGGACTCTTTAAAGTAAAGACACTACATACTGATATACACCTGAACATCAGCAGGAGAGGACTCTTTAAAGTAGAGACACTACATACTGATATACTGTACACCTGGACATCAGCAGAAATGTAAAAAAAAATCTACTTTTGCTGGTGCTGTTGCATTTAAAATCAAATAGTTGACTAAAACAAACTTGAAAGAAATCAAATACATAGTGTTGTTTTTTAATTTGTTTATATTTATTATGATAATTGTTGAATGTAAACAAGGTAATAAAGTAAGTACTGAAGTAGCTTTAAGTCAGTGTATTGATCAGGGCAGAGCCAGGTGAGCTAAAGTCACTCAATACAAAGGTAACTAGACAAAAACAGGAGGAACAAACGAGAAAGAATTCTAGTGTTATTTTGAATTTGAATGTCTTTGTATTGATTGTTATTATTAGTTGAATTCTCAGACTAAATCTCTGGTGACTTGAAATTAAAAGCAAGAAGCTAAACTTAGACAGGAGAAACAAACGTGAAATAAATCAAACGTGTCAGTATTGTTATCATTATCATTATTATTTTTTTATTGATTGACAAGACTTTAACTTAACAAGAAAACAATGGACTAAACATAAATATAGAAATGTACTATTAAGTAAATATGAAAAATATAAGATACATATAAAAATTGACTATTAACTAAACATGATAAATATAACATAAATATAAAAATGAACTATTAAGTAAATATGAAAAATATAACTTAAATATGAAAATGAACACTATAAACCAAACATGACGATATAACATAAACCTGATAACTTGTAATGACTAAATGTTCCTCTTATTTAGGGGTGCTAGAAGCAAAGGAATAGTTTATTTATTTTAAAATTAAGGTTGTTTTTTTGCCCCTAGTGGCTAAAACTGCACATCACTGTGAGTCTCTTCTGGAACCTTTGTTGATGTCTAACCAGATCTAATAACTGTTAAGTGTTTAAATATATATCCTGACTGGCTGTGAGTATATGTTGTTGCTCACTCACTTTGAGCTTTAGACTGTACTTGAAATGTTTTAATGTCTTACTAATTTTTGATGTTGTGAGTTTGTTTTTTAAAGTTTTTAAAGCCGATGTCAGGGCTGCCTTTGAGTCTTATGTTTTCCTTTTTAGTCATCGTTGATGTTTGGGCGGATACAAGAAAAGGAATTGATGAATCTTCTCCACCGTGGTGTTGTCCTCCTCTGCGTTGTTGGGATCGGCTCATTGGTTTGCTCAGGTGGATCCACCCTCACTTCCTGTTCCACCTCCAACTCCACCTTTACCTCCACAAGCTCCTCCTTCACCACGGAGAGTGCCTGTGGTGGTTTTTTCAGCTGTTTCTTCAGCAAGGCGGCTATCTCTGCATCCTTTTCCTCCACACAGCGTTCCTTCTGTTGTTCCAGTTCCTGGTTTCTCTTTTGCAAGGCAGCCATCTCTGCATCCTTCTCCTCAACACAGGGTTCTTTCAGTTGTTTGAGATCCTGGTTTGCCTTTCTCAAGGTGGCCATCACTGCTTTGTCCTTCTCGTGCATCTTGAGGAGCTTTCCATATTTCATGTTCAGTTCCTCATTGTTTCCGCGCAAGACTTTCTGCTCAATTTCCAGGGCATTCATTTGCACATTGTGCCTCACTTCTGGTTCCACTTTCACCTCCACAACCTCTTTCTTGTCCACCTTCACCTCCTCCACCACACAACGCTCCTTCTCTTGCTTCAGTGTTTGGTTTTCCTTCAGCAAAGCAGCTATCTCTGCATCTTTCTCCTCAACGCAACGCAACTTTTGTTGTTTGAGTTCCTGGTTTGTTGTTTGCAAGGCGGCCATCTTTGCCTCCTCCTTAACACAACGCTCCTTCAGTTGTGTGAGTTCCTGGTTTCTATCACGCAAATCAGCTATCTTTACAGCTTTGTCAACACAATGATCCTTTTGTTGTTGGAGTTCCTGGTTTCTCTCACGCAGAGCAGCTATCTCTACAGATTTCTCCTCAAGACAACGCTCCTTTTGTTGTTTGAGTTCTTGGTTAGTCTTTTGCAAGGCGGCCGTCTTTGCATCTTTCTCCTCAACACAACGCTCCTTCTCTTGTTTCAGTGTTTTGTTTTCCTTCAGCAAGGCAGCTATCTCTTTATCCTTCTCCTCCACACAACGCTGCTTCTGTTGTTGGAGTTCCTGATTTGTCTCACGCAAAGCAGCCATCTCTACATCTTGCTCCTCAACACAGGGTTCTTTCAGTTGTTTGAGTTCCTGGTTTGCCTTTCTCAAGGCAGCCATCTCGGCTTCGACCTCTTCCTGGGCTTTCACTTTCACATTGTGCTGAAACTGCAAAGCTGCTGTATATGCTTTGAGCATCGCTTCCTTCTTTTTAGCGCCTTCAATCTCAAACTTATCCCTTAAGGGAGTCCTCTCCTGCTCCAGCAACAACTCCATTTCCTGATTTTCTTTTTCCAGAATCTCGAGCCAGACTGCCAGCTCATCTCTATTGTTCATCTCCATCTCTACTGCTGTGACGAAATGACCTGTTGTTTAGCAAACTAAATGTAATTGTTCGACTGAATTAACGTCACAAAAATCCCACAAAAGTTGAGTTCACTTGTGAAGATTATCTCGCTAAAAAACACTGCAAGTATCCCTAATGTTTGCTTGCAACAAAACCTATTTCTGCAATGATCTGACACTAGCTGGACAAATTGCTTCTGTCTGCTGCTCTGCTGCTCTGGTGCTCTGATGAATTCTAGAAGATCAATGCAGAATTCAGAATTCTACATGAAAGCAAAAGATGATGTCATCATTCTGATGGTTCCATTCCAAATAACGAGTGAAGGACATCAGCTGACAGGAAGTAAGAATGGAACCATGCTGTTGCCTAGAAACGCAATTGTGTTTAGATAATATAAAGAAATGTAAACAATCGAAATGCTTTATTAATTCCAATGGGAAGTAAGCAACATGTTCTATTATGTTTCATCTTCACGTCAAATGCATATTTTCTACTTTTTAATTTCTATTTTGATATCTTTCAAATTTTTGAAATCTTTATTTCTACTCTTTTAATTTCTAATTATGTGCAATGCCTTGTTTTTTATGCTGCTGCAACGCAAACATTTCCCAATTTGGGATCAATAAAGTACATCTTATCTAATAGGAACCAAAAATACAGTTACGTTGAAGTTGCACTCAATTGCATTTTGATAAAGTGCCATTTTGAATACAACTTTTTTTTACAGGATTCCCTTCAACACATTAACTTCAATGAAAACATTTCTCTACTAAAATATTTTTTTATGGTGATTAATTGTCTCTTTGTTGTAATTTTCTGTCTCTTTGCAGCTGTTTTCCATCTAATTGTAGGACTCTTTAAAGTAAAGACACTACATACCGATATACACCTGAACATCAGCAGGAGAGGACTCTTTAAAGTAGAGACACTACATACTGATATACACCTGAACATCAGCAGGAGAGGACTCTTTAAAGTAAAGACACTACATACTGATATACACCTGAACATCAGCAGCAGAGGACTCTTTAAAGTAGAGACACTACATACTGATATACACCTGAACATCAGCAGGAGAGGACTCTTTAAAGTAGAGACACTACATACTGATATACACCTGAACATCAGCAGGAGAGGACTCTTTAAAGTAAAGACACTACATACTGATATACACCTGAACATCAGCAGGAGAGGACTCTTTAAAGTAGAGACACTACATACTGATATACACCTGAACATCAGCAGGAGAGGACTCTTTAAAGTAAAGACACTACATACTGATATACACCTGAACATCAGCAGGAGAGGACTCTTTAAAGTAGAGACACTACATACTGATATACTGTACACCTGGACATCAGCAGAAATGTAAAAGAAAATCTACTTTTGCTGGTGCTGTTGCATTTAAAATCAAATAGTTGACTAAAACAAACTTGAAAGAAATCAAATACATAGTGTTGTTTTTTAATTTGTTTATATTTATTATGATAATTGTTGAATGTAAACAAGGTAATAAAGTAAGTACTGAAGTAGCTTTAAGTCAGTGTATTGATCAGGGCAGAGCCAGGTGAGCTAAAGTCACTCAATACAAAGGTAACTAGACAAAAACAGGAGGAACAAACGAGAAAGAATTCTAGTGTTATTTTGAATTTGAATGTCTTTGTATTGATTGTTATTATTAGTTGAATTCTCAGACTAAATCTCTGGTGACTTGAAATTAAAAGCAAGAAGCTAAACTTAGACAGGAGAAACAAACGTGAAATAAATCAAACGTGTCAGTATTGTTATCATTATCATTATTATTTTTTTATTGATTGACAAGACTTTAACTTAACAAGAAAACAATGGACTAAACATAAATATAGAAATGTACTATTAAGTAAATATGAAAAATATAAGATACATATAAAAATTGACTATTAACTAAACATGATAAATATAACATAAATATAAAAATGAACTATTAAGTAAATATGAAAAATATAACTTAAATATGAAAATGAACACTATAAACCAAACATGACGATATAACATAAACCTGATAGCTTGTAATGACTAAATGTTCCTCTTATTTAGGGGTGCTAGAAGCAAAGGAATAGTTTATTTATTTTAAAATTAAGGTTGTTTTTTTGCCCCTAGTGGCTAAAACTGCACATCACTGTGAGTCTCTTCTGGAACCTTTGTTGATGTCTAACCAGATCTAATAACTGTTAAGTGTTTAAATATATATCCTGACTGGCTGTGAGTATATGTTGTTGCTCACTCACTTTGAGCTTTAGACTGTACTTGAAATGTTTTAATGTCTTACTAATTTTTGATGTTGTGAGTTTGTTTTTTAAAGTTTTTAAAGCCGATGTCAGGGCTGCCTTTGAGTCTTATGTTTTCCTTTTTAGTCATCGTTGATGTTTGGGCGGATACAAGAAAAGGAATTGATGAATCTTCTCCACCGTGGTGTTGTCCTCCTCTGCGTTGTTGGGATCGGCTCATTGGTTTGCTCAGGTGGATCCACCCTCACTTCCTGTTCCACCTCCAACTCCACCTTTACCTCCACAAGCTCCTCCTTCACCACGGAGAGTGCCTGTGGTGGTTTTTTCAGCTGTTTCTTCAGCAAGGCGGCTATCTCTGCATCCTTTTCCTCCACACAGCGTTCCTTCTGTTGTTCCAGTTCCTGGTTTCTCTTTTGCAAGGCAGCCATCTCTGCATCCTTCTCCTCAACACAGGGTTCTTTCAGTTGTTTGAGATCCTGGTTTGCCTTTCTCAAGGTGGCCATCACTGCTTTGTCCTTCTCGTGCATCTTGAGGAGCTTTCCATATTTCATGTTCAGTTCCTCATTGTTTCCGCGCAAGACTTTCTGCTCAATTTCCAGGGCATTCATTTGCACATTGTGCCTCACTTCTGGTTCCACTTTCACCTCCACAACCTCTTTCTTGTCCACCTTCGCCTCCTCCAGCACACAACGCTCCTTCTCTTGCTTCAGTGTTTGGTTTTCCTTCAGCAAAGCAGCTATCTCTGCATCTTTCTCCTCAACGCAACGCAACTTTTGTTGTTTGAGTTCCTGGTTTGTTGTTTGCAAGGCGGCCATCTTTGCCTCCTCCTTAACACAACGCTCCTTCAGTTGTGTGAGTTCCTGGTTTCTATCACGCAAATCAGCTATCTTTACAGCTTTGTCAACACAATGATCCTTTTGTTGTTGGAGTTCCTGGTTTCTCTCACGCAGAGCAGCTATCTCTACAGATTTCTCCTCAAGACAACGCTCCTTTTGTTGTTTGAGTTCTTGGTTAGTCTTTTGCAAGGCGGCCGTCTTTGCATCTTTCTCCTCAACACAACGCTCCTTCTCTTGTTTCAGTGTTTTGTTTTCCTTCAGCAAGGCAGCTATCTCTTTATCCTTCTCCTCCACACAACGCTGCTTCTGTTGTTGGAGTTCCTGATTTGTCTCACGCAAAGCAGCCATCTCTACATCTTGCTCCTCAACACAGGGTTCTTTCAGTTGTTTGAGTTCCTGGTTTGCCTTTCTCAAGGCAGCCATCTCGGCTTCGACCTCTTCCTGGGCTTTCACTTTCACATTGTGCTGAAACTGCAAAGCTGCTGTATATGCTTTGAGCATCGCTTCCTTCTTTTTAGCGCCTTCAATCTCAAACTTATCCCTTAAGGGAGTCCTCTCCTGCTCCAGCAACAACTCCATTTCCTGATTTTCTTTTTCCAGAATCTCGAGCCAGACTGCCAGCTCATCTCTATTGTTCATCTCCATCTCTACTGCTGTGACGAAATGACCTGTTGTTTAGCAAACTAAATGTAATTGTTCGACTGAATTAACGTCACAAAAATCCCACAAAAGTTGAGTTCACTTGTGAAGATTATCTCGCTAAAAAACACTGCAAGTATCCCTAATGTTTGCTTGCAACAAAACCTATTTCTGCAATGATCTGACACTAGCTGGACAAATTGCTTCTGTCTGCTGCTCTGCTGCTCTGGTGCTCTGATGAATTCTAGAAGATCAATGCAGAATTCAGAATTCTACATGAAAGCAAAAGATGATGTCATCATTCTGATGGTTCCATTCCAAATAACGAGTGAAGGACATCAGCTGACAGGAAGTAAGAATGGAACCATGCTGTTGCCTAGAAACGCAATTGTGTTTAGATAATATAAAGAAATGTAAACAATCGAAATGCTTTATTAATTCCAATGGGAAGTAAGCAACATGTTCTATTATGTTTCATCTTCACGTCAAATGCATATTTTCTACTTTTTAATTTCTATTTTGATATCTTTCAAATTTTTGAAATCTTTATTTCTACTCTTTTAATTTCTAATTATGTGCAATGCCTTGTTTTTTATGCTGCTGCAACGCAAACATTTCCCAATTTGGGATCAATAAAGTACATCTTATCTAATAGGAACCAAAAATACAGTTACGTTGAAGTTGCACTCAATTGCATTTTGATAAAGTGCCATTTTGAATAAAACTTTTTTTTACAGGATTCCCTTCAACACATTAACTTCAATGAAAACATTTCTCTACTAAAATATTTTTTTATGGTGATTAATTGTCTCTTTGTTGTAATTTTCTGTCTCTTTGCAGCTGTTTTCCATCTAATTGTAGGACTCTTTAAAGTAAAGACACGACATACCGATATACACCTGAACATCAGCAGGAGAGGACTCTTTAAAGTAGAGACACTACATACTGATATACACCTGAACATCAGCAGGAGAGGACTCTTTAAAGTAGAGACACTACATACTGATATACACCTGAACATCAGCAGGAGAGGACTCTTTAAAGTAGAGACACTACATACTGATATACACCTGAACATCAGCAGGAGAGGACTCTTTAAAGTAGAGACACTACATACTGATATACACCTGAACATCAGCAGGAGAGGACTCTTTAAAGTAGAGACACTACATACTGATATACACCTGAACATCAGCAGGAGAGGACTCTTTAAAGTAGAGACACTACATACTGATATACAGTACACCCTGAACATCAGCAGGAGATAGCTCCTTAAAGTAGAGGGACTACGTACACCTGAACATCAGCAGGAGAGGACTCTTTAAAGTAGAGACACTACACAGATGACATTTTTTTATGGATTTTTTGTCAAAGCACTTAAGATATTCATTGCTATCGGGATGTTAAGAGCATTCCATGGAATATAACAAAAAGTGTATCTCGAGCCGGTTTCTCAAACTTACCTACCCCACCTTTAAGGGTGTTGATAGGATATCTAAGGGCCCAATAATTTTCCAATAGGATGTTGGTAATTAAGATAAGATAAGATAAGATAAGATGGTACTTTATTGATCCCAATTTGGGAAATTGTTTTTGTTGCAGCAGCATAAAAGACAAGGCATTTTACAATAAAACAAAACTACAAATAAACAAGAATAGAAAGAAAAGAAAAGAAAATAGAAAATATACATGTTGAAATAGAAAACATACATGTAGATATTATGTATACAAATATATATATTCAAAAATATATGACATATGGAATATTAAATATTAAATATTAAATATTGAACAGATTATATATGTGTAAAATGTACAACGTGGTTTTACAATGAAGAAGGCAGGGTATAGTGTTTAATTTTTAATTAGGTTTAATATTTTGTTTTATTGAGGGTCACCAGGCTTATTCCAAGTTAAAAGCCACTCATGGCTGCAGGGGTTCAGGTAGAGGACCTCCAAATGGCGCGTTTCCACTACAGCGCGGAGCACGGTTTAAGAGGGCTGTGACGTCAGCGGCCCGTCTTTGGTTGCGTTTCCACTTGGCCTAGTACCGGCCGGCGGGTCCTAATCCTAACAGTTTTTCTGGCCTCATAAAATCGTGGGTCTAGGGCCAGAGACAACGAGGCTGAGTCGGGCTGAGTATGCTAAACTAGAGAGAGCATCGCTGGCAAGGGGGCTACAACTACAACAAGATGGACATATTTGACCGTGATTTAATTGTAATACACGTTTCAAAATGATGCCGAAGTAACAACATACTGATACCGGTTAGTAAAAACCATGAATTAATGCTTTGTCAAGTCTGCAGACAGACGGCAGGCGAAAAACCTTTTAAAATGCGTGTTTTCTAAATGGAGATTGGCTAAGCTAACGCAGTATATGCTCCGACCGGCCACACTCACAACAACGGCCTATACAGACATAAATAAAGCAGCGACTGTATTCGCCATGACACAGGCAGTCTGTGGTTTGTACTTGTTTAACTTTTGTCTAGTTTCTGAACATATATGAGGAGCTGTGAGCTCTGAGTGCTAACAGCTAACGGCTGTGTTGTTTTTCTGGGGTTCTCATTGAAGATGACGTCACGGCTCCGCCTACACTGCGTTACTATAGATACTACGATACTACCCCAGTTCCTAAACTGTAATGGAAATGCGCCATAAAGTGAGCCAGTCCTAACGAGGCCTAGCCATACCGAGCGAGGCCGTGTAGTGGAAACGCGCCATTAGTGCCGGAACTAAGTACAGGAAAGTACTTGGTGTGAACGGGGCTAAGGACTATGTTGTCGATGACGCTAATAAGAAGAGAACAGCGGTATGCAGGGTCTGCAACATAAAGATCAGTGACACGACCACCACAACATCCAACTTCATTCGTCACTACAAAAAACCCCACAGAAAGCTAACGTTAAGTTTAAGCTACGTTAGACTTGGTTTCAAATCGATTAAGCATTGCAAAGAGAAGACAAAACGGTAAATGAACACTAGAACCTCCAAGGGATTGATTTGTACTAACCCTGATACTGACGGGCTGTCAGGAGAGGGAGAGAGAGGAAAAGAGATGCCTCGTTTATTTCCCCTGTGTTATTATCAGAAGTTACTGTAAACTTTTGAATAATGTAGTTCATCTACTTTTAGTAGTTTGTTTAAATGTTTTAATTATGTTGTGTTTGTTTGTAGAAGTGCATCATTCCTTGATTTATTGTAAAATGAATCTGAACTTTTTGATCTGTTATGATGATAAACTGAAGCAATTTCTAAATTAAGCCAATTAACTGAGTTTTAAATCGTCCTACTTAGTTTATAAGGAAATTATGAAGAGGAACAAATTAAATGATTTGAAAATGATATCTATGTAGGTGCTGACGCTGTTGGCGGTTCTAGTGTTAACAGAAGTTTAAATTAAATATGTGTAATGGCAAATGCCATATATGATTTTCTTACCTGGAATTCTGCCTTTTTGAACAGACTTTTTGATTGAGTCCTAGCTATATTGTCTGCAGTTCTAGGGTTAATATGAATCTGATATGATTGTCATCGGTCTAAATTAGATTTCAAATGATTAACTGTGTATGTAATGAAGATCATAGTGTGGGTTGAATCCATTTTCATAACCACTGTCTTTTAACTGATTTAAATGCAGAAACTGGGCTTATTCATCAGAATTTTGTATGACTTGACTTGACTTGACTTGCTTGACCTGAGCAATGACTTGACTTGACTTGCTTGACTCTCACCACAGTGACTTGGGACTTGCTTGATACTTGTAGGTCAAGACTTGAGACTTGCTCATGACTTGCACATGTAGGACTTACTCCCACCTCTGGTAACTACTCGTGACACATTCTGACCAGGGGCATAAAATAACACAAAAAAGGAAGAAAAAGGAACGCATGACTCATAATATCAATCAGAAAATATTGTGCCTCGCTACATCAAAACAATGTTTTTGTAATCAACTTAAAACAAATGGACTTGCTATAGTGACCTCGGGCCGGGGCCTCCTTGGCTTGGACCCAGAAAATCTCAGGGTCCAGGCTTTAACTTTTAGATAAGGCAGCCTTGACCAAACAGGCATGATCAGCATCATAATTATGATAATATTCAAGTGTAGTTAAACATTTCAATGTATGGTGGCTTGGTGATTAAAGGTAGAAGATGTGGCTGGCACTGCCCCTTTAAACATCTCTCCTTCCAGTCTCGCTCTCCGGGCGGCTCTCTCTTCCCCATTTCGCTGCTTTGTTTTCATCGTCGCTCCTCTGATCATGGCTGCCCATTCTGCAGAAGAACCGTTCCCCTTCCACGGACTGCTTCCCAAAAAAGAAACTGGAGCCACGTCTTATCTCACCAGGTTCCCCGAGTACGATGGCCGAGGAGTGCTCATCGCTATCCTGGACACCGGCGTGGATCCCGGAGCCCCCGGCATGCAGGTACATCTAACCGGCAGCTGTCTCACGTTAGCTGTTAGCTAGCTGGTGGTAGCTAGCAAAGCTAAAGGCCCACATATTTCACATTATATACACACAATAACTATGAAAACAAACTTCATGTGTGTTATAACAACCAAATCAACACAAAACTATTGATTGCGTATGGTTCCCCTAGCTGTTAAAGTGTGTTTCGGTGCTAAACAAACATACTAACGTTATAATATGCTAGTTGACATACCTGCTAGCATGTTAGCCTGGCAGCTAACAGCTGAATATGTCCGCCTCAGTTTTCATTCAACCTCCCCACTGATTATTCATAATCTATCCTGTCACCTGGTTAACTACCGTTTGGCTGTTATGATTCGTATCTAAATTAATGTTTATATGTCATTATTAGTTGCAAAAATATAGTATGTTCGTTTAGTTTTCTGTTAGTGAGTCCTAACTACATGTTTACTGCCAAGTCACACTGGAACCTAAAGTTAGCTTAGCAGCTAGCTACACCGTTTGAAACCAGTTAATGAGTCCTTGACAGTTTCCATACAGTTTTGTCTGTTAGAAACCAGCATGTTAGGCACATCATGACACTTAATTAATAAAGGTTAACCGGAAGTTCGGCTGGAAAAATCTTACCGCTAATTTATTACACCTAAAATAATAGTAAACACACTGGTGCACAACAATCCTGTTGGCAGCTATGTGGCAACACAGAGGCAATTCACACACATTGTTGATAAATTACACTCATTTTGGGAGACTATGTTGAAATGAATGAATTCAGGGTAATGCAAAGTACTGTACATTGGAAATACACTTCATAATGTCAGTCACTGATAATTATATAACCGAGATCCCAAGAAGGCAATGTCAATAAAGACAAAAAAACCCTACTGTGGAGCAATAGTTAGATATTATAAGATACATTTATAATATGGAAAACTGAATTGAAGAAATTAATGATTTATGGCCTTACTGAAATATACATTTCAAGATACTGGATATGAAAATGCCTGTATTTGAAGATGGGCACTTATAACTATGGCTGTTTATTTTGTTTTCATTTTGTAGTGTTTATTTGTGTTTTATTTTCCATCTTAATAAAGTGTATACACTAACTTTGTATTGCATTCTATACATTACATTTCATCTAGTTTGCCCTTTTATCCAAAACCACTTGCAATAAGTGCAATCAACCAATTACATCAATCTTTTTATTTTTAAACACGTCACCTTGCTTCACTGATACTTTAAATGCCAGAATCTGAACTTAACCCCTTCTTAAACACATACGTATAAAGGGGTATGGGCAAAGCATTTGAAGTTTCTTCACTATAAGGAATGGTTTGAGCATTACTCAGTCAAGTTAAAAATCATCACTGCTTCTTTTAGGTCACAACTGAAGGGAAGCCAAAGATTGTCGACATCATCGATACAACAGGCAGCGGTGACGTGAATATGACCACGTTGGCAGAACCTAAAGATGGGACAATCACTGGCCTCTCTGGTACAACACTTAAGGTTAGTACAAAGAGTAATAAAAGGATAACCCATATGTTACATAGGAAATAGTCCCTTTTTTTAAATGTAACTTTATTTGCCTATATCATAACAACTACATTTTTTGTATTATTCTTGTGTATAGTCTCACACTGTGTCTTTCTATGTCTTCCAGATCCCACCTTCCTGGGTCAATCCATCAGGGAAGTATCGCATTGGAGTTAAAAATGGCTATGAGTTCTTCCCTAAGGCTCTAAAAGAAAGAATACAGGTAGGAACACATGACAATAGTGTTCTACCATGTCTGTCATAGTATTTTGCAACATTGTGATTGGGCACATAGCATCTCTCCTTTGCAGTGGTACTACTATATGTGACCTGCTCTATCGAAATCAGTCGCATTGACCCGAAGACACATTTTGAGTTGTATACACTGTTGGAAAGAGGAGATTCCTGGCTTTCTAATGATATCAAGATTTTTGTTGTACTCCAAATATTAAGCAAAATACGTCACATTATATAATGACTGTCACCGAGTCATCATTTTGAGAAAAAGGCCTTCAAAGTTTCCTCTTCTCTGGAATCCATCGATCTGATTGATTATTAGCGGAGCAAATGATCAAAATAGTCCGGAGGGAAAATATTTCCGTTTGGATTACTGGTCTGGGGGAAGCTCGCGAGTGTGTGTGTGTATGTGTGTGTGTGTGTTTGTGTATTTTTGCGTTTGTGTATATTGTGTTTGTTTCCCGGGGAAAACACTCACGAGAAACACCGGCTGTTGTTATGCTTGCTGTGACGTTAAGTTACTCCGTTCTCCGCTTGTAAATATGCCGTTACAAGCTTCATAGTTGTATTTATCATCTAAATTTGCCGAAACAAGTTTAATATTCTGAAAGCCAAGACTTTGTTTAATTGAAATCAGATGAAAACAAACTGTAACGGACCCTGCCGTGTTATCTATGATTACTATACCTTACATTCATAATTTCAGCCGGAGGGAGGGGGAGCCGCGCTACGGAACAGCAGATTGCGATTGAGAGGTGCCTGTCATCTTCCCTTTACAAGCTTCACAAATGTATTTATCGTGTGATTTTGGAAATAAAAGTTTCATATTCTGAAAGCCAAGACTTTGTTTATTTAAAATCAAACGGAACCCCGAAAAAAATAGTTTTTTCCGCAAATCCACGTTTATTTTGAAATGAGCCGTTGCGACTTCCGACTGATTTCGATAGAGCGGGTCACATATATATTTTTACTTAGGGTAGTCAAACAAAGTGCATGTTTTCAGAATCCTGTAGATGAAATTAATGAAAATGCATTTGCTTGCCATCCTCTGTGGTTGTTTTATTGCACTTATGTTGTACTTTCGTCTACTAGAAAGAGCGAAAGGAGAAGTTGTGGGACCCACCACACCGAGCAGCACTAGCTGAGGTCTCACGCAAAACCGAAGAGTTTGACCTCGCTCACCCAACACCCTCACAGGTCAGACCTACACCATTTTGAGTTCTTTGTGAATTAGTCTGTGTCAATGCAGTTTCTAGTCACAGTAATTTGGTGTTTCCTAATCTTATTTCTATACTGTCTCTTTCCAATGTATCCTTGGTTCCTCTCTAGATGGAGAAGTTGCAGAAAGAAGAGCTGCAGAGTCAGTCAGAGCTGCTGGCTTCACTAGAAAAGAAGTACAGTGACCCTGGTCCTGTATATGACTGTGTGCTTTGGCATGACGGATTCACATGGAGGTAAACCCTATCAACATTTTTCCTTTGCATACATTTATTTTTACCATTCCTCTTCACTTCATACTATTCCTTACATATTTTTCCTTCACATTGTCTGTTCCTATTTGTTCTCTTTAGGGCTGTGGTTGACACTTCAGAGAGTGGAGACCTGCCCCAGTGCACAGTGCTGAGCCCCTACAAAGAGTCGCAAGAGTATGCCACGTTGGGAAATGCTGAGATGCTTAACTACTCTGTTAATATTTATGATGAGGGAAACACACTCTGCATCGTCACCAGTGGAGGTGAGATATATCCCAAAGCACGTAGTCCATCTCTTAAAGGATGCCATCATATAATTCAGTCACAAAAGGATTCTCAGTGTAACAGTCACTCATTGCAGTTTCACCACTTGAGGCTGCATAATCGATTTAATTTTACTCGGTGTATTCTCTAGTCTAACTTGCTTATTTTCTTTTTTAAAGGGGCTCATGGGACACACGTGGCAAGCATCGCAGCAGGTTACTTCCCAGAGGATCCTGAGCGCAACGGCGTGTCCCCCGGAGCCCAAATCCTGGCTATTAAGATTGGAGACACCCGCCTCAGCACAATGGAAACAGGCACTGGACTCATCCGCGCGGTATAATGCCCAGACAAATATAAACAAACTACCCTTTTTTCCTCTTCTTTCAGCCTTTAATTTTCTCTCTCTCTTCTCACTCAAAGATGATTGAAGTCATCAACTACAAGTGTGACCTGGTTAACTACAGCTACGGGGAAGCCACCCACTGGCCTAATACAGGGTATGTATTGCAGCAGGGGTTGTGATTGTGTGGGTTTGTTTTGTGTGGAACACTTTCACTGATTTGTGTCAATTTCTCTCCCAGGAGGATTTGTGAGGTGATCACAGAGGCTGTGCAGAAGCACAATGTGATATTTGTTTCAAGTGCAGGAAACAACGGTCCGTGCCTTTCCACGGTCGGCTGCCCAGGAGGAACCACCAGCAGTGTCATAGGTACGCAGTCAAACATAGTTTCGCCTGTTTAACTGTGTTCAAGATGGCTTTTTATTATTTACAGTAGAAAAGACACATAAACAACACACTGGCCATGATTCCTACAGCTAAAATAATTAGCAGTTTGCTTTATCATGGAATTTCCAAAATCCCTTTTATGGTAAAAAAAATAATAGAAGAAAGAACATTGCGTAGCCAAATTATTTATGTATTAATGTTATTTACATGTTAATTCCTGCCCCCTTCCTCTCTGTAGGAGTTGGAGCATATGTGACTCCAGACATGATGGTGGCCGAGTATTCCCTGAGAGAGAAGCTGCCTCCCAACCAGTACACCTGGTCATCAAGGGGCCCCAGCACAGACGGGGCCCTGGGGGTCAGCATCAGTGCCCCAGGCGGGGCCATTGCATCTGTACCCAACTGGACACTTCGTGGTACACAGCTAATGAACGGCACTTCCATGTCGTCCCCTAATGCCTGTGGCGGCATCGCACTCATCCTCTCAGGTGCGTCCAGGATCATGGACTCATAATAGACGTGGGACTATATTGCATGTATGGAAGATCCACCAAAATGTAAATCTGATGCTAATGTGTGTGTTTTTTTGTGATTTAAAGGATTAAAGCAGAATGGTATCCCTCCCTCTGTTCCTGCGGTGAGGAGGGCGCTGGAGCACACAGCTTTGAAGATCGATGACATCGAGGTGTTTGCACAAGGCCATGGAATAATCCAGGTAACTCTTTTGTGGCTTGTAACAGTCTTAGCATCATCATCATAAGTATTCTGCTGTTTCCTAACATGTTTCTGTGTGCCTTCCTGTAATCTGCTCTCAGGTGGATAAGGCTTTAGACTACCTCACTCAACACGCCTCTTTACCCACAAGCCAACTAGGCTTCTCAGTAAGTGTGGGATCACAGAGAGGCATCTACCTCAGGGACCCAGCCCATGTTCTCGCACCTTCAGATCACGGAGTAGGAATTGAACCAATCTTCCCAGAAAACACAGGTTTCTGTATATTTGCTTTCACACGCATTACATTTAAAGCTTCTTTTGTTCTTCTTTTAATTTGTTTTTATCTTTTAAACAATCTGTATTCTTCTAACGTCCACCACAGGGAACCCTGAGCGAATCTCCTTGCAGCTACACTTAGCGCTGACATGTGCCGCCCCGTGGGTCCAGTGCCCCACCCATCTAGAGCTGATGAACCAGTGTCGCCATGTGAACGTCCGCGTCGATCCTGTGGGGCTGAGAGAGGGAGTGCACTACACAGAGGTAGGGAGAAGAAAGAGAGAAGAAAGAAAAAGCCTTACTGTTTCTGTGTGTATTAATGTGAAACTGATCGCTTTGATTGTTTTTTTCTGTGTTTAGGTGTGTGGGTATGATACATCAGCACCTAGCTGTGGACCTCTTTTCAGAGTCCCAATCACAGTTATAATCCCTGCCAAGTGAGTTCTTTCAGCATATTTATTCTCTTAGAGGTGTGTTTGTGTCTGACAACTTTCTCCCTTGACCTCACAGAGTGACAGATAGTCGTAATCCAGAGGTGTGTTTCACAGACGTGCACTTCAGACCGGGTCAGATCAGACGCCACTTCATCACTGTTCCTCAGGGAGCCTCCTGGGCAGGTCGGTACACCTTGTGCCTTACATTTAATTCAATAACCTTTATCTTTTTAAATATTAGTACAAGTGACTTGAAATCACTTTCCATTCATCCTTTTGTCATCCTCCACATTCTCTCTTGTCACCGTTCTGCTGTTTCTCACCTCTCAATCCCCATCTCCCTCCTGCAGAGATCACGCTGACCTCTCATTCGGGAGACGTGTCCTCAAAGTTTGTTCTCCATGCGGTGCACCTGGTCAAACAGAAGGCGTACCGAGCTAATGAATTCTACAAGTTCTCCTCACTGTTGGAAAGGGGCTCACTAATTGAAGCTTTCCCTGTGCTGGTACGTATATTAAGTTACAAATGTACTTTCATATATCTGGGGTTTTACACAAAGTCATTTTGTGTGTGTGTATTGCAGCTAAAAGAAAAGTGCTTTGAATGTAGTGACTTATTATTTGGTAAATGCATACAAAAATCGCAAAACTACTTATTAATTATTTCTGCATCTCCTCTCCAGTCTGGCAGGATAGTAGAGTTTTGTATTGCACGCTGGTGGGCAAGCCTGGGAGACGTCACCGTGGACTACAGCATCTCGTTCCATGGACTCCACACTTCCCCTTCACCCCTGCACATAGTAAGTAGAGAGAGAGAGAGAGCGAAACAGAACAGAAATACACATCAGCATTGCTCACAAATAACCCTCGCATTGTCAGTTCCCTGTTTGTAACTCTGATTTGTCTCTTCCCAGAATGCCTCGGAGGGAGTGACGAGTTTTGATGTGTCGTCACCTCTGAGGTACGAGGAGGTGTCCCCCACTATCACCCTTAAGTCCTGGGTTCAGCCTCTCAGGTAATGTCAGACTCACTCGTGTAGATTGTGTTGTTCCACATCAGTGCAGTTGTTTCATCCTTCTTCTTCTTCTTGTTGTTGTTATAGGCCCTTAAATTCAAAGATAAAAGCCCTGGGATTGAGGGACGTTCTGCCAAACAACAGACAACTCTATGAGATTGTCCTCACCTATAGCTTTCACCAGGTACTGCCAACACCATCTGCACTTTCTATGAAAGGAAATGTTGATTTTGTTTTTTATGTGTGTAAATAATCTTCTTTTGCTCTGGTCTCAGCCGAAGAGTGGAGAGGTCACCCCCAGCTGTCCCATGCTGTGTGAGCTGCTGTATGAGTCTGAGTTTGACAGTCAGCTCTGGATGCTATACGACCAGAACAAGAGACTACTGGGCTCTGGGGATGCCTACCCACACCAGGTACCATAGACCCATTAAGAGCTAACATTACATGCTTTTTCGTATGTTGCACACAATGAGCTAACGCATCTCCCCCCCTGTCTCTTTAACTCCTCCAGTATTCTCTGAAGCTGGAAAAGGGGGACTACACCGTGCGTCTGCAGGTCCGCCACGAGCAGTCCAGTGAGCTGGAGCGCCTTAAGGACCTTCCGTTTGTGGTGTCCCACCGTCTGTCCACCACTCTCAGTCTGGATGTCTACGAGTCGCACCGCGCTGCCCTCATGGCCAAGAAGAAGGCAAACTCTCTCACCCTCTGCCCGGGCGCCACTCAGCCCTTCTACATCACAGCTCTGCCAGACGACAAGTGAGTCAATTTGACCAGGGACTTGTATTAACATATCCACAGTCATTCTGAGGAACAAGCAGCTTTGACCACAGTAGATCCTTTCAGACTCTACAGCAGATGGAGCAGAGATTAAGATGTTCCTCTGTTAACAGAATACAATTTAATCCATCATCTAAACACAATGAATAAATATTTCAGTATTTTTTTTGTAATATTGTGATCAAATGTATTTAATGTTCCTGACTTTTTATTTTCTTTCTCCCCTTTGTTGCTTCTCTCCTTTTTCTTTTCCAGGGTCCCAAAGGGGACGAGTCCAGGATGCTATCTTTCAGGTTCTCTGGTTGTTCCCAAGAGCGAGTATGGCAAGAAAGCAGTGAGTTGTCTTTTTGTTGTTACCCTCTGTCCTCCAGAGCAGTCATCATCCTCCCTCCAGGGATCTAAAGTCACGGTAGCTTTCAGTCTACACTAGATACTTCACAAACGAACACAGTACATATCTGGGTCAATCCTTTCGCATGAAAATCTCAAATACACTAATTTCATGTGTAATGCCCCAAGTACTTGTGGTCCTGAGGATCGAAAGGAAGATCATTGCTCCAATACTTGTTGCTTTACAATTTTTGTAGGTTTTGTATGGCTTCTGTCATCGCCTTTAGACCTGGTCGGAGTCTGGTGCTCTGGTGCTGCTTGAATTGGTTGATAACCTCTTAGTTGGTGCATACCATTTTCATTTTTTATTTTCCTCTCATTTGCCTTTGTCTGCGCTTCTGCTGTGAGCACCTCTGTCAGATCTCCACTTACTGGTTCTGGCTGTTTATTGGCTCATTTGGATCGCAGATTAATAATAACATTCAAAGCTGCTAACCTGATCAAATGACTCTGATGCTTATAGACCTTGTTTTTATAATTTGTAAATGATATAAATATTAGTGAGGAATGATACAAACAACCAGAAGGTCTGTCTAAAGTGATCAGTAGTTTCTAATGGAAGTACATATATGATACCAGACATTTTTAGTGAAATATTAGTTTGAAGGGAATAGCACAAATGGAAAATGTTCTCTGATGTCTGCAGTACAATGGCAAATGTGTTTTCTTCTTGAGCTTATTCTCACTAACTGTACGGGCTTGCAGGTGCTCCTCTTTACTGAGCTAAATGTCGCACATCTCTGAATACTTTAGTTTGAACAGCTTTGATGGTCTTGACTGACTCCTATACGCAAAGATCTTCTTGTCAAGCACCTATTAACAAATTGTGATCAATGTTTCTATATATTGTTTCAATTTGCGTTTTTATTGTTTGAGTGTCTTGCACACATGAATTTCACTTGATGTAAAATATTCACTGTGAACCCACATCACATTTGACTTTAGTTTTCAGTCCTGAGTGAAGATACAGTGCTTATTTAGCAGATGTAAGAAAAACAAGTTGAAATCAGAGTGTCAACATCAAGTACACCGCTGTTTACGTCTGTAGCATTTAGAAGAGTACGACAGGTAGGTGGATTAGACTCCTGAGGATGAAAGATAAAACATGAAGAAAGAGAGAATCCTTTTTTGGTTTGTTTGTGTTGTTCTTTTCCTTACTGTGTGTTATTCTGACCACCAGGGGCAGGCCTCTGCAAAACGACAAGGGAAGTTTAAAAAGGTACTGGATGAGCTAGAAACACTGTACAACGTCCACTGCTCTCCTACAACAGATGGAGCTTATTGCTTAAAGGGGATTTCTTCTATCTTCATTAATTATACCAAATCATGTCATAATTGCTGTAGTGAAATATGCACAAGCTAGCCTTAGTGGGTATTTATTTTGATATAGAGTAGTTAACGTTTTCTGGTGGTCGGTAGAGCTTAATATTATATCTTTAAATATGAACATCAATTGATCATGACACTTTTTAAGCTTGTATAACTGGGAATGAAACATACTTTGCTTAGCTGATTTAAAAAGGAGATGGAGTCTCAGAACATTGGCAGGAAGAGTTTACAGTAGTAGAGGAGGTCATTCATTATATTCAATCAGGTATTTTTTCTGACGGAACCATTTGTTTGTGTCTTCGTACAGGATGTCGTTCCAATCGTGTACCACTTAATTCCTGCTCCCAACAAAACAAAGAACGGAGGGAAGGAGAAGGACAAGGAAGCAGACAAAGAGAAGGACGTGAAGGAGGAGTTTGCAGAAGCTATGAGAGACATGAAGATTCAGTGGATGACAAAGTGTGTACAGTTACTCTTCTGCCTTGTTCACATATTGCTCGCTTTTCTTTTAAATTCTCAGTTAACCATCTGTCATCCTCCCTCTCCTCTGTTCAGGTTGGACACCAGCGCCATCTATGATGAATTGAGGGAAAACTACCTAGATTACCTCCCCCTGCACGTGCAAAGACTGCACCAGCTGGACTCTGAAAAGGTGAGGGCAGGAATATAAGATGAAATGGACGAAGCTTTAACCAGATTAAACCTCCGGCGCATTTCATTATTTTCTCTTAACACAGCAACTTCCTCTGCTCACATGTTCTCCTTGTGTTCTGGTTCAGGAGCGCGCCAAACGTCTGAAGGAGGTTGTGTCTGCTGCCGACATCGTCATCTCCCACATCGACCAGACGGCCCTGGCTGTTTACCTCACCTTGAAGACTGACCCTCGGCCTGATGCCGCCACAATCAAGACGTATGTCACACAAAATAAAAATATATAATAGAAACTAGGGATGGAAATGAATATTGGAAATGATTCAGGTATTCGATTATGAGTCACGGATATCTTTTGTTCTGTAGTCTACGTTAGTTCCGTTTTCCTGGGGTCGAGTATTCGAAAAATAAATGTGCCTTCAAATTCCCATCCCTAGTACAAACTTCTTTAGAGACTTTTACCAAGGCACACTCAATTGATATAATTGATGCAGCAGAATAAGAGAGTTAACCACACAAAAAGGAAATGACCATACCCCATTGAACATAACTCTGAATGCATTGAACATGACTCACTTGTATCTTACCTGGTATACAACATCAACTCAAAGACACAGTAGCAGGAAATGTAGCCGAAGTGGTAAGCATATTCACCAAATGATAAAGTTAGTTTGTATTTGATTTACAATAACTGCACATGTCAAAGTGGCACTGTGGAGCTTTTGAAAGGGCGGCAAAAGTTGAAATCACAAGCCCTTTACACATTTCTCTGCTGTAATGCTCTCAGTTGTTGTGTACAGCCAGCGTATGGATGTTTAAGTTAGCAAAACATAAGGAAGATCTTGCTAAGTTGTTTTTGGGGCAAGGTTGCTCACCTCTGCTATTACTCACTGTAGAAAGCTCACTGAACTGCTGAACCTACTCCTGACCTTTCTCTACCCTCTGTTTCAGGGACATGGAGAAGCAGAAGTCCTCTCTGCTGGACGCTCTGTGCAGGAAGGGCTGCGCTCAGGCCGACCAGCTCCTGCTGCCCCCCCCGCCGCAGGAGGGGGCCGCTGCAGTCTCCACGGGAACACCACCACCACCACCACCACCACCACCACCAGCAGCAGCAGTAGAAGAAGAAGAAGAAGAAGAGGGGATACTGGAACAGGTGGCCAGCAGCTCTGATGACACAGTGTACTGCGTGGTGAAAGCGTTGACAGAAACGTTTTGGGAGGTGCAGAAGTGGGCGGAGCTAACTGACTCCAAGGTGAGCCAAATGTTCTTGGAAAATTAAGAAGAGGCCAAAGTCTTTCGAAAGAGGGTTGTTAAGTTGGTTAACTGTTCGAAGTATAAACATTTGATGTTAGATAGATAGATAGATATATACTTTATTAATCCTACATTGGGAAATTATTTTGTTACAGGACCAGTGTGCTCAACAATAAAATACAAATACTTAAAAAAGTGGAATAGAGTTAACAATTAAACATCAAATCAAAATGAAAAATAGTAAATCAAATATAAACAATGTTATCTGCCATTGTTATGGTCTACTTTGCAACGTACCTGTTCTGTCTGTTACACAAAGTTCACTAGTTCCTACTGGAGACACACATTTTCTATACACAAAATAAGTCAAAAAACGGTTAAATAATGTTGTCTAAAACCTTGCTTTCAGTCTTTTTATTGGATTTCAATGCAATTATGATAAAAAGAATATTAGCAGATCCATTATTTTTGTATCATTCCCTTACCTGTGATTTGTTTATTCTATAGCGTTGTGTAATTAGTTATAAGGTAAACACGTTCTACCTAAGTAATGTGCCTTCCCTCTGTTTCTCTCCTGTTGATGTGATTTCTATACATTTCAAGCTTATACCATTTTTTTTGTCTTTCATCTTTGCCACTCTTCAGGTGTTGATGTTTTCATACAAACACGCTCTTGTGAACAAGATGTACGGCCGAGCTTTAAAATATGCCTCAAAGATGGTGGAGGAGAAGCCCAGCAAAGACAACATGAAGAACTGCATCCAGGTACGAGAGCAGGGAGGGCCGCTAATGAGATACTCAATATGTTTGGCTGCACTGTCTCCAAAGATAATAAAAAAACAGTGGTGATTTATTGTAATCGGTCAGCTTTGTTCCTCTGTACTGACTTCTCTCTTTGTTTTCCAGCTGATGCGACACCTCCGATGGAGCCACTGCGCCACCTTCAGTGAGAACTGGCTCCCTGTCATGTACCCCGCAGAATACACAGCTTTCTAGGCACAGACGCACATGCATGCACCAGCAGCACAGTCCATTACATGGTAACTTGAATATCATGCCCCTCAGGGTCACATGGTCTATGCATCTGGGTTTTCAAATATAGATGTAGAGGGACACCTAAATGAAGGATAACGGAGTGTGAACGGTTAGAGGCACTCGACACCTTATAAGGCGAGAGGGGATCACGCTCGTCCTGTCTTTAAATGTCTTGTCATCACAGACAAAACAAATCATTCAGTTTATATTTTTTAAATGTTTTAAACCGTTGCCAAGGCTTGATGATACCGTAGCTCGGTGCTTTCTGAGTTGGCTGTTGTCCTTTTTATTTTGGTGTCAGATACACATTTAGAGGCTTTCACATCCCGCTCGTCGTCAGCTCACCGCACTCCATATCACATAGGTAACCTCATTCACTGCATATCACATAGGTCACCTCGTTCTCTCATGTAAATATTGAAAAAGGCCAGTGCGGACTCCAGGGACGCACTCGAAGCCTTTTACAGAAGAAAATAAAGAAATGACGATCTACTCACTTTCAAAATGGACAGCAGAAAAACTGGCCGTTATGATACTTAGAAGACAGGAGGACTTGCTGCTGCACGATGTTCGGACATACGAGGTCACACACAGTCTGACCTATCCCTGAAATAAAAGGGAGTCAGAACTTGAACACTTCTTCTTTTGTTTTTTGACTGTTTCAGCCAGGCCTGGTTGATAAAGTTGTCTCGTCTGTCTCTTTAGGCTCTCACTTGAGTACACAACACAATATTAAGGGTGCCTTTCTACATGTACCTTACCCTTTTTTTCAGTTGAGATAAAAACAGTGCAAGGCTGCAGAATCAGTAGCGTCTGCAAACAATAATTTTACCCATCATCCTTTGTTGTCAAATGTGTTTTTAAACTCATCTATCTGCAGTATGCCGTGCCCGTGCAGGCCGTCAGTGACTTGTCAGCCAATAGGAAGCCACAAACACTTTCAGGGCATCATATGTGTGTGCCCCCCCCACTCCATACTGCAGGTACCTGAGCAGCACATTTGAAAAACTTTATTTACAGACCTCACTCGCATCACAAATGCAGTTTAGAGAGAGCGGAAGGATGTCCACATTTCAATGTAAAATGTTCACGCAGTATTAGATGTTTTTCTGCAGCATTCACAATGTTGCACTTGTACACAGTGTCATAAAATAATGTACATACACACATAACGTAAACAAATATAAAAATGCAATAGGTATATACAACAAATATTATTCTAATTGATGTATTTTGCATATATGCATGTCTTCTAAGGTGTAAGAAGGAACAATGGTTTGTTTGGATGCAGATTTTAGTTTGTTTCAATTAGAAAGGTTTTTAAACATGATTCTGATGATAATCCACTGTTTGTTGTTTTCATGAGTGTGTGTTTGTGAATGACTGTGTTACTTGTGAGCATATCTTTGTGTACATGAACATGTTCTCCCTACAGAACTGATGGTAGCCAATAGGAGGAGGTTAAGCATGGATTTGTTTTTTGTTTGTTCTCTGATACCTTATTTACTTAAAAGGACTGTGCCAGTGGTTTTGTATGTTTTATTAGCTTTTAAAAAAATATATGGCTAGCAATTTAACACAGGAATTTTTGTTATGTTTAATGGGTTTTCTCAACCAACTGTTTCTTTTAGGAGACTTTTCAAACTCTCATAGTGAACACCAAGTCTGCATTAAAGGCCCTTAAACAACATTTCTCCATCTATTTACCATGAACAGTGGGGTTTTACATAAAGATAAAACATTTCTGGCAAATTCAGAAATTGTTTATTTCACGAGAGCTTTCTGTTTGTTCTACCTCACTGGGTTTAGGTTCGACAGGCAATGTAGAACCTAATGTCACAGAGACGTGTATATAATGGGAGAATTTTTTTTATCTGCCAAGTACAAAACTGCACCTCATACGCTTGCAAATGGTAAGGCTTAAATGAATCTTAGGCGAGGCAAAACTCGCAGAAAAACTCATCAATCAGGTTACTAATAAGGACACACTGCTGTTAGTTTTCACTTGTGACCAATTTGTAGACAATTTGTGACCTTTTTTTGCATGTGGATCTGTAAAAACAAAAAGTGATTTTCTGTCTGTAGTGTTACCAGTTTAACCAAAGAATGACTGCCCCATGTTAAGTTGGTTTAAATACACACAAAGGCAAAAACAATTATACAATTGGACAATAGGAGGAAATCGACTTGCCCTAAAACCACCCAGTCTGAGAACCACTCGTCTTCTACATGTAACAACTCTAAATAACATTTGATGACCTCACGTGAAAGATGCATACTGTAAATGCAGACATTTGAAAGCCAAGGCCTTTCATTCTCATTGGAGTAAACAATCTCTTCTGAGATGATGTTAACTGTACTAACTATAAACACACAGCAGGTGGCGCAGCCCATGTTGCCCCCGGGTTAACGACACAGTCTTACAACTTGTGTTTCTGTTTTTAGCCGGGGCTCGCAGACACTTTCTGCAGCAGCGCCAGCACCTCTGAGTGCGCAGGGCTTACTGAAGTCAGTTGGGGTTAACAGAATTTGTGCTTATTGTTTTTACTTTTTTGCACCTTTTGTTTTCTCTTCGTCCTTTTTTCTCCTTTTTCACATGTTTGGCTAATGCAGATGTTACCTTCAGGACTCTCCTGTCTAAAGTACTTTGCCAATAACAGTCTCTCTCAAAAATGGCCTTAACTTTCACCGCAGGACTGAACCGTCCATTACTCTTTATCTGTTGCTTTCACTCTGCTGGTGTCAGGAAAGACTTCTTCTGGAAGTTGAGTGTTTATAATTGTAGTCATAAAATGTAGTAAATGCCAATATTTTACAGAATGTTATGAAATAAGGTTGTATGATCTTAGTATAATTTTATACCCCTTCTTCCTTGACTACATGGGAAACACACAAGCTACTGTCACACTATTTTATTGTCACATGGAAATAAGTCACATACAAGGAACACAACACTGAATAAAAAGGATTTGTGCTCTAGTCATCACTTGCCTGTATAAACGATTTTCAGCAGTGTTTCTGTTGTGTTTTTAGGTGAGCGATATTACTTTTCATTGCATTCTAAATAAGAAACAGCCAGATGGACCTTTTCTAGAAAGGAACAATTCCATTTTTTTTTCTGTATTTATATATGTTTAAAAAGATATTAACAATTCACATGCAAACAATTACAGGACATTTCATAACTGATACAACCATGAAGCAAACTCTTTTAATTGTTTTGACTTTAAAATATCCCACAACCCAACCCGACACATTCAAATGTGTTTGTTTCAAAGCAATCTAAAATTTAAAATATTAAGGATACCGTCACATCAAAAATAGAGAAGTCAATATATTGGAACAACTCACAAACTGGAAAATGACAGAAATCAAGCATTTTTTCTTGGAAATATGTTTTTTTTTCCTCTTCACAGACACATAATGGAATTGATTTGAATAAACTTTACTCAGACCTTATGTTTATCAGTTTTGACCTTATCAGGTTATACATGGTGTTCTTAAGGTTGTATATATGGTATTAGACCGGGATGACGTGTAGTAAAAAGTGCAAGTGTCCAGGAGCTGCAACTAAACACACAGATTATGAGATAATTGGCCAAAGTGTAAACATGTAAAAACCTAATTTGATCATTAAAATGTATCCAGGTCAATTATAACTCAACAGAACTAATTCAGTTTAATATGAAGAGATTAAATGTGTAAACCCTGACCTCGCCTTCTCCAATACTGATCAAAACCGACACTCTTATTTAATGATATTTAATATAAAATAGTAATCATTATTCAAAAGATTACAGGAAACACTAAAAGGAAACAAGTTATGCAGGTTGAACATTTAAAGCTGTGCTGTCCAAACAATGTAAGTTGTTTTACTTACTATATTAGCTCAACTATATGCTGTGATTCTCGCCCTTCACTTCCCAAAGAATAATGCTAATAATGAAACATTCAAACAGAGGCCTGTAGGGGTCATTATGAAATCTCTCAATCTCTGCACGTTGCCATGAAGATCTTTATCTCTCCGTCTTCAACCAGCATACTCGTGTTGAAAGCTTTTTTAAAGTTCTCAGTGAAAGTCAGATCAGTCACAAACCTCACCTTGTTGGCCCAGATCAAAGTAGTTCCTGGCCTGCAGAAATGCTTCATGGTAACCAGGAGCTCATCCAGGAAGTCGTGATGGTAGACCACATCAGCTGCCAGCACGTAGTCATAGTGATGGACAGACGGAGGGTAGGAGCGCTGCAGGTCGTGTCCCCAGGACAGAGCTGCTACCTGCGGCGTGTGGCTGCAGCGGCCCCTGGTGTTCCTCATCACGTTGGCCAGTAGGTTACCTAACACCTCAGGTAGGTCTGTAGCTGTGGCTGCGGCTCCTGAGGATCCAGAAACAATAATCTGTCATCAACATGGCTACAGAAACAGTAACATATTACACACTGAGAATAACTGGATTTTCAACCTCTATTTTTATTTCCTTTTATCTAATTTTCTATATGTATTGTACACATTTTATCTAATTATTTTTATTTTAACAATTTTTCTTAGTCTTTGTTTTAGTAATTCCCTCTGAAGTAGCAATATGAATCAAGGATTTTTAACTTAGTTTCCACAAGAGTCACTTTGACCTTTTCTACTTACTTTCAAAGCACTTGTATAATATGTATTAAAACTTCCAATGCCTCCAGACCTTTTCTTTATTAAAGTTTAACCTTGAATTTGAACCTCTCACCAAGGAACGCAGCTACAATGGACAGGAGGCCAGTTCCTGCTCCGATCTCCAGGACTGTCTTGTCCACTAAATTCAACTGTTGGCGATGGGTGTCCAAGTAGTGACAGAGAGTCAGAGCCTGAGGGAAACATGACTTACAATTCAACATCTTTGAGTTCATTTTGTTGAATAACAACCTCTGAATAAAAGCAATAGCTTCTCAATAAATAGCATCCCCATAATCCAAAAGTGTATTAGGAAGTGTAAGGGTGTAGTGTCTTTCAAATTCTGGTGAATTAGTCAATATCACCATACGGTGCATTTGAGACTTCCCCATTTCCAAAAAAAAAATCTGAGATTTTCCATTGAATTTCATATTCATTGTATTAAGTATACGTTATGCTGTTAAAAATGGATGTTGGTCAAGCTCCCACACTTTTTATAAATTAAAGGTGGGGTAGGTAATTTTGGAGAAACCAGCTCGAGTGCGCTAGAATTTGAAAATACACAACCAGAAAAAATCTGCCACTTCCTTACAGAGCCCCTCCTCCAACACACACGAACGCGCACATGACCAATGAGGGCACGAGATAAGTTTGTGCACAGATGGAAGGCTGACAGGCAGGTAGGCCATCCAGTTATTTTAGCCGGGCCGGCTAAAATGATTGGTCGTACTTTTTACAGTATTACGGCTTCCACAGATGACATTTTTTGATGGATTTTTTGTCAAAGCACTTAAGATATTCATTGCTATCGGGATGTTAAGAGCTTTCCATGGAATATAACAAAAAGTGTATCTCGAGCCGGTTTCTCAAACTTACCTACCCCACCTTTAACTGCAAGTACATGAAAACAGCAAAATGTATCCACCCTGTCATGGACAAAATTCAAAGATTTAATACATTGTAATTACATAGTGATTATAAAATGTACATTTTCAGAAAGCTATAGCCTAATCCCTTTCTCAACAATATATTTCAGTTAATGGAAAAAGTATTTGGATAATAATAAAATGATGGCAAACTATTTGTACCATGTCCACCCTGTCATGGAAGGCTTGCTGACAGGGTGGACAATGGTACAAATAGTTTGCCTTAATTTAATTTGTATTCAAATACTTTTTCCATTAAAGGTAGGGTAGGTACGTTTGAGAAACCGGCTCGAGATCGCTAGAATTTGAAAATACACAACCGGAGAAAATCTGCCACTTCCTTAAAGAGCCCCTCCTCCAACACACACGAAAGCGCACATGACCAATGAGGGCACGAGATAAGTTTGTGCACAGATGGAAGGCTGACAGGCAGGTAGGCCATCCAGTTATTTTAGCCGGGCCGGCTAAAATGATTGGTCGTACTTTTTACAGTATTACGGCTTCCACAGATGACATTTTTTTATGGATTTTTTGACAATGCACTTAAGATATTCATTGCTATCGGGATGTTAAGAGCATTCCATGGAATATAACAAAAAGTGTATCTCGAGCCGGTTTCTCAAACTTACCTACACTACCTTTAACTGAAATATATTGTTGAGAAAGGGACTATAGCTTTCTGAAAATGTACATTTAATATTATTTATGGAAGGCTTTCAGACAGGGTGGACAATGACAGGGTGGACATTTTTGGCTAATATTAGCATTTAATGAGCACATGGTGGACCTTCAGTTAGCAACATGATTCCGTTAGCAAGGTTACTGTGTACTGTTTAACAAATATATTTCGAATTTCTGAAAGGTTTTTATATTAATTGACATTTCACTATGACAGAGTGGACATGTTAAGCTTGACAACATCCAACTATAATATGATTACAATTTCGAAATATAATTAAAAAAACGTACTTTGCAACTAGCCAATTTAATGTCTCAGCCTCCATTGAGGAAAGACAAAATGGTGGTAGTGATGTCACTGAAAACATCAGAGGGTTTTTTATGGGGCAGTCACCCCTTAATGACAGGGTGGACAGCAAATGTCAGGGACACATGCAAAATGTTCAATATTATTATAAAAATAGAATATACATGATCAAAATGACTCGTTTTATCAAATAACTCGTTGTGGACAATAAAACCATATAATTCTTTTTTTAAATGTAGTATGATTTAACCACTTATTACACACACTGTAGTTAGCAGAGTAGTGTGTGGGACATGCCAAAAATCACTTACATCCAATTAAAAAATAAGGTATAAAAATGAAGGAAACACATTTCAAGAGACTTATCATTGTACTGATATGTGTGTAAATGTTTGTCCATTTAGACCTCAGAGTTTCATTATTCTGCTACATTTTCATGATAACTGAGTGATTCTGATGGGGACACCAAAGTTACTTTATAGTGATATTGACCCGAATGCAAGTTTTAAAAAAAAATGTTCTCACCCCCGGCCAAACGGTGCCTGCGTAGGAGTCCAACGCCCCTTGGATGATGATCTTCTGCCCAGCGAAATAGTACACTTCTTTATCTATTCTGATGCAGAAGCAGGGAGCCCAGGCTAGTTTATATTGCTCCTTGATGTCTGATTCCTCTGGAGGATACAACAATCAGACACTTAGGACCTCTGTGGTCTCTCTGTACGAGTTTGGAAATGAATGCTTTTTATTGCTCATATTCATCTTACCTTTTTGCTCCTCTTTATCTTGGTCACCCCCATCTTCCTGCTGCACTTCTTCCTCCTCTTCCTCCTCCTCTTTCTCCTTCTCCTCCTCTTCCTCCTCTTCCTCTTCCTCCTCCTCCTCTCTTCTCTTTCCGATTATCATGTGATCATTTGCCGAAGAAATTAATGATGGCAAAGTATACATGTAGGATCCTGCTCTTGGAAAAGGACAGATAGATGGTGCTTCATTAAAAGTTGTCGTCCTCAAATTATCCTCAAAATATTTATTTCTGATACTAAATCCTAATATTTAAAATGACAACAAAATAAAACAGATTACAGGATAAACAAAAAATAAATACAGATGAATACATTATATTTGTAATAGTCACTTTTAGTTCAGCATGTCTCCCCTTCATTCTTGTATTGTAATTTAATTTATATGTTTATACCATTATTTATTAACTAACACTAGTAGTACAGCGGATAAGCACAACAATTGTGAATTTTATGAGAAAAGCATGACATTTCTAGCATAGTTAGTGCATACCATAAGGTTTATTTTCAGATGTGGAGGGAAGTCAGATTTGACCTGTGAGGACCGTGAGAGGTCAAATCCAAGACGGCCGCCAGTCTCTCGGGTCAAATGTTCAAACACGCTTAATTTTAGAACCAAACATTGTAGAAAAACATTTAAGGTGTCATATCCAACTAAATTAGGGATGCCCAATCATTTGGTGATACTTTTGGGATCGCCAGAATTCACGAAAATGCATTTAGGTGAAGATAAAGGTAGAAATTGACCAAAAATAAGCTGTCAATCAGTTGAAATTTGCAAAATTGCAAATTATTTATCGTGTGTGTGTGTGTGTGTGTGTGTGTGTGTGTGTGTGTGTGTGTGTGTGTGTGTGTGTGTGTGTGTGTGTGAAATCTGACTTCCCTCCACATCTGAAAATAAACCTTATGGTATGCACTAACTATGCTAGAAATGTCATGCTTTTCTCATAAAATGCACAATTGTTATAATATGAGAGCTTATCCGCTGTACTATAGTTGATGTGAACATAAACAAAGCATGTAAACACTCATTTTCTTAAAGATAATCTTCTGTCAGACTACATGAGAGAAACGTTTCAAAACATACTTTGCAAAGTCTTGTTATAAAACTTGATAACAAAATATCATACAACAATACCATCAAATGAAATACTGCAGAGTACGTTGAAAATATACCGTACTCCTCTTCTTACAGGGATTTTGTAAATATAGTCAAAACCTCCCTCTCAAACCCACTACCTGTGACCTTTGACCTTACCTGCTGCTGCTCTTTTTCCCAGTGAAGAATCTCAGGAGAAATCAGACTGCATCCGGAGACCTCTGACTTTGAGGTTATAGAGACTGAGCATCCTGTTGCCACACCCATCACCATCACAAGGCCACGGGGTATTTTTAGACCCTTGCAGGAGAACTCAACACAAGTAAGAGTGCACTTAGATACAAGCACACACACACACATTCACTCACACACACACTCACACACACAGACTCACAAACAACAAAGATGAGTCCGTGGGGGAGCCAAATAGAAAAGAGCTAGTGACGATGCCGAGTAGCCATTTATCTTCGCCTCCAGTGACACTTATGGACTTCTCTGCTTTTGCTTTCTGGAAATCACGATGGACTGTAACCTCATCCTGGATATCACATATAACGATATAATATGAAAGAGTGAATTATTGGCTCCTACTAAATGTCTTTTCAGCTGATAAATGTCTCATGTCATGGTAATCCACCTGGTAGTCTACAAATAGTAACGTAGAGAGAACTAGACCGATACATGATTTGTGTTTGACTTGAGAGAATCTTGGCAGAAAGCCCTTGAATTGTGAGTTGAAACGCAAACATTTTGAACCCAAAAGCCTCATTTGAAAAGACCTCATGCAAAGTACTACTCAAAGATGACAAACATAGTCTAGAATGTGTCCATGCTGCCCTTTTTTCCTGCAACGTCCTCAATTGCTCTACCAGAAATGGGAGGTAACAGGATCAGGCTGGTATTCAACCCACATGCATTACCCCCCAGCCCCTCTAAGCTAAGAAGGGGGCTCCTGAAATATAAACTCAATTAGCCATCTCTCGGTTACATATTCACAGCCTTTGGCCTTAAAGTATTCCTTCTCAGATATCGTTAAACTAATTCCACTCAGATCCCAAAACTTGAAGTGCATCCAGGAGCTCTGGGTGGTTGGATATGTTGATGGGGAGTGTACAGTGGTTAGGTCATTGCTCAAATGTGTGTTGATGTGTTGCAGCCTTATTTGGAATAAATATAAGAGTTTTTAAGCCTGATGAGGGGCAGCATCTTTGTTTTGTCCCTGAGTGAAGGGTTGTCTCTTATCTAAAGACTGTTGAAAGAATTATAAAGTTACCCGATACCTCTTTAAGGCCGCACACAGTCATCAGCTGTTGAGTATTTGTTTGTCTTCTCAGTGATATTGCATTGTGCATCACTGAACCCAGCTTACATAGCCTCTCGTGTTCTTCACAAAGCTTTTGTTCATGCAGGCAAATCAAATTAAATCAAAGTTTATTTATAAAGCACATTTAAAAACGATTTTTGGTCGGGCCAAAGTGCTGTACATGTAATAAATACTACAATCATAAAAACACATTACTACAATCACAATAAAAGACAATAAATTACAACAGATATATAAAAAAAAAAACACAGGGAAAAGTCAGGAGTCGTGCTCCGCTCTGACTAAAAGGCCAGGGAGAAGAAGTGTGTTTTAAGAGTAGATTTAAAAACCCCTAGGGTCTGGGCCGACCTCACATGGAGGGGCAGAGTGTTCCAGAGCCTAGTGGCAGCTGCTGCGAAGGCTCGGTGCCCTCTGGTTTTGAGCCTGGTCTTGGGCACTATCAGCAGCAGCTGGTCAGCAGACCTTAAAGCTCTGGCTGGGGTGTAGCGCTGGAGGATTTCAGCTATATAGGCCGGAGCCAGCCCATTTAGTGCTTTAAAAACAAATAAAAGGAGCAGTCACACATCCATCACAGGGGAAAACACACAAGAATGGCTGGACAGAAAATATTTGAGGACTTGATAGATTAAATAGGTCATGTTAATAACAGATGACTCTAACATTCACATTCAAAGTGTGTGTGTGACTCACCTTACTTAAGCAGCACATACTGTCAAATATGGATGTGATCCTCAATTTGACCTCTTTAAAATATTTGTCTTGTGATATACTACCCAAAGAACTCCATTATATATAGGTTTAAATATAAATGTTGCAAACTATTTTGAAATGGTAAGATTTGGTAAGGGCATTTGCTAAATGTTAAATGTTTTTTTGTTCAAGTGTTTGATGGTTTTAACTATGTTACTGTCCCAACTATAAAATGGGATTACGCTTCCAGAAAGTGCCTTTAAAATATTTTGAGTTTAGATGGCATATCATATTTTTAAATTGATATGTCAATACTAGTTACAAACAGTTTCCTATTTAAACAGTAAATCATCACAGAGCAAAATAAGCACTTATAGATTTGAGGTTGAGTCCACCGTTTAGCTCTGTTTTCTTCCCCAACAAATCCTTTGAGAAATATTTGTCTCTTTAGCCATTAAATGCTCCACTATGTTCACCAACCAGTCACCTACAGTGTTGACAGCTTTGTGCTGATAACTTTGAACCTAAGCTTTACCCTTCAGTATGTAGGTCCCCAGAGTACAACATTATAGGCTACCCTTCAATACTTTGATTGAAATATATTTTTCACCTTCTCGTTGAAACGAGCTCTTCAAACAGTGATTAAAACATGCTGAACATGTTAAGTTACACAGCAACACACCTCCTAACTAAAATGCATAGGGGCATCAGAAATCTACGGGAAAAACAAGAGTCATGTTGACCCCTAGTGCTGTGAGGTGACTGAACCAAAACATCATCAACCAAGACCTGAAATGTGAGAGTGTAGCTGCTGATGGCTGACAACCAGCTTTAAAAACGGAATATGATCCTGCAGAGGGGAGCTCAGCCATGTGGCAAAAACAAAAAAGCATTTCGAGCATTGACGTCACTATCCTGATTAGTGTGACCAACCCAACACATTAAATGTATATCCAAACAAAGTTGCCAAATTATTAAGAAAAGTGAAACATTTTTAAATATCTGTTACGTGCCAGGCAGGCTGTACTTGTGTGGTTCTCCTTCCCTCCTGCTTTTCTCTCTTCTCCCTGTCTTCTGCACAGCTAATCAGCAGCTGATCAGGACCTGCCTGTGCACCAGAGTCTGATGGCTGATTGGATCCTCTCACCCTCAGCTGGCCTATCAGCAGCCAGGGCCGACCATAAAGGAGGCACCCAGGAAGTCTTCTCGCTCTCTCACTCTGGGTTGATTGCTGATGGAGGAGCATGCAATTGACTACCTTGTAACGACAATATTCCTCTTTGTTTTGTATGACCTATATTGAAAGTGTGTGTGTTGAGAGGTGGAGGAGTTAGGTAAGTCTGGGGTACCCTGTACACTTCTCATCACGTAGATAACTAATGTTAAGACACACTAGGTTAGCGGATTGTTGCCACCCCTGTATTCTGTTTTGTCCAATTCTGAGTAGTTTAGGTAGTGAGGGTTTTTGTTTTGGTTTCAAAGGATAGACGTAGAGATAGGCCTGGTTTTGTTATGCTTGTTTCTTTTGTTTGGCACAATCCTTCGACTCCTCCTCCTCACACACAGAGTATTTTCTGTTCAGTTTTCTAGGTTGACAAAAATAAACCTTTTGTCAAACCTTTACGCTGACTCTCATATTATTGGTTGTTGTGTGTTAATGTCTCCAGGTCCCCTAGACCTTAGTGGGGAAGTAACACAAATGGGGGCTCGTCCGGGATCTTTATTTTCCTGAGCTAAAGACAACCAATAATATTGAAGTCATTGTGGCTGTTGTAAATTTGCTGAAAAAATGGGTTTTGATTTACAGGATTTTATTGAAAGTCCAAGTGTTGATAAGTTGTATTCCTGTCGCAAAGATTACATGTTATGTGTTGCAGCTCACTTTAACATTTCAGTAGACAAGTATAGAGTAAAAAAAGAGCTAAGAGATGAAATCCTGCAAAAACTAGAGGAGTTAAAGATTCTTGTAATCCCAGACATGTCAACTCAGACTACGGCTGATGTGTCTATTGATGATGATGGTGAACGTGTAGTTGGTGCTTCCTTTATAGAACAGAAGGGTCGTGCTGTATTAGCTACACCTAGAATTGACAAGGTTAATCCTGGAGCTCCTCCTGCAACGCTTCCTAGGTTTGAGGCTTTCTCTCCGGGTAGCTTTGGTGCAAGTAGTAGTGCCAAACTGAAGGTTCGTCTTGCCCGTCTTCAGCTGGAGGCCCAGGAGAAGGAAATGGTGCGTGGAGCGGACTATGATTTCAAACTACAGATTCGCAAGTTAGATAGAAGCTGAAATCACGTTAAAGCGGCTTGAAGTTGATTCCCTGAGAATCTCTTCAGAGCAGAGATTTGAGAGGTCAATACCTTCGCATGCAGTCCATACCAGAAGTTTTGATGTTAGTAAAAATATTGCTTTGGTGCCAACTTTTAGAGAGTCGGAAGTTGACTCATATTTTTGTGCTTTTGAGAGAATTGCTAGTCTGGCCTAAAGACATGTGGCCAATCCTACTTCAGTGCAAATTAGTGGGTAAAGCTCAGGAAGTGGTATCTTCACTTTCTTTGGAAGAAAGCTTGCAGTACGAAGTGCTTAAAGGGTCAATCTTGCGTGCTTATGAGCTTGTGCCGGAGGCTTACAGACAAAAGTTCAGAAACCATAAAAAGTCTGCTACGCAGACATTTGTTGAGTTTGCACGGGAGAAGGGCATTCTCTTTGATAAATGGTGTGCAGCTAATGAAGTGAAGGATCATTTTGAGTCTCTTCGTCAGTTACTTCTCTTGGAAGATTTTAAGAATTCTTTGCCTGAAAGGATGGTGATATTCTTGAATGAACAGAAGGTCAATTCACTGGCTAAGGCAGCTGTCTTAGCGGATGAATTTATGCTCACTCACAAGACTGTGTTTTCTTCTCCCTTGCGCCCAGATAAAGCTTCAGTATCACAAACCGGAAGACCTGATCATGGCACCACAACTTTTGAAAGGTCTAGAGGACCACCGTCACCTCCATGGGGGCCCCGTGAGTGTAACTACTGCCATAAAACAGGACACCTTATTTCAGGGTGTCATTTCTTAAAGCGTAAACAGCAATTTTCGCAACGCTTTCAAACGCCAAAAGGCATGGGACTCATTAAAGGAGTGTCCCTATCAGACATAGGAATGTCCCAGGAAGATGATGTACCTGATCCCTGTTTCAAACCCTTTATTTCAAAGGGCTTTGTTTCTTTAACAGGGGATCCTAAAGACCAGCTGCCAGTACAGGTACTTAGGGACACAGGAGGTTCTCAGTCTATTATTAGAGAAGGCATCTTGCCTTTAAACTCCAGATCATCATGTGGATCAAGTGCTGTTGTTCAAGGGGTAGGCATGACACTAGTTGCGGCTCCTTTGCACAATGTTTATATTCACTCATCGCTTGTCAAAGGATTCTTTAAAGTAGCTGTCCTCCCTGCCTTGCCCATCAAAGGTGTTGATTTCATCCTCAGTAATGACTTGGCTGGGGGAAAAGTTAATCCAGTACCTCAGGTCATTGATTCTCCTGATCTAAGTTTAGACACAGGGAAATCAGCTGAAGTACCTCCCGAAATCTTTCCTGCTTGTGCGGTTACAAGGGCCCAGTCAAAGAAATATGGAGAGGACTTGTCTGATTCTTTTCTTGCTACAGGGCAGTTTCTTGATGCCATGACTGTCGGACCGACTGCCAGAGGAGGCCCGGTCTGCTGGTGCTGGATCACCCAGTAACAGCTCAGGGCTTGTACAACTGCCTGCCACTCGGGAAGAATTCATGGCAGCACAGATAAGTGATGAAACACTTTCTAAATGTCTCTCTTCTGTTATCAGTCAGGAAGAGGCCAGGTCAAAGAAGATGGCCTACATTATGGAAGATGGCCTATTAATGCGTCGCTGGATTAGTGATGCCTGTGAGGAGTCTGACTCCTTTGCAATTTATCAGGTTGTCGTGCCAACCGCCTATCGTTCTCAGGTGATGTCCTTGGCTCATGATCATCCGTGGTCAGGTCACATGGGGGTGACAAAAACGTATGGGAGAGTTTTAAAACACTTCTTTTGGCCAGGACTCAAGTCTGATGTAGTTCTTTATTGTCGAACATGTCATGAGTGCCAAGTGGCTGGTAAACCGAATCAGGTGATTCACCCTGCTCCTCTCATTCCCATTCCGGTAATGGGAGAGCCATTTGAAAGGGTGATTGTGGATTGTGTGGGACCCTTGCCAAAAACTAAAACTGGAAACCAGTTTCTCTTAACTGTCATGTGTGCCTCCACTAGGTTTCCAGAAGCCATCCCACTACGGAAGATCACTGCCCCGGTCATCACCAAGGCACTTCTGAAGTTTTTCTCCATGTTTGGTCTACCGAAGGTAGTTCAAACAGACCAAGGTACCAACTTCATGTCTAAAGTGTTTGCCCGGGTACTTGACACTTTAGGTATCAAGCATGTGACATCCAGCCCATATCATCCTGAAAGTCAGGGGGCATTAGAGAGGTTTCACCAGACTATGAAATGCATGTTAAGGATACATTGCCACGAGTCTCATAAAGATTGGGATGACGGTGTTCCTTTTGTGTTATTTGCTGCCCGTGAAGCTGTTCAGGAGTCTCTAGGTTTTAGTCCTGCTGAGCTAGTGTTTGGACATGAGGTCAGAGGTCCTTTAAGAGTTCTTAAAGAGCATTTGATCATGCCAACGAAAAAAGTTTGCAGTATTCCGGAGTATGTCACCAAACTAAGGGATCGTCTACATCGTGCTTGCTCCTTGGCTAGAGAAGCTCTGACCTCTACTCAAGGGAAGATGAAGAAACGCTACGACCAGAAGGCGGTAGAGCGCTTGTTTCAGCCAGGTGACAAGGTGTTGGTTCTACTGCCTGTACCTGGTTCTGCTCTGTCTACTAAATGTTCTGGTCCTTATGTTGTAGATAAAAAGCTCGGTGAAACAAATTACGTCATTCAAACACCTGACCGCAGACGTCCTACCAGAGTGTGTCATATCAACATGCTGAAGGAGTACTGCACCAGGGATGACCAAAATTAATCTTCAAAAGCTCACCAGGTGGAGACAACCGTCTCTCCTATGGCTTCAGTTTCAAGGGTGAGCTCAAATGAGGATGAGTTGGTGATGCGTAGTGCAACACCACAGGGGGCAAGACTAAGCAATACTGAGGTATTGGCTGATTTGCCCAATTACTTGTCTCATCTTCCTGATAACCCTATCGTCTATTCCTTGACCTCGGAGTGAAACGTCATGGGGTTAAGGGATAGTGGATAGGAGAATTCAAAAGGATTTAGGAGAAGAGACTGCGGCACTTTAGAGAATCCGACTGCACTTTCACTATCCGACGTGTTTATGATGCGCCAGCGGAGGTCATAAATGTGCGCCTGCTGCTGTGGGGAAACTATGGAAACTACAGTTTTCTATACAGCGGACTACAACATGGATGTTTAATAAGAACGAGGGACTACTGTAAACTCATCTAGAGACTCTGCACCGTGCTCTGGGGCCTCATTTATAAAGGGATATACGCTCAAAAAATGGCGTACGCCAGTTTCTACGCAATGTTTGCGATTTATAAAATACTAACTTGACGGGAAAATGTGCGGTCCTCCACGCAAACTCTAACCCATGCGTACCAAGCCCCCAGGAAGTGCGCCGGACTCTGATGAAAATATTCGTGCTGGCCAAACGGCGGTACTACACTTCCTTTTGGTTGCCAGGCCCGGAAACACTTTTTCCCATTGACTTACATGGGGAAAGAGTGGTCTGTAAATCGTTGGATAATTTTTTTTAAACTAAATAAACTACCCAGTATGAACACTTGTATAGCCCTTATTAAAAACATTCGTTCCTCAAGTTGTAAAATGTGCTAATAACGTTATTCTGAGAGTTATTTCCCTCTGCATTATGAACGCGCATCTAACCCACGGGACCGCGCCGCCCGGCACGTTCATGTTACGTGTTCAGCACTACATGCGTTTATCTTTACCCATGGATGCACAATAAGAACGGACCCATATCGCCTTACTGCCAGCCCACGGAGCTGTAATAATGGATATATTGCACATGTTTGCTGTAATTCATCATTTGTAAAATATTATACTACATGGGCTGTATGATTAAATCTTGTACCGTAAATGTTGTATTAAATAAAGTTAATATTACCGACGTAGATTAACGTCCCTGTAGCTTCTTATTGCACTAAGAAGCTTATTGCACTGTGTATATATATATATATATATATATATACACAGCAATAATTCTTTCCTGCTAAATGAAGCTCTGTTGCTTGGATATCACTAGATCCTGTTACAGCGTAATATAAAAGTACATAACGATTGATGTGTAAATTAGCATAATTACTAGCTAACCGCTAACTGCCGCCTCGTTAATATCAAATCTATCATAACAAACATTACCATGCTGTCATGAACGTGCGGTGCTGTTACGTGTACGCAAATTGACGTGCTTGATGTGAACGAGCATTTTGGGGGGCATGGTTAAAGTTGCGCATGCGCTATGAGCGCACATACGGGTACTTCTCAGGCATGCCGGGTAATCTGTGACGTTTCGCTCTCTCAAAAGTTGGGCCATTTTATCATCATGCGCGAATGAGCAACTCTCACAGGAATTAATGAGGCCCCGCCTCCCACGCTGTATCCAGTTCTTATTATACATCCATGATGCGTACGCACTAAGCACACAAACGGGAGAGACGAGAAACTGCGACACCGTTGGCAGAAGAAAGAATGGAGAGAAATATGTGGAAATAATACCATAAATAAAATGTTACCTCATTTATCAAATATGAAGAATTCCTTTTCAAACATTGATTAAAGCCAATCTTAAAATGATTAAACAAACGCCTGTTTGAGACTCCTCAGTGCACACAAAAACATAACTTGGAGAAATAAATAAATACGGATGCTATTTAAAACCACCTCGAATATGTTGTGTTAATGTTATGAAATGTTTTCTCATAAATGATGCGGTAAGCAGGGGGACAGAATTACGTCTAAACTGACGCCGTTTTGCTTTTCTATAGGTTGTAGATACGAGCATGGTTCTATCACGTTTAATCGTGTTTTATGCCGTTTGCCAAGACTTGATAAGTCGCTCGTAAAACACAGGAGTTATGGAAACTAAGAACACCATATGTGGTAAATTGTACAGCTAATATAACACAACCCATTAGTTGTATTTCCTTTAACTGGTGGATTATGGATATATAGTTGCTGATCGACAGCTGGAACACAAACCACCAAATAAAACAAAAATAATTCAGATCCAGTCGTCATGAGGGAGGGATTCCCCCATCATTTCTTACAGTTTCTCATCAAGGGGCTCCTGTCCCCGGGACAAACACACTGCCTGAGGAAGGTTATGTGTATTTGTTTTGTCATTAACTTTTTTCGGACCACTTATTTATTTATTTTGGTGACGATCCGACCTCCATGCTGCTACTCTGGTTCAAACTGCATCCACCAAACAATATGATTTATCTCGACCTCCCCACAATAACCAAAATCTGACACGGTGTGAGATGTCTTTTTTAGCTGTTCTATCGTAATTTCCTGCGATCTTCTTCATGCAGTCAGTCAAAATGAATGAATGAATGGGCGTTTCTTTGACTATGTATAGGCAAATATGGGCGTTACGAGTCGATTGTGATTTATCAAGGGAAACAGGCGTAGGGAGTGCCGTACGCACTTCCCTCGCCGGTACGCAATGTTTTGTGAATCGGAAAATGGCGGAACATTTATGTACCTATTTTTGTGCTTTGTACTACGTAAGCAACCTTCCTACGTCAATCCTACGCAAGGCGTTATAAATGAGGCCCCTGATGCTGTTGTTTTATGCTTTATGAACGTGGACAACAGAGAAACATATTCTTCATGACCAAAGTTGGAATTGAAATAAAAAAGGAAAGTGAAACTTATGCTCGTCACCCTCTCCCTCCGGTTCACATTAATACAAATGATCCCAATACGTATGACTGTATGAAAAGATCTTAAAATCAATACAAATGTATTTATTATAAACGTTAGTCCTTAACATCTATCACTGTGTATATCACCATTCAAACATCTTTTAAAAGTTGAACAAACCCCACACAGCTCAGTAAAGACTGTGAAATGTTGACTTTATTTGATCATTTCAGTAAAAACTAACGTTCATATTTCTCTTTTTGATTATAATACTGATGAATGTTCAAAACAAAGCACTTTGGCAACTTACCACATACGTTTTAAAATGCTTAATAAGCACCGTAACTTTCATGATATCATTTCTCGTTCATAATCGGTTGTTTCCGTGAACGGCCGACTGTTGTGTGACGGCAAATGCTGCGGCCGCAAGGCATTGTGGGGCAGCATTTTCTCCTCTCCTTTAGGTTAGGGAGTTCCAGTGGTTCCTAGGCTAAAGGAGGTTATAAAGGAAGTTTGAAACCTCCTTTCCTTTTAATTTAGAGAATTCGAACGGCACTTATCATGGCTGCCACTGAGGGACTTCCGGGTCATTTCACTCCGTTAGGAAGGTTCCTGAGCTAAATGGACTATTCGAATGCAACCCCTGTCTTCTGCACAGCTAATCAGCAGCTGATCAGGACCTGCCTGTGCACCAGAGTCTGATGGCTGATTGGATCCTCTCACCCTCAGCTGGCCTATCAGCAGCCAGGGCCGACCATAAAGGAGGCACCCAGGAAGTCTTCTCGCTCTCTCACTCTGGGTTGATTGCTGATGGAGGAGCATGCAATTGACTACCTTGTAACGACAATATTCCTCTTTGTTTTGTATGACCTATATTGAAAGTGTGTGTGTTGAGAGGTGGAGGAGTTAGGTAAGTCTGGGGTACCCTGTACACTTCTCATCACGTAGATAACTAATGTTAAGACACACTAGGTTAGCGGATTGTTGCCACCCCTGTATTCTGTTTTGTCCAATTCTGAGTAGTTTAGTTAGTGAGGGTTTTTGTTTTGGTTTCAAAGGATAGACGTAGAGATAGGCCTGGTTTTGTTATGCTTGTTTCTTTTGTTTGGCACAATCCTTCGACTCCTCCTCCTCACACACAGAGTATTTTCTGTTCAGTTTTCTAGGTTGACAAAAATAAACCTTTTGTCAAACCTTTACGCTGACTCTCATATTATTGGTTGTGTGTTAATGTCTCCAGGTCCCCTAGACCTTAGTGGGGACGTAACAATATCCCTTAGTGTTCAGAGGGCACTTAATAATCAGATCAGCAACACATAAAACTGTGGCAGATTTAATTTAATGGTAATGTTGGAGTATGAGGTGATATTTAATATTATGGCATTTTATTTACATGTTTTAGTAAATAAATACACCAGTAAATCAAATAACAAAATCTGAAAAACATGGATCATAACACACACAGTCCATCAGGAAGTGGTCGCTCTCTCGTCCCTCCTCCAGGCTCTGTACAGTTTGATGCTCAGGCTGGGGAGGTTGTACAGCTCCTCCAGATTGAAGCGTTGCCGAAAGCGGTCGACGAAGCGGTTCTCTTTGTCCAGACGAAATCTCATGGCCCAGAGGATCTGTGTGTTTTCCTGGCACAGGTAATCAAAGGTATCCATCAGCTCCTCCAGGTAAGGGTGGGAATACACCACGTCGGCTGCCAGGATGTAATCGAAACAATGTGTGGCACGTGGGAAACGCTGCTCCACCTCCTGACCCCAGAAGAGCTCTGTGACCTGGAAACAGAGCAGACTTGATTTATATGGTATTTAACAGGTTTCCCTTTCTATACTGAAAAAGTGCACTCTTAGGCTGCTTTTCATATTATTCATTTCGGGTTAGCTACACAATTTCTGATGGCTCTTTTGTCAACTAAACATTGGCTGGATATTCAAAATATATTGAATATGTCATAAAACCGACAATATGATGTCTGAACAGGTAACCTACCAGCGGAATGTACTTGCATCGGCCCTTAGTGTTGCGCATGACATTGTACTGGAGGTTTCCCAAAACATCGGGCAGGTCCGTGGAAGTCAACTTAGCACCTGAACAGACAGAGCAGCTGAGCGTTGAAAGAAATAAATACAAAAAGCAGAAGTGGTAAAAAATGTTTTAAAAACTAAGTCAATGGAGTGTTTTGTTTCCGTACCCAACAGGCTGGACACGATGGAGACGAGCCCGGTTCCTGCACCGAGTTCAATCACATTTTTATCCATCATGTTGTGTTCATCACGATTGGTCTCCAAGAAATGGCACAACACCATCGCCTGTTGTTGGGAACACATGTTCTTAGTTCACTGGCAGGGCTCAAAGTAAATGACAGCTACAGCAGCTCAATATTTGGGATAATGTATACATTCGGGCGTACCGAGGGCCAGAGAACAGCTCCATAGAGGTCTGTGGACTCTTTGATACGGATCTCCAGATCAGAGAAGATGTATCCCTCCCAGGGTTCAGGGCCCAGGATGGAGGGGTGGAAACTCCGAGACATTATGGCTTTGGCTAGCTCTGCATCCACAGCAGCATCTGATCAGGCACCCACGGGAGAGACGTGCAGATAAGAAACATGTTTACACAGAGTTCACAACTTGTGACCCTGTGAGTGGAAGCAGAATCTAAAAATAGACAAATACATATTTTTCACAGCAGACATTTTGACGTCATAGAGATACACATGTGTAATAAATCACACTGGCATCATTTGTAATTAAATGGTGGTGAGTTATTAGTTCCACCTGTGCTTTCCTGCTGCAAGAAGTCTACATTTCTGCTGATGAAAGTGAAAGATTGAAGTGTTTGCAGTTTATTCCCATCTGTTGAGCACCACTCTTCGTTGTCACCTCTGTTTCCCTGTCTTTTATGTAACATTTTTCAGATTTCTTGCCAGGTTTTAAAGTGGTACTGATCCAACACCTCAACTTATTTGCTACTCAGTTTTTTGTTTTACTATTTCTCACCTGTGAAACTGCATTGGTACTTCTGATATAAGGAGTTCAATTGAATTCCTCGTGAATTAAAACTGTGTGACACCAAAGACCAACTGACCAAAAATCAGTCGATGCCTGAACTTTCTTTATGTGAATACATTTAGGTACTGCAATAGTTTCAAGTAAAAGTGTTCAAAGTGAGGGCTGTGGATCACCCAGATTAACAGTGTCAGTGTATCTGGAAAGACATTTGAATTTTTTTAATAGACATTTTTTAGGGGATAACACGAAGCCTCCAGAGTGTGAGTGCAGTAGGTGTTTCCCTTATCTTGTCCTCGACCTGCAACACTTAAAAGTGGCACTGAAATACTCCAGACTTAAATCGAGCAGATGAGTAATCGTGTTGTTTCACTCATATCACATTACAGATTTGATTCTCTGCTCTATAAATGAATCACATGAAGTCCTATAATACAACATAATGCCAGTGTGTCAGACTCATGCTATGTGTGTCAGTCATAACAGTTACTCCGAGCGCACAACTTCAGTTATGTCATACTTTAGCCAAAAGGTCGGGGGAGCCCACAGAGGAACAATTCAAAGGTCGGAAATGCCCTGGAGCTCAGTTTATCGCTCACTATATAAATATAACTTTTATATTTGTTGTTACCAGCAGAGATGCAGATGGTTATATGGAATACATATTTCAACACATTCACAGGTCTCACAAGCTCTGAAATTAGATTGATTTTCAGATGATTTAAATTGAACTTGGCATGCAAGTAAAAATAACTTGCCCTGAGATTATGAACTTGTTCCACAAAAAGTAAAACCTGTGCCAAAGTGCCAGCAGTAACCAAATGCACTGACAATTCTTCAGATTTATGTTGTGTTACTCCAAAGTCTCACCTTCTTCTTTGGTCTTTGAGTCCTCCTTCCTGGCATTAGACTGTTGAGTGTCCATGCTTAAAGTAGTCCAAGCAGGAGGGAAGGAATGCCCCACACAGAAATTCTTTAACAGCAACTATTGTTTTTGTCTGTAGTCTTGGATTAAGTCCCTAGCGTTTGGGTAAATATAGATCCAGATAAGTTACACAGAAATACAGTGTTTCCAAACTACTTGTCTCCACCCGGCATTTCTAGCCCTCTGTGGGCATGCTTAGACCTTCTCTGATGCAGCATGCCTGACAGACAGAGGCAGCTGCTCTGTCCGGCTAATGGACCGGAGCAAGGGACCAAAGGGGTGGGGGTCATGTTTAAATAAAGACCACAAAAAAAACCCAGTTTAACAAAAAGTTAAAATATACTTGGTGCACTTATTGAAAAACTTAAGAGTGCCTGAAGGAAATGTAAGCGATGTGAAGACTTGCACCTGTCTCAATCATAAATTGGCACGACAAATGGCTGAATTCTGAGCCAAACTGACATCTACTGTGGAAATACTTCAACTACAGACACCTTTAACTCAAAGATTTAATGCCAAATATTCAAATTACAACAGGTAACCTATTTTCAGTCACATCAACAGTTTACAAAATACATATTCTTAATACAGAGAAAGCTCAATTCATTACTGTTCATGATTCATTATTTACCTTTATAAATATCACATTTTGTAATGAATGACATATTCCCCATTGCCTTTTTGAAGTTTGCCCCTCACGATTTAGTCCCCCTTCTCTTTCCTCTCGTGCTTCCTCTCCCCCTCGTGCTTTTTGCTCCACGGCCTCGTCGGCCGCCATCAAACACAGATCGGGCTGTAACCATAGCAACTTCACCGCCACCATCATCGCTGTCCTCCCCAGAGCTGCTGTTGCTGCTGGCTCTCTGAGGTAAAGTGTTAGTAGGCTGGGGGACGGCCTTCACTGGCAGAGACTCCTGTCTGCTGCTACTCACATCCTTCAGAGATGGAGGAGGAGGAGGAGATTCAACAACTTCCTCCGACCCCAGAAACCCTCCTCCGGACACGGACCTCCCCACTTCTCTCTCTCCTCCTCCTACTTTCTTCGGACTCTTGCTTGGTGCCTTCCCTTTCTTAGATTTTGATGGGGATGGGGATGGCAGGTCCTCCTCACTGTCCTCTCCCTCGTCTCCCCCCTCCCTCTCCTTCCTCTTCATGCAGGTGACAGCTCTGCGGAGCCGCTGGCTGCGGATCGCCTGCTTCTCCTGTTGCTCCAAGCGGAAGAACGAGTCGATCCGCAGCTGAGTCTAAACCAGAACAGGGATAAAGTGTTAATGATGTAGGAACGATTAAGATGTTTCTGCTTTGCATAAGTGTGCATTGTACTACTTCCTCATTTGCAACTGGATGTTGAAACCATTTTTCTATAACTTTTAGTTGAAGGATATGAGTATGATTTGTTGATGGTGGTTTTAAACACAACATTCAAAGCTGTCTCTCTCCTCCACAGCTCAACAAGGGTAACGGTGCTCCCCGAACTCGAAAAAGTTGATGATTCTTAAATCTATTTTAGCAAAAGTACTCCTGGTTACCTGCTGGGTGTTCAGCTGCTTTATCACAGGCTGAAGAGTGTCCTCTGTCCTCCGACTGCTCCAGCCAAAACGATTCAGACAGAATGTAAAAGACTGGTTAGGGAAACTGCATAAATATAATAAATAAGGACGCCCACACACACACAGACACAGAGAGAAAGGATATTCTTTGATCATGTCGAGTTGTGGCCGCCCCCAGCTGAAGAAGCTGTCGGCCTGGTCCACAGCAGGCTGCAGGTAGGCCTGAGCCACCGCAGGGTTTGGAAACCCAGGATGGAGTTTCAAGGTTCTCAATTTCTTCTTCACCTTAGTGTCCCGAGGATCAGAAGACAGACGCTTGTTCTGCTGGGCCGCTGACCACCATTCCCTTCAGAAAACAAACAATAACCAGGTGATTCAATCTTTAAACATGCAACATTTTGTTCAAAAACTTGATATTGTTTTAATCATAACACATGTTTTCTGTCATACCATCAGTTAATGAAAATGTTTGAGCCACAGACCCATTTTTTAATTAAGGAAATAATCAAGATAATATTGTATTTGAAAGATTTTGGCCAGGATAGTTACTGTCTAACAAATTCCATATTTACACAGGTAAATATAAAACTACTGGAGCCTCAAACATGTCATAAAGAGATGAATAAATAAGCCATACATTTATTTACAGTCACAGTAGATTGAGATTGGAGGGATTAAGAGTAAAAGAAAAAGATGTCAGGATGATCAAGATAGATAGAAAGATGAATAAGCAGACTGCACATGCATACCATAAAATACATCAAGATCAAAACCTCTTTAACTAACCTTAACTGTGTGAGTGGCTCCAAGCCCGGCCCTGTGAACTCGTTCAGTAACTCCATGCCCGTCACATACCCGACCCCCGGCAGACCCTCTGTGTAGTCGCTGCCCAGCAGGTAGGCCAGGTTTATCAGTTTAGTCCTGTCCAGACCTGAGAGGGAGACAGAGAGGGAGACAGAAACCACATTATCATTTACAACTTAAAATGAAAGAGTTCAAGTCATTGGAACAATGTAAACAGTGTCGAAATCTGTCCAAAAATATATAAAAGTGTTCTGAATGTATTTAGCATCAGTAATCAAATAAAAAAAGGGAATATTGCTCTCATATGATCTTATAGACTATACATTGAAACTAAGTCCGGCTTGTACTGTGAGCCGTAGGGTCGCCGGTTCAATTTCCCGAACAGACCTAAATATGGAGTGTGGACTTGGAGAGGTCCCAGTTCACCTCCTGGGCCCTGCCGTGGTGACCCTTCCCCCCCACCACCAATTGCTCCCCGGGCGCTGTACACTGCTCCTACTACTAGGATGGGTTAAACTCAGAGGTGTGCGCTGTGTGCATATGTGTGAGAATTAAAGAAGGCTTCATCCTCCGATTCTATCCATCTATCTAAGACCAGTTTAACAGTTAACAAAAAAAAGAGGACAAAAGGAAATCTTTTCTTAAACTTGTTAAAAAATTGCAAACTATTAAAAACATGTGATTGAAAGCACTGACCCAGTTGGTTCTGCAGGTCACTGTATTGGAAGTGTTCAACATATTTGTCCTGGTTGAAGAAGTTCCTGTAGACGTGTCTCCCTCCAAACAGCCACACGTCGGAGTCGTCTGTGATGGTCCCGTTAGTGTGGTCAGCGCGGTCCAGTGCCGCACACTGAGCCTCGGCCTCCATCGGAGCCACCAGGTACGGCACGCCAAACAGCCGCAGCAGCTCCTGGAACCAGAGAGGGAAACATATTATTCACAAAAAAGTATTTATCAAGACACAATGTCCAAAACTGTTGTTGGTTCATACTGAAACTTCTGATAACACTGAAACTTTTTGCCAGGATTTAAATGATCTTTTGCACTGCACTCTGACCGACAACCTTTTTATAATGTGCGAGTATCTGTAGTTATCTAAGAAATACATTGTCTCTTAGCAGCATTATCCAAACAGCCAGTGAGTTTAATAAAGAACTGGCCATTTAGGGTTTTAAATTACATGGGGATTTAAAAAAAGAGAAGATGCTGACAGTGTGTGACATCTGAGAGTGTGAGTGAGTTGACAGACACATTCACACACTAACACATACACTTGCATCAAAGATTGTAAAGTAATACTCTCTGCACATCTTTGGCAGAGGCGCCACAGATACATGTGTCCCACTGTTGGCCTTACGCCTTCTGTAGGCGTCTTCTCTCTATTGCCATATCTCAGGTGTGAGGGTGGAGTGCTTGTGTGGTTAAGTCTGTAAGTGCTGTCTTTGGTTCACCTGGCTCTCAAGCTGCATCTGCCCGGTGACTGTGTTGGCCATCCTCTCCTGCTGCTGTTTCAGCTCCCTCAGGCTGCTCTGCTCCACCTGCAGAGAGCTCTCCAGAGCCTGCAGCTCTTCCTGCAGAAAACACACACACACACACACACACACACCTTTAGCCGTGCCTCATACACATCACATCACTGAATGAATACTCACCCTAAAGCACAGCTGCCAAATTCAACCACATCACTCAAAAAACATCTAGATTTCTGCTTTTCCATGCTGCAGCCCCATGCAGTTTGCATGAACAGACACCTCTGCTATACTGCAGATACAGAAAGTGTTCTTGCCGGTGATAGGCTTAATCAGCGTTGTGTGAATGTGTTTGGCATGGCTTGAATGTAAAAGCCATTCTTATGCATTTAAAGCCCTGCATTACAGCTTCGAGGGAATGGCCAGTCGAAAGAAAATGGGGAAGCGTTATGTAGAGGGGGGGTTAATTATGCATTCACTTTAAAATAGGTATTAACATTGAGGTCAAATTCTCGCAGGCAGGAATGCTTACCACATCAAAGTGTTCCCATTCATTGACCGCTGGAGTTGAGCTGGATTCTGTCTCTGTGCCCTCCTCTAACTCTTCCTCTTCACTCTGTATTTTCCTCTCTTCTTCTTCCTCTACTTGTAAAGCAGCAGCTGGAACCTCTGTCAAACCTTTCTTGGACTCTTCTTCTTGCTCGGCCTTATTGACCTCATCCGGAGGTCCTTTGTCTCCAGTAATCACAAGTGAATCATCTGTTTCCTCCTCTTCAAATTCTTCATCTGACACCTCGATGAAGCTTTCTGGGAAAACATGAAAAGAGCACTTTTTGTTCATATTTGCCCAATAACACAAAAATGTGGGATCTTAACCCTGACTGTTACTGCACCTTCTGAGTCGCTCTCCTCGCTGCGCTGCAACTTCACATCATCTCCATTCCTCTCCTCTAGAGCTTCTATCACCTTATTGCTCTCCTGCTTTAACAGCACAGGATGTCCCGCCTCCCTCTCTGCACTGAGAGGTTTCACACACAGTGCAGCAGAGGGATTGTTCGATAATGTGATTTGACTGGAAGCAGCAGCACCCTCTGGCTTTGACATCAACCCGTGCTCTGATTCTCTTCCCTCCAGTTCTTCTTGTCCTCTACTGCCAATCTTCATATCCTCTGCCAACTTTCCTTTCTGCGTCTCCCCTTCCGAGCTCAGCCCTGTTTTGTGAGGTTGTTGCAGTGGTGCAAAGTGAACAGCCTTATTTCTTTCCCCAATTACAGCCTCGGTCTCATCTTCAGAACTACTATCAAGCAAAACGTCTTTCACATGTACACTTTGGCCTGTTTTTCCTGGGTTTCCCTTAAAATCGGATGTTCCTTTTGGCAAAGTGTCTGGTTCTTCCTCTGAGCTGCTGATGACCACGTGAGGCGCAGGAGGAGGAACGTTAACCTGCAGTTTGGTGGCCGTGCTGTTGATGAAAGTCCCGTGTCGAGCAAAGCCACCTTCTTCCTCAGCGAGAGCTTGTTGGATTGCGAGCAGGGTCCGGGGGGACACACCCCCTTCCTTCCTGTCTTGGTCCACCTTGTCCTCGTCTGAGCTGTCATCCATTGCACCTTGGATCGCCTTGAGTGTACGAGGTGAGGGTGGGGATGTGTCTCCAAAAGAAGGTTTGGAGACAGAGGGTTTGGAGACAAAGGGTTTGGACACAGAGGGTTTGGAGTCTTCTGAGGCGTGACCCCACCCGTCTGGCCCCTCCTCTGCTACAGGACGCCACAGGGGCTCCGGTCTGTCCACCGCTCGTCTCTTAGAGCCCGTCAGGACGCTGCCGGCCCAGGCTGCAGCTGCAGGGCGGCTCTCAGGGGCGGGTTCTATCTTTTTGGAGCCTATGTGAGCAAAGTGTAAGTGTTTTAAACAAGTCTGCATTTTATGGATCACAAGGACCGATACAGGAAAACATTCCTGCTCACTGCCATAACTCTATATAACAAATCACCTCTGGCTGGCAGATACCTCACTGCTCCATAGCTTCTCTTTGGATAACTGGACTCACTGTACATTTTATTTATAATGTAATATTTCATTCATACACTCTAAATGTAAATAATATCCTGCTTTATATTGTGTCTAAAGCCCTTCAATCGTGTTTTATTATCAGAGTTTATAGATTTTTTATCTTCACGGCCTACTGTATATTTTCTACTTTTTAATGCTGCTTTAATTCAATTTTGAGATGTTTAAATTCTAGTATTGTTCATTTCTACTCTTTAATTTCTACTTATGTGCAATGTCTTGTTGGTTTTTATGCTGCTGCAAAGCAAACATTTCCCAAATTGGGATCAATAAAGTACCTCTTATCATATCTTACGATAGTCTCTTTCAACAAAGAGAAAACCCACAATTGTTGCAAAATGTACTTTACAACACCACTAAATTCGTTTTTTGCAGAGATTTAAATTATGTTTAAGATTAGTAATGAATAACCCTGAACAATTAGTCTGCTTAACTGTATCCTAAAGTGACACTGTTTAATAATACCAATGTGGGCAGTGACTGTTTGAGAAATGAACTGATAGTTGATCAATTTCCTGTAAAATACTGAGAAACTGAGTAAACACACCCTCATAAATGTCCTCACCTTTAATAAGTATGTAGTGGGAATTGTCCTCTGAAACCAGGCGGCGTGACTCCACGCTGTGACTCTGCTGGTCCCCGTCCTGTTGGAAGAGCTGTGGAGCGCTGCCGGCACTCAGCTGGCACATCTCGCTCTCCACGCCCCGCAGACGCTGGTTCAGATGGTTCCTCTGCAGCAGGCCGGCCAGCTGGTACTGTGAGAAGTCTCCTGAGCGCTAAGAGAAAGTGAAGAAGAGTCAGCGTTATTGAACAGGCTATGGGAGAGTGTGTGTGTGTTAGTGAATAAGAGTGAACAGTACCTCTGGGGGTTTCTGGTACATGGTCCGACGCCTTTTGGAAAACTCTTTCATTTCTTTGAGTATCTCATGTTTCATTTCAAGCGGCATGCTGGCAAACTCTTCTGAGTTGATGTTCACTGAGTTAGGGTTTTCATATAATTCTCCCTGAAACACAGTAAGCTGATGTCAATTATGATACTGGGCAATAATACAAAGAAAGGCTGAAGGATGAAGCCAACCAACACAAGAACATCTGAATAATGTGATGTTTAATGTTTATTTTCCTTGGCAAAACTACTTTTTTGCAACACAGCCACAACCACAAAGCAATGATAAAATATAATTAAAACAAAAATTCAATCCATATTCGCAAAACAGAGTAGCATTTTTAAAGTAAAAAAAGTGTTGTGGTGGTGGTGGTGATATGGACCGTGATACATTTATGCATGTCATACATTTACCTGATACATATGATATCCCTCATCTGTCTCATCTGTCTCCTCCAACTCTTTCTCCTCCTCCTCCTCTGAACTGCAAGAACAAAACACATTAACATATATATGGGAAATGACTGTACTATCCAAAGTGCGTCTCATGGCTCTCCTATCTAACACACATGAACAGGCTTTCTAGCCTCAACTGCAAACAATGGATGAAAGACTGAGGAGTGTACTGTAGATATTCTGATTGGATTCTTCACAACTGTATCCAAAAGACCTAGTGAATAGTAACCTTCCGAGGCCTCTGACCTGCTTTTGTCTTTCTCCTCTGCAGCTGGCAGGGCTGGCAGAACGTACATGTCGTCCACTTCATCTCTCCTCACAGTGGAGAGGCTGGGTAGAGGATCCTTACTGTGAAAGAAAAAAAATAAGGGTACTTTAAACAAAACCAGTTGAGGTTACAATGACTCTACAAAGAGACTGTGTTCCAACACATACTCCATACGTCTAACATTTCCAGACTTCCCTGCAGATTTTTTTGACCATAATTGACCTGGTTACTATGGGAGGATGCAACGGATGCTGTGACAAGTCTACATTGCTTTGTGTCTTGCATATGGTTTACAAGTGTTGCCTGGGTGCTGTTTAGCTCTCTCTTCCTGTAAAGAATCATTTGCCAACCAGGCTTTATATTTTGGAAAACATATTTTTGTTCCCACACCAGTCTAGACAAATACACAGACAGATTGACTGCCTGCTCCACATGCCATTAAAAACAGTCTGCTTGTACGATCAATGACATTTTAAAAACTCTGAAGTGTATATTTCTGAAAATAGAATAGGGGCAACAGTCTGGAAACATATATTTTGTCTGTACCTTTTTCAATAATTATCCAGATGTGAAAACGACAGTAAAACTAGTTCAATACATTTCCATACTGGGTAGCAACCTTGAAGAGTAGACAATTTATCTTGTCGTTTTTTTTTTTATAAAGGATTTATTAAGACAGCAGCTAAGTAGAGAACGAGAGAAAACCATCCCTCCACTTGTACAACCACCTCTCCCTTACCTGGCGTCTCCAAGTGCAGCTTTGATAGCTTGTCTCTTCAGGAACGTCTTGAGGAGTTTATCATTCGTCTGTTTGGACTCTTGGGTCAGCTCCTCTTTCCTCTGCCTCCTCAAAGCCTGCAGAAAAGCCACAGCTATGTTAAAGGACAACATATGTGGGGGAATCTCATCCATTTGGGAGAATACTTTTAAATAATGAACAAAGCCTGCTTATGTGGTTCTTCAGAGAGCACTGTACGTACCAGAGTCTGTTTCTTCAGCAGCGGTGCGTCCCCATCAAACACAAATACGGGCCTGATGCGGAAGAAGAGCAGCTTACAGACGCGGTGGAAGAGAGTGAGGAGGTGGGCGTTCTGCACACTGTTACCTTCACGGTCCCTCACCCCTTTCACTGCCTGGTTCAGCCATATACTGATGTCTATGAGGAAGTCTGATTAAGGTAAATGCTACATGATGCACTCGACCACAATCGTAGACAGCAATTAAAATGAGTAAGAACTCGGTTGGTCCAGTATAGAGCCGCACAACTCGCTCTGAACTGTACCAGCAGAGCTTACATGCAAAACCTTGAATGCTGGACATTTGATAAAGTCAGGACGGTTATTCTCCATCTCTCGCTAATTGTCTAAAATGTTATGGTTTGTAACATCAATTTTCATAGAATAGTAATAGACATCATTTTAAATGCAACAAGAGGTCGTTTTTCAGCTGCTGTTAAATAAATGCAGGGCTAAGTACTGTTATGGTAAGAGGAAATACATATGGAATGGTTTACCATCACACGTTACAAATGTTGTATAACACAAGTATACACTTTTACAAATGAGTAAAACATTTGTATCAATCCTTCTATATGCTTTTTCAGTTGTGCTATTATTTTTAAGCTGTATCAAATGTTTTATTGATTATTTAAATATTGTTTTGTTTTTTTATTTGTAGTTTTTTTCCTTTTTGCTTTGGATATTTAATTACTTAAAAGTATAATGTGTGTGTCTAATGTGGACCCTAGGAGGGGTGGTTCCAAACGGATCCACATGAACAAGATCATAATATACCAACAGCCTTCGTCAGACAGGAATATCAGGGAAAGTTATCAATGAGAGACAAATATAAATATATATGACAGCCAGGACAGGATACCAACAGCAAGGATCTTTCCCTCCAGAGTCTCAGGGTTGACGGGCTTCCCTGTGCTCTCCAGCAGCTTCCACAGTCCATGCACTCCCATGATAACTGGAGTTCAAATACTGTGAATATCAAGAAACACACAGCATCAGTTTAACTGTGTCTGACTAATTTAAGCATATTCGTATCGACTCCAAAACCAATAACAAAGAGACGTGCACTATAGGGGCACTTTGCAACGTTTTGTTGTAACACTGTTTTTTGTCCGTGGAGCAATCATGGACTCTACATTAAGGTTCCGCGTTATACATGTCGGTTTACAATCCGCTTTTACATTCAGGGCAGCATACATTTTCTGATCTGATATCAGTTTCACACAAAGTTGGTTCAATAAGACTTCCGATACAACAACATACAAACTGACTGCAGATCAGTCTTGCGTGATGGGTACGGGACGAACTACATGGGTATTTGTTTCCTGAGTGTAACTTGTCAGGCTTTTTTGTCAAATTCTGCTGTTTCAATAACTTGTCCATGTTGAACATATTGTGAAAATACAGGTTACAATAACAACTTGAGGTACTTATCTGTGAACAGTTTTGAACAGGTAACCCGTTGAGGCTTTAGTTTGCAAAAAAGGAGGGGTGTCTTGGCAGGAAGTGTTGCCTGGAATACTAGTTATAGGGCAAATTTACCCTTCTCACTATTCAGCGGCCAACTGTGTCCGGTCCGGTGACGGCAAAAATAAACAGCTTTCGGAGTGCCTACGGTAAATTAATCGAGGACGGTGGACCCATTGTAACTCGGTATGCTATCTATAAATGCTCCCTTATCATCAAATCTTATACCAAATGGAGCTAGTGGAAAGTGTTTGTCTGGGTAGCAAACCGGCAGCTTATCAAAAAGCGGCTACGTTACTGTTTGTTTAACTTCCCGTTAACTGCTTCGGTAGCAAGCACGTTAGCTTACCAGCCAGACAAGCTTTAAATTATACATCCATGTGTTGACTCTGACCTTTAGATAGCGAACTTCTTTGATCGCTGTCACAAACACGGAAGGCTACGAAAACCAAATTACATACTCCTTTGTCTATTGTCACAGGACGAGGAGTCACCTGGTTTCATCTGAACTACCAACTGTTGTTCCTGATTAAAACCGCCACCACCATGACTGCTGCTGTGAGAGGTATGTTTGTTTTTTGTTCAAGTTTTTCATATCATACCTGTGTTGTCGTTTTCAACAAACGGAGATTTCGGTTCAGAATTGTATTACTACACTGAACAACTGGGACACACCTCTTGTTTGTATGAGTCTTGTCGTTTTTCTTCTAATTTATATGAATATTGCTATGAAAATGGGGCAGTTTGTCATGTGACCCAATATATGCAGCATTGTTTAACTAAACTGCACAAGAGGGATACACATTTTTGAATAGGACTTTAGTGCTTTTTCACATTTTAGTGGGTACCAAAAAAAAATCAAGTTTCAACACTCCAACATGCTGCTGGTGAGGGTAGTGGAGGCTATTCCTTAGCGTCTTTTGACACCTAAATGTTAAATTGTGCAATACAAATTGTGTTTTATTAGATTCTTCACACCTGCTTTTAAAGTGGTTTGCTTCTGATGTTATCTTAGTACACAGTAAAGTTTAAGGTGTAAACTCTTTTCTCCTTTATTGCAGGCTCTGCCAGAGGGCCTATTCGAAGCGCTGGCGATGGCATGGAAACTGAAAAAGCGCTAACTACTATCCTCGAGGTTATCACAGATACACTACCACCTGGTCCATCTGCTGTTCCCCTCCTGAAGGCATCTAACCCTAAGCACAGCCCAAAAGCTACCCGTCCTGCTCCCCCTGAGCCTCTCGGAGTGCTCCACCTGGGCAAAGTGAGTCGAGAGGCCTGCACAGAGGTGGAGGCTGTGAGGATCATCGTCCCACGTGCAGCTATTAGCCGGCGCATCCGAACAAAACCTCCTGAGGGCAAAGGGGAGGCGTGGCAACAGGCTGAAGAGCAGGGCTCTCCCCCGCGGCCTCTTGTGGATGACTGGAGAAAACAGATGGAGAAGCTGCAGAACTCTGAACGACGGCTACTGCAGGACAAGGAAGGCCTCTCCAATCAGCTCCGAGTGCAGACAGAGGTGAGACCCCTCAGGAAGCAGATACTGTTTGGTTTTTCCTTCAGGTGAAAATAAAGGCCTTTTTTCATTCAGTTGTAAGATGAATTTGGTAAACCTTTTTCATTCCGTGTGCTAGGTGAACCGTGAGCTGAAGAAACTGCTGGTTGCATCGGTCGGTGATGACCTACAGTACCACTTTGAGCGTCTGTCGCGGGAGAAGAACCAGCTGATCCTGGAGAACGAGGCTCTGGGTCGATGTCATGCACACACCGCAGAGCAGCTGGAGCGAATGAGCATCCAGTGTGACGTTTGGAGGAGCAAGTTCCTGGCTAGCAGGTATGAATAACAGACCAAATAATTGTGACATTTAAATGGTTGGAAAAAACAACATTTCATCCCTTTTCATCATTTTTTTTAACAAATACGATTTAAAAAAAGATTGTTCTTCACAGCACTACCGTTATCATGGTGAATAAACACTTGTTTTCACTTCAGAGTCATGGCGGATGAGCTGACGAATGCCAGAGCCACTCTGCAGAGACAGAACAGAGAAGCACAAGGAGCCATTCAGGACCTGCTGATGGAGAGAGAAGACTTCTCCAGAAACATGGTGCTCACTCACAGGTAACATACAGTATACCGTTAACCACAAAATGAAGTACATATTTGATAATAATAGTTTGCAATACAGATGGCGATTAGATAAAGACGAATGCTTGAACTCTTTTAAATTTGACGTTGCTCTATTGTGACCTTTAATCCACCCAACAGATAAAGATTAAATAAAGTTCTAGCTCCACTTAAGGATTTTACTTAAAGATTGTAAGCACTTTTTTTGTAGGTGTCCACTCTGGTGCATTTGTGCAAGAGTTAGCTCTACTAGCTGTATATATAGACACACATCGTTTTTGCTTTTTGGACATGGGTATAGTTCTTTTTAATTAGCCATGTAGTCTCAAGTAACTTTTAACAAAGCAAGGATCCTGCATGTACAATTCATCTCACTGCATAAGAATGGGTGAGCCATAGCACAAAACATTTATAGATTAAACATTACAATAATCTTTTACAGATAAGGTTCAAAGGTCACAGCTTAGCCACTGATGGTTTGTACATCAACCTAGGCTGCTGATCAGGCACAACTGAAAACAGATCGGCCTCGCTCGGTACTGCTAGGCCGCGTTGGGCCTTGTTAGGGCCGGCTCACTTCATGCTGCGCTTCCATTACAGTTTAGGAACTGGGGTAGTTACTATAGTAACGCAGTGTAGGCGGAGCCGTGACGTCATCTTCAATGAGAACCCCAGAAAAACAACACAGCCGTTAGCTGTTAGCACTCAGAGCTCACAGCTCCTCATATCTGTTCAGAAACTAGACAAAAGTTAAACAAGTACAAACCACAGACTGCCTGTGTCATGGCGAATACAGTCGCTGGTTTATTTATGTCTGTATAGGCCGTTGTTGTGAGTGTGGACGGTCGGAGCATATATTGCGTTAGCTTAGCCGATCTCCATCTAGAAAACACGCATTTTAAAAGGTTTTTCGCCTGCCGTCTGTCTGCAGACTTGTCAAAGCATTAATTCATGGTTTTTACTAACCGGTATCAGTATGTTGTTACTTCGGCATCATTTTGAAACGTGTATTACAATTAAATCACGGTCAAATATGTTCATCTTGTTGTAGTTGTAGCCCCCTTGCCCGCGAACTCAGCCCTGTTTGTTGGCCCCGATAGAACCACGATTTTGTCGGGCCAGAAAAGAGGTGAAAAAGTACCCCCGGGCCAGAACTAGGCATAGTGGAAGCGCAACCAAAAACGGGCCCGGCACGACACGGCACGCTTAAACCGAGAGTTTGTGTTGCTTTCCTGTGGTCAGATCTCTGGAGCAGCTCCTCGTGTCTCTGCAGTGGGGACGTCAGCAGACATACTACCCCAGTGCACAGCCCCTCAGCACAGGAGAGCTGTCAGCAGCCAATCACAAGCTAGCAGACGCCATCAACTCCCACCTGCTAGGCAACACCACCACCACAACAACCACCAGCAGCAGCAGCAGCAGCAGCAGTGCAGCCGCTGAGCAGCTCTGCAGCACTCCGGCTGAGAAGATGGCCGAGAAGGTACAAATTCCACATCCTTCTACAAAAATTACAATTATATAACATTTGTCCAGTGCTTAAAACATTTTCTGTTTTGTATTTTAGGTGCTGAAGAGTTTAGATCCAATTTCCTGTACAGAAAACAATGCTGACCCCCCGCTTTGTGACACTTCCTCTGGTTTTCTGAGCAATAAGAAGAGCATCGGCAGGTTTCACCCCTACACTCGCTATGAGAATATTACCTTTAACTGCTGCGAGCGTTGCACTGGAGACATTCTGGTGCTGTGAGGACAACGAGACATTCTGGTGCTGGAGAGGACATCGGGATACGGCAAAACATCCCAATGGGACAACGTTCATTTCAAATGACAGATCTTAACAGGACTGTACTCTGGAGAACATGTATTGAGTGACTTTATTCAGCACCAGAGGTTACCTTTCTCTCCATCAGTATCAGTCCTTCTACCCATATCAGCTTTGTTTTTAAACAACCTGCTGTTTTGTTGCTCTCCTCAACTTGAGGGATCATGATGTGAAAGTGATGATGAATGCATTTCAGAGCCATTGCATCCTGGTTTAAACTATTGAGAGTTGTATTTATTGCTGGGATGTGAGGTCAAGAGGAGTCAGTGTTACATGGTGAACAGACGCCGTTAGGGTGTCTGCTTATCCAAACTTGAACATTATACTACTATGTTTTAAATTGTATTTATCCATTACTGTAAATAGTCAATGTGCAATAGAGCAAACAAGACATCCTATTGTGGAAACACCCTTGGGCAAGCTAACAAACCGTAAATTAGCTAATTGAAGTCAAACATTTGTACCTTTTTTCAAATCAAAAAAAGAAGTGATGATGCCTCTTACACTTACATTCAGGGGGTGGCCCTAATTTTGCATTATGACATGCTATTATATATTTTGTATAATGCATGTTGCAAAGGCCTTTGAATATATATAAAATCCTTTGGAAGTTGTTTGACGGTACTACAATAGACTTATTGTACATACACGCGAGTCCACTTATTTGCAAAGAGTTTAAAAGACAAAAAAAAAATCTTAAGAAATTCCAACAACTTTTTAAATGATTGCTAATGTGTTTTCATGAATCATGGCATTGTTAAGTGATTCATTTTGTAATGCATAGTTTAAAAACTGATTTGAAGACGTTTGCTGTTGCTTTGGAATACACTACTATGAAATGAATGATAGTAATAAACTGCACATGCCTTTTTGACATTTTCTCAAACCGAGCTGTAACATACTTTGGTTTATTTCATTTGTATTGAACAGTTTGCATTGATAGTGTATACTTTACAGTGAAAACAATACCAGAAAACATTTATACATCTTTTTCATTTTCCATATCAGATCAAAAATAAAGACCAAAGATGTTTGTACCTCTTTTTAAATGTCTTGTTTACATCAGAAATCAGTAAAGAAATGCATTCTGTAAGAACAAATGACTACCTATTACAACTCTTTAATCACCAATTGTCTATGCTTGACATTTCCTCAGACAGTGCATGTAAATGTTTCATTATTATCCCAAGTTTGAATTCACTCATCATTCCACTACACCTTTCCTTTGCCATTCTTATTCCCGTTGCTTTTAAATGATGTTCGCATTCCAGCCATTCTGTCTCTACCACTGAATCCAGACTCTTTATGGGTCTTGTAAAGACTTTGGCCCTCATTTTGAAATGTCCTCTCACCAGACCTAAACGGCCTTTCACCATCCTGTCTTGGTCTATCATTGCTAACTCCCTTTACTCTGTTTTTGGGAATCTCTTGCTGTGTCCGTTCATGATGGAAGCCATCGTACTTCCTCTTAGGTACGAACTTCAACGCCTCCTTCCATTTCCCCGTCTCCTTAATTGTGAGCATGATGCGGATCAGCTGGTCCAGAGTTAGATTTTTGGCTCCTATCTCCCAGTTAAGGTACTGATCCAGTGGTAGGCGAGCTGTGGCCAGATTCAGACGCTTGGCATTGGCCAAAGACAAGCCTCGCTGGGCGGACCGGTCCACCAGAGCTCCAATGATGTAGACCTTTGAGTGGTCAAATGTGTGGAGAATATTGGGGGAGTCTGCAGTAAGGTATACGAGTTCTTCACGGGGAAACAGATCAATGTAATGTTTGTCAGAACTGTTGATGAGTATGCGATCCCAGACATCTGCACCATATAGTTTGCTCAGCTCCTTTTGATAGGTCCCGTCTGCCTGTAGGTTGCAAAAGTGGAGGTTGTAGGGTTCAGTGGCACGCCGGTTCCAACCTTCAGCCTCCATCAGCTGATGCACTGTGTTCTCCAACTCCTGCCTGGCCATGTTGGAGGCATAGCTCATGTCAAACACCAGTGGCTGACCGAACCTCATGGCCTGGGCGCTCCTCCAGGCATCGTGCGTGTGTATGGTGCAGTCCCATAACCTGAGCGAAAGTTTGTTTTCAAGCTCAACATCTTCTTTTGGCAATAGTTCCTCCCTTGTGACTTCCCTCTCTGCCTTCTCATTCTGTTTCTTCTCCTTATCTATTTTTTTTTTTTTTTTTGTGGCCCTCTTTGATGGACAGGAACTTGAGGTATTTCTTCCTGGAGGACTTGGTGGTAAGTTTTGCAAGGGCCTGGACCTCTTCATCCGTCATCTCTTCAGGTACAAACTTGCCTGCCTGGCGCCACATAACAACGAGATCCCGAGTTGCCTCCAGTGAATTATCCTTTGAATCTACACCTGGTTCTGTCAGATCGTCATTATCATCACATGCTTCCTCTTTATCACTGACTTGTTTTTCTTCTGATGCTTGGGCTCTCATTACAGATTTCCATTTATCCAGATCTAGTGTCTTTGTGTCATCGGGAATATCTTCTTTTGGCCGGAGGGCGTCTTTCCTCCCCGGGATCCCAGTATTGAAGGAGCGAGCAGGGATGTGTAGCCGGGGATGAGAGGTGCTGCTGACTGGGAGGAAACGTGTGACTTGCCTCTTGGTCACACACGCTGCCGCAAAATGACTTGCTTTCCAGAGTTCATAAAAACCCTGGTTAGCAAAGAGCCGCAACATCGCGCTCTGTCAAAAGTACGGAAACCAAGAAATACAGACGCTGTGTCTTCACGGAACAAAAACGTGTTTGAAAAGCGGAACCCTGTAATTTCCACTTTCATACAAATTAAAGCCAAATCTGCAGCTTGACTCTTTAATATTCCCAAACGTATGTCGCGGCGTTGGTGCTTCTCAAACATTGAGAGAAGGTCACGTTGTATAGACGGTGTCACACTATAATGTGTCGTAGTGAAACGCCACCACATGACATGAACGCACGACTTGGCTCGTCTTATCTTTAACGTTGACATAGCTGGGCCAAAACAAGATCTTCCAATTAATACAATTTTACTTTATTTAAATTATCTAGGAAAGGTTGATATCAATGATAATACAATAACAAATATCTAACGCAATTTCTATGCTATTTCTAGTCGGATTTATTTCAGAGTCGTACAGTGGGAAGAGCTAGCTGACGACTGCAGTCCGCGGAAGCGCTGTCACCATAGATATAAACACTATATGGCTATATGCCATACATTTTTGCATACATTCACAGTACATATTTATTCAGTATGATAGCTGTCTAATAGAAGTTAAATCCATGTCTCACTTATTCTGACAATGTATTTAACCCCAAATAAAAGAACCCAATAAAAAGAGTTGTTAAATAATAGTGAAGTCACGTTGTAATAACAATAATCTCTCTCGGTTCTTTTTCTGCTTTGCCAAAAGCCACTGTGTCAAGTGTCCTAGTAGAGTTGCCGTATGTAGTTGTCCATCTCGCACATGCGCAGTACAGATCGGGCAGGGGGACAGATCGGGTAGTGACAGTGACTATAATAGCTAGCCTTTAAGCCTTGAAAATGAGTTTGTTTTTGCCTAAATTAACTTGCAAAAAAGACATTGATGAAGTTATTAAAGGGGTAGCAGAAAAAGTCGTAGTACTGAGGTTCGGCAGAGATGAGGACTCGATTTGCCTCCATATTGACGAGATTGTAAACAAGATAACTTTATTTTTAAACGGATGCTATGTGTTGGTGTCATGATTGTTTTTTCTAATTTGTCAATTTCTTACCATCCTAGCTGTCAAAAACTGCCCATGACCTGAGTAACATGGCGTCCATCTACATCGTGGATGTGGATAAAGTGCCTATCTACACAAGATACTTTGACATCAGTTACATCCCCTCCACTGTTTTCTTTTTCAACGGACAGCACATGAAAGTGGATTATGGGTAAGTGAAAGAAGGGAACTATTAGTTATAATTATCTGAAGACATACGATTCTTCTTCTCAGAAAGTTTCAAGATGGGGCTATAATTCAGGATTTTCATCATCAACTAATATGCTTAATGTTTCATAATGAGGGATTGTGTAAAAGTTATACTTTGAGTTTAGCATTCGTGCTCTCAGTTAAACACTGAAACATTAGATGCAGAATAAATACAAAATATATATAAATATATCTATAGCCTGCATGATTGATTGCCAACAAATGGTATTTACCTTTTACACATGCTCAAATGCATGTATTGTCATTGACACATTTACAAATACAACCATAGAAAAAACATACTGCGTACATTTAGGAAAATTCCATAACATCAACAAATATAATCACCCAACAAATGTACAGAGCCTTATCTTAACTTAATATGTACCGTCATGTTTTAGTTTTGTAAATAAAAGTGCTTCACAGGTCCCGAGAGGCAAAAGTCCATAGCTCAAGCTATGAAACTAAATAAAAGTAGCGAATATTTACTTTTGAGAAGCCAGCTTTTGCATATATATACCTTAGCTACAACAGATGCCATTCATTGTAAATGAAAAGAGTACGTTTGACTTTATGTTCTCTTTCAGCTCCCCAGATCACACCAAGTTTATTGGCAGCTTCAAGACCAAACACGATTTCATGGATCTGATAGAGGTCATTTACAGAGGAGCCATGCGTGGAAAGATGATTGTCCAGAGTCCCATAGATACTCAAAATATTCCCAAATTTGATCTCCTTTACCATGGGATTTAAAATCAACACCTCCACCTCGTGGCCTTATCCTCAAACAGATTTCACTGAGTGGCTTCGACCACGTCTGACTGATTTACTGAATGGCTTTAATGTCAAAGTAGCTTTAACATTCAAGCAAATATCTGAAGAAAGTTTGATGATAAAGCGTCTGATGTTCATTTTCATATAGAATTGAATTTCCAAAATACACTGCTGTTTACTCCTTGTCCTTTTGCTGTGTTTAAATGTTCCTTGTTGAGTTTTTGACTACTGTTTACAATATAAAACTAAATATATATTTTTTTATCGGTCCCAGTTTCCTTGTCTCTCATGCACGCATCGGGGCACACATTCTAGCCAATGGTTTCACAATATTATCCTGATCTACAGGTAACATTGACACTCAAGTGAAGGCACATTGGGAAAATAAACAAAGAGTCAGCAGGCTTAATACAGATCTAAAATGAATGTTTTACATGATTTTCAAAATGTTTTCTGAGGAAGGAAATGCATTATAGAAAGATGTCTGTTAGCCCTCATGAAGACTGATTAACACTGTTAACATAAACGTGAACAAGAAAAGTCCATAGGGCACCTTTAAAAGTACATTAAGATCTGACAGTACATTCAATAAAACAGGCTTTCTTCAAATGTGTTTATTTATAAAAAGTAAGACATTTCTATCTTTAAAAATATCTTAATATTTCCATAAATGTTGCTGTTTTCTAAATCTTTATCATCATATTGTCTATTTCTTATGTTTGATGGAGAAGATGAGCATTTTTATATACGTCCTTGATTTGTTTGAATTTATTGTTGAATCATATTATCTTGTTTCCCATGTAAAACAGCAGAAATTATGCAATTGTTTTTTCCAATGTATGTGCTCAGTTTTTATAATAAACGTCTTCATTATTTAATCTTGCACCCTTAATTTACAAAATATCTACTTTTTATTTTAAGAGGATATTGCACTATATATTTGATTGAGTTTAAAGGGATCTTTCTAAGTCTAAATACTGGAAACATTTGAGTGATAAAGGTGAAAGTGATCAGCTGCTTATATTTATCAAGCAGTTTAAAACAAAAATCATTCCTATTCAGGTGCTACACAGTACAAGGATAGTATACAATCCTTAAGTAATATACAGTATTTGGTGTTCAAATCAACAATATATATATATAAATATAATTATGTTTAAATTATGTGTGACTTAATATCATGTTAGATTTTGAATATCGTAACTGGTTTTCTCCTGCATGGTTAAAATGCGGTATCACTGTAAAATACTGTCTTTTTTAAATTTACTATATTGTTCTAGCTGTTCTATTACTTGCCTTTCCACCTTGGTTATTATATTTACATTACTGATGACTCCTCATTGTGTAAATATTTTGTGAATGCGTTAATGACCAACCCTACATTATCATCACACTATTGATATTCAAGTATTTGGGCAAAATGTGCCCAGGCCTAGTTGCAACAAAAGCAAATGTCAAAAAAGGGAGAATTAAGAGTATCAAACAGAAACATCAGTACTATACAAGAATGCTGCGATCCTTGTGAAAACAGCCACATATGAGTTTGTACCCCCTGTGGTTTCAAGTTGAACAATTCCCATTTCACCGTATACTACTTTCAATAACACTTTCCTTCAATGTAGGCATTAACTCCAGAAGATGGCAGTAGTACAACTTTAAGGATATAACATAAGCGGTCAATACAAAAAAAAAATACAAATGGACAGGCAATTTACTGAAGCAGAGTTGTGGAGCGGTTTGTCTTTCAGCCATCATTGGGGAGGAATCCGAAATCTGAATTATTTTTGGGAATGTTCATGTTGATGATTTGTGTGTCACACAAGAATATTATATGATTAATAAGGGCTTAATATGAATAGGTACTGAAACGTAGTCCCCTTTAAAAAGTTTTTTTTATTATCCTACAACCCTTTGGGGCAAACAAATGAATAATTAGTCTTGATAATATAAGGAATCTGTAAAAATCTGTTAATTTGTAATAAAGAAATCCTTCAAAAACCATAATTATTGATAGCAACTTCATAAATGTGATTTACTCTGTTTCACATCATTGTGCATTTAATTAATTTTATTATTTTGAATATGTTATGTGCTAAGAAATTGATTCATACATAATTCATATTAATTATTAACGGGTAATGAAAGTAATTGAAGTGCTACAACTATGAATAATTTCAAAAATATATAGTCACAATTCATCAGCCTACAAGACATGAATGTGAATAATAGGATCAATGGGAGAACATTTATAACATTTAAATAGCACTGCCTTTCAAGAGTTTCTTGAGTGAAATGCCCATTCATCTGGATTTTGTTAATACATAATAATAATAATAATAATAATAATAATAATGATAATAATAATAATGATACATTTATTTAGTATAGCACCTTTCACAGAAATAAAATTCACAAAGTGCTTCACAAGAAAGAACAAAAGTTAAAATGAAGACCACAGAAACATGAATACAATAACATCATGAGGCAGAAATTAAGCTTCACATCAAAACAAAACACAGACCACGTAGAGTCCCGAAAGGAACAAACATAAGAACAAAACACACGTTAACATCTCCTCTGTTTACTCAGGATGAAGGCAGACACTGGGGGTCTGCCTCAGGAAGTCCTGCTCCACATCTCCCCCCACTGCCTCTGCTGGACGGTGCTTACGCTTCTTAGGTACCAATGTAATAGTCACTGCAAAGGAAGCAGTAGCTACTTATTTGGTTGTTGTTTGATGTTGTTTTATTCACCACCTGTAGTTTCATATCATACTCTCAGCCGTCTCAGAAGATGAAGCATGTGCAGAGGCAGAATCCATGAGTCTCATGATTTTTCTGTATGTTCTGACTGATTTGCCCTCTTTTAAAGGTTGCATCAACGCATTGCCAATATTGCTACATTATAGAAACCCCACAATATTACCAGTACAAAAAGCAGTCATATGCTGTGTAAAGTCATTCTAACTTTGGGTTTTGTATAGTTTTAATCATTGCCAAAGCAGCTACAGGTAATGTTTTTTGTTATGACAACAATCAAATGAAAATGCTGCAATGTGAACCCAGTGATGAACATGCAGAAAATGTTACATGATTTTGCAGCTTCCCTCAATAGCAATATGCAAATCATTGTTTTGCCTTTTAGCCCACAATTGTAATGTTTGCATTCAATCTTACAAGTCCCACTGCTTTCATAAAGTTGTTTTCGGCAAAAAAGCTCTAATTCCCTGTTGAACACTTTATGCCCAGCACAAACAGCAGACAGACATAGCTTGTTTCCACAGCTTGACTCTTAAAAAGGAATCAGCAAGGGATAAACACACAAACAACAAGTATTTTATTCCCCACACTTATGCTGTGGTGAAGGCCACTTCCCTCAGGCTACATTAATGTAAAAGTCCTATTGTGGTAAATATTGCTTAATATTAATAAAGTATGGCTTAAAGGTAAATATTTACATTATTCAGTTGAGGTTAGATTTGCTGCTGATGTTAGCTGTTTGAAAATTGAGAAACATTTATATTGGTATAAAGATATTCTGATAATATAAACAGCGCTTGTACTTTGTTAAGTCAGTTTTGAATTTGTAAGTTGGATCCCTTAAATTAGATTTATTTTCATATTTTTATTATTTATTCTTGGTGTTAGTAATGGTGTGCTGGGGCTTGACATTTTTTTTTTCTGGCGCTGTGGTGCTGCTTTGAGTTAGAGTTGAACCAGCTAGCTCCTACCTGAAGGCCACAGACGCAGACTTCATCCAACAACAAAAAAAGCATGGCAACCACCTGCAGTATGTCAGCTTCAAGGTATGAACTAATGATGAGGAGGAGATGGGGGGTAAAGTGATAAAAAAAGAAAGTGCAGTTAAGTGAATTCTTCTGAATGTTCAGTTTGAGTTAAAGACTCTTCGTTTTGTATTTTCTTTCTTCATGCTGCCCTGTTGGACAGCAGCAGAGAGTCGGCAGAGGCAGCGTGCAACATCTCACAGCTGGTGAACTGTTCTCTGAATATATTGGGGCTCATCTCCACAGCCAGGGTCAGCATCATGTGTCTGCCCAAGCCTCAGCCAAATTATTATTTAATTTACCATCTTTATTTGCAGGCAAGCTTAGCCACTTTCTTGTCTTAGTGACCTGCCGACACAATTTATACATTACATTTTGTAAGTTATAATTTTAGTTTGACCAACATTTGCCTTATTATTGTGGCCAAGTGCTCACATGAGCTTCTCTGACCTTACACATCATGTACAATGACATAATGTGTAGAAAAGCACTGATCACACACACACATACACCAGGCCTGGCGCCGCATTGTGTGATCAGTGGCTGGTTGTTTGGAGCAACCGACCTGATCAAAATGTGACAATAAACTTCAGAAAAGCTCAAATAAAATAAAAGTCAAGACATTTACGACACTAAACATTAACATTTCAGGCCTTCTTAATGGATAGTACTTTAAAAAGTGTGGCCAAACCTCATAAAGCCTTTCTTTTTAATGAACCAATAAGTTACCAATGAATGGGTGTCGGGCTATTACAAACTAAATGAAACCAAACTGACATCTGTTATAGGGATATCTACCCTAATTTCTTGGGACGGTTAATCTTGGAAGACAAATAATAAACGTATGTTTTTAATTCATGTGTCTAAATCTGGAGGTGCCTTGTGGACTTTTGATCACTAGAGCTGATGTGAAATAAGTGTTTCTGTTTAATTTATATCCCTTAACATGTTTCACATGCAAGTACTGACAAATGGAAGAAGTGATAGCTATTAAGGAGACTATGATTAATAATGATTCATAATGTATGACTAATTATTGTTGGGAATATGATTTATCAAGGACAATTATAGCAGACATAACGGTGCATTGGTGGAAAACGTTTTACATCCCTGGAACGGCAAGCACTTTCCCTTGGGATCTTGTTAGTAACAGGAGGTCACATTTGAGAGGAAATGTTGGAATAAAACACATTTATTAGCAGTCAATGAGTTAATTGGGCAGAAGTGACTGGATGACATAAATGTATAGGAGGTGACATTGATATAGTATTATAGACATTTTAGGGCAAAACACCAATTAATAAATCACTCCTAATTGTTACAATAAGACAATAAAGGCATCTAGTCCAAAAGCTACAGGGAGTTAGAACAGCATTGTCCGAATGTCTTTTTTCTCAGCCAGGCTGTGTAGATCTGTAGTCTCCTAATTAATGTTTTCTCTATCCCTAAATAAATCTACGCATCTGTACTTCGGCTGATGCATCAGTAAAGATGCTGGGTCATGTTGTGGTCACCTGGCTGTGCTTCAACAGGCTGTGACCCCTGGACAAGGAGATCATCTGCTTTGCCTGCACGCATTGGCTTGGGAGAGAGCAAGGTGTCCTGCAGTCCAATTATGGAGTTTGTCTAGAATGAATGGTGAAAGACCAGCACAGCTATCCATCATGGAGGAGGTACTGCTTCCTGATCATCGCTACGGGCTGGATGATATCCACTGGGAGGTGTTGAAGAATTTGGGTTGCGGACATAATGGCTGCAAGAACCCCTATGAGATAACAGGTTTTTTGGCCTCCACGTGTCTTTCTGCCTCCTTTCATCATCACCATACCTCTATTTGATGTCTTATATGTGAATGATAATGATGAGAAGTTTTGTCACTCAGATGAAAAATAACCTAAGGGACCAAGAAGTGGATGACAACATCCAACTGAGCTGGACGAAGCAGCCGGATGCACAAGTCTTCCAGAAGGAGAATAAGAAGAAGAGGAATGAGCTTTAATGTTGAATTTCTGTGTCATATTTTATCAGAGAAAAGAAAAACAAAATAGTGATAATAACAAACGGTACAATTTCAAGTAAAATATTGATCAAATACATATTTGGTCTCTCTCTCTCTCTCTCTCTCTCTCTCTCTCTCTCTCTCTCTCTCTCTCTCTCTCCCTCTCTCTCTCTCTCTCTCTCTCTCTCTCTCTCTCCTCTCTCTCTCTCCTCTCTCTCTCTCTCTCTCTCTCTAGTAGGGGCCCATAATTCAACACTCCATCTGTGTGTATCTTTTGTCTTCAGCTATGCTCAAATTCATTTTGAATTTTACATTACCTAAGTTAAATCATCATTATAAGTAAGCCATCCGATTAAGCCGAACCGCTACCGCAGAATTGTATTACTGCATGGAAACTGTAGGCACAGGAGCCTTAATGAACTACAGCATTAAAACCAATGGTGAGTAGTTTCAGTGATGTAAAAAGCAAAGTTGCTTCTGCTTTTACTGGCTTAAAAGAGAAAAACAATGGAAAAAATGTCAAAGTTTGGTCTCAGAAAAGCATATTTCTTCAAAATAAATGTTGTTGTCATTATTATTTTTGTATTTGAACATGTTTAATGGGTGAAGTGAATTTGGAAGCACTGCAACAGAGGAAGTGATTTTGGTGGGTGAGGGTGTAGCTAGTTATCATTTGTATAAAGTACATATATGCAAATTGTTCCATTTCAGAAATATATGATTCTGAAATGGGCCAATTTGCACAAGAAGCCTACTTCAAGTATATTTAGATGCAAATACGTTTGTTCTTTTACTTGAGTAACCTTTTGAATGCAGGACTTTTACTTGTAACAGAGTATTCATACACTCTGTACTTCTCCCACCTCTGGACACAACCCCCGGTGTGTGTCCAGAAGCTACAGTTATCTGCTGGGAGGGGAAGACACGGCGCTACACCATCCTGCTTTCACTTGAAAACTTTTAACAACTCAGTGAAAGGAATAGGCACACAAACACATGTCAGTTTTTGAGCTACCTTCCTAAGACTGTCGTGCTGAGAGGTGATGCTTGGTGTTGCTGGGATGACGGGCAGGTAAGATCTTTCATTAGCTTGGCTAACGTTAGCTTGTAGCAGACCTACACAACCGCTAGCTTTACCTAGCAAACTAGCTTGCCAACATAACCATTGGGGTAAAGTTAGCTCACCTCTTTTTAAGCGACAACATGTGTTATTATTAATTTATCATTTCGATTCAGGGTTACAGTTTGAAAGTTGTTTCATTTCTGACATAATGATGCGTTTATTAAATAATATTAGGCAAAAATAACTGTGGGTAGGGTTCCTCCCCTGATTGGAGCTAACTTTAAGATTAGCATGCTAGCTAGCATTTTAATGTTTTTCAACATAATGGGAATTATTAGCACTCACCGTCCCTGATCAGAAAGGTCTGACTTTTCAGGTCTGAATAATAAGACAATTCGGTCTGACAATTGTTGATTTATAGTTACTAAAATATAGCAAATTATTCCATTGCTATCATCCTAACTTGTTCGTGTTTTTGCCCTCTGTTTTTACATTACTATTGTTTTTGTTTTGTTTACTTTAAAGTGTTGTTGTATTCTTGTTTTAACCATGTTAATCCCTATGTTTTCAAAGGTAATGTACATCTACAGTTTATAATTATTATTACGTTTTTAATTATTATCTTTATTTAGAAATTACAGAAACTCACATTCAATACCTTGGCTCGTGAGCTACTGTACTTTAATTTTACAACTTGACTTAAACAGTTTCGGTTATTACCAAACTACTCTGAGAAAGTTGTAAGATGTGGCATAGCATTCAACTGTAAATTGAAAACACAAAATCAGAGTGTGGTTGTTGGTCTATTTTTTAGTAATTGTGTGTGTGTGTGTGTGTGTGGAGGAAAGGCTGCTCATCGTCTGTCAGCTCTGTTTCAGTACCTCTACTCCTTTACCAAATTAGGCTTTGGCGGGACTGTGAGTAGTGAGTTCCCCAACTGATTCACAAATTATGTTCCACTCTCCATGGTGACAGCTGCTGAAACAAGCTCAACAGTTGTAGGAGATATGTGAGAAATGATAAACATTGGTCCGCCTTGCATCCCAGTTATTTGTCAGCCCAACAGTTCACGGGGGACTCTGGGGACGTAATGTATTAATATGTATTTTCTTGTCTCATGCAACAGCATTGCTAATGCCCTGGCCAGTGCGGCCTGTGAGCGCTGTAAGAGCGGCTTTGCTGCCACTGAGAAGATTGTGAATAGTAATGGAGAGCTGTACCACGAGCAGTGCTTTGTGTGTGCCCAGTGTTTTCAGCAGTTCCCTGAAGGACTTTTCTATGAGGTAGTGTACTCAAATAAACATTGTAAATCATTTCACAAATCAACACAATGATAAGACATACTCCTCCTGTGTTTCTCTTGAGTTAAGGGATTTCAATATTTTTCTTTTCACAGTTTGAAGGAAGAAAATATTGTGAACATGACTTCCAGATGCTCTTTGCGCCTTGCTGTCACCAATGTGGTGAGTGTTATAGGGCCTCATTCATTCAAGGCATGCCCATATTTAGTATTTGTGGGGGTGTGCGAATCCCACATTTTGTGTAAATAATAAAGTCTATTGTATTCAGATGTAATAGGGCTTTACATGGTACTAGAATACATCTCTTGTGCCTGAAGTGAAGATTTTGTGTATTGTACAGAGTTCCTTGCAACTTTTTATTTTTTGGTGCACTGCAGTACGGTACATATTTCCATGTAAGCATCCCTGACCTTGTTAGAGAGTTCAGATCTCAGCATTCCTCACTGATCTTTAAGTCTAATCATACTTTTATTTAGAACTTCCCACTTGTGTTTAGATTACCCATGATGCATTTTAGTGCTCTGTAAGCTTAATTTAAATACTAGTGGACTGTGTCCAGGGAGAGACAAACGTGCTGTAATTAATGTAAATGGACAATTAAAATGCATTTAACATCAAAGTGTCACTCTGAGAACCCGATAAAAACACTGCAGAGCATTGTAGAAACTGCAGGACTCCAAAATGGAGCTCATTATGAACTACTGTACACTACCTAGAAAATGTCATTCAGTTTCAATAAATGTTGTAAAAGTCAAACTTGGACTCATATTGCTCTCTCACTTATGGTTTCCCTCAGGGGAGTTCATCATTGGTCGTGTCATTAAGGCCATGAACAATAGTTGGCACCCAGACTGCTTCTGCTGTGACATTTGCCAGGCTGTGCTTGCAGACGTGGGATTTGTCAAAAATGCTGGCAGGTACGTGTCTTATCTTATTCCATTCTTTATATAACACTGCGGCAGCCTGTGAATCAGGCAGGTTACACACACCTCAACCTGATGACTCGCAATTTGTATTGAAGTATTGAACTTTTAAGGAGCTGTGGCAGAGTATGTTGAACCGTTATGTTATACTGATTATACTTTCTTGACACACCTAACATTTTGTCCTCCTTCATTTACCTCAGGCACCTTTGTCGCCCGTGCCATAACCGCGAGAAAGCTCGGGGCCTGGGCAAGTACATCTGCCAGAAGTGCCACGCCATCATTGAAGAGCAGCCGCTGATCTTTAAGAACGACCCTTATCATCCAGACCACTTCAACTGCAGCAATTGTGGGTCAGTCTTCCCAAGCTAAACTATTATTAAGCGCATAACATGGTACACTCCAGAATATATAACCACATAACAATGATCTTTAATGTGTTTTAATATTTGTGTGTACACAGGAAGGAATTGACAGTCGAAGCCAGGGAGCTGAAGGGAGAGCTCTACTGTTTGCCCTGCCACGACAAGATGGGTGTCCCAATCTGTGGTGCCTGTAGGAGACCCATCGAGGGCCGTGTTGTCAACGCTATGGGCAAGCAGTGGCATGTGGAGGTTTGTCATCATGAATGAGACAATGTATAATACACTCAATACGACAAAACAATTGTGTGTTTTCAAAGTAATCAATACCATGTTGTTGTTTGTTGTTTCGATGGGATTACATTAGGAGTTTGCTCATCCTATTAAAGTAAATTGAATTGCCACCTTAATGTGTCAAACCCAGACAGAGGTACACAATAGGGGCCATTAAATCTAATTAAGAATATAACAAAATGAATGCCATTTGGTAATGGAAGTGTTTCTGTTAAATTCTTCTGCACATTAAAAGTTTGACTAAATGGAGTATGGTCAGTAAGACTTCTGACTTTGGTTGATAATAGTGACAACATGTAATGCTTGCCCCTTTCTGTGGTTGATATATTGTATGTTTAGACTTCACACAGATGAACTTTACATTCAGTAAAATTACCAATGCATATTAATCAATTACAAAAATGACTTTTGTACCAAAACATTGTTAATGAGATAATTATAGGCAGTAGGAGAAATGTGAGCACTTTTAAAGAGATACGTTCTCCTGAGGCAGAATAAGTTGAGTGTTAATGTGTCGAGGTTGCTGAATTTGATACTGTTCCACAGACTATCATCAGCGAATGGCAGTCAATTTAATAATTAATTATTTTTTGGCAACACTTCAGGATACAACAGTAATATTTCCCAATAGGTCAAGTCTATAACTTCCAAAAAAAACCTCAGTAAATAAACATATTCATATGAGGCTCATGTATTATTCATGTTGTATAGGCAACTGCTCCTCTAGTCAGTTTCTCATGCCTTCATTAGAAGTTTTCCCCCTCTCCCTCAGCAACATTTGTTTTTGTTTACAGCATTTCGTGTGTGCCAAGTGTGAGAAGCCTTTCCTCGGTCATCGGCATTATGAGAGGAAGGGGTTGGCTTACTGTGAGACTCATTATAACCAGGTAAGGAACACAAGTGCCGGGAAAATAATGACTTTGGAGGACATGACGGACATCATAATGTTGTACAGAAACCCACTCTCCTTGTTTCTCTGTTATCCAGCTCTTCGGCGATGTGTGCTATCACTGCAACCGTGTGATTGAAGGCGATGGTCAGTATCAATATAATCAAGCTCACATTTAGAATAAGCGTATTTAGTCATTTACATAAAATGTTGAGTTGAATGTTCATATTTTCCTTTTTTCTTCTCAGTGGTGTCTGCTCTCAACAAGGCCTGGTGTGTCAGCTGTTTCTCATGCTCCACCTGCAACACAAAACTCACTCTCAAGTAAGTGATGTGGCTCATCAATAGCCTCTTTGTTTACTAACTTATTGTGTATAATACTACCAGATTTTCTCTAACATTTAACCCCTACTCTCGTCTTAACACTACTACAAATCTTCCCCTTTTGGCTCTTCCCCCCTTTTCTTCCAATTTCTCCTCTTACATGCTTCACTTCACTTCTTGGTTACTCAGAGATAAGTTTGTTGAAATTGACCTGAAGCCGGTGTGTAAGCACTGCTATGAGCGCATGCCCGAGGAGCTGAAACGCCGCCTGGCTCGCCGTGAGCGTGATGCCAAAGAGCGCAAGAAAAGACCGGCTGTCTGTGTGTAGAGTTATGATTCTTTACAACTCACAACTCTGTCCGTTGGTTGGTGCTTTCTCCACCTCTTCCTCTGTTATTCTGTGCTGTTTCTTGCCTGGCTGCATGGCAAGATGTCTTTTGTCATGTATGATATGTGGCATGTGTTTTATAAAACATAAGTTTGGCACAATTGAGGCTTATGAATATATATATATATATATATATATATATATATATATATATATATATATATATATATATATATATATATATATATATATATATATATATATGATTTATCTGGTTCATCTTGATTTATCTGGTTAAGATTGTCTCTTTAAATAGTTTAATATATATAAAACAAAAATAAATTATAAATATCAAATTATTATACATTTTCAGAGTCCAAAATTACGTCTTTTAAAGATCTTGTTTTCTTCAATTAATATCCTAAATCCCAACAAATATTCAAAATATCTTCTTCATTTGCTTGCATTTTGGCTATTTGCATGTGTTTTTTAAGTTTCTGTGTGCTGAGCTCTCAGTCGCCGTAAGTGTTTGTAAATCTGATCTGTAGATAGACTAATCGCTTAACCTACTAGTTGTTTCAGCCATACTTCCATACTTCCATCAAGTTTCATGTTTTTATTTGAGTGAGATAATGAACTGCTGCACTAAAGTGTTGTTTAGTGTTGCTCCCTAAAAGTGTGGCCCTAATGCTAATAAGGAGACTGTGACTTGCAATACATGTAAAGCTGCAGTGATGATAATATTAAGAGAAAGATAATGCAGCTGCGAGGGAAATCAAAAAGGTAAATAAGGGCCAGAGACGAGTCATTGGTTTACATATTTAGTGCTGATGATGTCTTTCTTTTCGTTCTTTGCAGGAACAAATTTGTTGAGTTTGACATGAAGCCTGTGTGTAAAAAGTGTTATGAGAAGTTTCCTCTGGAGCTGAAGAAAAGGCTGAAGAAGCTCGCCGAGTCGTTGGGACACAAGTAATCTGCTTCGCTCAACAGCCTGCAACGCTACGACTACGCCTGAGATGGTAGAATATCCAGGAGAACTGCTGCATGACAACGCAAGGACCCGGTCTTATAAAGGTACACCAGTATTAATAATCTGGGATCCATTTAAAAAGGAAATATATATCACTGTGGTGTTGTTATAAAGGTGCCTGTTAGCAATCTTTTTTTTAACCTTTTGTTTCTTCTATATGCAAATGTTTTTATGTAACATTCCTAAATTGTCCAAATTACTTTTTCTCTTCTAGAACAGACATGTGGTGCTCTAGCTCATTTGACTTAACCATGAGCATGGGTGTTTCTCAATCGCGAGTAAAGCTGCTTCAGAGCCACTATTTCAAGCATACTACGTCATCGAGTGCCGCCGAAGTACTGTTCCAATCTCCAGTATACTTGGAAATCTACCGAGCCCGGCGTACTCCGTTTGGAGAAATATCGAGTCTGCACATGAGTAGACTTCGCGGTCTTAAAATCCCCACAATGCTTTGCGCACGGACCAATTTCCCCAAATCTGTGGCGGAAGATGTAAGGCGGGGCCTCTCATATGACGCACACCTGCACACTTGCTAGCGTGTTCCACACTTCGTTTTCCGAATGCCAGGAAGTATTCTTGACTCGCTTCTGAAGCAAGATTGCCGGCAGACATGTGCTACCAAGCAAGCGTACTCGCGATTGAGAAACACCCCATGATTACCAACTGCTATGTCTCAAATTATCTTGAATTTGAAAAAAAAGTTTTGATTGACATTATAATGATTTACACGTGTGCCTTGAATATATGAACTGTGTCTTAAAATGCGAATTACGGTTACATGTGAGTTACCTGCAGTTATTGTGATGCCTTATTATATCAATTTTAATTAGACAACGTATAATTTGAAAGCTAAATTGTACTAGCCTTTTAACCTTTGATATTTTTTTTACCTCAGTATGAATAATTACAACACAACCACTGTATTCATTAGGATGTTATAATGATGTATCCTCTTATAAAGATGAACAAAGTGTTTCAAGAAAGAGCCTTTCCCCGGAGCAAGGCTCATATACTAAACATTAAGTGTTAATTAATCCACTGGAAATAAATAAAATAAATATGAAATGGTGATGAACTGGTGCCTTTTGTCACTTTTCTATCCACCTGTCTTCTCAGCTTTGACTGGAATAATTGCTCTGTTTTTTCACAGCTCCTTAATCCCAATGTTTTGAAACATCAACAGTGAGTGGGAAGAAAATATTAGTTCAGACATTAGTAATAATTCAAATATTTTTAAAAGTAGTATATACTGTATGTTTTGAAGATGTGAGGTAGTGAAATGTTATTGCTTGTACTGTAAATGCCTCAGTTTGTGAGCCTCATATTTCTTAGCTAAATTAACGTTTGCAACTTTCCAAGGGAAATAGTTCAAAGGAATCCAAATGAAATGAACCCGTCAGCTGCTTATTTACCATGAGTACACTTTGATGTAAAAATATCATTACTGAGTCAGCACATTGCTTGGGCTGTTTGTAAACAGGCAACAATATTTAGAAAGATTAAGAAAGGCTACTGACAAAATAGTTGCTTGGATGAGCATTTTTATTTTTGGGACACTTTTTCAAATGCATTTTATTGTAAAGACTAACATTTTATTGAGTTTCATGACAGGTAAAATTACAGTTCAGTGCAGTTTACAGTAATTATATTTATTTTTTCTTAAGGATCATCAAGTATTCGAAACGTATAGTACATTTAAATCGGTCAAATACCAAATATATTTTGGCAAAATCTGTTCTGCCTCTGGAATGCAATCTTTCTGTCTATACATCACAAGGATAAACAACATAAACATACAGTTAATTGTCTATGGCATGGGAGATCATCCTCCTTATAATACACATTAATGGTTTCGAAAAAAAAATAGCTCAACACAAATTGGAATGTGTAAAAGCTGAAATCAGGTTGCAATTTTGTGCATGAAGGAGCCTCCTGTTAACCCTGCCAGTTGAATCGCCCCTAACTCTATGCTTATCTCCATGTGCATGTCATATGTTTGTGTGATAGAGGAGCAGAAAGAGAAAAATAGCACTTGTGGGGCATTATATTTTATAATGAAATTGTATTCTTATTTGTACTTATATATTTTTAGTTACAGAAAATGATTTCCAAGTAGAAAAGCAGTAGGTCTCTGTGTGTGTGTTTTCCTCATGTAAAATGTTTCACAGCTGATCCTTTGGGCCACCTATTATAGCACCATGACAGAAAAGAAACCTGACTCATAAGTCTTTCACAGCAAACGTTCTCCCTTTTTATAAAAAGAAAAGCACAGGTGTTATTTGTGACACAAACACTGGCTCCATGTTACTAAAGTGTCACAGTGTAGCCGTGAGAGTGTGACTGAACTAGCATGTACAATACCAGGACCAAGAAACAAAAGCAGCTTAATGTGATTCAGCCATCATATGTGCTTTTCATAATGTGAGATGTAGCAAAATGTAAAATGTGTCCATTATAAACACAATTGTACAATCACGTCAACTAAGGCAGATTTCTACATGATTGGACCTCTCGGTAACACTACCACTATGATTGTTGGGCTTTCTCTTCCTTAAGTTAACTGACTTTTATGTGATACTTATTTCTCATAGTTGCATGAGATTTAAAAAAAAATCTTAGGCAAGGCAAGTTGATTTATATAGCACCTTTCAGCACACGGCAACCCAAAGTGCTTTACAAAATTAAATAAAAGACATTTAAGAATAAATACAGTGGAAGCACATTATAAAAAGGCATTTAAAAAGCAAAGATAATAAAATGAACCCAACAGGTATAAAAGGATAAATACCATACTGCAGTTTGAATTTGAACAACTCATCCAAATGCAGCGTCAAAAAGTTACGTTTTTAATCTCAATTTAAAAGTATTAAGAGTTGCAGCTGACCTGCAGGATTCAGGGAGTTTGTTCCAGATGATCGGCGCATAAAAACTAAATGCTGCTTCTCCATGTTTAGTTCTGACTCTTGTAACAGAGAGCAGACCCGTCCCAGAAGACCTGAGACTCCTGGATGGTTCATACTTTTGCAGGAGATCGTTAATATAATTTGGTCCTAAACCATTTAGTGCTTTAAAAACCAGCAATAGTACTTTAAAATCAATTCTTTGGGAGACTGGAAGCCAGTGTAAAGACTTCAGAACTGGACTGATGTGATCCACTCTTTTAGTGTTTGTGAGGACTCGAGCAGCGGCGTTCTGAATCAGCTGCAGCTTTCTACGGGATTTTTTTGTGAGACCTGTGAAGACACCATTACAGTAGTCGAGTCTGCTGAAGATAAAAACATGCTTTTCTAAATCCTGTTGTGACATTAGTCTTTTAATCCTAGATATGTTCTTCAGGTGATAGTATGCAGAATTAATAACTGTTGTAATGTGACTGTTAACATTCTGAGTCCATCACTACACCTAGATTTCTAGCTTTATTCGTTGTTTTGAAGTCTGCCGACTGAAGCTCTGCGATGACTTTTAATCGTTCCTCCTTTGCTCCAAAAACAATAATCTCAGTTTTCTGTTTGTTCAATTGGAGAAAGTTCCTACTCATCCAGTCATTGATGTGCTCAATGCACTTACTCAGTGTTGTAATCGGAGAATAGTCTCCTGGTGACATTTTTAAATAAATCTGGGTGTCATCTGTATAGATATGATAACTTAGGTCATTGTTTTTCATAATTGGAGCCAGTGGTAGCATATAGATATTAAAAAGCAGAGGTCCTAAAATGGAGCCTTGAGGAACCCTGCATGTCATATTTGTCAACGCTGATGTGTAGTTGCCTAGAGAGACAATGTTTTTTCTGTCCTTTAAGTAGGAATCAAACCAATTTAGTTGCAGAAAGTCCCACCCAGTTTTATAGTCGGTCTAGCAATATGTTGTGGTCAACAGTATCAAATGCAGCACTGAGATCTAATAATACTAACACTGATATTCTGCCACTGTCTGTGTTTAAATGGATGTCATTGAAGACTTTAACAAGAACAGTCTCAGTGCTGTGGTTTGGTCGAAAGCCTGACTGGAACACATCAACACCGTCATTTAAAAGCATGAAATGACTCAGCTGTTGAAAAACAACTTTTTCAATCATTTTGCCTAAAAATGGGAAGTTTGATATTGGCTTATAATTATTCATTACGGATGTGTTTAGATTATGCTTTTTTAAGAGTGGTTTCATTACTGCAGTTTTCAGGGCATGTGGAAATACACCCGAGTGGAGAGACTTGTTTACTATGTGAAGTAGATCTGAGGCAATGCAATGAAAAACACTTTTGAAAAATCCTGTTGGAATAATATCGAGGCTGCAGGAGGAGGATTTCAGATGTTGAATAATGTCCTCCAGGTCTTTATCATTTATCAGACGGAATTGTGTCATGATGTCTGAATTGATTTTAGGTGGACACAGGGACATAATCAAGTAACACAAGCCCTTGTAGCTGAACAAAGTGAATGTAATGACTTTAAATAAACTTTAAATAAACTCCTGAACTCTGCACACGTGTTGTTACTGTAAAAAATGTTAATAAGTGTTACACATGCACATCATCATTTTATGGACACTGGATATGGATTGGAGTCTTACATGCTGCCGTTAACCAGATTTGGATTAGGCGAGTACTGATTAGGCATGTGGAAGTGAAATCCTGATGGATTGGCCTGAGGTTGAGAAGCTGTCGGGGCCATGTTCTTGTACGGTGGTCGGAGACGTGATGGTACACCCAGGAAGTGCATTCTGAATCTTGTCCATTCACCAAAGGTCATTTGTAGGAGCTCTTTGAGGTCGTCTGTATCACCAAAGAGCAGGGCTGAACCATTGAGGTTATTTCTTCTCACAATATCATTATACTTACTGTGGTAGTCCAGCCTCTCCAACTACAAAAAAGTAGAAAATGTAAGCATTATAAACATAAGAGTAAAAGGATTTAGTTTCGTAATCCTCCCTATGACTACTAAATGTATATAAACTTCCTTTTCTGTTGGATTTGCAATAGTCCAAAAAATGTTATGTTTTTGCTTCAGATATACATAATTTTCTTCTGCTGTATTTCTGATAGAGTAGCTCCACAACACGTTACACTGCACTTGCTGTTACCACCCGTGACCACATGTGTTTCCAAATCAATCCAGACTGAAAGCTTAAACATTACAACTTTTTTCTTACCTCTTTACAAACATCTTCTGTATCCATGTTGATGATGGTTGTGATTGGCAGAGGGGCTAGGTTCCTCATCCAGCCAGAATCTTTCAGCCTGGATGTCCCTCTGATGTGAGCCAGCTCCTTCCGGATTGAATGATCCAGGTTTACTGTCGAACCTTCAAAGGTCTTCAAGTCCTTTACGGTGAATTTGAAATCTACTGTGAGAAATCTTTCAAACATTTCAGGATCTCCATCCTGCTCGAGGAGGTCCTCAATCTGTGCACTCATCACATACAGCTCTGCCCTGGATTTTTGGAAGACTTTCCACAAGGTTTTTGAATCGTCAGCCTTGGGAACATTGTCAAGTTCAATATCTGCTCTCTGCTGAGCGTCTTCCACACACTGGAGGATCCAGCTGAGGCGGCAGGGCCACTGATTAGCTAAGACCACCCATGCAGCGATGTATTCTGGGTTAGGAAGCTCTTTCTGCAAGGCCTTCATGATTATCACAGTCACTCGAATGGAGTTGATCACCCTCCTCATAGACGTGGCATCCTCTAACATGTACTTGTTAAGATTCCTCTCGTTGCTGTTCAGGATGCTCCTAACCAACTTCTCTACTTCCTCGTCCTTTACATCCAGTGCTGCTGTATTTTTATCCATCAGTGGATATGACTCTTGCGTTTCAATGGCCAACTCCACTGAGAATACATCTGAGGAAGACTTTTCTTTTAGAGCCACAGTTCCTTGCTTATATTTGCTCATGCTTAAGTCATCAGGGGATTTTGAATTGCTAGTGAGGCTGTAAAATAAACTGCGCTTTGAGTCATCGCCCAGTGGTGGGACTGTAAAGGCCAGAGTCACAATTCCGTTCAACAATGCATAAGCTCTGTCTTGTTTGCTGAAGCAACCATCTGCAAAGTTCACTTTCTGTACAAGAACATCTGGATCTACAGACAGAATGGAAATATATGGACTTTCCTCATCTGAAAGCAGAATGTTAATGGCATCCAAAACTGCAACAATCTTCTTTGGGGAGCAGCGGTCGAGATTGGTGATCTTCAGTACCACTCGGATCCTCCTTCTCTCAAACACCTCCATAAACTGGATGAATTGAGACAGAAACCACATTTCTTTCCTGACGTCGTTCATGAAGCCAAGTTGGCTGCTGACTCGCTCATTGTCCATTCCCTTCCTAATGTTCAGATCCTGGCTGAAGATGAGGTTCTTAACCATCTGAACGACAAACCTCAAAGCGCTTACTGCAGGGAGTCCAATGGAAGCGATGATCAGGCCCTCAAACACTCCCACATAGCTTGTGTTTGTTCCATTCACTGCTCCACCTGGTTTCATCTCAGGATTGGGAAGACCAAAAGTCAACATGAAAACCAGGATTAAAAGTGGTACCATGAGGATGGACAGGAGGAGAAACCACAGAGGGCAGCAGCAAACCTTTTTGGACCTCCAATGGTTGAGACCATCCTCCACACTCTAATTTTTTTTAATAAAAAACAAACAAGATAGAAAAATCAGACACAGTTAGACGTTACTGTAGTGTGTTTAGTCAGGCTAGTGGCATGGCTAGATGGCTAGTTCTTTCAAGTGAATAGCCTCACACTTTTAGACAAGTTTGCTATAAATTGTTGTGCATTCATTTACATTGCCTATATTAGCACTACCATTAACCTTTAGCTGCATGTCTTAAGCGCTGATTAGCACATGTTAACATGTTAGTTAAAATCCTAAACCGAGAAGGTTAGCATTAAGAACCGCTAGTACAACTGTACCCTCTTTGTGTAATAACCTAGAGAAGTGAAAATAAATTCCCAAACCTTATTCTGGACTTCCATTTCTTCATCATATTGAGCCACACGATAGAGTACAATCTGTAATTTCCCAAAGCTCATCTGCATGGCCTGAAACAGCCGTATGGCTAGCCCGGCCCACAGCAGGTCACTGCCTGCAAAATGCCACGCACTAAAATGTACATAAATGAATCTGACGTTATGGTGCTGCTGATTGTCCTCTGTCCAAATGGGTCTGTAGAAGAGCATTCTTCCAATGAGAGCTAGAAAACCGCCAATTGATGGGCTAGCTGAGCGAGGCCGGAACCTTCCTTTGTATTCCTGCTCAATCCTCGACGCTTCCTGCTTCATGTACACTGAAGAGTCACAAAACATAGATAATATTATTATATAAGATACATTGTTTATGCTTTTTGGGTACATATATATATATAAACCTATAATTCAAAGCAGAGTGAAACACTGAGATGTAGGTAAAACACCATGCTGGGTAATGGCTTGGACTTAAACAGGATATAAATAGAAGTTAAGTGGAATATTATAGCCATAACTTTGGTACTTAGACTTATTTAGCTTGCACCAACTCTGGCCATGGTGCTAGACCTGAAACCAAAATAATCAGTCTGCAGGAAAACTAATGGTATGCAAAAGATTGTGCTTTTCAATCTGTAATTCCAATGTAGAGCCATTGAAAACCATATTTATTAATCGGTTTTAAATCCTTTCAAAGCGTTATATTTGTATCAACAAGTCCTCCAACTCATACGACCAAATAGGTTGATTGTTCAACAGCTTATTACGACCTATAGTCACGTTTTAAAGTTTAGCACCTCTAGTGGTTGTGTAAGAAACAACAATTTGCAGCATATCGGCCAACCCAGTCTCACGGCATTTCGTGTAATAGTCACGAAATAAATGTAATCTATTGATTCGTGTTCACCAACACGATTTTCCCATTTCTTTCGTGTCACACAGAACGATTTTAAAAACAATGTATTTCTATTGGTAGTATGTTTCGTGCCTGCACCACGTCTTTTTGTCCGGTCGGGTCTTGGAAGACCGGAAGCTGTGTGGTTCATAAAAACATTTTCTTACTCAATATCAAGCCACGATTATTGTTTTTATTTTAAATTGTATAATGTCGGACTTTCTTTTGCCGTCCGCGAGGAAAATAAATGGGGCTCAGAGCCTCAGAATACTAAAATCTGTATTCTTTAAATCTTTTTTTCCTTCTAATTTGTTATTATTTACATTGCTTTTAAAATCGTTCTGTGTGACACGAAAAAAATTGGGAAATCGTGTTGGTGAACACGAATCAATAGATTAATTTCGTGATTATAACACGAAATGCCGTGAGACTGGGTTGTATGGGCTGATGCTCCCGTTGACTGCAAACGCTCCGGAGGGTCGTTATTCACAAATAACCCTCTCTGGAAAATCCTAAATTGTAGGATAGTTTGGCCATTAAAATGCTTTTTGATTAGATTTCTAGCGAGAAGTGTATATTGTACTCTTAGAATCTACGTCCAGTGGATGTGTAGGATCTATAGTTTGATAGATATTACGAAGATTATTTGAGGTCAGGAGGACGTATACGTCTTTCCCCCTATTCATTTCTATTGACGGCAGCGTCCATGTAAAGTTAGCGTCAACCCTCACGGGGTGAAAACAGTATTTCTGGTCTCGAAGTTTTCATAGTAAAACCGTATTCCCCTCACTGTCAAATGATTTTACAGTGATATCTGCAGTACTCATCAGCTAAAAAACATCAGTTTATCCTTCTTAATTACACAACATTAATTGATTTAAATTGTGTGCAATGCTTTTGTGTTTTTCCCTTTCAATTCTGAGAGACACATTTCTTTTTTCAGAGGTTTTGATTGGCGAAAATATCTAACTACCCTTAATCCTCAGCTATCGTTGAAGTTCCATGAAGTTTTGATTGAATTATTTTCCCCCCTTTATTATCTACATTTAATGTCCCATAATGACAAGGTAAAAATGGGATTTTAGGAATGTTTGCAAATTTATCAAAAATATGAAATATCCCAAATAAGTATTCAACCTTTCGGTATTTGAAATTTAGCAAAGGTGCCCCTCATTTGTCTTGATCATCTGTGAGTTCTTTCCAAACTTTGATTGGAGTCCTCCTGTGGTAAATTCAGTTGAATCAACATGACAATATTGTGTCCAAGCACAGTTATGGGAAAAGCATGGAAAATTGAAATGGACTGTATTGGAAGTTTCCAAGAGCACAGCCTATAAAGACTTTAGCACGGTGACCGTGTTTGCGTGTTCTAGCATTATACTAGGTGACGTCTTAAGCTCTGTTACATTTCTAAGGTGGCCAGCCCAAGTCTTTGTGTGGGAAACACTGGTGTAGAATCATTGATAAATAATTTTTTAGCATAAAGCTGAAACACACATTTTTTTGAAAAAGTTAAGGGGTGCTAACACTTTCTGAATGCACGGTTGTTTTTGATTTATTTTGCTGTCTACAGTGTTTCGGAGAATAATGGTATGTGTACTGAACACAAAGATCCCCCAGAGGCCTACGGAGCAGAATTACAATGTCTACTTTCCAGTCAGTCAGTTGTGAAAAAATCATTTAACTATGAGCCGGCGCTGAGGTGGTGCACAGCCCATTCATATGCCAAGAAGTGCCTCAGTGATTTTTATCACTGCAGGGGCTATGTCAGTGCAAAAGAATAAACATTAGGTTTATTCTGCCACAGCATTTAATTAGCATGTGCAGTTTTTACAGTCAACATATACCGTTGTTTCAAAAACTTCAGTCATCATTACAGTGTACTTTGTGGTGTCAGTAAAAAACAAAAAACGGTCTGTTTGCATGCAAACGGTTGAAGTTGTAGGTTTGATGCCAACCTATTCGTTTCGAGATAAGATCCTAAAACTTATATTTGTTCTGTTATGTACATTTGTTGAAAACTAATGCACTTCACTACTCTTTGCACTTGGATGCAAACTGCATTTTGTTGTACTCGGTGCAATGACATTAAAGTTGAATCTAATCTAATATGAGGTTCCTATAGACTTTAGACACTGCCTGAGTGCTCAAAGTTTTCATTTAAAGATGTAAGCAGTCAAAAGAAACGACATGCTGGTACACCGAGAGTGTTAACATACCTTCCATTTGTCCGAGGATCATGTTAAGTCGATTCTGACATGAAGAGTAGAGTCCTACAGTGGCAGGTGATGAAACTTTTGTCAAGGTCTTCGACAATGCATATGCATATATATCATCTGAAAAGAAATTTGGGACACAACATGGATAACTCATTTAATATTTAATTTTACATTCTGAAAAACATTAGTTAATATCTTTAACCACAGTCTTCTAATAGCAAAAACATAACATACAATCAATAGCTCAATAGATATTTCACAGATTTAATCTGAGAAAATGCTCAAAGGACTAATCTTTACTGACATCGTTCTTGGTTAAGAACATTTCTGCTCAATAATGTTGAACTGAACTGAAATTACAGGTATACTCTGTAGTACATAACACGTGTTCATTTAGGAATTTATATGGTGAGCTTATTCATGCATATTGAAGGAGTGTCTAACCAGAAATACATGCTCTGTGCTGTGCATTCTTTGCTACTTGATTAATGACAACAATTAAGAAAAACAAGTCATAAAGAAGGTGTTTCAAGATGAAATACTGCTGGATAAATGATGAAAAAAACACATGAGGGAAAACAGGACCCTGCATTAATGAGCTGCTCATCCCTGGTTTAGATATTTTTGGCGTTCAAACTCATTCATACATTCATTCTTATATTCATTCATTCATAAACTGCAAACAACTCACCTTTTGTTGGATTATACATGATTACTGTGTGGTGCTTGGATGTTCAGCTTTCAGATAAGTCCCCTCAACCTGCGAAGAATGAAAAACATAAGGAACTCAATGCAGACTGTGGAGTTGTGTGTGTGTTTCTGTTGGTGTGTTCTCCGTTTGGTAACAGGTCCCTCCTGTTACCAAGCCGATTTAGCTTTTATTCATTTCTGGAGGATACCAAAACATATCTCTTACTAGTAAGAATGCGAGTTCTTGATATCAAAAATGCAATTCTTACTAGTAATAATGTTTATTTCTGATATCAAAAATAGAATTTTAACTAGTTAGAATGCAAATTCTTGATATCAGAAATTCAATTGTAACTAGTTGTAATGTGTATTTCTGATATCAGAAATGTGATTTTAACTAGTGAGATTTGCATCGTTTTTCTCATTCATTTCAATGGGAGTTGGAATTTGAACTAGTTCAAATGCCAATTTCTGATATCAGTAATTTATTTGTTACTAGTTACAATTACATTTGAACTAGTAAAAATACCAATTTCTGATATCAGTAATTTATTTGTTACTAGTTACAATTACATTTGAACTAGTAAAAATACCAATTTCTGATATCAAGAATTCAATTTCAACAAGTCGAAATGCCAATTGTTGATATCAGAAATACAATTTGAACTAATTCAAAATCCTTTTTTTGATATCAGGAATTCAATTGTAACTAGATATAAATAAAAATTGAATTATAACTCGTAACAATTGAATTCCTGATATCAAAAAAGGATTTTGAACTAGTTCAAATTGTATTTCTGATATCAACAATTGGCATTTCGACTAGTTGAAATTGAATTCCTGATATTAAAAAAAGGATTTTGAACTAGTTCAAATTGTATTTCTGATGTCAACAATTGAATTACTGATATCAGAAATTGGCATTTGAACTAGTTCAAATTCCAACTCCCATTGAAATGAATGAGAAAAACGATGCAAATCTCACTAGTTAAAATCACATTTCTGATATCAAGAATACACATTCTAACTAGTTAAAATTCAATTTTTGATATCAGAAATAAACATTATTACTAGTAAGAATTGATTTTTTGATATCCTCCAGAAATGAATAAAAGCTAAATCGGCTTGCCATACTCCTCGCTGTATATAATGCCTGATTAAACAATGGTGCTCTCAGTCATCAGTGAGAGGAGCTCCCATGCAAAATCCCAGTCATTTTGACAACCCTTGTGTTGTTTAAGCACACTCAGTTTAACTTCGGGATTGAGTGAGAAAGATCTGTTTGTTCATGTACTTAACACCTCTACAACTACATTGAAAACACCACAAGTGGAGTAAATGTCCTTGAGAGTGCTTAAGCAGCAGAAATAGCCATTTTCAACCCACATGTTATTTTTTCCTTTTGTTCTGAGTGTTGATTGACAGGCACTACAGTGAGTTGTTTTATGGGTATGATCTCTCCGTGAATGCAGGCTGTTCTTTTTTATGTGCGAAAATGTCAACAGTCAGGCTGAGTCAATGATTACCTTGCATTGCCTAGTTCTTTTCCCTGCTGGCAACATATTTTCTCTCCTTGTTTCTTGTCTGCACATGCCTAATGTACACAGTGGCCCCCAACCCCCGGTACGCAGCCGGTATTTTGGTCTATTAGACTCTAACAGACTAAAATAAATCTTAAAGATATGTTTAGAGAAAATATAGGCTTTGCTTTGAATGTACGTGTGATATAAATGTTAACAAACAATACAATATTATTGTAAACCATAACACTTTAATTATGTTCTAAGCACCCATTAGATAATAACTGATATGGCAGAAATGTGTTAAAGGAGAGGTGTCATGGCCATTTCCACTGATCATAATTCCATTGTTGAGGTATACTAGAATATATTTATACTGTGCATTTTTTCAAACTCACATTGGTTTCTCATACAGCATCTCTGTAAACTACTTGTATTCACTGCATTTCACTCTCTGCCTTTAACGGCTCGTTGTAGCTCCAAAAGCTCCAGCCCCCACCCTCCCTGTGAGCACAGTGTGCTCTGATTGGTCGGGACGTTGTGAATCGCGCTGAGCTCCGTGGAGGTGTTGTTTCCTTGTTTAGCATACATAGCGAAACACAGCCAAACTCATCCTGAGCACACACAAAGTCACAGTCGAAGTAAAAACAATAAGTGTGGCTTGATATTGAGTAAGAAAAAGGTTGATAAACGCTGTGAGAATGGGTCTGCAGAGAGAATTTTGCCGCGATCCCAACTGTCTGTTATCAGCCTGCAGCCAGGGAGGAGAAATCAGCAGAGCTGCCTGTGTGTGAGGAAGTCCGTGGATTGGTCAATTTGGACCAATCAGCGGGGGCTTAGCGTAACGGCTCCGCGGACGTAACGTAACGGCTCCACGGATTGGTCCATTTCGTTCCGGGTACGGGATTACATCATCCCGTACCCGGAAGAATCAAATGGACAATAGCCGCGTTCACACCGGAGTACTTTTCACCGTACTTTTCACGTTTAGTTCCGTTAGTACCCCTTATGTCGCGTTCACACCAAAAAGAGCACTTAATCTCGGGAACTTTTACCCCCATTTTTAGTGCCTGCTGAGAGATGGTACTTTCCTGGGGGAAAAAAGTGCCCCAGTTCTGATTGGCTGGGCGAATTGTAAACCACGCCCCGTACAACTCTGAAATGTTTTGTAGAGCCACCATTTTATTATCCTGGCATTAGCATTATTAGCATTAGCATTCGCCCAGTGCACAAACGCAGAGAGACTAACTTATGGCAACACAAAATAAAACATGTCCTGAGGAGGTGTCGGCGTTCTGGCGATTTACTCGGAAGGCTTCAGTAGCAGCTGGGAGTCCCAGCAGCTTCTACTGAAGCCAGTCCCCAACTCCGGGGACTTCCGGCCGGGGACTCCGGGTGGCAGTATACGCCGTGAAGTTGTTTGCGGCCTGCCAGTAAACCCAAAGCAGAAGAAGACGAAGTGACGTCAGCAGCTCATTTGCGTAATCTTCCCTCAGGGAAAAGTACTCCGGTGTGAACGCGATTTGTACTAAATGCCCTGGGGTAATAAGTGCCGGGGCACTGAGTGCCGGCACTAAATACAGCAAAGTACTTGGTGTGAACGCGCCTAATGACGTATCTCCAACTAGGCGTTTTGGGGAGGTATTTTCTGTGTTAGAGTTTTACTCGCTACAGGGTGTACTTTGAGGGTTTTGACTCTGCACACCGTTTACATGCATAAAAACCTTCATAACACACAAGGGGACGGGTAATAACCGGAAAAGCATGACACCTCTCCTTTAATAATGAAACAAGCTTACCTGTTTATGTTCCAAATGTCAGTCCTGATCTTTACTTGGACTCTTAACATATCCAGAAAGAGGAAAGGACCATGCAGCTAAGGTGTGTTGAACCTTAAACCCACATGACGTGAGTGCTGTAAAACTTTACAACACTGATAACAGAAGGAAAGAAAAGGCAACTGGTAACCACAGGCAACGTCTTTGGGACTGATATTTACCAGGAAGTGAGGTCACAATCTTTTTGTCCATTCTCCTTTTCCAATCTGTAACACCATACTACTCCTGCTGCTCCCAATTTTCTCCCTATTCATATCATCTGAGTGAAGTGGGTAGTTCCTGAAAGCATTACAAGGTACAAAAATCCCCATTTTCTTGATAGCTTCTGGCATATCCAAGTTTTTAACTTCTTGCAAAAATGTAACAAATTGCCATGCCGGAGCCTAGGTCTGCATGTTTCCTGAACTGAATTCCTAGTTTGAAGCCCCTCCGGTTGGGAATGGCTGGATTCCTCTTCCTGAACTGACATGCAAAGTGTTTAAGATGCCCAGAGCAGTATTTGTTATGACATAACTGGTTAGTCAAGCTTTGACGAACAAGCTCGAAGCCTGATTTCCCTTGGCTTGATTTGTTTAGTTTCTTGCATTAGCTTTACCATCTGGTGTCGCAGTATACACAAGACAGGTCCTTCAAAACCAACTACGAATAAACTGTGTATGTAAATAATGTCAAGTTGACTAATTTAATACATAATGTTCCAATGTTATATTTAAAACATTATTTTGTTGAAGGTTGAAATTAAAACAAAAAACATTTCTATTAAAATTGTCATTTATTAAAAGATGGCTCCAAATGTATTTAAACATATATCTATATAATAAGTATTGATTTATATTAACAGAGAGCTTTGTGTGCACAGTTAGAGACGGATACACCATAGAGACAATCATGCATGGGATATTTTAAAGTTGTTAACATACATGCATCAAATGCACATTGGTGTCAATACGTAAACAACCTCACACATAAGCACCAGAGAGCAAAATACTCCGTTTTTAGGTGATATTGATGAAATGAAGTTTAATTAGTGTATGTCTGATTAAGATTTGAAGTGCTCGGCTTGAGGGTGACTAATTCTGCCTTTACTCAGAGTACCTGATTGTTCAACTACTTTAATTAACTTGATTGTCATAGAGAGAGTGGGGGTGTGTGAGTGTGTGGTTGTGAGGGTGTGTGTGAGAGAAAGAGGTTCTCAGTTATTACTTGGCCAGGAGTCTTTTGCAAACCAATACTGATTTAATTGGATTGTATCTCCCCTTCTGTGAACCCTCACACCACATCTCGATCTTTCACCACATAAACCTTGCAGTTAAGTTAATGAATTCACCTTCATGATTAATCCAAGATAGGTATCAGACAGAGATAAATTGTATTCAGAATTGGACGGACTTGGAGGGATTTTTTGCTCGAGGCAAGGGGAAATTAAACTAATATTGTAATATGTTAGGTTCAGGAAAACGCAATTTTTTTTTCTGTCAGAAGCTAGTTGAAATTGTTTGCACTTAGGGTCACTTGCATCAACTGTGATTCAGGAACAAGTCAAAAGATATTTAGAAAAGAAAGTGTTGTAATTTAACACACCAACAGAGGGCGCTAAAGTATTGTGCATGAAAGCTGCACAATGACATTTGATCAGCACCCTTCATCACACCTCTCTGCTCTGTTTGGTATGTAGGAGCAGACCCGACAGTGAAGGAGGCATTTACTGAAAATGGGGAGCGGTCAAGAGCTTAAGATGTGCTAGAACTTCTATTGGATGGGCTGATGATCTTTAATTTAAATCAGAAGCTGCAGAGCACACACAGAAACACACAAGCACACACACATTCACGTATATATCTATCCAATTTTATTCCTTATCCATTGTTCCTGAAGGCAGACAAGCCTCAGTATTGACACGCCTGACACCGGCTTGCCAGGCCTAATTGGCCTCAAGACCTCTTGTTGGTGTGATCTATTGATCAGTCTCTCTGCAGATTGTGCTAAGTCACAGGGAGAGGACAGAGAAATAGCCAGAGATACAGAGAGTAACGCTGCTAAATCTGGGCATGATGTTTTAAGCTTTGCTGCTCCCTCGGCAGACCTGCGCTGCAAGCAAGGATGATGATAGGGTCTTCACCCTGAGGCACAGGGGTCCAGATCCCTGCCACAAGCTGATTCACACACACCAATTGTCTTTTATTGTCACCAAGGGATGATGGCACCAACAAATGGAGGTTTCTGAATGCTGTCACCTCCAAAGATCTATAGACACTGTCTGCTTTAACAATCCCACCAGAGACAGCGAGATGAAAACTCCTGCACACGCGCAAAATCCACTTTTGCTTGATACCTCTGTGGCAGATATTAAGAGAAAAAAAAGGCATGAGATTGCCACCGAAGAGCCCTGCGGGGGCAGGGGTGAGTGGAATGGTATGCATGCTGATCTTGTATCTATCAGCACAAACATCCCATACATGATTCTTTTTGCCAGCACCTTCAACCTCCTTTCCATTCACATTCAGATCCCAGATCACATCATCTTATTTCCATCTATTTCCATTTCGTCCTCTTCTCCTCATCCTCATCCCTTCTCAAGCAGTACAGCCATTTCAATGGAAATAGTGTCTTTGCTTATCCGGTTCTTAATGCTACTTTTTTATTCTATACAGCCTTCCCTCAAATCCCAGAAAAACTCATAAGAGAAACGTGTATGTTTATGAGGCCTGCCACACAATATGTCCTTCGCTACCTCGTAAAAGGCAATACATTCTCCTTTATGAGGCGCACACATTTCCTATTCTCTTCTGCGTGTGAGGGCTACATTCCCATATGGTATTACATTTATGATGCATGACAAGGCTTACAATTCTCCATCTCCTCTGCAGCATGCTGCGAGTGGAGCTGTCCAAAAGTCATGGCTGTGACAACGGGGATCATTATACATTTTTCTTTCTGTGCGGCTGCCTCTTTGTATTCCTCTCCACGCTCCCATGAAATCTGTCTTTATCCCACCGTGTGAGAGTATAGCTACCAGGTTCACAACGAGCTCCTCTCCGGGTGGTGGTGTTGGAACGAGTGCCCACTCTTGGACCTTTCACCCAACCTTACACGCATGTGTGCACATATTCACTCCAACCCGCTGATCCTGCCTCGTGTTTTATTGTCAATATCAGTCGGTTGAGGGGTTGATGGCTGTTGACAGGGGTTGGATTGTTGAGGTGAAGATGATGGAAGCACTTGCAGAGATAGAAAAGCTGAGGTTGAGACCCCTTGGAGGGTGTTATTAGGCTGTTATGAAATCTGATCCTTATCAGACCTTCACTGAAGCACGGGGGGTGTATCAGTATAGCCAGATGCAAGTGTTGAGTCTCTGCCTTCCTCCTATAGATCCCCTCTTAACTCCCACTCTCCTTCCTTCCTTACTCAAACACACACATTTCTCTAAACCACCTGTATCTGTGTTTTACAGTCAACACTGCCTGCAGTCTTGCTCTGCATGCGAACGATGGAATTGCTTTATCATATGAGAAAGGACACTAATCTTATTTGTATTTCATGAGCATAATACACCTCAAGGCATGCAGCATACTCTGCATCATGACACCAAAACCTGCTGTTAGCTCGCTTCAAAGCTCTAACAAGATACCTGAGCGCTCACTGATCATTTCTGTATCAGAGAGAAAACTGCTGTAAAAAGCATTATGTTTCCGGGTTTGAAACAAACAAATATAAAAAAAGGTGAACCTGCAACCACGTACTGTACACGATGCTGAGGAACATGTGCGTGACGATTCAGTTTGAAGGACATATTGTCAAGTGGGGCTGCAACAATTATTTCCTTGTGAATAATCTGCTCAATTTGCTCATTCAAAAAATAGTGTCCATATTTATGTTTTTTGTAACGCAACCTTTTTACTCTATTTGTTCATACCGAATTTTGGATTTTATCGGTCCTCAGTTCTGTAGGACTACTTCCTTTGTCCAGACTAAAATATCAATGCATTGCGATTAAGTTTTTAATACATTTATTTAGCGCCACCATTGGTTTGACAATAGAATAGATTGCATTGAAATATGGTGCAGATATTCATGACCTCTCAGAATAAACTATAATCTTCTAACTTTGATTATCACTTTTCCTGTAGCGCCATCATCCGATAAAAAAATCTGAATTTTTACAATAATACGTTTTTTTTTTATCAAATACCTGCCAACTAATGAGATTTTTTCATTTTGTTTAGTACACATAAGAGAAGCAACACACTAAACTAAGAGAGTGAACATTGAACGTGCTGAGCATGTAAGCATTGCCTTTGAGCTAATGTTAGCAAGCTAACATTAGCTCAAACCACCTCTGTGACAAAGTACAGCCTTAGAAAGCTGCCAGCATTGCTGTTAGTTATAAGTCTTATTTACATCTATAGAGAAGTTCAGTACGTATAAGTCCAAATGTGATTGCCTCTGATGTAAACAGCGTACGTGTGAAGATCTAGCTTCTCAAACAACTTCAAGAGGTGGTGAGAGACACGTTGGACAAGCTAAATTGAAAATGCGAAATTCATGCATAAACAGAAAAAACACAACATGTTTTTTTTTGTATTAGCCAACTTTGCAATACAAATATTTACAGGGATTTCCATGTGTGATTAGTAACTTGTAAATGACCAGCTTGACCGTACAGTGTGTTCCTGACAAAGACAAATATGTTAGAGTAACATATTTGCATTAGGTGTCAGGGTGTAAATTACATAAATTTAAATTAAAAAATGTCCATGTGCCTGAAGATCGGTTTGGTCTGGCCTGACGTCAACCTATTATCATACAACATGACCAACGATAACACAGCAAATAGAACTCTTCAGACGCAGTGTCAACAAAGGGACCAAAGCTACACACACACACACACACACACACACACACACACACACACACACACACACACACACACACACACACACACACACACACACACACACACACACACACACACACACACACACACACACACACACACATTGTTGTAGCTGATGTTGCATTTCAGAGTTTGTTAAGTTTACAAGATCATAATTTCAAGGTTTGGAACGTGTTATTCATTTGCTTTTTCTTAAAAAGTGTTCCTTTTAGATTAACATAGTGGCAACTTTATAACTAATCCATATTAAAAGTGGTACCGGTCACATTAACACATACGTTCAGCCTACAAAATAAGTGGTTTGGTGGTTTGCTCTGCACAAACAGGTTCGCCTGTGTTAAACTACCGGATGAAATCTTTGTCTCAGTCCGATACGCATTGCAGCTTTAATATAAGTCGTTACAGAAATAAAGATTATTTAAATGAAACTATTCTGGTATCATACACATAATAAGGTGTAAATGAGATTTGAAACGGTAGCAACATGTAGGAGTGGCTCAGGTATGTGTGAAAAACAGGCTTCATCCACTACATTTGTCACACTTCACACATAAACATGCATATGAAGATTTCTCTGTTGCAGAGAAAATAAGAAATTATGAGTGCTTTTAAACTGTTGCTTATGTTTCCATTTATTGATATGTCAGGTCTGGGTGCATGGTGACCAGAAATAGCAGCTATTTAAACAACCAGGCTGGAGAAAGACAAAAGGTGGACACACAAACGTTAGCGTGAATGTGAATCTGATTGAGGAGACAAGAATAATTTAAAGTGACTCTCAGAGATTATTCTAAACCCCTTCTGTCAGCTGTGGGAGAGCAAACTCTAATCCATTGTCACTGGGTGGATTAATGTGCTTTATTCCACTATTGTGCAATCACAGATCTTTTTCAGTGTCCTCCTTCACAGCTAAAAAAGGGACGGGAAAAACATGTCTCGAACATTTTCCACTTGTTGCTTTGGAAACAGGGCAGGGGGAAACAAAGAGAAGTACGAAGGAGGATGGATCTGCGAACTGGCAGAGGAAAAACGCCATCACTGTTGCAGGGGGGTAGAGATGAAGAGGGAGAGAGGATGGAGATATGATGACTAGGGAGTAGAGAAATGGAGGATGAATGAGTGGAGGACAAGGGAAAGAAAGACGGAAGACCGATAAAGAGACAAGAGGAAACCACTGTTTAGTGAATGGAATACAGAGCAATTTTCTGTTACTTAAAAAGTAATTTATCTATGTCGACAGTCTATTAGTCATGTATTCAAGTGTGACCCCCCCCCCCCACCTGCACACACACCCACACACATACACACGCACTTCCCCTTTAACACCCACAGTGTGCGCGTATGAACATGTGTGTATCTGCGTGTTGTTGTGTGTCTGTGTGTTTATGATGAGGCTGTATTGCTTTTTCCTCCAGGGTTGGGATCTGCAGGGAGAGAGGCAGTGCTAAATTGCACAGATAAGATCAATATGTAGTTAAAGGGTGGGGCTGTGCCTCACAGAGTGAACGCTGTATAATATTGCATTAGCCCCACATATTGTTAAATGGATTGTTCTTAAAATATGATGTGGATTACCTGTCAAAGGATATTATCTTAGGACGATGACTCAGTGCTCAGTGATTACTTTTCCCTTCAGGGTGTATGAAAGGTCAGTTACAAGTTGACTGTCCACACAAGAAAACAACATCATCGTGTCAGGGAATGTCCCAAAAAGTTCAATTTGTGAGAGTGAGGAATCTAGCGGCCACAGTAATTATTAATTATGAGTCTTATTAGAAGAGTCAGGGATCATTATGTGTGAGGCAACATCATGTTTGACTCAAACATGGTCATTTATTTGATAATTATTTATTGGTTAAAATTAAATCGTACACAAGCAACTTGGTTAAAATAATCTTAAACATACTATTAATTACAATTTAAGTGTAAACCTCTTTGATGCAGCATTATATATGTCAAAATCAGGAAAATACAAATTACAAAATGGTGCATGTTTAGTTTAAATTAGACAACATAAACCAAAACTATTGCTAATGCCACTAGAAGTAAAATAAAATGTTATTTTTTATGTCGGAGAAGTGAATGGATTCAGGTTCAGACTTACCATGAAGAAGTATCTATTGCCCTCTGCTGAGAGACTGCACACTGTTAACCCTGCTGGCACGGGACGAACACCCTGCAGAGACGTGTCCTCTGGCTCCGCGGCTGCCCCTCTCTCTCTTCAGCTCTCCCACTGCCTCCATAAGAAAAACAGCATGTCCTGCTATAACCACCATTACATATTAAACATAATCATGTGTGATAATGAGGTCATGATTAAGACAGTTCATGCAACAATGCACACATATTTCTCTGTAAACACACACCTCTAAAGACTCCAACCAATTTGATGTATTCATTTGGACACAATATAATGAATATTTGTCTGATCTAAAAATAAGTACTGCTTTGATAGACAAGGCTTCTCCAGAGTTGACAACACAGAGCATAAAATGTATGACTTTGAATATGTTGTCAATCCCGAAAATCATGTTTAATCACATCAGAGACACTATTATACTGACCATCAGCTTAATAATTTCGTATTTGATCGTTCATTTCCTTTGAAACAGTTAAACTGCGGAATTCTTTACACAAACTTTACATTGATGAATATCAGAAAACATTTGAAAGTAAATTACAATCATAGCCTTATCCAAGACATAAAACATAGGAGAACATATAATCTACATTACATTAATTGAACCAACAAGACTGTTGAAGGAATGAAAGACAACAATAGGTGCAGTTTTTTAAGGAATTGGACAAGGAAAACATTCTGTGCTGGTAGTTACATTACATTTTTTACATGACATGTCACTTGTTAAAAGCTTTTATCCTAAGTGACTTATATCCAATCACCACAGGAAAAATGTGGGGGTAAAGTATCTTGTTTAGGGACACAACGACATGCTGATCCGATCTGAGTCACTCACGCTGTTGGGACTTATTGTCTTTATTTAGCCAACAACCCAGAAATTCAAATATGCCTCAGCTTTGACACACATTTTTTGTTCTGGTTTGAGACATCTCTAATAATCAATATTTGAATATCAACTATGGATTGCATGACTTCTGGTATAAAATGTTGTCCCTTGTGGTGAAGAAGCCACTGATAATTTCCCTGAGCTCCACAGAGCATTTCAGAATCTTTCATCTCGTTTGGTTGATTGGTGTTATGCATGGTCGGCAGCTTTTTTATTTTTGTTCAATCTCATTAATGTTGTTTCAAAGAGAGGCATGCAACTGTTGAAAGTGAAAAGCCACTGCTCAGCACCAGACAGCTGGTGAACATAGTGGAACATTTTGATCCTTGTTAGAAGCACAATTCTCTGGAGTTATTGAAGAGCAAAACAGATTTAAAAGATGAGTATATTGCACTGAAAATACATGATACTACAGGTTCAAATACAATAAATCTGATAAAATAAATGCAAAAGGTTTGTAAACTTAAACAACAGGTAGGCTCATGTCTGATACTGTGTCTCAGAAGGTTCCACTGATGTTTATTCATCTAAATATAAGACTGACCATGCATACTTGCTCATCTTTCAGCAATGCTTCACATTCAAACACTAATCCTGGCAAGCTTTTCGGCACAACGGCAGCCTTGAACTGTCGGCCAATAATGGAACAAGATTGGGCCTCAGTGTGGGCCTTGCCTTGGGGAGACGGAGAGAAACTAAAGCAGAAAATCTATTTCTCATAATTATGAATGAAAATGTATTTCCATAATTCACTGAGCAGAGCTGTAAGACACTGGAAAAAAAGTTGGAGAAGGTTCTGCAGAGATGTCGATTGAAACTATTGAATATGTGATCAAATATACCTCACACCTACTCTGATTTACATAAGGTGAAAAACATAGGGTTGACAATAAAATATAAGCTTTAGGAAAGGTGAAGTCACTTCAATTTGTTTTCAGTGAAAAATCAAAACCGTACCCTTCACAACATCATATTAACAATTCAGCCATAACTGAATCTACCTTCTAGCTGTAGCCATAATCAGATTCCATTTTTTAAATGTATTTAATTACTTACTATTCAAAGGTTTGCATGTGGAGTTTCTGCAGCAAACACCAGCCCTGTATGTTTATTCATTGTGAGCTCTGAGCCAAACTGAGTGGACCATCCATCAACGCACTCAGTTTAGGAGTGACTTTCTTTCTTTCTTTTCTCGTGCTGTTTTACCTCTCTTCCCTCCACCAGAGAGCGGCGCCTGTTTGCTGGTGCGTGAACTCAGTAGCCACGACAGAGCTCTGCAGAAAAACTAACTTTGTGCCTGGGCCCTGGTTTTCTCTGTCATGGATCATTAAAAGCAGTTCATTGTTATTACTTCCCCTGTTACACTCAACGATGGAACAACAGACATGGGGCTAGTTGTGATTGGTAGTTAAGACACATCATGCTGTTCTGCTGGTTGGTAATTGTCACCAGGCGTCAAAGGGATAAAGTCACATTGTGCATATCCTGACACACATGCAATCAGTCGCTATTTTGCAGGCACAAAGTCACAGACACAGGCGTGAACACACACACACACACACACACACACACACACACACACACACACACACACACACACACACACACACACACACACACACACACACACACACACACACAGCTATAAGCATACTGTAATGGGCCAGTGTGTGTTTTAAATTCTCTTTGATGCTGTGGATACCCCCCACTGTTCACCATATTACTCTGTTCACATCAAACAGGTTGATCTGGGAAGAGAACGGGACATGATGACAAGACTGCAGCTCACTTTTCTGCTCATTCTGATGCTGGGCTTTTTGTTCAAATGAAAAAACAGCTTCCTCTACCTCTTTTTCTTCTCTCTGAGTCCCCGTCTTCTCTCTCTGTTGCGCTGCCATATTTTCTCTTTTTTGTGCTTTTTTCTCTTAGAAAATCAAATCCTTCCTCCCCCTTCTTGTTCTTCCTGCCTTTCTTCCTTTTGTAACTCTTGTATGGGTTTTCCTCACCCTTCTTTGCAAAAAAATGGCTTTGTACAACTCTTCACACCATTCTGTTTCTGTTCTGTCCATGTATGTCTTTTTCTCCTCTCTATTTTTCTTGCAAATTGCAGTCCCCTACCATTCTCTTCTCGAGTCACCTGGAGCTTGCCTCAGCATGCCAGCCATCATAGCTGACGGTCAAGATAATCTCAGCGTGAGACACAGTTCACAGACCACGGTGACTCTGCCCAGTTGCTGTGTAACCTGGAACACACTGGGCTCCTCTAACCTACGGACCGGTGTGTATGTGCCGATGCTAAGGATTGACCCATTATAGACCTGATATTATTATACTGCACTCAAATTCATTCCAGGATTCAATGACAGGAAACCATCACAGTTCCGTCGTGAAAAAAATAAAGGCATAAAGCCCACGTGCATACATTTTGGGGAAAAATACATACATACAATACAAAAATGTAAATAAATGTCTTACACAAAAGGTGTGTTTGAATTAAAGCGTCATAGACACAGTTTTTTTGGTGTATAAGAACTGGAAACGATTGCATGGGATGCAGAATTATTGGTGATTTCGTGAATTTGACCTGCTTTGTTTGCAGAGATGTGCCATTACCATAATATCATAGTTTATTCAAATACGGTGCAGTAAGATACCTTAAGATACATCAGAAGTATTTACCCAGACCAGACCAACTGCTTTCAACCTGTTCTTAAGAATCAATCTTAGTAGATAAACCAGGGCTGTTTAGAACTTCACTGATAAACCAAACAATTGTACAGTAACAAACAGCTTCATGATTAAAGAAAGTGTTCATATCATGTTTACACTTCAATCCATGATCTTAAACATCAACCTCGTTGAAAACTAATAATAAGTATTGGTATCGGCCCTGAAAAAGAAAGATAGGCCCTATCAGTTGATCCCTCGCCCATGAATGTCTGTTTTAATGTATGGCTAAATGAGATTGTAAAAAAATCTTTATGTGCAGGAAGCAAGTGAAGAAACGCAACACATTACCCGCTTGTGTTTATTTTAGTCATGTGTGCAAATGCATCCATGTGTGCACCGAATTCACTGGGCTGAAGATTTGTTCGCTAGTGTCTGTGCATGAATCCATTGGTATGGATGGCGTGCCGTGATCTCGACCGTGATCTGCACTCAACACCCCCTCCCATCCCATAATTCCACCGCTACCTCCAAAGCCCCTCTAACCTTTCTCCTGCACACCCATCTGTCAATCATGTTCATTGCAGCATAGCAATATAGGGACACTTGGTTCAGTGTTAATTGAACCCATACAGTTTACATTGGAATAAGCCAACATCCCTTATCTGTTACTCCTGGGGTAACACTACGTGGTTCCATTACTATACTCTGGGAATATCTACGGGCTGATAAAACACTGGGAGTGATGAGGTTGGAGGCAGTTGTAGTTACAGAAGATGAGAAAATAAATGTATTAGTTAAAAGTTAAATGCAAGCCTGTTTAAATGCAAGCCCTAAATATTGAAATGTGCCCTTGTTCTGAGATGATTCAGTGGAATTGCTTTCTCTTTAGGGGTTGTAAAATCGTTGAAAACACATTTCCACATTCTTAAAGGTCATAGTATTTAGGCATAATTGTAGGTGTATACATATGGTGTCATAATAGAAATTAAATAACAGAAATGTTTCTTAAGACTGTTATAAATATGGTCACTCAATGTGTGAGCATTTCTCGTACATAGAAAAAAGCTTCTTCATCTTTCAGGCTAGAGACCCCCGGATGTTTGGGCTGATGTTTATCGTGTCATTCATCACTTGGTGAGGGTCAGTATGCTTCAAAGGAAGTCCTTGTCAGAGAATTTAACTGAAATATGTCTCCAAACACCTTTACATCACTGGGAGACATTGGATAACTGGGGACGCTCTGTTTATTTGTTGTTACTTTCCAAAACCAACAATCTGACAAGCACACACTTAACCGACCTTCAAGAGTGGCCATGCAGAACAGAACACTTTGCATTCAGGTGTGTTTGGACCATAGACTGTATATATAGTATACTGTATATTGGACACAGGGAACAACCTGGTTTGTTCCAAGCTTACTGAACCCTTAAAGGAGACATGTTATGAAAAACACGCTTTTTCGGAGCAGATTGCAACCAATCGACAAACCATGAAATATGACAACACAGTCAGTTTTTTATGGGTCTATCTTAGTCAGGAAATATAGCACAATACATATACTCAATACATTTAAAAGGGTTTTATTTTCTAATAGCAGGGACAAAGTTTGTCTGGAAGCTTTTGATCCACAGTGTTATTTTCTTCATTAGTTTATAAATGTGTTAAATGTCATTCAAATCAATTCTGCTTGTGGATTGACTGCATATGGATCCATGCAGTCTGATGTTCTTGGTTTAGTTTGTGCTTATCAAATTAATCCTGACATTTTATTTCTGCCCCTCATACAATATTCAATCACTTACATTAACATGAAGAGTGCTATTGCAAATGTAGTCTTTTCTTGGTAGATGATGTTCACTTCAGGGCATGCCCACCCGATCTGTTCAGCTGGAGAACTTATCTTGAGTTATCCACATTTACAAAGGAATCAGTTCACGGCGCCAATACAAAGTTTGGTTTTAAAGATGAGAAATAAGATGTATTGCTTTCAAGCAGAGCATTGCATGTTCTTGCATCATGTGCGGAGCAACATGGACATGAAAATGAATATAAAACACAGAATACATAAAGGATCTGTCTGATTGTTCAGGGAGTGTTTTCCTTGGAAAATCTGTGACTCGCTCCATGTTCTCTAAACGAAATGACGGCAGAATAGTGCAACGTCCCTGACAAAATGTCATGTCAGTAATTGTTCTCAGCTGCTTATCCGCTCCACACAGAGGATGGGCTTACAGTGTTTCCTGCTCTGTCCCTCTCTCAAGCAATTTACCGCAAGAAGGTTAACTTATTTTCTCACAAGCCACCAGTTCCACATTTAGGGGGGAGCCTTGGATAGAGATCAGACTGCAATCAATTGAGCGTCTGTGTCATTACAGGATTAGCTCTACCTACAGCATGGTCACACATATCTGGGAGCCTGCCCAATAATGGGCAAGTAATAGAGCAAGAGACTGCATGTTCCCTGGGGGAGATTAGTGCTTCATGTCCCATATTAAGTACAAGGGAGAGGCAAACATGAGAGAGTTTACTTCATTACAATTTTACATAATTTTCAATACAAATTAGTGATGTTTACTAATGTACTTATATGTACACAAATGACCATACTAGAAAAAATGATTAAGGTGATGAAGAATACAAAGCCTGTATTTATAATATATATAATTAATACACATTTAACACTATGAGAAAATAAACATCATAGTATGGTGTCAGACTAACATCCTGTCCAATTAATTTTTGGAGGTATGCACTTTATGGTTTACATTGTTACCTTTTTGTACAGACATTCATGGTCCCAGAGGGAGGAGGCCTAATGACTTGTGTTTCCATAGACTTTTCTATTAGTGCCACAATGAAGTTGCCAGTTTTGTTTCTCAGCATAATGTCTTGGCTGGATTGCCATTTAGATTTAGTTTTCTGGCACTCAGATGGTGTATTTTTGAGATTCCCTCAAGCCCCAAAGTAGTTGAAAAGTTTCACCTACAGTATGTAATGAAATATCACCTCTATGAAGTTACTATTTGTGTTGTTGAGTTAAAAGTGTTACACACCTTTATGTAGTGTACCACAATGCTTCCGCTAGCCTGTGCAATACAATGTGTGTAATGGAGGTAATGCAATGTTAGAAAACTAATCGGAGCATTAAGCTAGTTCTGCCTCTCTGCTGAGTCTAAATCTTGTAACCCTTGACAAATCTTTGATGGATTGAATTGTGATGGCCCACAGGATGAAGAAAAAGCAGTCTTGAATGTAACAGTGGACAGATGTCACAAAAACAGCACATCTTTTCATGAAATGGACTAATGCAAATGCACTCTCTATCAAAGAGAGAAACACACGCACACACACAGAATCTCTAAGCCATGTTCAAGGTAGCTCGTAGGCAGATTTTGTTGTCCTACTCCATTTCTGAGCTTAAATAGGCCTCATTCCTCTCAATAGTTCCTCATTATCCAGCTTACTGGTGTTTGAGTATGATTGATTGTTCATAAAACATGAATGACCCTCATGAATTATTGTGAGAGAACATCCAATAAATTGTTTTAGATGGCTTATTACAACAATGTTACTGGCCTGGCATATTCAATTATTTGCAATCCTGTAAATCACAGAGGCAATTTGAAAATATGCCATTAAAGACATTATAGTGACATTTCTGCAGCCAACAACAAAACCATCTCCTTCAAAGCTCTTTTTAATTACAAGATATTTTAATAAGATACAGTCAGAATCTGAGGATATGAATCCGGACAAATCTGCGGGGTTGGGAAGGGAGTTTGATGAGTATAATCTGGTTACCTGTGATTAATGTTACTAGTTTAGAAAAACACTACTGTATACTCCTTAGTTGTCAACCCTATTTTTCCAAAATACGATTATACATTTAGTACGGCATGTAAGGGTAGTGAAAGTAAACACAGTCAATACAAATTTCATAAAAAAGCAATTAAGGTTAGCTATACAATCATATTGTACACAATATTGCATTTAGAAAGACGCAAGTGCACATCTGTTGTGAGGAGTTATTAAATTCTCCAAAAGTCAACATTTTAAACTCTTCTTGATAAGGGCTTGATTCTGGCCAATTTCAACAGAATTATTGCTTTCATTCATCATTCGGATACCTGTCTGCAGCAAAAAAAAGTTGAGTTTAGACTAAGAATATATTTTGCTGCACTGGTCACTGACAATGGACATAGAGCTGGTCATGCGTTTGAGTTGTGTGACCCCCTTTCACCTTCCCCGTGTCCCATGGGGGAAGAGAGGAGACAGGAGTGGGAGGAGAGGAGGAGGGGGAGGGGACAGAAGTGAAGGAAAGCAGAGGGGACACTCACCCTGCCGCCTCCGACCTTCAGGTCCCAAAGGAACATGAGTCAAACTTCAAGAATAAACTTGAAAGACTGTGTGACATGGGCAGAAGAACAGCCACAGGGATTTCTATCAACAGTCTTAAGTGGAAGTTTATAAGTGGCCACTTCATGCAGGATCATAGTCTTCTTAGTCATTTATCTGAAATTGATGGTTGAGGAACAGATGTTGCATACTTTTTCTGCTTAACAAGAGCATGTTCTGTATACAAAAGGAGGAACCAGTATTGTATAGGTGCATCATGGGTAACAAATCCTGCTCAATCCATGTTAGCGGATAGGACATGGGCAAAACTTAAAGGTTGAATACATTTTTCCAGATGTGCATACCTCCAAAATTAATTGGACAGGATGTTAGTCTGACACCATACTATGATGTTTATTTTCTCATAGTGTTAAATGTGTATTAATTATATATATATTTTATAAATACAGGATTTGTATTCTTTATCACCTCAAGCAATTTTTCTAGTATGGTCATTTGTGTACATTTAAGTACATGAGTAAACATAACTTATTTTCTGTCATTTTAGTTATTCTTATCCCTGTAATTAGATTCTATAATAAGGGGGCGAGGTATCCAGGGTGTTTTGTCTTCACTTTTGTACAGTGGGAGAGGTAGAGATGCTTTGACCATACAGTCTTAAAATAAGAGCTTTGATTAACTTACAACTAATACTCACTGATAAGGAAGGGTCTTTTGATGTGAAGAAACTGCCTTGTGGTGCCTACAGTGAAAAAGTACCAATGCGGTTGTATAAGAGACTGTTCTGAAAGGCAGCTTTGAAGGTCCATAAAGTTTCTAACACACTTTCTTGGCTAAGTCCTTGAATTCAAATGACTTTTATGACCAAAAGGCATAGGGTCAAGTATCACTTTACACACAGGTTCAAACATCTAATTTATTTGAGCCACAGTTTTATTTGATTCAGTCTCATTTATTCACATTAAGATTCAAGTGTTGTAGTGAATGTGGCTCCTGCAAGCATAGACATAAAAAGACTCATAGATGAAGGGAGCAGAGCCATGGCGAGAGTTGTGTACATTCACCACCCACCTACACCAACGGCGTTTGATCAAAACCCCACGCCTTTGAAGTGTGTACGCCTTTGTGCTGGGCCAAATAGGGCTGTGTGTGGAAAAACCTTCCATGCAGGTGATGTCATCATTTTCACACAAGCATACTCAAATGTGTCTGAAACTAAATCTGAAATGTTTTTCTATCCCCCACATATACTGTATGGCTTCCAAATTGTACCTCAGACCTTTTTCTTTTCTGACTATCTCTAAATGTCAATTCAAATGCTAATTTTATCAGATTGCACATTTCAAGCCGGGAAAAGTTAAGAAAAGAACCAATACAATAACTGTCGTAGAATATATCACATGAGTACTTGTATGAGAAAGTTGTCAATCTTAGTGATGAACCCAAATAATTATCAGTAAAATAGAGCTACAAGAGAGCGAACATTACACATTTAACAAGGCGGCCAAAGACACAATAACAAATACATGGTAATGGTTTATTTCAGGATGGAGTAAATAAGCAACAGTTTGCTAACAAGTTTGCCATCTGTAGCCACAACTGGCCAAAAATGTATGGTATCTTTAGTTAGTAGTTTAAAGGGGACCTATCATGCAAAATGCACTTTTGTACGTCTTTTATACATGAATATGTGTCCCCGGTGTTCCAGGGAACTCACCAAGTGTCAGAAAACACAACCCTCTCTATTTTCCTCCATACCCAAATCTCTAAAAAAAGGGGCTGCAACGGATCTGATAAAAACTGATCCAGATTTGAACACTGTCCTGACGTCAGGACAGTGGCGCTACGGCTATTGGGCCAACTCCACCAATCAGGAGGAGACAGCCACGGCCACTGCCGTTCGAAAGCGCTGGAGACGCTGTAGTACATATGCCAGGCCTGTAGATGGTGCTGTTCTCACAGAATCAGCCCTTGCAAAAACAGAGCTAACATTTTTCAAATTGAGCGAAATGAGGCATGGCTAAAATGCATGATCTGTTTGGTATTTTGAAGAAAAAAAAAGTATAAATATGCCTTATATAGGTATGGTCCTACACTATATTATTCAAATATAGCATGATAGGTCCACTTTAAGTATAGTCATTTTCAATTTAATTTGAGTCTTATGTGAGAGAACTGCTGTTGCTTTGCAGATTCCACTAAGATTCAACACCAGCTCTGTCAAGCTTTTGTCTCTTTTAACCAATTGTGTAACACCACTTATAAGCTGATACTGTTAGGATGGCGTGGAAGGGTAGGACCCAAATGCAGACTATCAAAAAAGGTAACAGGTCTCGTAACAAAAAGCGAGCTTTATTTTAAAAGCTGATCAAAAACAAGGCATGAAACAAATGGGTTGTACAAAAAACTGACCGTGACCAACATGGAGGGAGACAGGAGAGACAACCGTGACTGACATGGAGGAAGACAGGAAAAACCAACAATGAACCGACAAGGCACACAGGGAAAGACAAGACTAAATACAGAGAGGGGTAATCACAAGACAAGACACAGCTGGGGTAAGGGAGGCAGAAACACAAGGGCAACAGGTGAACACAATCAGACAATCAGACACACCAGGGAAACTAACGACAGGAAGGCAAACACAGGAAGAAGGAACAGAGAAGACACAAGGAGGAAAACATTTCAAAACAAAGGTGGAAAATGAAAACATAAATACAAAACCGTGACAGAACCCTCCCCTCAAGGGACGGATTCCAGACGTCCCAAGAAAACCCCCAAAAGTCCAAAACCTCTAGAAGGGTGGGCGGAGGGGGCCCGGAGGAGGGACGCACAACCAGGACCAAAAGGGTGGGTGGAGGGGGTCCGGAGGACGGGCCCGGAAGGGGTCCCGGGCGGACGGCCCGGGGGCAAGGCAGAGTCCAAAAAGGGGCAAAGGCCACAGCGGGCGAACTCAGGGGCCCGGGCATGAGAGCGAAGGCAGTGGCTGGAAGAGTCAGGAGGCCGGGCTCGAGGGCGAAGACCACGGCTGGGGAACTCAAGGGGCCGGGCTCGAGGGCGAAGGCAGCAGCTGGAAGAGTCAGGGGGCCGGGCTCGAGGGCGAAGACCGCGGCTGGGGAACTCAGGAGGCCGGGCTCGAGGGCGAAGACCGCGGCACTCAGGGGGCCGGGCTCGAGGGCGAACAAGAAGGCGGCGACGGGACAGCTCCGGAGGACGGGCAGGAAGGCGCTGACGGGACAGCTCCGGAGGCCGGGCAGGAAGGTGCTGACGGGACAACTCCGGAGGACGGGCAGGAAGGCCATGACGGGACAGCTCCGGAGGACGGGCAGGAAGGCACCGACGGGACAGCTCCGGAGGCCGGGCAGGAAGGCGCTGACGGGACAGCTCCGGAGGCCGGCCAGGAAGGCGCTGACGGGACAGCTCCGGAGGACGGGCAGGACCCAGTATCGGCCGGACAGGAACCGGAGCCGACGGGACAGGCGTAGACGGGATCCTGAACATGACATGGGCTGGTGTCAATGGGACCCCGGATGGAGCAAGGGCTGGTGTCGACTGGACCCCCAACGGAACAGGACACAGAGTTGGCAGGACCCCCGGTGGAACAGGTGTCGGCGGGACCTCCAACAGGACAGGACACAGAGTTGGCAGGACCCCCGGCGGGACAGGTGTCGGCGGGACCGCCAACAGAACAGAACATGGAGCTGGCAGGACCCCCGGCGGGACAGGTGTCGGCGGGACCCCCAACAGGACAGGATCTGGTGTTGGCAGGAATCCCGGCGGAGCAGTAGTCGGCGGGACCTCCAACAGCACAGGACATAGGGTTGGCAGGACCCCCGGCAGAAGAGTAGTCGGCGGGACCCCCAACGGGACAGGACATAGGATTGGCAAGACCCCCGGCAGAAGAGTAGTCGGCGGGACCCCCAACGGGACAGGACATGGAGTTGGCAAGACCCCCGGCAGGAGAGTAGTTGGCGGGACCTCCAACAGCACTGGACATAGGGTTGGCAGGACCCCCGGCAGAAGAGTAGTCGGCGGGACCCCCAACGGGACAGGACATAGGATTGGCAAGACCCCCGGCAGAAGAGTAGTCGGCGGGACCTCCAACGGCACAGGACATAGGGTTGGCAGGACCCCCGGCAGAAGAGTAGTCGGCGGGACCCCCAATGGGACAGGACATGGAGTTGGCAAGACCCCCAGCAGGAGAGTAGTCGGCGGGACCCCCAACGGAACAGGACATAGGATTGGCAAGACCCCCGGCAGAAGAGTAGTCGGCGGGACCTCCAACGGCACAGGACATAGGGTTGGCAGGACCCCCGGCAGAAGAGTAGTCGGCGGGACCTCCAACGGCACAGGACATAGGGTTGGCAGGACCCCCGGCAGAAGAGTAGTCGGCGGGACCCCCAACGGGACAGGACATGGAGTTGGCAAGACCCCCGGCAGGAGAGTAGTCGGCGGGACCCCCAACGGAACAGGACATAGGATTGGCAGGACCCCCGGCAGGAGAGTAGTCGGCGGGACCTCCAACGGCACAGGACATAGGGTTGGCAGGACCCCCGGCAGAAGAGTAGTCGGCGGGACCCCCAACGGGACAGGACATGGAGTTGGCAAGACCCCCGGCAGGAGAGTAGTCGGCGGGACCCCCAACGGAACAGGACATAGGATTGGCAGGACCCCCGGCAGGAGAGTAGTCGGCGGGACCTCCAACATCACAGGACATAGGGTTGGCAGGACCCCCGGGAGGAGAGTAGTCGGCGGGACCTCCAACATCACAGGACATAGGGTTGGCAGGACCCCCGGCAGAAGAGTAGTCGGCGGGTCCTCCAACGGTACAGGACATGGGGTAGGCGTCGGCCGTAGAGCCAACAGGACACGGGGGGCTGGCGTCGGCCGGAGAGCCAACAGGAGACGAGGTGCTGGAGTCGGCCGGACCACCGACAGGACACGAGGGGCTGGAGTGGGCCGAACCACTGACAAAACACGGGGGGCTGGCGTCGGCCGTAGAGCCAACAGGACACGAGGTGCTGGAGTCGGCCGGACCACCGACAGGACACGAGGTGCTGGAGTCGGCCGGACCACCGACAGGAGACGGGGTGCTGGAGTCGGCCGGACCACCGACAGGAGACGGGGTGCTGGAGTCGGCCGGACCACCGACAGGACACGAGGTGCTGGAGTCGGCCGGACCACCGACAGGACACGAGGTGCTGGAGTCGGCCGGACCACCGACAGGACACGAGGTGCTGGAGTCGGCCGGACCACCGACAGGACACGAGGTGCTGGAGTCGGCCGGACCACCGACAGGACACGGGGGGCTGGCGTCGGCCGGGGAGCCAGTACTGGAGCCGAAACTGAACCATGGCTGCTGGGGCCGGAACTGGGGCCGGAACCATGGCTGCTGGGACCAGAACTGGGGCTGGAACCATGGCTTCTGGGACCAGACCTGGGGCTGAAACCATGGCTGCTGGGGCACGGGCTGGAATCCTGGCCCTGCGTCTCTTAGAGGCCTTTTGGAGACGCTGTGGACCTCCAACATCACAGTAGTCGGTTCCCAGGAAAGGGTTAGAGGCTTGAGAAAAGCTTCCAGGAACACATGAAAAATGTTGTAGCCACTCAGGCAACAAACCCCTGAGCCCGGGCTTGCGAGCAACCTCCCGGCGTGCCTCCTTCAAAGCCGCCACTCTACCCCGTATAGATGTGGCGTCTCTCCAGGTATAAAAAATGTACTCCAGAGAGCACCCAAGACGATCCGCTTGTAGCAACAAACAATCAGAGTCTGCTGAGTCCAAAGCTGGTCGGTTCATTCTGTTAGGATGGCGTGGAAGGGTAGGACCCAAATGCAGACTATCAAAAAAGGTAACAGGTCTCGTAACAAAAAGCGAGCTTTATTTTAAAAGCTGATCAAAAACAAGGCATGAAACAAATGGGTTGTACAAAAAACTGACCGTGACCAACATGGAGGGAGACAGGAGAGACAACCGTGACTGACATGGAGGAAGACAGGAAAAACCAACAATGAACCGACAAGGCACACAGGGAAAGACAAGACTAAATACAGAGAGGGGTAATCACAAGACAAGACACAGCTGGGGTAAGGGAGGCAGAAACACAAGGGCAACAGGTGAACACAATCAGACAATCAGACACACCAGGGAAACTAACGACAGGAAGGCAAACACAGGAAGAAGGAACAGAGAAGACACAAGGAGGAAAACATTTCAAAACAAAGGTGGAAAATGAAAACATAAATACAAAACCGTGACAGATACAAAAAGAAGGTTGAACATAATATCACATTTTAGAAAGTCATTCAGCAGTATATTGCATCTACTCTGATAGCAAGTACAGATCAAAAATAAATATACTATACAGTAATCAACCACAGAACATTCATCCACACATGACAACAACATTGCCTATAATCAATATTCCAAAAAGTTCAAAATATAAATAATTATTTATCAAACGCCCCATAAGGGATTGATTTTTTTTAAATTGTATTATTTATTCCAAATGGTCCCAGGCAATTTTGTGTAGACAAAATGCAATGAAAAATTAGTCCAGTGGGCCTGCCTGTAATTTATAAAGGGTACCAAGTGTGCTCACATCCAGGAATACTCAGGTGCAAGACTAAAAATAACTGCAGGGCACAAAGAAGGCTCCAAATAAATACTTTATTTCTTTTATTCTCTTTTGAAGGCACCGTTCCAATCTACTAGGCCTAAGGAAGACCTTGTGGAACAAAACATTGCTTTAAAAAAACAATAAGAGTCATCAACTATTTATTTAGAGCCTAACAGTGTGCAGGGCTCCTTTGTGTCCCATCTATAATCTTAACAACTACTTCCTGGCACACAAGTCACATTATTTTTACAGTTAGCCTTATAAAGTTACCATATAAACAACCATATCAATAGTATGTTCATACACATAACCGCAGAGAGAGAGAGAGAGAGGGGCACGTGACCCTATTTAAGTGGAAGACCTTTTGTCCTTCATAGCAGAAATAACAGTCAATAACCAAGTCACATGATTTCCCAATGGACTACCCCGTACAAAGGACTGATATTTTTTCTAAGTGGCCATGACTCTCCTACACACACGTTCTGACTTTTCGTCTTTTCTTATACTTCAATGTAGGTCCAGTTTAAAAGTAGCTCTACCTTATTTGAGGGACAAAAGCATGATGGCTGATATCATGTCCCATCCTGGTTGTGAAGTCGTGTCATTTGTTATAGGGAGCCGAATCAAAAAAATGTATGTTCCGTTTTTACCATTCAGTTTGACAGTGGAATGAACAAGTTACTATAACTTGCTTGGTTTTTGACATCCATACCTTACAGCAGTGCAGTAGTATTTTGTCTCAAGAAAACTTTAAAAATATATATTTTTAAATAAAAGGACAACAACAGTTTGAACAGATAAAGCCTGGCTTTCTTTATTCTGTAAAACAACACAGCTGGCTTGTGGATTGGTAATTAAGATTCCCAGCAGCTTTAGGTTCCCGTAATGGAAAGAAGTGTTTTGTAAAGTGTTTGTTTAATAATTGACACTTTCATACTGCCTGTTCTTTGCTATAAATTAAGAAAACACAAATACATTTGGGTTATAAAGAAATTAAAAAGATTTAAGGGCTTTTATTCCCCACTACATTACTGTCTGTGACCAGCTGTGACTGAATAAATCAATATGACGCCTGCTGAATTCCAATTAGCATTTTCAAAATAAGATGCTATTTGTTCTGCAGGCTAAGTTCCATGCAGAATAAGCAAGAAAATAAAAAGACACCAACACAATTTGATTCTCCTTCTCATAAAATGTTGACATGTAAAAAACAAACAAGCTAGCAGATAATTTCCGAAACCCCCCCGGTGTTGACCTCTTTTGATCCACAGCCCCAATCGGTCTGAATTGTGTGAATATGTTTTGCATGCTTGATTGCTTCTATACACATGTAAGTATGTTTTATGTAACTGTGCGCAAGAGCATTTGAGTGTAGAAAAAGCAATTGAATGGTAACCCCCTCGTTGAGGGCTCCCAGTTCTTCAGCGAGCTGTCAGATGACAGAGTGAGAACGGGAAACAACAAGGGGGGAGATGAGAGCAGGAAACAAGAGGAGTGGAGGAGCTGTCAGTCGCACTCACACTGGGTTGTAATGGTTTAATATCTCTTTCTCATGCACACATCTAAACCTCCTCCTCATCTGCTGTCAGTGAATGCCAGCTATATGTCACTTTAACTGTGGATTTCCAGCTCATGACAGAAGAACTGAAGGTCAAACCACTAACAGTGAGCTCAGTTTAATAGGCTGAACATAAACCCCAGATAGTCTTAAAATACACTCAACAGCTGAGTCGTTTCAGAGGATTGATCACGTTTATCAGTGTCTGCTGCACACCCTGCACACCTCTTTTTCGTTATGATATGGAAGATAAGCTTTATTAAAATGTACTGTTGGTTCACATCGTAGTATAAATAGGCAGTGCCGGTGAGATATGACAGAAGGGCTGCACTACACTTTATAAAGTAATGAATAATACATGGGAGCGGAAATACAAATTATAACTAGAAACGAGAATACGTTTTTCTTTAGTTTTCTACAACTGTTAGGCCTCTTCATTTGGTAATAGAAAGATAACTAAAGGCACCAAATCCTGATAGGATGACCTTAAACATTATCTTTTAAATGTATTACAACTTGGTCGTGATTTTCTAACCCTGTCTGACACAAACATGTTTGAAAGAAACATAATTGCTGCCTGGATAATGTACATCGATTTTTCAAAAAAGGGACTTGTACTGCTCAAAAGAAAGAAAGAAAGGCAGTCGGAGTGAATGTATGCTGTACAAAGAGCAGTGCTTTGACATTTGAGACCAGGGTTTCCATCCTGAACAGCTGAAGTGAGAGGATAAGGGAGGGGAAACAAATTAAATATGTTTTTAGTAAATGTTTTGCAAATAAATTCTGCTTGAACATTTTGGAACTATGAAATTAGTTCATTAAAACATGTTCTAATTTGTTGATAACATTCATCTGTATTCTGTCAAATGTTTTGATGTTTCAAATACGTTTATATTAACATAATTTCTAGGAGACTGGGCTGTATTTATAGTTTTTGTCCATCATTTTTGATTTGTACATATGATTTATACATTAACCTAGGTTAGCCAGATTTAGATTTACCTTCAGAAATGCTGGCTTAACTGTTGGCTTGTTTAAAAAGATTATTTTGCTTTATGTTCGTCTGACTTTCTCACATCTCGGTTAAAGCCACGGCGAGCACAATTGTATTGGTGACACACCAAAATGAGACTCAAGTTGTAATAAACTAGAATGATCTTTTAAAGATGGTTGTAAGATCTGCCTTGTTACTTAAAGGAGGATCCATCTCCTTGCTTCTCAACTTTTCCCATTATCGGATTTGTTTTATTACCACCTGACCACTTAATAGAGCGACAGCAATAAAGACGTCATGATATTATCAACTTTCAGCAGTTGCAGTTTCATTCCAGCCTTGTCTTTAAGTTGGATCATAGAACGGCAACTGAGTCAGTGTCACAAGAAACGATTCTTGTTGAATGAGAATATTACATAATCATGATTTTACCCATCAGCCCATTTTTATTGCTGCAGTCATTTATTAACCCACCAGGATGCATTGATCTTTGATTTGGGCATATTATGACCGATGACAAAATGAAACTAATAATGGATTTTTGATTTAGGCTTGAAGCTCACTGAGGCCAAGCAGTATATCTGACATGACAGGTAGATATCTGTATTCATCTGTGGGAGTGGGTGCGTCCCATTTCTGGGTTGGAGTGGTTGAGTGAGTGTTTTTGTGAGTAAGGTCACACTTTGTGAGATATCAGAAAAGCAATTTTCGCTCAAGTTCAGCTGCATGTGTTGGAGAGAGGAAAACCACAGCAGGAAGAAAAGGATTGTGGGAAGTGGCACTGATAGTCATCTGTTGTTTACTTGGACTGCAAGTATTGCTGCTGGCTTGTGTGTGTGTGTGTGTGTGTGTGTGTGTGTGTGTGTGTGTGTGTGTGTGTGTGTGTGTGTGTGTGTGTGTGTATCTGAATGTTTGCAGTCCAGTGACGACAGTGTGTAGTAGCGGCATCTGAGCTTATCATGTCAATAAATTTGATTACGTCACAGTCTCTACCATGCCAATATACGTTGTTTGAATATGAAAGCATTGGAAGATAGCTATAAAAGTTAACTATTCCAACTCCTTATAATTAACAACTAGATTTAATTTAATATGAACCATTTGATGTGTGTAATGTATGAAAACTGCTCATTTTCTTTTGACACATTTTACAGTCTGACAGTACATATCTACAATATAATTACAGCATCTGTCCTATCAAACCCTTTTTACTAGAAAATAACATTGATAATAGACGATTCAGGAAAATCCCATAATACTTTCAATGACATCATGTTTTAATGTTTCCACATAAAGGTTTTTTAGAATTGTGATCAGTGTGGCTTTGATTAATATACAGTATTTAAAAACCCCGTCGATTTTCTCTTCTTGTTAAAAAGACTAACATGTTTTTTATGAGTCCTAAAAACTGTTTACATTTATCTAGTTAACATTTATTTTGAGTGATGAGCTAACATCATCCTACATATATAGATGTAGCCATCAATCTTAGTTAGCTTTACTGTCTGTGAGCCCTGAATATTTAGTGAAGCTCTGAATACATCACAGCTTTTGTTCATTGGTCAACTTTTGCTGCAACACGGCATCTTCTAGCATGAAGTTTTGTTGACTAATGAAACGCTTGCATCCGGGTGGATTCCTTTTCATGTGAATGGTGTGATTGGACTCAAAAACTAAAGATAAAATAGTTGAGGACTCTCCAGAGCTGTAAAATGAAGTAGCCTACAATAACATAACAATTGGCATAATACAGAATGCTCTCTTTAAATAAACAGAGATCAGAGAAGTTGATCTCTAAAAAATAATTGTAGTCAGATTTCATCACTATTATGTTGTAATTCCCATACATCACTGGGACTTCTTTGAAATAGTATATGCTAATCAGCAGTAAGGATGAACTCACACAATTTGTGTATAATTGAATTTATCTTGGATAGAATACCCCCGAGCAGCCACTACAGTTTGCTGGAGATTCAACAACAATCCTACAGTATGCTTCAATGCAACACGGGTCATGACGGTATGGCCAAAAAGAGCGCAGCTTATTTAATGTTAAATACGCTCAAATAGTTTTTCCTAACCTTTAATTAGATTTTTGCTTATTAGTCATCATGACTATGTTTTGTTAAAGAAAAAAATATGATACTTGATAATAAGTTATTCAGGAGCTTTAAGCTTTAATTCATAAAAAGACAATTTAAAGCAGTTATTGCTACTTTTTAAATCAATTTAGGTCTGAGGACAAAATCACCTTGTTAAGATACATTTTCCTTTTAGATTTTACAGAGTGTGAATAGCTTTATAGTGCTTTGGTAGCACATAAATAATGTTAAAAAGGGTAACATATTAATACTTTCATGTCGCTACTCTAGCCGCCCTACCACCGGTGCTGCCTTCACACTGTGTTCACTGCTTGGCATTGGTTTCCTACTTTTAGATCAATGCCCCCCTTTGAAATGTTACAAAAAAGTGATCATTCTCCTAATTTTCAAATGTTATTTGGACCTTGTTTTTAGCTTTGCGTTTGCAATTTCCTGGTGCTGCTTAGCAACAGGCACACACCTGCTGCTTCCTTCAGCTTTCAAAATGATGAGCCCTTGCTTTTACAGCCTAAATACTGCAGGCCTTCCCACACATGCTACATTGGACACATCTAATCGTAATAGTTTTGGTTGCTCTTTCAGTCTAATAAAAAGCATTTACTCATATTAAACAGAAAATATATACTTGCTTCCATTTTGCTTGAAAAACTAGCTTGAAATATTCGACCCTTGACAGTCTATTTGCTTAACACAGCTCCATTTCACTCCATGAATAATTTTTACTTTTAGATTTTTGGAAATTGCTACAATCTGGCTTTAAAATAAATACTGAGAGAAACTTAAAAAAAAAAGTAAAAGCATGAAACGTTTATCTTTTAGTGACAGCAACTTGTATAACTGCAAATATTCTCTCTTTAATGCATACCAATCATTTTTGCAGAACTATAAAGGACCATAAAGCAATTCTGGCTTGCCATTTGAACTGGAATGAACCTTTCTCTTCCAATCTAAGGCCCCGGCCACACGAGGACGATAACGGTCGTATCTGCTACAGTTCACTATCAGATAGACGCTTCGCGTCGGGCCGAACCACGCCCCTTAGCTGTGATATAATGAGCATATACCACGGCCTGTCGTGAGCTGTTGCTTAAGTATAATGTGTGAACTTTGACTATATATAGATCAAAAGTAAGGCATCATGATGAAGCAGCATTCGAAAAACTTTACTTTGCCATCAAGTTAGTGTTTTATGTCTCTAAAGCAGTGAGTGACATGCTAAAGGTTTGATTCTATACTAATGTTTTACAAAGCAATGGATGCACATCTCAATCTTCTTAATAAATGTATTGGTGGCATGTTTTTATTCAAATAATTTCATATTTTCTTGGTTCCATTCAAATACATTTTTGGGTATGGATGCAATTCTCTTCAGCAAACATATAACACATAGAACTTTATATTTCTTAAGATGATCCTTGTACCGTTTACCTAATGCTGTTCATACATAGAAGGAGATATGTCTAAGAAATCTTAATCGATGTGGATCTTGGTATGGAGGCTTGTCTTTGTTCACTGTGCAATCCGAGCAGGAGACAGTATGTGGTCTGCAGCTGGGAATAGAGTTATTTTTTATTTTGTGCTTTGATTGATTGCTGGTTAATTAGACGTACACAGGCTTGTCTTTGTGAAGTCCTTAGAGACACACTTTATGATAATATTCTTAGGCTATCATCATTATCTCACTGTCAGGCTTTGTTGGACATTATCTAATTGTCAGATGCTTCCTATCGCACTATATAAGTAGATTTACTTTAGGAAAGGCAAACTCATAAAAAATTCTGATGGAATAATCCGGTCACAACTAGGATAAGGATGAAACAATTTTACACAATATTTGTCCAACCAACATAACATGGCATCTTAAAGTGGACCTATCATGCTATATTTGAATAATATAGTGTAGGACCATACCTATATAAGGCATATTTATACTTTTTTTTTTTCAAAATACCAAACAGATCATGCATTTTAGCCATGCCTCATTTTGCTCAATTTGACATTTTTTAGCTCTGTTTTTGCAAGGGCAGATTCTGTGAGAACAGCACCATCTACAGGCCTGGCATATGTACTACAGCGTCTCCAGCGCTTTCGAACGGCAATGGCCGTGGCTGTCTCCTCCTGATTGGTGGAGTTGGCCCAATAGCCGTAGCGCCACTGTCCTGACGTCAGGACAGTGTTCAAATCTGGATCAGTTTTTATCAGATCCGTTGCAGCCCCTTTTTTAGAGATTTGGGTATGGAGGAAAATAGAGAGGGTTGTGTTTTCTGACACTTGGTGAGTTCCCTGGAACACCGGGGACACATATTCATGTATAAAAGACGTACAAAAGTGCATTTTGCATGATAGGTCCCCTTTAAGGTAATTATAAATCTTCATCTTCTGTTATATTGTCAACAGCAGACCACAGGCAAACATACATAATGTACGTTGATTAGGCCAATTTCTTAACAAATTGGTTTCTGATAAAGGTGATAGTGTTTATCATATTAAAGGACTTCAACTATGTATCTTAGACCTAATTTTATCAATAAAAGCTTCTCTCCTTAACTGGAAAGTCTACTTATCAACTTACTAAATCATATGGTTATTTTTTATTTTACCATCTTGCAAATCATATTCCCCAAAAAGACCAACCCCTCGATCCTCCTACTATGAGCAATTATAGACCAATTTCTTATAGTCCTTCATGTCTAAACTGCTGTAAAAAGTGATTGTTGGTCAACTCACAGACCGTCTGTCCACTTACTTATGGCGCATTTCCACTACACGGCCTCGCACGGCCTTGCTCGGTATGGCTAGGCCTCGTTAGGACTGGCTCACTTTATGGCGCATTTCCATTACAGTTTAGGAACTGGGGTAGTATCTATAGTAACGCAGTGTAGGCGGAGCCGTGACGTCATCTTCAATGAGAACCCCAGAAAAACAACACAGCCGTTAGCTGTTAGCACTCAGAGCTCACAGCTCCTCATATATGTTCAGAAACTAGACAAAAGTTAAACAAGTACAAACCACAGACTGCCTGTGTCATGGAGAATACAGTCGCTGCTTTATTTAGGTCTGTATAGGCCGTTGTTGTGAGTGTGGACGGTCGGAGCATATACTGCGTTAGCTTAGCCAATCTCCATTTAGAAAACACGCATTTTAAAGGTTTTTCGCCTGCCGTCTGTCTGCAGACTTGTCAAAGCATTAATACATGGTTTTTACTAACCGGTATCAGTATGTTGTTACTTCGGCATCATTTTGAAACGTGTATTACAATTAAATCACGGTCAAATATGTCCATCTTGTTGTAGTTGTAGCCCCCTTGCCAGCGATTCTCTCTCTAGTTTAGCATACTCAGCCCGACTCAGCCTCGTTGTCTCTGGCCCTAGACCCACGATTTTATGAGGCCAGAAAAACTGTGAATTAGGACCCGCCGGCCGGTACTAGGCCAAGTGGAAACGCAACCAAAAACGGGCCGCTGACGTCACAGCCCTCTTAAACCGTGCTCCGCGCTGTAGTGGAAACGCGCCATTAGTGTCAGTCTGATTTCAGGTATAAAATAAACAGTCGGATTCTGAAAATTAAATTCACCATTTATTGAAAGGGGTGTGTGTGTGACATACTGTATGTCTTGTATTTGTTACTTTCTATCATGAAGTTTATATTAGTTCTGTTTTGGAGTATCCCAATACTCTGGTTTTGCTAACTTGGCAAATTTCCAGCAAAGTTAAGTGACTTGTATGACTCTTTGAGGAACTTTATTTCTATATGGCGTCTTGCGTCACATTTGGTGAGCGATTTTTAGACTGATATTGACAAGCCAACGAAGCAAAAGCTGGCTACGACTGCAGTAAGAAAGTTTCTTTGTAAAAGTTATACTCAATTAGGGATTTGGGGAGAAATGGTGACAAGAAAGAAGTTTATCTTTAGGCATTATAGTCAATCAAATTTATATTGACCCTTAGAGAAGTTTAATAAAGAACTGCTGGTTATGATCTAAGTTGAACCGAAGGCCTCAGGGAGACTATAGAGTTGCACATAAAAAAGATTTATCACAGTATCTCTCTGGATCTAACAGGTTTTCACTTACCTCTGAGAATATTTTTTCTAAAAATAGAACCTTAATTAAGTCTTTGGTTAAGGCTTTAATTTAACCATACAAACTACTCCAATCGATCACACAGATGCCATGGTTTAAAGCGATTTGCAATGAGTGCATTCAAGCTATGGGCAATAGAGGCTCTAATACATTAGAACAAGTTAAGAAATACATTTTCTTGAGCACAAATTGGTAGGGGGATCTTGAAATGCATAAGTTCTGGTTTAAGTAAATGAATTTGTAGTCTTTTTAGCATGAGCCTCACTCTCTGGTCCAAAACATTATTGCAGGGTCATAACTGATGGAGGTAATACAGATTTTATCAGTGATTTCTGAAGTGCATAATTAGCATATTAACCACTTCACATCACCTTTAGGTGTTGATTATTAAACAGCATGTCACATTTGTGTTTTTCACTTCATTTGATCACAAAAAAACCTTGTACAGTAGGGAACAATAAAAAACATTGTAACTGCTAACCACTATCATATTTTCGTAGGTTATCATCTGTCAAAGTCTGTATAAGTCAGCAACCACTTTACTTCCATGACTAAACTCATGACGGCAGCATCATTTCTTAATTTCTTTCTTGTCATCTGGAGGTGCACTGTTCTAAAAATCTGATTGATTGAATCAGATGTGTATTGCTTTTAAAGTTTTTAAAGCTTTGAAGATGTGTAGGTGAGATCACAATAAAGGGCGCATTGAGGTGGGCATGGTCCCAAGGTGAGCAAATTATGTGCTAAGTATGTATGTACTATGTATGTTTGTGTGGTGTATGTATACATTAATACTTTGTTTTACATTTCCCTTCTTCACATTTCTTTCCCTGTTTTTTTTTGCTTTTAAAGCTCTGTGGTATTCAGTTCTGATAAATTCTAAGAATAAACTTTACAGTGAACACTGTGGTTCTCAAGAAAGAATGAAATGTTCTTGTCAAATCTGTGACAAAAAAATATACCAAATATATTATATCTTATTTGGAAATTCGTCATGAGGCGCCCTAACCTTTGCTTTCACAGTTTTTTTAGGTTAGACTGACATTTGAGATACAGTCAAAACTGTTTTAACAAATAAACAAAAATCGTGGAGGACAAAACAATACAATGGAATTCAACAATCAGCGCCTCAAGGACCTTTTTTCCCCAATACAGGTATTATTGTCTCTGGCCTATTCTATTTAGTCCCTTTGCATTCATTTTCTTATCCTTTAGAAAATAAAATTCACATATCAAACTGAAAGAATTCAGTTGAAAGATGACCTATTCCTTAGTTTTGTATTTTCTGGAATGAAGTAAGTATTGTGAGGCGGAGAACCGTTGTGTTTACAGAACGCATTCTCTTTTACTTCCTTCATTTTAATGCAAAAGGTGTTTGTGAATTATGACAGGGATGGGCATGTGTGAGGGTGTTTGTGTATGAACGCGTTTCTGTGTGTGTTATAACTGAGAGACGGCAAAGGGAGAGGCAGAAGATGAACATGCTTTATGGCAGTACTAAAATTCTCCATGGTCCGTCTGCTAGGAAAGAGCCAAGGGCAGAATGTTTATGACTCCCAAACATTATAAACTACCTCTGTGCATTTACCTCAAGCTGCTGTGTTTGGCCAGCCATGTCCCTCCGCAGCAGAGCGGGCGCAGGAGTGGCGTGTCTCTTCATGAATACTAACTATACCTCTGTTTCATTATCATTAAATGTATCTTTACTATTCCAGCCTCACCTCGGCTGCTGGTAAAGTCAGGAGCACTGAGGTGTGATTTCATGCGGAGAATATCAACTGGTAAACCGTCTACACGCGATGAATGTATACATCTTTCCTCTGCCACTACAATACAAATGAATACAATGTGTTTCCAATACAAACAGAAACAACAGCCAATGACTCAGTAATATTCATCCTTCTGGAGTGAAAATTCAAAAATACACAGGTAGGCCTCAAACACATCACATGAAGTCTGGGCAATGACCAATTTGGGGAGACTTGGCAAACCATTTCGACCTGCAAGCTGCGGGTCACATGACCAAAAGGGATATAGCCAGGCTAGCATTCCCACGAGACAGCTATTCTGCTAGCACGTTTACAGCCAGCTGACTACTTTGTGTGAGCTGTTAAAGTAACTGTTAGAGTGATGATGTTATTTTATGTTGTATTAACTGCAATTATCCAGGTGAAAACTGAAAAGTTAAAAGAAGATTAATACCCAGCAGTCACAACCTAACAAATATGCAATATCATACCATGCGATTAACTATGGTTGGTCCAGAAATATTTAGCTACCATATGTTTTCCAAATTCCATCTAAGTAATGTTTCAAGCCGTGTGTGGCCTGGAGAATCAGCAGCAGCTCTTGGTATCAATCGTAGGACCTTTCTTCATAGTGTGGAGTACATCATGCACGCCCAAGTCCTGGTGCACATTGCACAGAGGCACTTCATCTGAATCTTAACACCATTTTACACTCAGACTCTGAAAGCTGCTGTCAAGGGATACAAGATTTATTTTCCTGTAATTGCCTAATTTTGCCTTTCCTGCAAGCTCAGGGGGAGCCACAGCCCACCGATAGACAGCCTAACCTTGCCTACTGAGGAACAGTTCAAGGATGTAATACTGTCAGCTTCACATATTCTTCGCTGGTGATTTATCATCACTGCCACCTTTTCTCCCTCAATCCCTCCCTCCCGCACTACTCCTCACCTTCTGCTTGAACAAACACTTAGTGAGTTGTTATGGCTCCGCTCATTGAAGGTAAACTCCGTGGACTGTTTGCGTTGAAACGCAAAAAGGAGGGGATCTGTTGATAGAGGTAACTTGGAGCTGAGACAAGAGGAGTGATGTGTTGACTGTATCACATCCTGAATGGGTTGTTTGTCAGGATCAATAGTCCAGTCTGAACAAGCAAGCAAAGGAAGTGTCTTTGTTATGGTGGGCTGGATTCAGGTCAATGATGACGGTTCACTGATTATGAGTGTTACTCTGGCGAGGTGCTGACAATGGCAGCTCAGGTATAGGAAAGCAAGTTGACACTTCTGAAAACATGACAGCCTTATTCTTTCTTTATCACTTCCTTTCATTTGTAGAATTGAAAATAGTACTGATATGGATCGGATTTTCAGCAACACAGACAAACACTATAAGACAAAGCTGTTATCCTGCTTAATTTGATGAAGAACGCAACCTTTTGGTAAGCCTCTGTCGATGAAATGTATACCTCGGATATTTTCAAATAACATATTGACCAGACAGTAGACTGCCACATGATCACTTAGAGATGATGTATAAGCTGAGGTACATGATGCGTGAAGCCTATAGCCTATTTTCCACAGTGCATGTGGCAGTACGCTCAATTTTGCTGCTTATCTACAGTCACTCACTGGCTTTCGCCGGGATAAGACTGGGCTTAGTCGGTACACCGTTCCAGTCTTAAAACGTTCTGAGGCTTCTGGCTCAAGTGCACTGACATTTTTATAGCCAGTCTATACATTTAATTTTCTCCAAAGCTGTGGAGAAAGGTTTTTTTGATGGTGAAGATCGTACAGAATGTCTTCAAAGTCTCAAAGTGTGTTTACCAGCAAGTTCACATTTTGGACACTGTTCCATGTGTCCCAGTTAGTAAGCATCACTAATCACCATTAGACACACCATAAATAGGATGAAGTAATAATTTGTATTATCAATTAATTACACCTAAATTTGACTAGTGGAGTTGTGCGCTGTGAGAAAAAATCCTGTTAATCCCCAGACTTGGTGATTTTGATATTGATTTTGTTTCGTCTACACACCTACGGACACAATTTTCCTTATCTTGCCTAATTAGATGTTTTCTTGAGAACTGTGTAGGTGTGTATAGACTGTGCTTGATTGACAACTCCCTCTCAGTCTCTGTTTATGTTGTGGAACCTGTGATGGCATGGGCAATTTGAAGCTTTATCATTCTCAACACACCAACATTTATGACTCAGGCATTTTGGATCAACATCAATTAATTGAAATGCAGTTGCCTCCACCAGACAATTTGCTTGTGGACGAGTGGACCAAAGTTTTCTTTGATGCCGATTAACGTTTTGGGGATGATTTTAATGTCATGGACAAAACGGGTACATCCTGGTCAAATATAATCTGTGTTTATTATTGAATATGAAATAATTTATAGGATGTCTCTTTAAAGACTGACTTGATCAAGGCATGTCGATTTTATTTTATTAAAAGGTATACTATGTCAAATAGAACAAGTCCTGCTAATAGACTCTTGTAAAACGCAAATAACTTAAACAAAATGTTCCTCCGCTTTGGGTTGACATATACTTTTTTTCACAAAGTCTTTAGTCTATTTAAGTTCCTTTGAAACCTTGTAGTTTACAGTGCATCTCTGAGGTGTGATTTAATATCGTTGTCTAATACAAGCCACACTCTATAATGTGGAATTAGCTATAATGCCTTTACACTGCCACACTGCATGTACTCAATTACCCACCTCCGCCTGGAATATTAATCCCATCCAACAGAGGCTTTGGATAACACTTTGCTCTGTAAAATAATGCTCTACACGACCTTTATTAATACATTTAACTATTATTTATTACTGCTGATGGAGGTGAAGGATCATTTTCCAAGTGTTGACACTTTTCCTTTAGGGGGATCTGGCTCCCCAAGCTGCCACCTTTCTTTGACCTCTCAATTTACCATTACGTTGATAATGGGTTCATTCGTCAGTATGAATTGGCTAGGTTCCTTTTTCCACACAGAACTAAATGGGAAGATTATCTTAACAAATGACTACTGATGAATGACCCATTTGAAAAATCAAGCATCCAGGGCACTGAACACAGGCAACTCACGTGTGGACGGAGGGGACCTTAAAAGAGAAGCATTGTAAGTGCTTTCATACACTTTTGTCATCTTTTGACAACATCTTTAATCTTATTTGGTAAGATTTAAAAAACAAAGATGGCCACGTTATTCGTTAGAAGTGAAATCTTCTGATAAATGTCTCCATTTTGAATTTGGACCGTGGCTCGGACAGAGCAGATGAAACGACTACAGTACTTTTGTATCGTAACTATGGGGATGAGACTCATGAAACCATTTCCAAAAACCTGCTGGACCCCTTATGTCACAGCCCTGTAAGGAGCAGCTGTCCGTGAGGAACAGCATACTTCATTAATTAAAAATAAATTATTTTGTGGAAATAAGTTAAGCCTTATGCTTTAAATTTAGCGGTGAGAGATGTTGGAGTCTGCACTTGTTGCACCGCTGTCTTCGCTGTATTTATACACAGTGTCACTTAATTACAAATCAGCATCCATATCTTCTGTTTGCTTGCATGATGCAAATAAACATGCCGATACATTATGTTAAATGCTTGATGAATCCTTTGCACAAAAGTCAGAGTAAAGTCTTGTACTTCAGAGAACAAAGCCAGAAAGGACGTGGCTTTGCGTGGACGCTCTCTAACGACTCCTGCTGTTAACAGCATCACTGCCAGTGGCACTTTTGTTGAGAGACATTTTGGCTTGTTTTTCAAACTAAGTGTTGCTTGGTAATATTGGCAGCCACATGGTTGGTTTTTCTGGGCTTGTTTTCAAAATATGCTTGGTCTTTAGAGCCTTGTTTTAGTTCACCTGCTTAATACACAGAAACAAAACGGCCAGACAATCTCGGATACAACACAAGCTGTCAATCATTACCACCCGCGGCTCGGCTCTGATACCTGCACACACTTCAGACCTGTCTGCACAGAGCGTGTGTCTCTTTGTGTTTGTATATCAACCTCTGTAGCGAGGTGGGCCTATGTTCCCCATTAAATAAACAGTCTCACCAAGAAGGAAAGAACATATCAAAGAATAAGGTTTAAAAGCCGAGCTTATTTTCGATATAACATACGCTGAAATCACAGAACCTCGGCTTGTGGGGATGCTATATAAAATATTTAAAAAGACAGAAAACATTCGGTAGTCCCTGCCCTGCATAAGAATTCATGCTTTGTATGTTTCTAGTTTCTAGAATATCCTGCTTACTGGAAGTGTGTCTTTCTATGTACTTCATGTATTTCAGATGCATACAAATAACTCCACCCCCTCTGAATCATCTGAACCCCCCCAGGTCTACAGGTGTACTCTGTGAAGCTCTCCCCCCTCAAAGCTACGGTGGTAAAGAAGACTGAGTGTATTGATCTGAGAAACACTGTAGACGTTAACATTTATTAAACAGAAACTGTCGGCATCAGTGTAATAACAATAGTAAAATAAACATTCAATACAAATTGCATTCAATTAAAATACAATTGCTTCATTAAATGGTAATAAAATGGTGATCAAACTAATCCTTAAAGACAGTGACAATCAGACCAGGGTGCTGCGTTTTTTAACAAAAGCCCCAACATTGATTTAAACTCTTTAACAATTCTTTAACAACTTTACTCCAAATTGGTATAAATCTGTGTTTTCAAAACAGAGGGTATGCTTCTAGGAAACGCTGTCAAATAATGGTATAATATTTGATAATAATTGTTGTCCATGTATTTTTAATTTAGGAGACAAATAAGAGGTAGGTCTATACAGATATGTTTTGGTAACCTCTCTTGGTGCTCCTACAAAATGTTAGGGTACCATAATAAATGTTCAATTAACATTTTGCCTCATCAAACTACATTTGTCACCCTAACTTCTAAAAATAACTTTATTATACATCTAATATACGTGGAAAAAATACTTATAGGAGACATAATACCAGCTGAAGTGAATTGACACCCTTTTGAATCATGTTGAAAAAGTTACTGAGCTGTTACTTATTTTTTATTCAATTTGGGATCAATAAAGTACGATCTATCTATCTAAATGAGATCACTCTTTTAGTACTTCAGGGCTTAAAAGGTTATTGGTCGAAGATGGAGGGTTATTTATTTAGAAAAAATAATCCATGGCATGTCATCTTCTTTTTCGCTGCACTATCAAAATGTCCATAATTCACCTCCGGGCTGTCCATATTTTTCCTCATTGTGTTCCTCAATGAACAGTTAAATACCTTTCCTCTTTGTATCTATTGTTCTCAAGCACATGCTCACGAGAGCCATAAAGGGAAGCATCATTTTACATTTTTTAGCTTGGGGCAGGGCATTGATATCCAGTCAAGGTCAAGATGCAAGTGTTTTTGATTTTATCCAGACTAAAGTCAACAGATTTGTTATTTTACATCATAGCTAAAGCCTGTTGGAAGGGCACGGTAAATAGGGCTCCTGTAACCCGGGATATAAATTGGCTATTGTAAGGCTAACCTAAACTAGACTTGGTTTCGAACAAAGATTATGTCTCAGCTCATGCATGCTTTGTTGTCTATCATCTTTGAATTCCTCCTCACTTTCACAGTAGAAACAATTCACAGTTATAACCGCCCATAGTTTATTATGAATGTCTGACTGTTTGTGCCTTCTGTGCGTTCAGGGCCGGCCCTGACCAATTTGCTGCCCTAGGCAAGATTTTAGCTGGCGCCCCCACCAAAACAGAAAGATATGGACACAAGATGTGTGCAACTGTATTCCTATCCATGTGAACATGATTTAAGTGGGGGGTGGACCTAACATCCTCTAGGGGGGTCCGGGGGCATGCTCCCCGGGAAGATTTTTTTTTTTTAATATTGAAGTTAAAAGCATCAATCTGGTGCACTTTGAGAGCAAAATGAAGAGATCTATGGATACATCTCTCAACACGATATGAAACAGAACTGTAAACAGATTTACTTTTTCTTTATGGATATTTTACAAATCACTCCCCTTTTAAACTTTATTCTTGTTTATTAATAACAACTTTTTTGTACAGTCCTATAGTATGTTATACCTGTTTTTCATCTATTCTCTTATTTTTGTATAACTATAATGATCATATAAAGGTGTGCCTTTACCTCACTGAGCTGAGGTTATCAGAGCCTCTCAGTCTTTCAGGAGAGAGCTCTCTAAAGAGAGAAGCGAGAGCTCTCCCTCCCGCGGCCGCTTACACAGTAAATTCCAATGTTAATAAAAGCACACAGAAGCTGTGTACGTTTTTTGGGAGTTTGATTTATTTTAAATTAACACAAATACAAAATTAAAACCTATAATTGCACACTAAAACCATTATTTCAAAAAAAGAACAATTTCACATAAACCTCTGGTTTTGACTGGGGCTGGGGCAGTTCAACTTGATTTTTTGGGGGGGGGGGGGGGGGATGTGCCATAGTTTATGGGCGCTGTACGCAATATAGGCGTAGTTCTGTTAGTATAAGATAATAAGATGTGCTTTGTTGATCCAAAATCGGGAAATTGTGTTATGAAATTTCAAAAGAAATATTTATTTTATTTCTAACTTTTTCTTTTCTTTTTTTCTCCCCAATTTTCGGCGCCCCCGATGGGTTGATGCGCCCTTAGCATTCACGTATACTGCCTTTGCCAAGGGCCGGCCCTGTGTGCGTTCATCTGCTATACAACACCCTCCCCCCAGTCTCTGTGATAGTTGCTTTCTCACTAGAAAACATAATCAAACTAACTCAGGCCCCGTCCACACGGAGACAATTTCAGTTGTATCTGCTAAAGTTCTTTATCGTATAGACCAGGCATCCTCAAAGTTCGGACTCCGGTCCGGATCCGGACCGAACCACAACTGTCTCTGGACTCTGAGCAAATTATACTTTTCATATGTATTATCTGTATTATCTGTGTTATCTGTGAGACATCGCCACAACGCAACGAGTCAAAATTCTCCGCTATGTCCACTGCAAACAGTGCTCTGCATGTACGACTGTTCCACTGTCTGTGTGTGTCTGTCAACGCATTGGTCCAATCACATTCAGCATCCCGTCAGCGTTTTTTTTCCCCCACCAACAGTCTGCGAATCAGAGGCACAGTAGGGCGGGTCTTCGCGGAAAGCGGGTGGGAAAAATGTGTGTGTGTTTAAAAAAAAAAAAGTCAGAGCGAGAGTTAACAGCTCATCTAGTTGCATCTGTACTAGCTAGTAGCCTAGTTTCACCTACCGGGGTGGCATGGGGTGGCAACTGCCACCCTAAAAATAGGCCTTGCCACCCCAGCTGCCACCCCAGTTGGCAGCTTTGTTTTGAAAGAAAAGTTGTGGCTCATCGGACATTTATGAGAGAAAGTCTCTAATGTCCGAGTGCAAGTGAATGCAGCACAAGACGCACGTCTTGTAACCCCTCCCCCGGCCCTGGCGCAAGCGTGGAAATATGATTGGTGACGATTTCATTTGAACGGTATGGCGCAAAACGAGAAGCATTCAGACCCAAGTACTGAAGGAATGAGGTATTTGCGGTCTACAATGACAGAGAAGAGACTGTCAAGTTTGGCTGTACTCAGCATTGAATCAAAACGCACTAAAGCTGTTGATCTTAATAAGTTTGTGAGGCGTTTTGCTGAACAAAATGGTAATCGCTGCATTCAGCTTTAATAGACATGTCAACTTGATGCTCTGCTCACGGATGAGCATACAAAACTATTAAGATGATGACCTTACGTGTGTAAATATATTTTTTTCTTTGTGGGGTCTGCCCCCAAATGTGGAGACTTATTAAGCGTGGGGTCTGAGCTGAAACTTCATTAATGATTTTATTTATTTTTTAATGCACTAATTAAACATAAGCATAAGCATAAACTAGAAAACAAAACATAGGCACGGCAGCCTCAGAATGTGTGTAAAACTGACATCCACATGACTGGCTCGTCGGCCACAGGTTGTTTATCCTTGACAGTCGCACAGTGGGCACACACTGAGAGTGTTTTCTTATTCAGCAAATGTGTACACGCTTCACTGCAGACCTCAAGAAGAAATAAGACTTTAATTCACTCACGGCAAAACTTACTTTACTTACTAATTTACTCACGACAAAAAAATGCACTCCCTATTCCATTGTCATGAAGGTGGAATCTAACTATATCCAGAATAAGTTGTATTGGATCCAGGCTAGAAACATGTTTATTTCTGCTGTAAAGTTGGGCATTTTAACATGGGGGTCTATGGAAATTGCTCCGTTCTGCATCCATCCCCTGTCGGCCACTAGATGAACTGCAGTTTGTGGCACTTCCTTCTGGGCTTCCCGGCTCTGCCCCAGAGTTTGCCGCTTGTCAGGAACGTCAAAATCGCTATGACGCGCTGATTGGCTGTGGGTGGGCCAGACGTGCATGTGGGTGGGTCCAGGCTACGCCACTTTTCTGAAATGCTGTGGTGTTTTGTGAAATGCTGTGGCGTTTTCTGAAATGCTGTGGTGTTTTCTGAAACGCTGTGGTGTTTTCTGAAATACTGTGGTGTTTTGAGAAATACTGTAGTGTTTTGTGAAAAGCTGTGGTGTTTTGTGAAATGCTGTGGTGTTTTCTCAAATGCTGTGGTGTTTTGTGAAATGCTGTGGTGTGTTGTCACCAAGTGCTAGCTTGATTATCATCACACATGTAGCAATAGCCAAGTTTAGCATAAAATGTCCACTCTGTTACTATTTTTCACATTAACAGGGTGGACACCATGGATGTATAATAAGAACACACAGTAACTGGGAATGTTAAAAAATATATTTTTTAAACATAATATTCTGAGCTTGACCAAAATATTTTTCTTATACTTTAACAAGCCATCATTCAGATTAAATTAAAAAAAACATGGGAAATTACGTTATTTATTTTTTGATTAACCTAGCTGAAATGGCACCGAATGCTAGGAATGACTCCAACGTTTGAGACCCACTGAGATAACTTAGACTAAAGTGAACTATCTAAACACTGAGAGAGTCCTTTACCTCACTGAGCTGTAGTTATCAGCCTCTCAGTCTGTCAGGAGAGAGCTCCCCTCCACCTTTGTTGTAGAAACATCTTCTTCTTATATCTGTTAGCGCAGCTAGCACCAGATGCTAATAACAACAGCGCCGGTACCTCGCTCCCACGGACACTCATGTGATGTCAGTCAGAGTAATACATGAACAACAGGTATGAAATACTATATGACAGTAAAACAAGAATACAGTTTAAGAGGGGAGTGATTTGTAAAATACCCATAAAGAAAAAGTAAATCTGTTTACAGTTCTGTTTCATATGGGTGTTGAGAGATGTATCCATAGATCTCTTAATGTTGTGCACCAAATTGATGCATTTAACTTCAATATTTAAAAAAAAATCTTAAAATAGCACTTTACCCCTGCTTACTGATTATCGAGCCTTCATTGTAACAGTCGCGGGTATACTGTGGGCCTTTCTTATTTCTCTATTTTCCCCTCCTCGACTCCTCGAATCCTCGGTCCTCCGGTAGTGACCCGGAAATGGTTTTCGGCGCGCCATGTTGAAGGACATCTAATTTCTCTAAATGCACATCGAGGACCGAGGATCGAGCGTCGAGGAGGCTCTCTGGAGGAGCTATAACCGAGGATACACTGATGGGTCCTCCGCGGATGCATTTCCGGCAACAGAGATGTTTAAAAGAGTCGTGACGCACGGCCGGACTTATCTCAGCCAATGACAGCTCTGCATGCATCCCCTGGATATTATTTTATTAACTGCTTTCATCGCGACGCGATGTTTACACTGAGAACAGCTGTGAGGTGCAGAAAGCAGAGCAGTGTGTATAATATATATCACTCAGTATAACAGGCCTACTCTCTTTATTTGCTTTAGTTTAGTAGATATCTACAAACAAAGAGTCGATATTTGTCTAAAACCATTTAGTGCTTCACATAATAAAATACACAATGGCTGTAGCCTGATATTATATGCTTTAGGAGCTGCAGGTGCGTGTTGTACAGTGTGTAGGTGCGTGTGGTACAGTGTGTGTGTGTGTGTGTGTGTGTGTGTGTGTGTGTGTGTGTGTGTGTGTGTGTGTGTGTGTATGTGTGTGTGTGTGTGGAGTGTTGCAGTAGAAAATTCCACTGTAGCGCCCGGTACATTAATGGGAAACCCTACATGTTTGAGCACCCTCTATGGAACGTCAAGCTACCCCACAGCACCCCCAAAAGAAAATCTCTGGCGCCGCCACTGGCCGCGGCACATGACGGTTTTGTGTGCCCTCCCATGAAAATCACATGCCCTCTCTGTAGATTTGTTCTGGCTCCGGGTCTGGTTACGCCACTGGTTTCGCCAACAACAACAACAATGGCGGATCACAGGGTTGCGTTCGTGCTCCAGACCAAGCCCCCAGGAAGTGCGCCGGACTCAGATGAAAATATTCGTGCTGGCCAAACGGCGGTACTACACTTCCTTTTGGTTGCCAGGCCCGGAAACACTTTTTCCCATTGACTTACATGGGGAAAGAGTGGTCTGTAAATCGTTGGATACTTTTTTTAAAACTAAATAAACTACCCAGTATGAACACTTGTATAGCCCTTATTAAAAACATTCGTTCCTCAAGTTGTAAAAATGTGCTAATAACGTTATTCTGAGTTATTTCCCTCTGCATTATGAACGCGCATCTAACCCACGGGACCGCGCCGCCCGGCACGTTCATGTTACGTGTTCAGCACTACATGCGTTTATCTTTACCCATGGATGCACAATAAGGACGGACCCATATCGCCTTACTGCCAGCCCACGGAGCTGTAATAATGGATATATTGCACATGTTTGCTGTAATTCATCATTTGTAAAATATTATACTACATGGGCTGTATGATTAAATCTTGTACCGTAAATGTTGTATTAAATAAAGTTAATATTACCGACGTAGATTAACGTCCCTGTAGCTTCTTATTGCACTAAGAAGCTTATTGCACTGTATATATATATATATATACAGTGCAATAATTCTTTCATGCTAAATGAAGCTCTGTTGCTTGGATATCACTAGATCCTGTTACAGCGTAATATAAAAGTACATAACGATTTATGTGTAAATTAGCATAATTACTAGCTAACCGCTAGCTGCTAACTGCCGCCTCGTTAATATCAAATCTATCATAACAAACCATTACCATGCTGTCATGAACGTGCGGTGCTGTTACGTGTACGCAAATTGACGTGCTTGATGTGAACGAGCATTTTGGGGGGCATGGTTCAAGTTGCGCATGCGCTATGAGCGCACATACGGGTACTTCTCAGGCATGCCGGGTAATCCGTGACGTTTCGCTCTCTCAAAAGTTGGGCCATTTTATCATCATGCGCGAATGAGCAACTCTCATAGGAATGAATGAGGCCCCGCCTCCCACGCTGTATCCAGTTCTTATTATACATCCATGCTCCAGACGCTACTGACCATGATACAGATTTTAGTGCAAAATCTACAGCTCCTCTACCACAAACATCAGCAACAAGTGGACATGGAGAACTACATGAACTACATGTTGCTAAATCCACCGCAGAGAATAACCAGAAGGGGGTCTTATTCGCTGCTTTTGGTGTATTTTGCCACGGAAGTACAGCGCCACTTACAGGCTATGTACTACAGCGTCTCCAGCGGTTTTGAGCGGTTTCATTTGGACGGACACATTTCTTGAGCCGATTCCGTGTGGACGGAAGACGTTTTTGAAATCGACTTCGGTTCGAAATCGGTTTCGTCTCCGTGTGGACGGGGCCTCAGTGAGTGGTGTCAGGGAAGAGGGGGCTGGAGACATTTAATCATCAACAGGGAGTCGTCATAGAAAACATCAGGGTGTGAATAGCAAAGGTGTAAGAAATCATATATCTGAATTTATTATCACTCCTGTCACTGATCACTACACTATCTATGTTTAAAATACAAGAAGTAACATGGTATACATTGACACTTGCTGAGGACAGTATAATGTAGACATACACAAGGTAATCACACGTTTTAGAAGCAGAACACATTTAATAAAGCACTACATTACCCTAATTGGTACCACTTTACAATAAGACTACCCTTATAAAGGATTCATAAAGGGTTTATAATTAGGTTATGAATTAGGTTGTAAACACTTTATTAATCATTAAGAACCATTTATAAACCAGTTCTAACATACATCAACACAGGCTCACTATTTGGCAAGATGACTAAGCCTTATATAGGCTTCCTAGCTTACTTCGTCTTCTTCATCAGCCAACATCCTTGGTATCTGTTGTTCACTGAGTTGATTCCCCCCCATCTATCTTGATGTTTCTTGGCATCTCTTATGACCATTTATTTACGAGTTACTAACATTTATAACTGCCAAAAGGGAGCCTTATAAAGTGTAAAACACATTCCCATTTACTAATGAGTTACAACCATTTATAATTTGTTTAAGTTATATTAAGCCTTAAAGTTATGCATAAATTAGGGCGTGGTCACATTGAGTGGCAGGTCTGTCCAGTGACTGCTGCTGTTAGCTTCCTGTCTCTCTGCTAGCAGCTCCGTGATGCTACAGGGACTCTGCCTGCTCAGCTCATCCGGGGAACATAACTTGAACTATGCCGTGTTTGTTGTACTGGTGCCTTGTGGACTATTCTTCATGCTTATATCGCACTATTGTGACTCGCTCCGCGTTTAAAACAGACGGTGCATGAATGCGGTTTTGCGGTAAGTGAAATTCGAGTACTTTATTTATGTGTTACTTATGTTTTTAGTCAGCTAACGTTAATGAATGTTAAGGCTTGGGTTAGCATGTAGTAAGCAAGTGGTAGCTACCAGAGGTGGGAGTAAGTCCTACATGTGCAAGTCATGAGCAAGTTTCAAGTCTTGACCTACAAGTATCAAGCAAGTCCCAAGTCACTGTGGTGAGAGTCAAGCAAGTCAAGTCAAGTCATTGCTCAGGTCAAGCAAGTCAAGTCATACGAAATTCTGATGAATAAGCCCATTTAAATCAGTTAAAAGACAGTGGTTATGAAAATGGATTTAACCCACACTATGATCTTCATTACATACACAGTTAATCATTTGAAATCTAATTTAGACCGATGACAATCATATTAGATTCATATTAACCCTAGAACTGCAGACAATATAGCTAGGACTCAATCAAAAAGTCTGTTCAAAAAGGCAGAATTCCAGGTAAGAAAATCATATATGGCATTTGCCATTACACATATTTAATTTTAATGTCTGTTAACACTAGAACCGCCAACAGCGTCAGCACCTACATAGATATCATTTTCAAATCATTTAATTTGTTCCTCTTCATAATTTCCTTATAAACTAAGTAGGACGATTTAAAACTCAGTTAATTGGGTTAATTTAGAAATTGCTTCAGTTTATCATCATAACAGATCAAAAAGTTCAGATTCATTTTACAATAAATCAAGGAATGACGCACTTCTACAAACAAAAACAACATAATTAAAAGATTTAAACAAACTACTAAAAGTAGATGAACTACATTATTCAAAAGTTTACAGTAACTTCTGATAATAACACAGGGGAAATAAACGAGGCATCTCTTTTCCTCTCTCTCTCTCCCTCTCCTGACAGCCCGTCAGTATCGGGGTTAGTCAAAATGAATCCCTTGGCGGTTCTAGTGTTCATTTACCGTTTTGTCTTCTCTTTGCAATGCTTAATCGATTTGAAACCAAGTCTAATGTAGCTTAAACGTAACGTTAGCTTTCTAGCTAACACAACACATTCACGCACCTTTCTCTGTGGGTTTTTTTGTAGTGACGAATGAAGTTGGATGTTTTGGTGGTCGTGTCACTGATCTTTATGCTGCAGACCCTGCATACCGCTGTTCTCTTCTTATTAGCGTCATCGACAACATAATCCTTGAATCCAAACTTCACTATTTTTGGAGTAACGCTAGCCGCTGCCATGTTAACTGACACTCCTGCCGTCTAGTGGGTTGCCAGGTTTGCGCGCATGGCGCTATAATCACCCAATCACAGTGGCGAGCCGTGAGCTTTATACCTAGGCCCTCTGACCCCCACCCCTTCCTTCGAAAAAAATACATTATTACGTCACAGCGTATACTTCAGCGGAATATCAAAACAACGGCCCAGGGTGCAAAACGCATCAATGACAGCGACCCTCTACCACACAAAACAACACCTGTGAACCCAATTTGTGTTCTTTGACATTGAAAATGATATTGCATTGTGTTTGTTACTTTCATTGCAGTTGTATGTCTTAAGTGTAATTTGGCATGCTTTTATTTTGAAGGCGAGTTCACGCTGTTGACAGGAAGTTGTTGTTGCTATGGAAACAAGAACAGTTTCACAGCGGGCGGAACTCGTCATAAAGTCCGCGATAATAAAACCCACCCATTTAGAGGGAAGATATGATTGGTCAATTGTACTGTCATTTGACATTACTCTCTCGTTCAGTTACTATAGCGGGCCCTCTGTGAATCGCAGAGAGGCCCGCTATAGTAACTGACATTCAAACAGAGACTGAACAGGCAGATTCAAAGGATTTATTTCTTTGGAAATGTTATTTTATTAAATCAAGTTTTTTTTCGGTAAAACTAATGAAAAATATAACAAAAATAATATTAAACAAATATATATTTAAAAAAAATATATATATTTTTAATGTTTTTAAATATTATTTTTTGGAATATCTTAGGCCCTCACAGAGGGCCTAGAGGGCCCTAACGGCTCGCCACTGCCCAATCACGTTTTTCGAAAAAACTAAACGTAATATCTCACTACAAAAACAAACGCAAATATTTAATTTTAAACAGACAAGTCCTTTCAAGTCATCTGTCTCAAGCTTAAGTCAAGTCTCAAGTCATGAATACCAAGTCAAAGTCAAGTCAAGTCTTTTATCAATGTTAGTCAAGCAAGTCTCAAGTCAAAAAATATGCGACTCGAGTCTGACTCGAGTCAAGTCATGTGACTCGAGTCCCCACCTCTGGTAGCTACATCTGTGCTAACGATGCTAATCGTAGCCTCCAAGTTAAAAAGTGTAAAGCATTAAGTGGGATAATACTGTAGAACAAACGGCTTCTGTTTGAGGTTGGTAAAATAAGGTCATCCTTGTAAATTAGAGAGATATTTTATTAGGTAGGTAACTTTATGCATTGATAAGGTTAATTTAAATGTGCTATGATCGATTATGTAGACAAGCTAACGCGAAGAGCGGCGTAGTGTATGTAAAATTAACCTCACAATAAGATGTGTGTATATTACAAATATTAATGTCATATTTCGTGTAATCTGTGTATTGTAGTGCCGAGAGAAGGGAGTCGGAAGCGGTGCATCGAAGGTGCAAATCTCACTTTATTGAGCAGCAGAAATCGACATGCTGTCGGGTCGCAGCCCGAGAAGGCAAGAGAAAGTGAAAGAGACACACACACAGTAGGTACCCCGGAGGTACCGTCAACATATATGTTCGGGCGGAAACAATACCCCCAACCTGTAGTTCCTGGATTATGTAACCCCGTTAATTAGTGATCACTACAGTATATTACAAATATTAATGTCATATTTCAAGATGATTACTTAAATATTACAATATGGTTGGTTGATCTGGAGTTAATTATTGAGCTTACACGTTAACGTCACAGTCATATCTGAAGAACAAACCCAAACCTTGTTCTTTTTATTAATTGTATTACCAAATTGGTATCAAATAAATAGTAAGCATTGGTAATACCAATGCTGATAAAGTAAACTATTTTATTTGAGTATTTGTGTCTGGGAGAAGGTTTTGTACCCACTATGTTCGGCAGTGATGGACTGGGCTTTCTTGTACAAGAGAATACAAAATAAAAATAAAAAATCAATATGGACCATTACTGTATAATTATCCTTAAATTATGTTATACAATGCACCTAATAAACAAGTATGGCATTTTGAAACATGATGTGCAACAATTTTTACTGTAATTTGTGTGCATTTTGTTGTTAACTAAGATGATGTTATGTTTTATTTTTTGTTAGTATGCACGTGGACGCTTTGGACTTACCTGGAGAAGGAAGAAATGGGTCTTCGGAATGATGGGAGTTAAAGACGAAAGTCGGAGACTAGTGTTGAAACTAGTGGAGAAAGGATCAAGATGCCACCTGGTCCCTCTGATTAGACGGCATGTTAAGTCAGGAAGTAGCATTATTAGTGATGAGTGGAGGGCATACAGGAGAGTGCTGAGTAACATGGGGTACAACCACTACACCATAAACCACAGCAGGTGGTTTGTGAACCCCCAGACGGCAGTCATACCCAACATAATGAAAGAGCTAGGTCGACCGTCAAAGGACATGTCCGACTGAGAGGAAACCATACAGAGAGTTTGTTGGAGGAACACCTCAAGGTTCTTGAATGGTCATCTTGGCTTGGCTCTGCTCACCCTGATGGACTGCTTGGACGCTTGTTCAAGAATATACAGAAAGCCTTTCCAGTATCAGTACCATTATGTCTTACCAAGTCTTTCATTTATGTCTGAGAAAAGTTTTTATGTTTAAATATGTGTAACAGTCATACTGATTTTCTTCATGTGTGAATAAAATGTTTTGCTTGGTTTTGTTGCATCTTACTTTGCATTTCATGTGAAAAATGTATATTAGGTCAGCGTAAATGTTATAACTCCTTCATAAATGGACATGTGTATTAAACTTAAAAACAACGCACCCTTTCAGTAGTTATAAATGTTAGTGACTCATCAATAGATGGTGATTTGGTTCACACTTTACAATAAGGCTCCCTTTTACCAATTATAAATGGTCGTAACTCATTAATAAATGGGAATGTGTTTTACACTTTACAATAAGGCTCCCTTTTGGCAGTTATAAATGTTAGTAACTCATTCATAAATGGTCATAAGAGATGCCAAGAAACATCAAGATGGAAGGGGGGGAATCGACTCAGTGAACAACAGATACCAAGGATGATGGCTGATGAAGAAGAAGAAGTAAGCTAAGTAGCCAATATAAGGCTTAGCAGTACAGATAAATGTGGGCTCACTATTTGGCAAGCAACCAGTTGCCCTGTTTATCTCATGTCTTATAAAAACGTATTAATGATTTATAAAGTGTTCACAACCTAATTAATAAATGAATTACAAACTATTCTTAAACCCTTTATAAGGGTAGTCTTATTGTAAAGTGTTACCCCAATAATTTGTGTCACTAAAATTTCTCTAGATCCACCTTTAGATGTTTACTCTTCTCCCTTTTACAGTCAGTGTCGAATCAAAATGATAAGGAGCTCTTTTCTGAAGGTGAAATGTTAACACAGTGTTGCTTTAACTAAACCAAAATGGTTAGATGTTCAAGCACTCTTACATGTACATGCTGTTTCGCATCCTTCATGGGTTTCCTCACCAAGTTTCTTTAAACACACACCATCAGGAGTGAACTTCATTTGAACCTAATTAGCTGTAATCAGACAAGGTGCTGTCACCACTGAGTAAACTAATTTACAGTCAAGTACACATCTGAACAAGCACCGCTGTAATTTGTATTCATACATGGGTTTGGACAAGTATTGACCCACCTAGGGTCCTGACTGAGTGAGTGCATCACCATGGGGGGAAAATCAGTTCCAGGAGTCGAGCTTCAAGTGTTAACCTTGATTTTTCTTGTTTAAATTAACTGTCTTTTGTCACCTATTTGCTCCTCACGTTCGCACATTTTATCACCATATGTCTGGTGTGAGTCCCGACCCCCGCTCAAAGGTGGGATCTAATTTACACTTGGGTGCAGGGCCGGCTCTAGACAATTTGCAGCCCTAGGCGAGATTTTAGCTTTGGTTTACTGTCCTATAGTATACATTAGAATGATTTCAAACCTGTTTATCCCAATAATTATAAAGGAGTGCCTTGGAAATATTTGTTTACATAAATTGTGATCAAAACGTTTGAGACCCACTGAGATAACTTAGACTAAAGTTAACTATCTAAACCAGTGGTTCCCAAACTTTTTGTGCCCAAGGCACACCAAAGGACAAGTAAAAATCTCAAGGCACACCTATTGTGCAAAATAGCCCTAAAATACGTGTTATCACTCATATCATGTAAAATATCTGTAAATGTGCATAATTATTTACTAATGCCAAATAAAATGTGACAAAGACAACTATATTACTCATGAAATATTTATTAACGAAATATTTCAGAAATTAATTTGAAACTTTATCAAATTAGGCTTCATCAAAGCAGCAACACACTCATTTAAACCAGTCAGGTCACAAAATAAAAAATTGTGGAGGATCAGGCTTTGGTGGTCGGCTCCCATCTCGGCGCACAGCTGGGAGAAGAGGCGAGATTTCAGGGGCCTTGATTTGATGTAATTCACCATTTGCACAGCCTGATTCAGCACCTCAGTCAACGCCGGGGGCATGGTTTTGGCAACTAATGCCTCTCTATGCAAAATGCAGTGGTTTGTCACGATATGTGGGTTTTGTGCTCTCACCTTAGCAATACATCCTTTCACTCTCCCCGTCATGCTTGCCGCACCATCTGTGCAAAGACTGACGCACATATTCCAGGTCAGACTGTTCTCTTTTAAATAGTTATTAGTTACCCTGAATATTTCTTCTCCCGTAGTATGGCTTTCCATTTCTTTGCAAAAGAAAAACGTCTCTTTGATAGAGTCAGCATTAGGGATGCCAGCGATTATTCGATTTTTTGAATATTCGTTACAGTCTCCATAATCGAAAATTATTTTTAAAATTCGATTTTATTTATATATATTTTTATTATTATTTATGTTTTTCTTTTCTTTTTTCTGGCTTAGTTTCAACCAAAATATAGACTAATGCTAATAGTAATAGTATTAATAATTGTAAATGGCCATTGGTCACACCACCAGTTTGTTTTACTGTAAACTTGGAGGAAGAGTGCAGACTGCTGCTGCCTGCTGCAGCCTGCTACACACCGACCCCCCCCCCCTCTCTCCGTCACACGTGCAATTGGCGATATACAGAACAGTGAGAACAACACAACTAAAGATGAACATAGCGGCACGTTCAAAGAAGCGAAGTGACTAGTGCAAATGAAGTAAAATGCAACCTCTGCGAAAATACTTTTTTTTCTCTCCCGCGGCGAATAATCGAGTAATATTCGCCAGGGCTGTCCGATTTTCGAATTTGAAAATTTGAATTTCAGTTTCTGGCATCCCTAGTCAGCATCAACATATCTGACGTTTGCCAGAAGTTGGGCAGCCCCACTTATGTCAGTAGGTTCGTCTATTTGTAGGGAAAATCTGCCGCTCGCCACTGAAGCCATAAGACAGGTAACTTTCATGATACTGTCTGCTGACAGTTTTTTTCCTCTTTTCTTTCGGTGGTGGGTTGTCGGCAGTCTCTGCACTGGTGGTTGGTGGTTTGCTCCGCACAAGATCTAGCGCTCCATTTTCCCTCTTGCGTGTTTCTCTGTTTTAATGTTGTCCTTCAGCCTTCGATGTGTCACGGTCTTATAATTCCCACCTGCAACTGCGTTAACAGCGAAATATGGGGTTCTGTGAGGATTTTTTTTGAAAGAATTGTTTTTAGGTATAGAGTTTGCCTCTGTATTATGAAATGAGTGCATACAAAGTACTGATATAGTAAATTAAAAAATAATTATTTTTGTGTAGTTGTATATTGCAATAATAACGTATGGTTGTCACAAAATCCCACGGCACACCCGGACTTGCCTCACGGCACACCAGTGTGCCGCGGCACACCGTTTGGGAACCACTGATCTAAACACTCAAGAGTCCTTTACCTCACTGAGCCTCTCAGTCTGACAGGAGAGGACTCTCCTCCACATTATTGTAGAAACATCGTCTTCTTATATCCGTTAGCGCAGCTAGAACCAGATTCTAATAACAACAGCGCTGGTACCGGGGCGCCCTCCCTCTCTCCCTCGCTCGCTCCCACGCTCACTCGCACTTTGGCTGTGAGCTGCGGGCGCCAGATAAGCCAACATCCCCCATTTTCATCACTTACAGCACCCATCGTACAGGGTAAATGAAAAGCGTAACCGGGGTGAAACGGGTGTTACATTTACTTAATTATGAATATTGTTACATCAAGGCCGAAAATTAGGATGAGCACCAATGGTCAACATTTTTTTTCTACCAGCGCAGCGCCTCCCCAGATCTGGCGCCCTAGGCGAACATCTATAACGCCAGTGCTACGGGCCGGCCCTGCTTGGGTGTAAATCGTTATTTGTTAACATGAGTGACTTGGAGTAGTGATACATTATGTCAAATTATTCTTGATGATTGTACTGTATAGATATTGTAAAATACTTTCAGACTTGACTAATGTTTTTCTGATACTACTGTATATTCATATAATAATTGTTTTGTTTTATTTTATTGGCTGATGTAATTGTGTAAAAACACTTTATTTACAAGGATGCAAATGTAATTGTAGGTAAAGAAAACCACAGGTGCATACATACGTACCACACCAGATCTGGCAATACTTATTGGTAAATGTAATTCAAACACTGTAAAGGCACTTACTTAATTATTTCAATAAATGACCTTGGATTTCCTACACCTGTCTTCTCTGTTTGCTAATTTATGGAGTTAAATTCCATATTCATTGAAAGTTATCATATATGTATGTTTGTTTATATGATTTGAAGGTTAGTTTTCCCACATTATTTACATTTGTCTCTGTAATATAAACATCTCTTGGTTTGCATACCTTCATTCATTGCCTTCAATCGTTAATTGCCTCGTGGTTCTGCTCTTTAGCAGTACATATGAATAGTAGATATTTTCAAGTATTCTGTAGCACGCGGTCCATGATTCATCAAACACCTTGTCATGTAAATGACTGTTCAATATCCTGTTACAATCAAGAGTTTCTGAAGTACTGAACTAAGATACAGCCCTGATTGCACTCTTAGCAGCAAAAGAAAGTGAGCCTTTTGTGAGGAGGAATGCTTCTTGCTTAAAGGCCTCCAACAAGTTTAACGACAGTCCTGTCTGGGAGCATTTGTCATGAAAAACCTTCTCTGAGCTATGTTCAGTCAATCCAGGATTTTGGAGTCAAATCCTTCAATACATATTACCTTATCCTGAATAAAATATGACATGCATCTATTGGAAGGGAAGAAAGTGGTGTGATTGGGCACAGCATGTCTCTCCTCTTCGCCATGAGGCTAGGCTATTCAAAGTGGTTATAATGACAGCTCAAACAGGGAGCCTTCTCTGGGAATAAAGATAAGGCCCAGCAAGTGTGTGTGTGGGTGATTTTGTGTGCGTGTGTGTATGTGTTGGGGTACATGGAGGGGTTACAGGAGAACAGGCAGGAAGGCGAGGAGGAAAGACAGATGGACAGAGAGGAGCAAAAGAGACAGATGGAGATAGAGAGGAGGAGGAGAGAGATATTGCATAATAGCACAGAAATGGCCATGATTGCTCACTGAAGCATAATTTAAATCATGGCACCCATCAACATTTTCTATTGCCATTTCTCTCTTTCATTGAACTTTTCTGTCACCTCTACTTGTGCCGTTACCAACACATGTATTACAAGTACAAGTGTCACAATGTATTTTTGAAGTTCATAATGCCAAGTTGCCAACCAAAAAGGTCAAATCATTACAAAAAAAGGTTTAAACACATAGTTAAGTATGAAACAAAACAAATAAAAAACTATTTGGTTTGGGAAACAAAATTAAATCAATAATTGTTAGGTTATTCAACTTACGGAATACATTAAAAAGATCCATTCACTTTTGGTTTCTCTCGTCATGAAAACAAGTCTGACGATTCTGTGTTTATTTGACCCATTGCTCGACCCAAACAGCACTTCCGATGATGTAATCAGGGACAATGTATGTACCGAAATGCAATTGACAATGCAGAATCTCTGTATGGGAACTACATTTTTAGGTGACCAGTCCAACAAGAACTTTAGCTGAAGACCTTTGTTTCACCAGATTCTCAGACCAGATCTCAAACCTTAAAGGGGACCTATCATGCAAAATGCACTTTTTGATGTCTTTTATACATAAATATGTGTCCCCGGTGTGTCAGGGAACTGACAAAGTGTCAGAAAACAAAACCCTCTCTCTTTTCCTCCGTACCCAAATCTAAAAAAACGGGGGTACAACGGAGCTGATCCAGATTTGCGTCCGATATGACGTAATATCGGCAATGCCGACCCACAGCACTATCAGTAACGTTGCTATCAGAAACAATGCCTGACGTGTTTTGGACGTAATATGGTCTTTGTTTACATTAGCAAGCATCGCTAACACTCAGAGCTAACGCAGTACTGGAGAGAGCATGTGTCAAAAAAGCAGGAAATAAAAAAAGAAACTCACCTTGTGTTAAACCCGCAAGAGAAAAAGCATTTGAGCTCCATACTGTTTCAGAAATAATCCTTGATGCGGTTTGGAACATGATATGGCATTTAGTCACAGCAGCATTGAGCTGAATCTGCCGGGTAATTCTGAGCAGGCATTAGCTCCACCTCCTCTTTTTTTTTTTTAAGCTAAGGACACCGAATCAGCAGTTCTCGAACAGGGCTGAAACAGAGGGATATGAGGGACGTCTACAATGCATGATCTGTTTGGTATTTTGAGCAAAACACATCATATACATGTTTTTTTATATATTTGTATATATCTGAGAATAGGAGAACCTTAAAAGAAGGATGGAGCCGTGCAAAGGCAGAGATGGGCAGGTAAGCAAATATCGAACATATAGTTCATGATAAGCATTTACCCCATTTAACAATTTATTTTTTAGTAAATTAAAGGAATTGTTTTATATTTTCGGATATGTAAGAGAAGATAGCAAAAAAATCAAACTGAGTGTATAATATATGCATATTAAAGATGCATTATGCAAATCCTGTATGTATGCAGTTGGATTATTTTTTAATCTTTACGCAAAGCTAAACTGGCTGCTCGCAGTATCATATTTAGACATATATATGAAAGTGGGGTAACACTTTATTTTGATAGTCCATAGTTAACACTCTATAAGTCATCAGTTGACATTTAGTAGCATGTCAACAGTGCATCAGTTGACATGTATCAGTTGACATTCAACAGCACCGTTCAAACCAACAAGTAACTAAGCATTAGTTGACGATCAACAAATAAGCAACTAAAGTTTAGTTGACTATTACATTACGCATTAGTTGATGATCAACAGATAAGCAACTTTAGAGTTTAGTTGACTATCTGTTGATCGTCAACTAATCTAGAGTTGACTATCAGTATACTTTTAGTAGGCATTCTCCACTAAGTGTTTGTCGGCATGTGTTAGGACTATCCAATTAAAGTGAAAAACAGTTGAGAACAGTAGAAAGTCTATAACCTATCAACAGAACACATACATTCATCCACTAATTCCAAGGGTCCTCCCCCTGGTTCACGGACGACCTCCGCCGCATGAAAACCTCCGGTCGACAGCTGGAGAAACTATGGAGGAAGCAGGCTCTCGCCGTCCACCTACTGGCCTTCAGAGAACACCAAAGTGCCTATGCTACTGCTCTAAAAAACGCCCGCTCTTCATACTACTCGTCAATAATAGACAACGGCAAAAGCAATCCTAGAACCTTATTCTCCACTATCAACCGCCTTCTCAACTCCTCCAACACAGGCCCCCCGGCTGCCTCTCCAGAACTCTGTAATAACTTCTCTGCTTTCTTTAAGACCAAGATCGCAGATATCAGAGCAACCATTACAGCCTCAACAGTAGCTCGGACCCCACCCACCTGCTCTCCCTTCATCAACGGCATCACCCTCTGCAGCTTCAACGAGGTGACGTCATCTGCACTGCTAGCCATCATAGGCAAATCGAAGCCTACCAGCTGCTCCCTCGACCCCATACCCACCCCGCTGCTAAAAACCTGTTCGCCAACCTTGGTTAATTTCCTGACAACACTCATCAACAAGTCACTACAGACTGGTGAGGTGCCTGTCCATTTCAAAACAGCAGTTGTCACCCCACTTTTGAAAAAAACAAATATCGACCGAGAACTCCTCTCCAACTACAGACCTATCTCCAACCTCCCGTTCCTTGCCAAAGTACTTGAGAAGGTCGTGGCCGCACAGCTCCAGTCTCATCTGTCTGACAATAAAATGTATGAGACCTTCCAATCAGGTTTCTACCCTGCACACAGCACAGAAACAGCCCTAATAAAAGTAGCCAACGACCTGCTGATGGCAGCCGACTCTGGGTCACCCAGCATCCTGGTCCTACTTGACCTGAGTGCAGCTTTCGACACAGTGGACCATACCATCCTCCTCCACCGCCTTGAGACCTACACCAGGGTGACGGACACGGCTCTGAAGTGGTTCTCCTGCTACCTCACCACCCGGAAGTACCACGTGGCTCTGGGGGGTTCCATGTCTGATGATACCGCAGTGACATGCGGGGTCCCACAGGGCTCAGTGCTGGGGCCGATCCTGTTTTTAATCTATCTATTACCTCTGGGTCATATCATCAGACAACATAACATCAACTTCCACTGCTATGCTGACGACACCCAGGTCTATATCAAAACACAACCCAATACCACCAATACTATCCAAACACTAAACACCTGCCTGGAAGACATCCGCTCCTGGATAACCACCAACTACCTCCAGCTCAACAGCAGCAAGACTGAGGCAATCCTGATAGGCACCACCGACCAGCTTGCCAAGGCCGCCAACATCAGCCCCTCCCTTGATGGTCAGCTCATTTGTCTCTCCTCCGTTGTCACCAACCTCGGTCTAAGGTTTGACCCCACTCTGTCTTTCCAAGCCCACATCAAACATATCACCAAGACCTCCTTCTTTCACCTGAAAAACATTTCCTGACTGAAGCCCTCACTCTCAACTGATGACACCAAAAAACTGGTTCATGCACTCGTCTTCTCAAGACTAGATTATTGCAATGCACTCCTCTCCGGTCTCCCAGCCAAATCCATCAACCGCCTGCAACTTGTCCAGAACAGTACAGCCAGAGTTCTCACCGGTACAAAAAGGTCCGCACACATAACCCCCATACTTGCACAACTACACTGGCTCCCAGTCCACTACAGGATCCAGTTTAAGGTTCTGCTCCTCACTTACAAAGCCCTGAATGGACAAAGCCCAAAATACCTCTGTGACCTCATCCGTACCCAGACATCTACCCGCTCTCTACGCTCCAGCCACGCTCCTCTTCTTTACATCCCCCGCACACGTCTCCGAACAATGGGAGATCGAGCCTTCTGCTCATTCGCCCCGCGCCTCTGGAACTCCCTCCCAGATCAGTTGAGATCTGCCCCTTCCACCGAGGTCTTAAAAACCGGCCTTAAGACCCTCTTCTTTCTGCAGGCCTTCCAATAAACTTCAAGCATGGTACACCTGGAGTATTGCCATTTTTATCGCTATCTCCGACTTTTATTTTATTTATTTATTTATTTTAATTTTATTTTATATTTAATTTTTAATTTTTATTTAATTTTGTTTTAATAATTTGTATTATTATTATTTGTTTAATCTCTCAAATTGTATCAGTGTCCTTTGCTGTGAAGCGCTTCAAGATTTGTCTTGGCAGATGAGAAGCGCTATATAAATTCAATTTATTATTATTATTATTATTAATTATATGCAACAGACATGGGAATAAAGCGAAATGTTTTGCACAACTGATCACGAACACTGGATAACTGAAGTCAATACCAGGCTATAAAGCACAGTAGAACAAACACTATATGCAGCATATCAGAGAAAGAAAGCTTTTTTATTTTAAGAATATACTATAAATATAGTAAAAACACTGAACAGTTGTGAAATGGTCAAAAATAAAGTTTGAAATACATTATCTACCAGCTGGTAGTCAATACCAGGCAAACGGAAATAAATCACTGCACTGCAGATTTGAACAGTTTACTAACTATAAATAAAATAAACAACGACACCTGACCAACATTAAATTAACATTAAATGATTGATCTACCCTGAGGCCAAGGTCAACCGTTAAAGGTATAATATGTAGGAATTTCCTAAAAAACAATGTATAGATAGAAGTGTGTGATGGTGTCTGTATCTACAGAGACCCTGCCCTCTGCCTGTATTTTCTCTTCTCCTTTTATTTTGCTGTGTTCAGGACGTTTATGGGCGTCAGCAAAGAGCCTTTGGCTCCAATGTGTGTGTCTAACCCCCAGCCAATTACCAGGGTGTGCTCCATCAGTAAACAACAGCAATTAGGCTACAGAAAGGTCCTAAACTGATCTGTGGTTACCATCCCGTATGTCCTTGATAAGTCTTACAAGTACACCATGTGTATATGTTCTTGCTAACCAGTAGGTCCACTCATAAGGAGAGCTGTTTTTTTAAGGTTTTCTCAGAACGATTCCTCCTCATACGCCAAACTTCCCTCTTGTATGTCTGCCATGCTCTCTCAATATTTTGAGTATGTAGTCCTGTTTGTGGATCAACATAATTCTGGCTGTGGTTGGCCCTGACATGCCTGTAGCCCTCTTGGGAAAGACTGGCATATGCTCTCCACTCATCACTCACAACAAGACTTTGAGGCTTGATATGCTTCTTGATGATGGGAACAAGGGTCTCCTTGTTTCTTCTCTTTACTAGGCGAAGAATGGGACGTCTGCTTGCAGCTTTGATCTCGAGTATACCAAAGACCCAAGATCTCTTTCTTTTCCAGGTGTTACCAAAGCGTCCTCTTCCATACTACCAAAAGACAGTGTGAACATTATTACAAAATAATCTCTTGACTTTATGTTTAATCAATCTATTGTTAGTCAGGTGTAATTACCTTTTCATTTAAATCTGTTTTAAATTCCTTTTAACACAGTAAACATGCTTACAAAATGATTTGCTGGAAATGGATAATCTTCTCAAGGTCTAACCCGAAGGTTATCTTTTTTCTCCTCGACAGTTCATGAATTTGTGCTTTTATTTTTGTCACTATGACCACATTAGGAACCACAAAATCTTGACTGAAATTGATTGAAAACAAATCTTGTGACACTGCAATGCAATTCAATTTAGTCTTGACTCTGGCTTTGTGTGAATATTTAGTTATTTATTCATAATGTATGTAATTTTTGAGTTAGGAACACCTGTTCCTGTTTTATTTGACTAATATATAAGATAAATACAGAAGCCTAATGCATTCACTTGAGGAAAAAAGGTTTTTCACAAGAACTTTTCCTGGAATTCTGAGATAATAATCTTGTTAATTAAGAAAAACATTATTTATGTAATTGACTTGCCCTAAATTACTTTTTTTTCAATATGCGTTTAAATAAGTAACACTTAAGCAACAATGAGAACATGTTTTAAGAACTCATTAATTTGTAAATTAATATCACATTTTCCTGAACTTTCTTATAAATACGTTTTGGAAAACTTCATGAAAATGCTTTTGTCAACGCCACGGTCATGCCACGCCCTCAAACGAGAATACCGCGGTGTGAGACTTCCTGTTCCTCTTTACAGCGATTCTTCGGCAGTTGGACACGTGTTTTCGTTGGATTCTCTTCAAATCATCTAAAACAAGTAAGCATACCACCTGAGTTATTAATTATTGCTTTTTACCTAGCAAGTGTTATTTACTTTTCTTGTATTCACTGTTTTGAACGGAACATCGACATGCCAGCGCCATTACTGCTGTTAAAGTTAGACTCAGCCCTGGCTGTTGTGCTCATGTAGTCTATTTTTTCGCGCAAATGGTGTTGGGCAAAGTTTGCATCAAGTGCCTACCGACACAATTATGTGGTTAAGTTAAGAGCACGTATTAAGAATCAACTCCGCAAACTGTTCCCCTGTGCCGCTCTAAGCGTTTGCCGGGCACCGTGATACAGCCGCGGGGCTCAGAGGCTCTGCTGCATGTTGTGCGGTAAAATACCTCGCTAAAGCTATTCCCTACTACTTTATAACCCAGCGGTTATGTAAGAGTAAGTCACTAATGCGCCGATTTGATATTTATTCTTTTGTATGTATTTCACCGTTTGTTTTACTGTGAGCAATTCATTATCTGTATTACTACAATCTTAGATGTGTACCCAATTTAAACTCAGTCTGCAGTTACAGCATCGAGTTGTTATTATACAATATGAAGTGCAACTAAAACTATATTTTTCATGCTTATGCAACGCTATAGATGCAAATCCATGTTTGAATCTGCAGGAGAGAACGTTAGCTCTCTTCAGCTAAGGTGCATTCAGGCGCAATTCAGTAAAATTGTGAATTGGGCGAAGATGGATTTATAACGTCAGCAAGATGTGTTCAATGTAGTCCAGTAAAATGCAGTCTTTAGCGAGAAATATCAATAAATACAGTTTTATTAAGGATATGTTTTACTACAACGTAAAATAGATATTAGACAGTATGCAAACGAGATAAAGGAGTGTATATTGAAGTAATTAGGATCCGCTGTGCAGAGAATCATCGAATTGTACTGGTATCTACCAATACTATCCTTAATAAATGCCATCCTTATAAATGTATATAAATATAATACCGTTTTAAATGATACTTATATTTTAATTATGTTTGATTCAATTAATTGAATTAAATATGTTTGAATTAATTTTACTGAAATGATTGTTACATTTTCATCATGTAACTATTTTGTTCTTTTATTTGCCTCCCCAGAAAACAGTCCCACCTCCTCTTGAAGACATTTAGCCTCCTGCTATCGACTTCAGGTTCACATTAGGTAAGCCCTTGAGTGTGTCAGACTAAAGTTGTTGTTTCACAGGTTAATTCAAGACGTGTTATGTTTACATACTAATATAATGAGCATCAGGTAAACGTACCCATTTCTATTTTTTGAATCACAGATGGGATGGAGATGTAAACTATGCAGCACTAGTGTCACCACTCAAAGTGATATTTTAAAACATTATCGACTCCTTTGGACAGAAACGTGCCTTGCCCTGCATTCATGTAGACTGGCCTGCGCTCTCACTTATCAAGATAAAAGTTGAAATAATCGTCTGTTCTTTTTATTCTAGGACCCATGTGCCACTTTATATAAATCTCTGAGCATGAGGTGGGGTTAAAAATATGTAGTTGGACATTTTATGAACTATATCAATATGACTATTTGGTTCATTTTCTTGCAAACCAGCCTTTTTTTTGATGGCTTAAACCCCTTGTAATGCATGTGAATAGCACCTCTGTTACCGTCTGTTAACAGCTAATGTAAACTGTCTCGTTATGATTTCAAGACGGAAGTGATTTTTGTTGTTGAGGAAAACACATGGTGTGTCCTGATTTGTACTCAATTTAGTGTTTCATTTGTATACAGGGAACAGCAGAGGTCGAAGTGCAACAGGCTCGTGATGCACAGCATGAAGTTATACGTTGCCCACGAGCCAGATGCAGTTGGAATAACCATCAAGTAATAACCATGTATGTTAATGTGTTGTGCTTTTAAACAAACTGGAAATAATAACATTTTAATAAAATGTATTAACATATTCTTAAAATAAAAAAAGCTTTCTTTCTCTGATATCCTGCCTATAGTGTTTGTTTTACTGTGCTTTATAGCCTGGTATTGACTTCAGTTATCCAGTGTTTCTGATCAGTTGTGCATTCAATTAGTGGATGAATGTATGTGTTCTGTTGATAGGTTATAGACTTTCTACTGTTCTCAACTGTTTTTCACTTTAATTGGATAGTCCTAACACATGCCTACAAACGCTCAGTGGAGAACCTACTAAAAGTATACTGATAGTCAACTCTAGATTAGTTGACAATCAACAGATAGTCAACTAAACTCTAAAGTTGCTTATCTGTTGATCATCAACTAATTGTTAATGTAATAGTCAACTAAACTTTAGTTGCTTATCTGTTGATCATCAACTAATTGTTAATGTAATAGTCAACTAAACTTTAGTTGCTTATCTGTTGATCATCAACTAATCAACCCCTACCTCACCGACCTGATCCACCACTACACCCCTTCCCGCAGCCTTCGTTCATCAAAAGTGAACCTCCTCTCTATCCCCACACGAACCAAGCTCCGAACCTGGGGGGACAGAGCCTTCTTCATCGCTGCCCCCACCCTCTGGGGGGACAGCCTTCTCCATCGCTGCCCCCTCCCTCTGGAACTCCCTTCCACAACACATCAGAGACTGCACCAACCCCCCCCCACTTTCAAAACACACCTCTTCAGATTGGCTTTTAATTTGTGAATTATGTTGTGTTGCTGTTTTAATGTTTTATTCTATTTTATCTTGTTTTATCACCACTGTAAAGCGTCTTTGAGCACCTGAAAAAGCGCTTTGAAATTAAATGTATTACTATTATTAATGCTTAATGTAATAATCAACTCAACTCTAAAGTTGCTTATCTGTTGATCATCAACTATGGTTAATGTCATCTTTAGTTGACATCTTGACTCTCAACAGATAGTCGACATGACCCTGTTGACTTTCAACTGACAGATTGCTTTTGAGTAGTTGATTGTCAATTTTGAAGATGTTGACACAATCTACAGATAGTAAGGTTGAATATCGCTTAATAACCTGTTGCAAAAAACATGTTGACAGTCAACAGAGACTTTTTGTAAAATCTATAGATCAACACTTGAGATGTACCTTATATTCTACTGGCAGTTAGTTGAATGCATGTAACTTGTCTGTTGAAACAGTGTTGTTGAATGTCAACTGATGACTTATAGAGTGTTAACTATGGACTATCAAAATAAAGTGTTACCGAAAGTGGTATCAATTCTCTTATCTAGCTCTCCACAGTAAGCGAAAAAGTGCCTGCAATTGAAAACACTTAAGTGATAATACATCCTTACAATGCATTTGGATAACACGAAAACATTGATTCAGGATAATGTTGTAAAATAGAATAAGACATTTGTTTTATACCTTATTTATAGACCTTATCCCATATGCCAAATAAACCAATGTAACTATTTCATTACCATTACAATCCGGTAACCAGCATGGGATTCTTTTCAATGATTGACTTCGGAGCACAATATTAGCATAAAAATGTCATGGTTCATCTTGAACAGTACAAGTAAAAATATTCCCATTGAAGTAAGTAAGTAACATGAAACTTCTTATTGTTTATCTTGATGCGAGGAATAAATCAGTGAAAATATTTTCACTGCATAGTACGTACCATGCGTACCTCGTCAACCAAGTGTTAGAGATCCCTTAACCTTTGAGAAGAAACACAGCAGCCATCTGTACAAATAAACAATCTAAATGAAATCTAAAATTGAAATTGAAACTGAAATTCTTCCTGACAGTGGATTTACTCAATATGAAAACATATAAAACTTCCCACCAGGTCTCCTGTGGTCCTCAGACTTACTTTGTATTCTTGAACCAAGTGTCTTAACTGGCCAGGACTTCATCATTCTGTGAGGGGAGTTATTTTGTGGTGAAAAGCTCCAGCTGGTGTAAGGCGAAGGGACGCTGTGCGAGGCCCGGCCCTGTTTGGTTGGGGCAGAGGCAGGGGCCATGGACCTGTACGTGGATATTATAATGCATGCAGCTCTCCACACCGTCCAGGGATGAGCTCACCTCAAGGTCAGGGAGCTGTGAGTGGAATACTCATCGGGAGGTCTGGGCTTATTTTCACATCTTTGCACATCCTTCTCCATCTCCTCGCAAATGAGGAAAGATTCTGCAATGAGTGGCAAAGGCCATGTGTTGAAGCATTTGCCAATAATAAAAGCTCTTGTAATTTAAACGGTGTTGCTCTTTTAGGGCTGCTGCCTTTTATTTATTTGGATTTTAATTAATGCACATTAAATACGTTATTATAAAGGTATGCTTTACACACTTTTTCACAATTCTAAACACAAAAGTGTGTATGTGGGAGTGTAAAATTCTACATGCATATTCAAAATATCAATACACAATGTACTGTAAACCCACCACAGCCCATGATATCTATATGCATAAAAAGTAAAAAGAAAATAAATCCTACACCAATGCGCACACACACACAAATGAAAGGGGATCCCAGGGAACACTGACAAGTATGCTCACTGTAGCCTGAGGTAAAACAGAAAACAGAAACAAAACAGAAACAGTCTGCTCTCTAGCAGATCCATGACAATAACAAATTGAGGGAGTTTACTTCTCATATATTATTTATATTATTTGATAGGGTTGTAGGCGATCTACTTGGGAAATAAATTCTGGAGAGAATACAGAAGTTTGGATGAAAGGAGATGCTTCCTCCAAGGCTTGTTGGATTTAGGTTTTCATCTGTCACATTTAAATGTGAATAAAACAGACTTGTTTTCTATCCTCTACAGCGCTGCAGCGCTAAGCCAGACAAACATTATAACACACTAAATCATAGACGTCAGTCAGTGGTAGGAAAAGTTTTATCCAACTAATATGTATAGTAACCAAATGTATATGGAGTATGTGTCTTCCACATGGTTAAATACAGAAAGAGAGTGCAATACTGTATTGGTTTATGACCCTTTGATACACAACATGGGTCAAAAGTGACCCGAGTGAGTTTTAATTGTAAATATCTTTGCAACAAATTACTTTAATAATTCAGAATTCCAGGTATTCCTCAATTAACTTGTTTTTGATCATCACAAATTCTTACTTTCATTTTTCCTTTCTTACTTTTTGAATAAAAATCATTTTTGTATCACTACCCTTCTAAGGGACAACATGGGTAAAAAATGACCCGTATTGACCTACAATGTTATTTGATGCATGGGTGAGTGTTTCTTAGCTATACTTTTGGAAATTAATTAATTAAATCATTTAATATTCCAAGTAAATGACTTGTTTTTTATCACAACACATCATTATTTTCATTCTACCTTTCTTAATGTATGAACTAAAATAGTTTTTGTATTTCTACATCAGGTTTACATACATGGGTCAAAAATGACCCATGTATGTAAGTGTGATAAAAAGGAAAAAAAACATACTATAATAATTATTTAGTTATAAATAATTATTTTACAGTGATTTGGACCAAGCATGTATTCACTAAGGAATTTGATAGGAAGCTTTTATTTGTAAACGATTGCCGTTAGGAACATGTTTACCGTTGACCACGTTTCACATGCCAAACTTGTCCCAACTCAACAGGCTGCTTTTGCACTTCTTATTCATGTCTTATTTTACACTTCTTCTACCTAAGAAGATATTTGATAACTTGTGAAAGATAACTGTACATAATATTTGAACATTACCTGACCTTGTCATCCATTACTAGTGAGGAAGAGACTTCATGTCTATGTCAAATTACACGGAAGGAACTGGCCAAATGCTGCTAGTGTACAATATTATTATATATCGCAACATCACAATGGACAACTTCTTCACCAGTATCCCTCTGGCTGAAAAGCTCCTTGAGAAGAACTTGACTATTGTGGGGACTCTTCGCCAGAAGAAGCCGGACATACCCCCTGTCATGAAGCTATCCAAATTGAGGGAAAAGCATAGCTCAGAATCTGGATTCATTGGCAACATGACCATGGTGAGCTATGTGTCAAAAAAGGGGAAAGCTGTTGTCCTCCTGAGCACCATGCATGAGGACAGAGCAGTCAATGACAACAGTGTAAAGAAGAAACCAGAAGTGATTCAGTAATATAACATAACAAAATCAGGATCAGATGGTTCCCTGAACGGTTGGTGCCGGAGTTCACATGCAAGCGGAGAACATGGAGGAGGCCCATGGTGCTCTGGCACAATGTGCTCGATGTTGCCATCCTCAATGCCTACTCCATCTTTACTGCACACTGCTGAGGAGCATAGTGCGTAAAGCTCTGCTGACTCAATAACTGCAGAGTTCCAGCTCTGGCATTAATATCAGCACCAAAACTGTGCGCCGGGAGCTTCAGGGCATTTTGGACAATTCTATGCTTCCAACTTTGTGGAAACAGTTTGGGGAAGGCCCTTTTCTGTTCCAGCATGACTGAGCCCCACAAAGCAAGGTCCATAAAGGCCTGGTTGGGTGAGTTTGGTGTGGAAGAACTTGACCTCAACCTCATTGAACACCTTTGGGATGAACTAGAATGGAGAGCCAGGCCCTCTCGTCCAACATCAGTGTTTGACCTCACACATGCTCTTCTGGATGAATGGGCAAACATTCCCACAGACAGACTCCAAAATCTTGTAGAAAGCCTTCCCAGAAGAGTGGAAGCTATAGCTGCAAAGGGGGGACCAACTTCATATCAATGCCTAAGAATTTGGAATGGGATGTCATAAAAGCTCCTGTAGGTGATATGTGTAGGTGGCCCAATACTTTTGTCAATATAGTGAATGAAGAGGCGCATGGAGGGCACGCCCCACCTCAAAGAGCACATTACAGGGGCAATGGAAAGATGTGGGCTAAAAAGACCAAACACACACACCACCCAGCCTAATGTATTGTTTGGTCCAAATCACTGATAAAATAATTATTTTTAACAAAATTATTATTATAGTATGTTTTGTTTATCATTGTTATCACACTTGCACACATGGGTCATTTTTGACCCATGTGTGCAAACCTGATGTATTACTACAACAACTGTTTTAGTTCCTACATTTTGAAAGGTTGATTGAAAATAATGATGTGTGGTGATCGAAAACAAGATATTTAATGAATACATGGAATATTAAATGATTAAATAAATAAATGAATACTTGCTTAAAAATAATTGAAAAGTGAAAACCATGAGCCATATTATTTCCTAATTTTCCAAACAAATTTCCAACTGAAATAACGTAATACACAAAGTTTCCCAGCTCAGACTTCATGCACATCAGTCCCTTCTAGGGAGGGGAATAATAACCAATCCGCGGGGCAAGATACTAAAGCAGTGTATTAAGGACAAATGACTTTCTCAAACAAAATTGGTTGCCATAACAACAGCAGGAGGTCTCTTGTGCATTCCAAAATGCTAACGGAGAGTCATACATTTACATGATATCCCTCCAAGTATTTAAGATTTGAAAAATATAGCTAAGAAACACTCAGCCATGCATGAAATAACATTGTAAGTCAATACGGGTCATTTTTTACCCATGTTGTCCCTTAGAAGGGGTATGCATAGCTTGTGTATCAAAGGGTTAAAAGTGTAATAGATTGTTTTTCAAAGCCTTAATATGTCTAATGTATATGTATTGATAAATGTTTTTTTGATTCCAGGATGAGAAGTAAAGTCCAGTCTGTCCTCTGTAGACCATGAACTTCTGTGCTACATTTCCTGGCATTCAATCAAAAAGTATTTCAGTCTGAGTGGAACACATTGTCTTCAGTGGTGCACAAGGTTGTTTTAGAATTACAAGCTGCTGTCGGGCAAAATATTGTATTACATTTACAGTGCAGTATATATATATATATATATATATATATATATATATATATATATACTTTAAATGTAATACAATACATATAATTTTTTATTTATTTAATTTTTTAAAATTGTATTGTTTATAATCTGCAGTGATGAACAAGAACTTGCTCAGGCTGCAATGCTTCATCCTATTTTTGGTTTATGAAGTGTTACTTTTCCCATAAGCAGGCAGGCATGTGTACATCTGTGAGAAGATAGCGTTGAGAGCCTCTTACACTCAAGTAAGAGAAACGTGTTTATGTTTAGGGTTACGAAAATGCAGATGATGTTATCTTCACTGTTTTATTTAAAATATTCCTTTTACATGAATATATTAATGTGATACACAACCCCCCCACATGCTATGTACTCATAATATAAAGATGTTCTGTACTCTAGTTGAGTGTGATATGTTAAATGTGTTGGTGCACTGCACAATGTGTCTAACAGTTCTCTGTGTAATTATTAACAGCGGGAAAGTGTTTTAGGGATTTCTATTTTGGGGAATCAAATCTTAAATACTTGGAGGGATATCATGTAAATGTATGACTCTCCGTTAGCATTTTGGAATGCACAAGAGACCTCCTGCTGTTGTTATGGCAACCAATTTAGTTTGAGAAAGTCATTTGTCCTTAATACACTGCTTTAGTATCTTGCCCCGCGGATTGGTTATTATTCCCCTCCCTAGAAGGGACTGATGTGCATGAAGTCTGAGCTGGGAAACTTTGTGTATTACGTTATTTCAGTTGGAAATTTGTTTGGAAAATTAGGAAATAATATGGCTCATGGTTTTCACTTTTCAATTATTTTTAAGCAAGTATTCATTTAGAAAATTACATTCCTGGTCACAATTAGGTTTTTATTAATGTTTTGTTTGTCTGGGTTTTGTTCAAAGAATTAGACACCTTTTATAAGCTCATACTCTGTACAAAATGGCAACATCAAATAACTATTGATTAAATAGGATTATATATAGATAGAAGATGACAAAATACACAGCATTCACTCTACACAGAATTACTGGTGAATTACTTTTGTGTGAATTTTGAAGCTGAGAGAGCATTAATGCTGGGATTAATAGAAAGTATTAAGAAGGCAGTAGAAAGGGAAATCAAATTAGTAAAGTTTGATTAAAAGAAAAAAGAGGCAGCAAGTTTTCATCAAGCATTTCATTTGCATGTTTGCATGTGGCTTTGTAGACTCATTTTTACAGCTAAATATTTTCTTAACCTCTTAAGCCCTGAGCCTGTTTTTCAGGTCTCAGGCTCGAAAATGACATTCCCAGAACAAATGACCATATCTTCCCTTCTAAAAGGGTTAAATTAATAATCTTTATTCTCAAAGTAATGATAAACCTGTGAGTTGGATGTAGAAAAGTCAGAATCAATATAGATGTTTTTTATTTTAAAGAAAATTCAGATTTTACATAGTAAAAAACTGTAAATTATAGTGTCCGTCCAAAGATTCTTTTTTACTTATAGTGAAAACTACCCTTGGATGATGGGTTAGTAGACTAAAAGCTTTAGGAATCCAAAGTACAACATATAATAAGTACCCTGTATCAAGATTGATGCAAAACAAGTGAAATTTGACCTTTTTAGAGAGATTTAGCCAAAAAAAAACACTTCTGGGGTCATTTGGGTGGATTTGACCTATCTCTGGCCCCCCTTGCTCGATTTTGATTAATGAAATCTCTTTATAACCGCTAGAGCCAATGGAATCGAGGGAAAGTTATATACACACCAAAACGTTAACAAATAAGGAGTGAGAGTGACGCGTTACCAAAACCGGAAGCTGCATACCATTGGCTACCATTAGCAGCTAACTTTTCCGCTCCGATCTTTACATAAAAATGGAATTATGGATTATAAATAATTTTTTCAAAGGCACAGGTACATTATCAACCTATGGATCAACAGTTGTAACATTTTTTTTTTTCGTTTTAATGCCATTGAACATGTCTTTTGACCTAATTGACAGCTACGGTGAATACGATCTGCCGTAAATGCTCCGTAAAGGTACGTGTTGTGATGTCTGTGTTTGCTTCCCCTGTCGCAAGTTTGGATCGCTCAGTGATGATACTATACCTAAATAATCTGTGGAGTCTCAGCTTTAATCGGATATATTGTATGTGCAGCTACGATAAGTAATAAGGGTATCTTTATCTTGAATTGTGTGCCGCAGTGCGTTAGAATGTTTTCGCTCATTTAGAATGGTGGGAGGGGTCCAATGGGGGGACCGCCGTGCTTAAGAGGTTAACATCTGTTTTCTCTTTTTTTTTAACTAGGTAACACGTATTTTAAACATAGAGAAATGTTAAAAATGTACATGAAAAAAACCCATTTGAGCCTTCAATAACTATGCTGTTGAATGGAAATGCAAGATATCTTTACCAATCGATTAAGGGTTAGGGCTGCAAAAGCACAACTCAAGTGGCTTACAGTCAATATTCACAATTTCTGAGAAAGTGCATAAATATAAACGATATATTATAATCGGAGAACTATGAAGACTAGGGCCTAAGAGGATTCTTAATTTTTTTCTTGCCTTAAAATCAAGGCTCCTCATTCTGTTGATTACATTTTTCTCAAACGGACCGTAAACAAAACCAACACGAAGTCTGAAAACATCTGAAAACGTACAAGTTTACATTAATTGTAATCTCTGAAAACAGTATGAAAAATCAAAGCTCTACATTGAAATCATAAAGCACAATAGGCTGTAATCTGTTTGGAGTTAGAGTGATGTTTCTGGCTGAATATATGATGTTGTGCACATACACAAATATCATGTAAAACAGGGTGAGTCACTAATCAAGGAATGACTTAATGAAGTATTTCATTTCTGAAGTAATCATCTGACTACTGCTCAAATGTGGCTTTTAGTTTAGTCTGATTCATCTTCATGAGTGACAATATGGCCCAAAGGTACTCTGTTTTGATATAATACAAGAAGTTGGCCATCTGAAAAGTTTTTGAATCATTTATATTTCTTCTGACTCAATATGACATGAGTGATTTTATTATTTCCACATGAATGATCATCCAGATGGCCAACACACAGCAGTATTATGACTTAGTGAAGTCTACAATACACTTAGAGAACCAAATTATTATGCAATCAAAATCTTTTTAGGACAATATCTGTAATTGTTGTATAGATGTCCAATTAGCTCTGATAAGAGACATATTTAGTGGAAACAACTTGACCTCTGTAGCTTAATGGGATTATTATGAGACAAGCGAGAGTGAGATTAAACAGAATTTATGCATCAGATCTCACACAAAGAATAAAACATACAGGGTTCAGAAGATCTGGATACAAATATTCAGCAGAGTCATCATAACAAACACGTAATCTGACTCTGTTATCACTTATCTACATTACACTTCCTCAATGTCTGTTGATATTAAAACAGTATTAGTATTTTACAATATTAAGAAAACTACAAATAAGCACTAACACTGTAACAACACATACATATATTTGAATTTCTTTCAGTCTGACATATGCAGTATTAAGGCATAGGCAGGAAAAACAAACCCTGAAGACCTAAGGACCATCTTCAGATAAACTATGACTAGAGCGTTCTTTAACCAGCACATTGACTAATTTAAACAAATGGACTGTTGTAATTTCACCTTATGCACTGTAAATCAATAAATACATACACCTTGACATCTTGCGCCACGGTCACAGAGTGTGTTATTTAGCAACTGGTGTAAAGACAATTAATATTGCTGGGAGAGCCACAGACAGGTGAAGCGGTAATAAAGTAATGACTAGAAGCAATATCGTAACTCATTTACAGTTTTGGCTTCAGAGTTTCCCAATGGGTTTAGTTCATTAACGTATGATTTGACCCTATAGATTGTATTTGAGAGCTTACCAATGGTGGTTTCTTTGGAAGCATCTGGTGCAACCTCAAAACCTCTGGAGCCACTGATAAATAGGAAAGTAATGAGGGGATTCAATCATGATTATAATTAATTTTGCTTGCTGATTTTATATTCAATAACCAAACTGTCTTGCAAGCCTTAATGATCTCAAGAAATACATTATTTAACAAATAACACTTAAGAGCGTGCCATATATATGGGTTATAAGATATGGGAAGCGACTATCTTGTATCAAGAGATCTTTACAGAAATAATATGCAACAGAACAGTAAACACTTTCTCATTACATAAGCTGTATTCATGTCATATTCCTCAGACCACAATTATGACAGAGTAAGTCTCCTACTTCTAGTTCCAAGTGGAAGATAAACAGCTAAGATTGTTAGTTGTGACAGAAGCTGCGGTATCAGTGGCTGGTGTAAGTCTGTTTCATGAACATCCAAGAAGTATTTCCCTGGATGTCCAGAGGATTCGGCTTTGTTGAATTATGATAGGCCACGGCTCTATCAGGGTTTTAAGGTCCCATTGTTTAATCAATTGAGCATCTTTACGCAGTCAACCAAACTTTTAAGATTTTAAGACTTTAAGCAAGCTTGTCCTGCAAAAAATAGAGCAGGAGAATTTATATACTGTATATCCCGGTAGTCAGTGAGATGCTGCAATCTCATCTACACATGTTGACATTTTTCTGAAGATCTGATTTTTATTTGCTCTGACACAGTTCGTTATCCTGCCTATAAGGCTCTAATTAGTTCAGGTTTTTCTAGCCCCCAGCTAGCACAACACCAGACATATTTGAACTTATTGCTATGATGAATAATTGAGTGGCGAGAGGTGTGCAGACCTATCAGTGATATTAGAAATATTGTTATCCTATCTTCATACCATACAGTGAAGAAAATGAAACTAAGACTTTAATTAAATGTATTATGTCAACACATTTCAAATAACTGCATTAGGTTAGTTGAATGCAATCATATTAAGATTAGATACAAAATATTACGTTCAAATTAATATATTTGGTTTCAACCAACCTAATACAGTAATGTGAAATTTGTTGACATCATACATTTAATTGAAGTCAACGTTTCAGTTTTTTCAGTGAATATAGAAGACAATCTTTTACCTTGGTCAAGAAAGTAAAGTAGTTTCTGTGCCATCGAACACTTCAGTTATCATTTTCATATGTCGCTATACATTACCAATGAAAGAGCAATAATAAGACACAAACAAGAACATTTTGAACATTTCTCTTTTATTTTTTGCTTTTTGTAAGCACTGTGATTTAATTCCCTCCTACTACAACTTACCTCTCTCGTCTGATTATATACTATGCCATCCCTCCTCCTCAACCTCTAAATTCATTGAGGGTATTATATGCCTGGCTTCTTATTATTTCATCATTCAGTTTTGATTTATACAGTACAGGATGTACCATGAACACATGTCAAGTACTGAATGGATGGCATATTCGACTGAAAACTGAAATGTCGGATTACATAGACAGGCAACACACACATGTTAATGTGGATGAGCTGCTTTGAATTATGTGTATTCATTTTAGTGCATGTAAAGAGTATGTGCAGAGTTGACTCAGACCTGCCCTTCAACATCCCACTAAAATATAAGTTTACCACTGATCTCCACCAGGGGACACTAGCTTTGCTCTTTTGAACTGAGTCTCATCTCCCTCATGGTCTCTCTCCTGTGACCACTTCACAGTAAAGTCAAAAGCGCAATAGGACTGCCTGCTTATGACATATATTTGTTATTTATTTCAAATTCACATAGGCTCAGATTGCAAAAAGAACAATAACAATTATTAGATGCAAAATTAAACCTACATTGCAGCTACTGTATTCTTTAACAAATGCAGAGGTGCCCATCGTCTGAATCCAGACAAAAAAGTCCAATGCACTTTATTTCTCTAAAATCATTTGTGCTTTCGCTGTACCTATTCTTCACATTGTTATCCTTCACATCTGAAACACAAAAGTGTGAGTAGAAATCATATATATTTCATTCCTCAATCATAATGATGAACCTATATCTAACACAAAGAGAATCTGTAGGTGCCGGATTGACTCTCTGCCTGCTGCATGGTCTTCTTTTCTTTTTAAATAAACTCTCTCCTCGTTACTGGACTATATTGCTACAGGAAAAAAAGAACTATGTTTATTTTATGGGCAAGCAAATGGAATTGTATCCACATCTCTTATTTTGAGTCAATGGAGTACACAAGGTTCATTTTTTTCAAACAGAGCAGCTTTGTGCCATGGGAAGGTCCGATGTCATGTTGACCCTTCCATTAACTCTGGTCTCCTGTACTATGCAGAATCTGTCTCTCTATTGTTACACTTCTTCAACTTTGTCCCCCGAGAGACACAAGTCTGATAGAGGGGTTTGTTGCTTGAATGTAAAGATACAGTATTGCATGTCGTTTTGGGGCATTTGCTAAAATTACTGATGCTGTAGTTTTGTGGGGAGGACACTCTACCTATGTTTACATTTTCCAGAGAGGGCCTGAAGTGGTCATGTGAATAATCCCAAGAGAAAGCAGAAGTGGCATTTTGTTGCCGTAAAGCCGCAATGCTGTTAAGGCTGAGGTTGTGTTTTATGATTGTATCAAGAAATGTATTACATTGACACAATCAATGCTCTGCTGCTTTTCAGTTTTAATAATAACAATAATGACACAGTAATTTAAGCATACGCAGGTGCGATGCAATTTTGTACTGGTTTCTTACATAAAATTGTTCTGCAATTTCTTCTCGCTCAACGAACCTGTTAAAATAAAATGTGTCATGGTTTGCTTTGTTTCAGACACCTGGCACCTCTAATATAATTACTTGAATATGCTTCATCTGCCTACCACACAAAATCAGTGTTTTCCTCCGCTGTGTAAGCCTCTAATTCCTTCATCATTTCACATGATCTCCTGCCTCACCTGTTGCCTGTTGTCTCATTACCCCTTGTATATTTGAACTCCTGTCTTGAATGTCAGTGTTGTTGCCTTCAGTTTCTGACTCTAATTTCCTGGGAAAGCATATTGCCTGTAAGCTCTTTTGCCAGGTATCTATGGATCTACCCAGCTGTGTCATGACACTTCACTTCATTGTACTGATTATTTTTTTATTGTTGTTTTTTTAATAAAAAATACATTATATCCAATCCTGCAATGAGTTATAGATTAATTAAAGGTAGGGTAGGTAAGTTTGAGAAACCGGCTCGAGATCGCTAGAATTTGAAAATACACAACCGGAGAAAATCTGCCACTTCCTTATAGAGCCCCTCCTCCAACACACACGAACGCGCACATGACCAATGAGGGCACGAAGGCTGACAGGCAGGTAGGCTATCCAGTTATTTTAGCCGGGCCGGCTAATGATTGGTCGTGCTTTTTACAGTATTACGGCTTCCACAGATGACATTTTTTTATGGATTTTTTGTCAAAGCACTTAAGATATTCATTGCTATCGGGATGTTAAGAGCATTCCATGGAATATAACAAAAAGTGTATCTCGAGGCGGTTTCTCAAACTTACCTACCCTACCTTTAATTAAGTTGTAGTTAATGTAAAACAATGGTATGCATTATCAGAGGATTACCCTTTTGCCATCCACAGCTTTTTTGCTCCGGAACACCAGACAAAGATAGTGAATAATAATGAGCTCAGAAAGTGTGCGCACTAATATTGAATTTTTATTTAGAATATTTAAATCTATTAAAATAGCCAAAATGAAACAGTTATTTCATTGCTTGTAATTAGTAAAGAAACAAATATCTGACAATATTATGTGTTATATGTGCATGCTGAAAGCTTATCTGTTTATTGTTTGGCTTTGTTTGGCAAATCTTCACAACATGCAATGACATAATGTCTATTTTTGTCATGACATGCCAAAAATATACAGGTGGGCAAAAGGTTTTATTGAATACTTTTCTATGTAAAGGAATACATGGAAGGACCAGTTGCAAACATTTGCAAAGATGAGGATCACATTGGGAATATTAATGTTCAATTAACATAGTATGCAAGCTTGAGGGAGAACATTATTTAGTGCTGCCTTGATCAATGTGAAATAGAACATGATCAAATCATTCATGGGCTTTTTACTTCTTTATATAATATTTCAATGGACTGCAGGCATACTGTAAAATAATAAACATGAATGATGAATCACTCACTCTTTTTTTAAGCATTAGCCTTTTCATATTGGTAGCAACAGTTGCAAGTTAAATTGTCAAAGTTTACACATGATGTTTTTTCTCTAGTTTCTTTGACAGCTCACAAAGACAGATGTATGAGGCTTCTTTGTGCAGGTCACTTGGTTAATTTGTGTGTGTGTGTGTGTGTGTGTGTGTGTGTGTGTGTGTGTGTGTGTGTGTGTGTGTGTGTGTGTGTGTGTGTGTGTGTGTGTGTGTGTGTGTGAGTGAGACACATTAACAAGCTTCTCCTTCACACTTTATCTCTCTGTATCACTCTCTCTGTAAACTGTGTAAAGCTTGTAAGAGGGGAAACTGGGATTAGGGAGGCTTTCGCATCAAATCAGACAAAGGAAATACCAGTAATTAGTAGTCACTAGAAGAGTGTGAAAAGATGGGCATGATCAAAGACTTTGCCAACAAATTTTACGCAGGTAAATGCCATTGTGTATCAACAAAGCTAATGTCTCTGCAATTTGAATCGCTTCAAAGTTGTCACGTAAAATACCATAAGTAAGATGAGGTGAATGCCATCTTTTTAAAACTTCTGATGTTTTTCCTCACAATTTGAAACAATTTAAGACATTTTATAATTCATACTGAACCCAATTTATGCAACAAAGGTGTGGACTTTGACTGATATTTTCATTATTAGGGACATTACAGGCGATGGCTAATTTAGAGAGATTATAAAATGTTAGCAAAGCAGAAGAGTAATCAAAATGAATTTCGTATTTAACCAAATGAGGTAAGCCATTAGTCTTCATTATTGTCTCATTTTGTTACATTAACTGAAAACAATTGCAGGAATGGATTAAATACGGATTTAGCAAGCTTGTCAGGCACCACATGCATTTTTACTGGCTAAAATATCCCATGTAAGTTGGATACAAAGAGTCTGTTGAGCTTGATAAGAAGAACTGAGGTCTGTAAAATAAGGAAAAACAGGTGAAAAAAACATGCCCAAGCAAAGCAAGGTGAATTACAGAATTACAGATCAGGAGCTGCACCACAAGTTCTCCTTTTTTGCAATTAGTGAGATCTAGTGTGCATTTTAAAGCATTAGTGGCAGAGTTACATTGAGCTGAATATACGGCAAAACCCCTCATTTGTTAATTCTATCTTTAAAACCGTGATTCAACGATGCCTCTTTGATTTCCAAGGCCACATTTCCAGGGCCATTTATGTTGATTTGTTGCACAAGTGCTGCAATTAAGGGACGCCCTTCATTGGCAGGTTGACTTACACCCACTTAACTGCAGTATCTGCTCTTCTGTCACCCCTCTGTTGCTTTAGATCTGTCAAAGCAAGGCCATCAGTGCCAGGGAGAAAGAAAGGGATAAGGGAACAAGACCTAGAATTAAGGGTGTAATCATCAATATCCAGGAGCACTGCCTCACCTTGAGCTGCACAGCCATCCTCTGTTGAATTGTATTTGTACAACAAGCCATTGGTCCCAGGTTGGGAACCCTTCATGTCTTTCTGACCAACAATACAATTAAATGGCACCTATGTGGTTGTACATTGACAGAACCTACATTGTCAGATGAGAGCAGTTTTTTTACCCACATTCATTCTTCTTGTTATTATCTGGTTGTGTGTTTATCTGAATGTTGAGCTAAAGGACTTATTACATACACATCTGATACAAATGGAAGTATCATTTCAGCTTGCATAATGTAAACAATGTTGAATAAATAAACTCAAGATCACAGTCAAAGTCCTCATGAGATGGTGTCTATGTAAATACGTCTGTACTGCTGTTTAACATTTCCCTTACTAATGCAACACTGGGAGCCTCGTCAGCCCCTGTTGGGCAGCCTGCTGAGGTCAGCATCCACATCACGACAGGTGCTGCTGCCTATCTCCTTTTGGGGCACGACATTACCATATAAACTTTGTTAATGACCTTGTCATTTACACAACTTAATTACCAGAGTTGTGTCCCCTGAACATCTTCCCATATGAATTATACATCAGGAAGCCTGCTTCAGATGAAGGGCTGGAGGGGCTATGGTGTGCAGTAGGTATGCTGGCTCAATGCATCAATTTGACTAAGTCTCATTAGTTGATACATTACCCATAGGGAAAACATTTTTTGGGCATTTGTTTATCTTTAAATAAAAAAGCCTTTTGGTTTAGCATAAACAAATATGACAGTATTTGATGCTCATATCTTTGGTTAAGGCATGAATGTTTAAAGATAGCGTGTGTGTTGAGTCAAGACTTCAGTACGTTTCAAGTGAAGTTGGAATTGTGGAGCAACTTTTGAAACTCTTGACAATCAAACAAGCGTGCCTAATGTAACACTAGTTTAGTTTTTGCGAATGTGACAAAGCATCAGGGACTTTAACTTATTTTTTATTGCTTATGTAGTGGGTCATTTTCTTGAATGCAGCTCAAGGCCTGACTCCTACCCAACCACTCATTTGAGCAAAGTATAAAAGGCACCCGGTGGCCCTTTGTTCTTTCCTTTGGCTCTGATGTCATGGTAGGTGGTACAGGTAGGCTGCATAACCTATTATTAAGGATACTTTGTTCTCTGCTAGCAGTTTATGCTCACTTACTGCTTCCTTGCAGATTTTCCTGAAGCTCAGTAGTGTTCCAAAACCTCTTCCTGTGGTGAGTATGGCAGAACCTCAATTGTTTGTATGCCGTATGGTGAGCCATTTTTAACCTTCGTTTAACCATTGCTTTTAGGTTCACCTGCTGCCGTTTGCTTTATATTTTACCCCTTTTTATATACATCACCTCCTTTGTACAATTCATTGCATCTAACCTGACACAGGATGTTGTCAAAGCTGTACCTACATAAAAGTAATGCACTGTTATACTGTAGGCATGTATTCCTAAACCCAACCAGGTAGTTTTGTGTGAAGAGGGAAGTTAATTTCAAAAGTCGGTACCACTTTAAAATAAGGCTACCCTTATAAAGGATTCATAAAGGGTTTATAATTAGGTTATTAATTAGGTTGTAAACACTTTATTAATCATTAAGAACCATTTATAAACCAGTTCTAACATAGTTTTCATACATCAACAAAGGCTCACTATTTGGCAAGATGACTAAGCCTTATATTGGCTACATAGCTTACTTTGTCTTCTTCGTTAGCCAGCATCCTTGGTATCTGTTGTTCACTGAGTTGATTCCCCCCCTTCCATCTTGATGTTTCATGGCATCTCTTTATGACCATTTATTTACGAGTTACTAACATTTATAACTGCCAAAAGGGAGCCTTGTAAAGTGTAAAACACATTCCCATTTATTAAGATAAGATAAGATAAGATGGTACTTTATTGATCCCAATTTGGGAAATGTTTTGTGTTGCAGCAGCATAAAAGACAAGGCATTTTACAATAAAACAAAACTAGAAATAAACAAGAAAATAAAGAAAATAGAAAATATACATGTTGGATTTGACAAGATATTATATATACAAATATATATATACTAGGGGTGTAACGGTATCCGTATTCGTCCCGTACCTTCACGGTTCGGACGTCACGGTTCGGCACATGCAGTCACACGGCGAATACGCCTTTTTTTACGAGTGGGAAAAAAGTCTGTCACTCAGGGCAGTATTACACTATATATAATCCAGGGGGCGGTATTGCGCCTAAAAGCCAGCCGCCCGTAAATAACAAATGAAGAACAAGAACAAAACACAACAAAACGAACAAAATACATGAAGAAGAACATTTAGTAGCTATGGCGAGTTCACACAACACACAGGAGGAGCTAGAAGACCCACCTGCTTCTTTTAAATCAGGTGTGTGGGAACATTTCGGGTTCCCTGTGGACTACAACAATGATGGGGTGCGAGTGGTGGATCGGACGAGGACGGTGTGTCGGCGTTGTTCGACAGCGGTGCGGTATGCTAGTGGTAACACGTCAAACATGCTCAATCACATCCGAAGGCATCCCCCAGATTTGCCAATCACCGGAGCCCGGCAAAAGACGACAGCTGTTCAACAGCTAATCCCCGCTGTTTTTAAGAAGCCAATAGAAATGACAGCCGAGAGACCAAAACAAATAACCGAAGCAATTGGCATGTATATTGCAACGGCAATGCAACCTTATGCAATAGTAGAGGACCCCGGCTTCAAATATTTATTGAAAGTGCTCGAGCCTCGCTATAGTGTCCCATCCCGTGCGCACATGAGCCAGTCTGTGGTCCCTGCCATTTACCGGCGTACACGAGCGGTTGTTGAGCACGAGTTATCCGCTGCATCCGCTGTTGCACTAACAACAGATGGATGGACCTCCCGTGCTACTGAAAGTTATATCACAGTGACCGCACACTTCATCAACTCGGAGTGGGAAATGCAAAATCCAGTTCTACTTACACGCCCTGTGTATGAACAGCACACTAGCACCCACCTAGCTGAGAAGCTACAAGAGGCAGTAGCAGAGTATAAACTTGAAAAGCCCAAAACTATCGCAGTGACCACTGACAATGCAAGAAACATTGTTAAAGCTGTCAGTGAAGCAGGACTGGGTCCACAAATAGGATGCTTTGCCCATACATTAAACTTAGCATCACAGAAAGCGATGGCAGTCAACCAGGTATCTCGACTGCTGGGGAAAATCAGAAGAGCTGTTTCTTTTTTCCACCGCAGCACAACGGCTGCACATGTTTTGGAGCAGAAGCAGGAGATGCTTCACTTACCACCGACTCATCAACGATGTGGCCACACGCTGGAACTCCAGCTATGAAATGGTTGAGCGGTACCTTGAACAGCAATCGGCTGTTTACTCGGCACTAAGTGCCCTGAAGAATAAGGATATTGCCAATCTGACTGACCAGGAGGTAAGAGTCGCAGAGAATGTGATTGAGATTATGAAACCTCTGAAGACAGTCACTACAATACTGAGCACTGAAACGGCACCATCAGTTTCTATGATCCTACCACTTAAAACCATGATCTTGAAATCTATGGAACAAAACGATGAGGACACTCCCACTGTCAGGGAACTCAAGCATGCCATCAGGGAAAATCTGTAAAAAAGATACTCTGACGCTGGGCTGCAGGACTTCCTTCTCAAGTGCACAGCTCTGGATCCGAGGTTCAAAACACTTCCTCACTTGGACCGTGCCTCTCATCTGAGAATCTATGAAGATCTCATCATCCCTGAAGTTCTGAGCAGAGCAGAAAATGTATGTATTAGTCTTATACTATGGTGATATTTCACATATTTTAAAAACCTTATCTTATGTCTTAACTAAACATGTTATTGTAACAATGGTCACTGAACTCACTTATTACCTGTTTTTGTCATTTTTTACTGCAGGTTCAGACTACAGAGGCCAGTCCAGCGACTACATCACAGGCCACTTCATTACCAGCGACAGCAGAGTCAGCACCCCCCCCTCCAAAGAGGTCAGCCATGGAAGAACTTTTTAGCCCACTCTTTAAACCTGGCCAGAGTAACCAGCCTGATTTGAAGCAGCAGTTGAAGGACGAAGTGTCTGCCTACATGGCAAAGGAGTGCATTTCAATCGATTCAAACCCTCTTGCCTGGTGGAAGGATAATGAGTCTGTTTATCCTAATGTAGCCATGTTGGCACATTGTTACCTGGCTGTACCTGCCACCTCAGTCCCCAGCGAGAGGGTTTTCTCGACGGCAGGTGACATAGTTATCGCCAACAGATCTGCCCTCACTACTGACAACGTAGACAAACTCATCTTTTTGAAGAAAAACTTGAAAATAGAGTAAAGCTTGAGTACCTTTATTTAGGCATAATGGCCTAATTAATTACACATGTTAGACATTGCTCCTAAAGGTACAGATTTTATTTTGTTTTATATTTATCATTGTATTTATTTTATATTTTGACATCAGGAGATGTTATACAGTTCTGTATGTGGTGGCTCTACTCTTCAGCCACCTCCCTTGTGAGTGTGTGTTCCCTTTCCCTGTCTGTGTGGGCGTGGTGGCTGTCACTCCTGGCTCCCGGCTCAATCTCCACCTGCTGCAAATCTCCACCTGGTGCAATCAGCTTTACACACCTGATTCCCATTCAGCCATTTACTAATGGTATATCAGCGGAGGCTCCACAACATGTCAGCGCCAGATCGTTGTTTAAACCCCAGTGGTAACTCTCAGCCTTCTTAGCCGATTTAAAACTATTTCTCTGTACACGGAATACTTTTCTCATCTGTTTCTCTTATGCTCCAGGATCACTATTCAGCCGCCTTGTTACCATCACCTGCCGCCACCAGTCATCATTCCAACCGGATTACTCTCCACACTCACCAGTCTTCATTCCTACAGGATTACTCTCCACGCTCCTCCACCTCACAATAAACCTTTTTCCAACACTCTGCCGTGTCCTGCGTTTGGGTCCTATCGGATATCGTAACACTGTATTGCCTTTTATTGATTGTGATTGAAACACTTTCTTATTTATTTTAATATTTTCAAGACATTCTTTTTAGTTGTACAGCTTATTTAACCTTTTTGTTTGACATCAGTCATTATAAATAATATGGCCATCTGAGTGTGTGTGTTACTGTTTGTGGTTTGTTTTTAACTATGGAATACAGTTAACGATTCCAAATGTTAGAGTTCCTTATTTTCATACCGAAACTTGCACTACTGTTAAAAATAAATAACAGCAAAAAAATTATGCATTTGGGACTTTATTTTGCTTTTCCTTGTTGTACCGAACCCGTACCGAACCGTGACCCCCAAACCGAGGTACGAACCGAACCGTGACTTCTGTGAACCGTTACACCCCTAATATATACATAAATATATGACATATGGAATATTAATATTAAATATTAAATATTGAACAGATTATATATGTGTAAAATGTATAACGTGGTTTTATTCCAAGAGAAACTATGGAGCAGAGAGTTCTCTTCCAGCCAGAGGTAATTTATTGTACAGTGTTATTGCAGTGGGCAGGAATGTTTTCCTGTATCGGTCCTTGTGACAGCGGAGCCAACCCAGTCTCACATCGAAACGTGTAATAACTACGTTGGTCCACAACTTGGGACGTAGTATTTCTACAAAAACGCCTCTGAAATTGTAGGATCCCTACGTTTTTTTTCACCATTCATTTCCAATGGCTGGCATCTGTCACGTGATCTTCAACTTTCTCTCCGCAGAAATAAAAAAACATGGCCGACCTTCGTTTTATTCTCGGTAGAAAATGCCTATTTTAAGGTTAGTTTGGCCATTAAAATGCGTTTTGATGTCATTTGATGCGAGAAATATGAGTTGTTATTTCAGATTATGTGTGCAGTGGATGTACATGATCTTTAGTTAGTTATTACGAAGAATACTTCAGGAAATTGTGTAAATACAACGTTTTCATTGTTACCAAGGTGGTTGCTAGGGACGCTGCTATCGATATTATGTCTGTTATGTTGTGTAACTGTTTAATGGTGTTATCTTTATTGCTACCCGGCATCTAAAATTGTGGCATAGATACGTTATTTTCCATTATGCTCTCTATATATTGTCTTTATTATGCTTTAAACAGTGTCTCGGGCTTTGGCTATAGGGCGGCTCAAAGTATTTTGTCCGGCCGTTGTGAAGACTGCTTTGTTTATTGTCCTTGTTTTTGTTTTAAATAAAGCATATTCAATCGAGACATGCCAAACATGTGACGTCATATGACGCGTCACATCTGCGCACAGGGAGCAGGGAGACCCCGAGATCCGTATTCCCCGTTGTCACTACCCGATCTGTCCCCCTGCCCGATCTGTACTGCGCATGTGCGAGATGGTCCGCCATATTGGACAACTACATACGGCAACTCTACTAGGACACTTGACACAGTGGCTTTTGGCAAAGCAGAAAAAGAATCGAGAGAGATTATTGTTATTACAACGTGACTTCACTATTATTTAACAACTCTTTTTATTGGGTTCTTTTATTTGGGGTTAAATACATTGTCAGAACAAGTGAGACATGGATTTAACTTCAGTTAGACAGCTATCATACTGAATAAATATTTACTGTGAATGTATGCAAAAATGTATGGCATATAGCTGTCTAACAGAAGTTAAATCCATGTCTCACTTATTCTGACAATGTATTTAAACCCACATAAAAGAACCCAATACAAAGAGTTGTTAAATAATAGTGAAGTCACGTTGTAATAACAATAGCTCATCTCTCTCGGTTCTTTTTCTGCTTTGCCAAAAGCCACTGTGTCAAGTGTCCTAGTAGAGTTGCCGTATGTAGTGGCGGACCATCTCGCACATGCACAGTACAGATCGGGCAGGTGGACCGATCGGGCAGTGACACCCGTATTTTTTAAATAAAGAGATTTTCAATCACGGGCACGCATCAAACGTGTGACGTAATGTGATATTAAAAGTATTAAAAGAGGTGAAAATCACTACAAGTCTGGGCATGTTGAGAGCTGTACATACACACACATTTCATAGTCTTATTATTTCAACAGTTTTACGACAAACTGTGACTTTTTTTACATGGAAATTATTATTTAAGATTGACAAACATCATATGTGTAATTCGTGGCACAATTCAAACGGGATCGAAAGATAATCTTTCTCTCTCCATTGACTTCAATGCATACTTTTTCCGAAATAAGGTCCCATGGAGGAACCCGGAAGTTTGACGGACATTACCCACAATCCTCTGTAGCAACCATAGACTGTACAAAAAAATTAAATAATACATTATTCCGAGTGTGCTTGCTTTTCTCTTTGAAAGTCATCACATAACGGCATTGTAATACACATTTCGGCTGCATTAAATATTACATATCTGCCGTAGTTAACTCTATTTATAGAGCCCTGATGACAAGACTTCTAGACAAACAGAAAGAACTGCCGCCAAAACTGAAAACTTGACGTGGATCTTAAATATATAAGCAATTAAACAACATCTTACATTTCTTTGCACAATACGTCTCCTTGCAGTATCAACACTAATTCGGCTGACTTTTATATTTGATCCAATTGGTAGATAGGCTGTATTTACGCCATAACGGTGCACAGCTGATAGAAAGGGACACCTACTGGTTAAAGCACGTTATTGCATTTTATAATTTTATTATTAGATATTAATAGGATCCCTATAAAGTATATTCTTTACTCGTCGTTATTCTCTACTAATAGTTAATTAAAGACTGTATATAATGACCATTTTGCACATCCCATTCAAGATTTCAAGATTTTCTAAGGTTTATTGACATTAAAGACTGTATATAATGACTATTTTGCACATCCCTTTCAAGATTTCAAGATTTTCTAAGGTTTATTGACATATCATATTATACACAACTACGGTGTAATTATGCAATGAATGAAAAACTTGGGTCACAAGACATCTATCAATATGTGTGTATACCTCCACCATTAAACTGTCATATTCTGCACATTTCTTATACTATCTACATACATCTTATAAAAGTAACACATATGTATAATATCAGTTAAAATAAGTGCTTCAACATAGTTAACATTGCTGGAGGTATAAACACATATTGATAGATGTCTTGTAATGCACTGTTGAGGAACCTGCGACCCAAGTTTTTCATTCATTGCATAACTACACCGTAGTTGTGTATAATATGATATGTCAATAAACCTTAGAAAATCTTGAAATCTTGAAAGGGATGTGCAAAATAGTCATTATATACAGTCTTTAATTAACTATTAAACCTTGGTGTAACTTTCGATCAGTCTATGCTACTAGACAAACACATAAAACTTCTGACCCGTACCTGTTTTTTCCATCTCAGAAACATTGCCAAGCTCAGGGGGGTTCTATCAAACACAGAAATGGAGATGGCTATTCATGCCTTTATTTCATCCCGGCTTGATTACTGTAATGCTCTGTTCTCCTGCCTCAACAAAACATCAATAAACCGGTTACAACAGGTCCAAAATGCTGCAGCCAGATTGCTCACTCGGTCCAAAAACATGCCACATCACTCCGATTCTTTCTGCCCTGCACTGGCTCCCTGTCCATCTCAGAACCCAATTCAAGGTATTGGTTTTCACATATAGAGCTGTCCATGGCCAAGCCCCAGCCTACATTAATGACCTGATCCTTCCTCATAGCACAACCCGGGCCCTGAGGTCCTCTGAGCAAGGCCTCCTAAGGGTGCCCCGAACCAGGCTAAAAACTAAGGGGGACCGTGCCTTTGAGGTGGTGGCCCCAAGGCTTTGGAACAAACTCCCCCAGACACTAATGGCGCATTTCCACTACACGGTCGGCCTCGGCCACACTCGGTACGGCTCGGTACGGCTTGGCCGCATTGGGCCTTAACAGGGCCGACTCACTTCATGCTGCGCTTCCATTACAGTTTAGGAACTGGGGTAGTTACTATAGTAACGCAGTGTAGGCGGAGCCGTGACGTCATCTTCAATGAGAAATCCAGAAACACAACACAGCCGTTAGCCGTTAGCACTCAGAGCTCACAGCTCCTTATATATGTTCAGAAACTCGACAAAAGTTAAACAAGTACACACCACAGACTGCCTGTGTCATGGTGAATACAGTCGCTGCTTTATTTATGTCTGTATAGGCCAGGGGTCGGCAACCCCTGGCACGCGTGCCAATGCACACTAGGAATAAGTCGAATAAGTGTGCAAAATATTTAAATTGTATTTTCGGATCCTGAACGAGACCGCCGCCAGAGCGCGTCTCCCCGTTACCTGCAGAAGGAAGCCATGCACGCAACGCAGCCCCGCTCTCTTTAACTCCAGGTGACTTTCTGCCGCTTTCCTCCGTGGTGCAGTGCTGATCGTTTCACCACGGAAGAAAGCACTTCACAAATTGCAGTACCCATAAGGAGCTTTACAAATGTCGCAGTTTTTGCGTGGCTGTGTGTGTCTTTAGTTGAAAGCCCAGTGGCGATCTGCTCATCTCTCATTGAAATAATATGCTACAAAGGGGCGGACTGGCCATCTGTGTGTTGAACTTTCCTGTCGGCTCCCAGACCGTAGTCGAGGAGGGCAGAAGCAACGAGCTTCAGGTTCAATAACCCACTTTAGCTTAAATGACTGGAGAGAGGCGAGCTCTTCTTGAGAGGCCGTTGCATTTATTTAGCTGTTCTTCTGTTTCACAAAATACATCACAGACCTCTGTTTTTCTGCTGCCTCGTTTCACTTCCAGAAACATACTCACACGCACACGCCACACCCCTCTCTCTCTCTCTTAAAGGGACAGCGATCTCATCTCACTCTGCATGACCCTAATATCATAACATGTGTGTTCTGGAGAATCACAGAACGGACGATCGTCCTTATTATTATGCCGTTTAAACCAATTATTTAAATGTGTTTGTTAAATTCGGTATCATGTAAGTTGCGCTGACAGGTCCACACACTGCTTCCCCGCAGCGAGGCCCCCCCGCCCTCCTGTTGATAGATCACGAGCGTCAAGCTCCTCAACATCCTCAACACCCCCCCCCCCCCCGTTGATAATTCTCGATCGTTGGCACGCTGATAATTTTTTTTTTTTTAAATGGCACTTCATATCAAAAAGGTTGCCGACCCCTGGTATAGGCCGTTGTTGTGAGTGTGGACGGTCGGGGCATATACTGCGTTAGCTTAGCCAATCTTCATCTAGAAAAACACGAATTTTAAAAGGTTTTTCGCCTGCCGTCTGTCTGCAGACTTGACAAAGCATTAATTCATGGTTTTTACTAACCGGTATCAGTATGTTGTTACTTCGGCATCATTTTGAAACGTGTATTACAATTAAATCACGGTCAAATATGTCCATCTTGTTGTAGTTCTAGCCCTCTTGCCAGCGCTCCTCTCTCTAGTTTAGCATACTCAGCCCGACTCAGCCCTGTTTGTTGGCCCCGATAGAACCACAATTTTCTAGGGCCAGAAAAAAGGTGAAAAAGTGGCCCCGCGCCGTGCCGCGCCGGTAATTGGCCTAGTGGAAGCACAACCAAAAAAGGGGACGGCACGACACGGCACGCTTAAAGCGAGCTCCGCGCTGCAGTGGAACTGCGCCATAAGAGCCTCTGCCTCAGTAGAGATTTTTAAGGGGCAGTTAAAGACCCACCTCTTCCGTCAGGCCTTTGGGGCATCGGAGGAGGTGAGTTAGTAGCTGTCTTTTATTGGTGTTTTATCGTATGTTTTATCCTATGTATTACCTGCTGTTGTTTTATGCCTTTTTATGCCTTTTATTCTACATTTTAGTTGTACTGTGAATTGTGTACTGTACTGTAAAGCACTTTGTACATTCGTGTTGAGAAGGGTGCTATATAAATAAAGTTTTACTTACTTACTTACTTACTTATTAGTAGAGAATAACGAGTAATGAATATACTTTATAGGGATCCTATTAATATCTAATAATAAAAATAATAAAATTCAATAACGTGCTTTAACCACTAGGTGTCCCTTTCTATCAGCTGTGCACCGTTATGGCGTAAATACAGCCTATCTACTATTTGGATCAAATATAAAAGTCAGCCGAATTAGTGTTGATACTGCAAGGAGACATATTGTGTGAAAAGAAATGTAAGATGTTGTTTAATTGCTGATATATTTATGATCCACGTCACGTTTTCAGTTTTGGCGGCAGTTCTTTCTGTTTGAGAAAAGCAAGCACACTCGTAATAAAGTATTATTTTATTTTTAAAAATTTCACATCGCATAAAACACCATATCCCACGTGCATTGCGGCTAAACCATCAAATCACCGAGCTGAGGATCTTGCCTACGTTTGTTTCCGGTACTGTTTATGACGGATGTATTTTGTTATACACACATTCGTTCACATTTAAATTTAAATTTACATTAAAGTATTTCGTGAGGCCTTCTAAAATGTTTTTAAATATAACTACGGTTCTATTTGAAGAGTTTGTAAATGAACATGAACCCAAACTGTTGCCTGGCAACGCAATCGCACAACGTCACGTCCGTTAATTCCACACACATGGATTAACATCGATTTAATACATTAATGTAGCCTTTGTTTCTGCTAAAAGAGGTGTCGACCAGCTGGGGCAACAAGAAAATCGGCGAAATCGAGTGTGACTATTAAAAAATAAATCATTATAATATTAATATTGACAATAACAACCGGCCGTCATGGTAGAGCATTTGCTTGGCATTTCCGGGTATTTCTCTACTGGTTGGGCCATGTTAACAATACCGTGTAACTGTCACGTTTGAAGGGACGAAATCGTGACATCTTCACGTCTCCCAGCATGGTAAATCGTCACATGTTCACGTCTTGCCGTGATACCGGGTTGGTTGTATAAGTAATATCATGCATTAACCCCATTATAGCAGATGCCACATTACAACGGAGTATTTCTAAATATAAGTTGTATTTAATACTAATACTAATAACATAATGATTCATTTTACTTTAGATGATAATGCTTTTCACTTGGGCAATTGACAATTTTGAATGCAGGACATTTACTTCTAACACGTATTTTTACCGAGGTAAATAATCGGAATACTTCTTCCACCTCTGAGTTTGGACCCCGTCACTGTTTTTAAAACTTTAATTAAATGTTTGATATTCCAGAGACCCTTTCAGACCGGCAATGCTGCCCTGCATGTGTTGATCTCCTTGAGGGGGGCTGTCAAGCCTACAGTATTTCATTTGTATTAAAGCCAGACCATTTTTAAATATAACTGTCTGATTTTGTCATTGCACAACATTTGTGAATAAACTCAATTTGTGATTGTTATGGCAATAATATTACAAACATTTTCACAGCCTCAGCTTGCAATGTTTTAATTGTTTTATACCATTTATCAAGACCTATACTGGCAATGGAGAAGAAGGGGGATGGGAGAGTTGTCACATTCCCGATTGGCCATTATTTGAAACAAAGAGAGTCCACAACATGCTTAGTTAACAGAGGGGAGATGGGAGAGTTTTGTCACATTCCGTGGATAGGAGAGTCCTAATAGGAGAGCTGTGGCTGATGGGCTATTAGGTGTGTAAACAAAGAGAGTCACACATAGCTGATCAGCTGAGAGCTGCCGTTTCATTCATACTATTTAAAAAAACAACGGTCTGATTTTAACATTGCACAACAATGAACTCAATGTGTGATTGTTATAGCAGTAATATTAAACACTAATAATACAGTAAACTATTAACACTGTAGGCTACATATTCTTGTTTGCCCGTGGTGAGATGACGAGGATCCATTAAAAATAAACCTCTTTTTAGTGAATTACTGAGTTTAGGCACGTTAATAAAGTTTTAATGAAGTTGACTACAGCAAATTCATATTTGTTAGTGCTAACATATGATACATTAAACGATCGTGAGGATGATGATTAAAAATAGTTTGTTTGAACTGGGCTGGATTTCCTGATGAAAAAACAAACCGATTGTTTTTATAGTTGTAGTACGCCAACGTGGATTAAACAACATTATTTTGTAAAATAAAAACATGGTGATGTTTTGTAAATGATTACATGTCTCTTATTTAGCACAGAATATGATCCTATCCGTGACATATGGATCTTAACAAATATCAATGCTGAGTACAGCCAAACTTGACAGTCTCTTCTCTGTCATTGTAGACCGCAAATATCTTATTCCTTCCGTCTACTTGGGTCCGAATGCTTCTCGTTTTGCGCCGTCCCGTTGAAATGAAATCGCCGCCAATCACATTTCCACGCTCGCGCCAGGGGGGTTACAAGGCTCGCATCTTGTGCTGCATTCACTTGCACTCGGACATTAGGGATTTTCTCTCATAAATGTCCGATGAGCCACAACTTTTATTTCAAAACAAAGCTGCCAACTGGGGTGGCAGCTGGGTCGGCAAGGCTATTTTTAGGGTGGCAGTTGCCACCCCATGCCACCCCGGTAGGTGAAGGGAATGAGCACTTTTACAGCCTTTTTGGCGAGGTGGGGGAACTCAGTCTTTATTTGAGTATTTGTGTCTGGGAGAAGGTACTGTACCCAGTTCCTATGTTCGGCAGTTATAGACTGAGCTTTAGAGAAGAGAATACAACATTTTTTTTAAATCAATATGGAACATTACTGTATAATTATCCTTAAATTATGTTATACAATGCACCTACTAAACGAGTATGGCATTTTGAAACATGATGTGCAACAATTTTTACTGTAATTTGTGTGCATTTTGTTTGTTGCATGTGGACGCTTTGGACACACCTGGAGAAGGAAGAAATGGGTCTTCGGAATGATGGGAGGTGAAGACAAAAGGCGGAGACTAGTGTTGAAACTAGTGGAGAAACGATCAAGATGCCACCTTGTCCCTCTGATTAGACGGCATTTTAAGTCAGGAAGTAGCATTATTAGTGATGAGTGGAGGGCATACAGGAGAGTGCTGAGTAACATGGGGTACAACCACTACACCATAAACCACAGCAGGTGGTTTGTGAACCCCCAGACGGCAGTCATACCCAACATATAGGAAGAGCTAGGTCGACCGTCAAAGGACATGTCCGTAGACTGAGAGGAGACCGTACAGAGAGTTTGTTGGAGGAACACCTCAAGGTTCTTGAATGGTCATCTTGGCTTGGCTCTGCTCACCCTGATGGACTGCTTGGACGCTTGTTCAAGGATATACACAAAGCCTTTCCAGTCTGAGTAACATTATGTCTTACCAAGTCTTTCATTTATGTCTGATAAAAAGCTTTTATGTTTAAATATGTGTATCAGTCATACTAAACAGCAGTGACGTGCGGTGAGGTTCATGGCTGGTGAGGCACTGACTCTTTCAGAGTCAGATTGACAAATATAATAGCCTATTTTGACCTTAATCGAAATATTCTGTTATTTTCAAAAGCTTTTTTAGTCTGATGCTATGATTAATTTTAAACAGACCGATCAACAAAAGGATACCCAAAATCTAAATATTGGATTGTTCTTTCTAAGTAAGATCCCATTTTCATTACAGTTGTGGTCTTACCTTGACTTGAAGATGAATATAAGTCCATGCTATCCTTCTGGACAACAATCTCTATTACTGTTTTGTAAAAGTCCTCCTCATCTTCCTGTAGTTTCAAAAGTCTAGTTTGTTGTTTGCGTCTACCGTCTCTGCGTAGAATAACAGTAGCAACAAGAACCTGTGGGCTCACGTGCGCCCCCTTCAGTGCGGCAGAGGTTATGGCTGCCTCTCCTGGTGCTTTTTTCATTGCCGTTGTACGATGAGACCAGCGAGCCTAAATATCATATATACGTGAAATAAGTTATTTAGAGACTATGGATGGCGAGGATAAATGTAATAAAGGGATCTACAAACATTACATTGGTGACCTACAATGAGATGGGAACAGGCATGCGCTTAGGGCCCGCTTTCCAGCCAGTTTCTGTGGGGTGACGCATTCTGAAGTGAGGCAGAGCTCATCTGTGCCTCACCTCACCCCACAGTAAATGGCTTGAGCGCGCTCACAAAATAAGTGGCCGCGCTAAATTAGTGCCCGCGCTCCAGCAAGTTACTGTGGGCTTACGTGAGGCAGTGCTCGTCCCTGCCTCACTTCTCATCGCTCCCGTAGCGGAGCTCGGCAAATTTGCTGATTTTGACTATAAAATGCGATTGGAATCATACAGAAATCACATTTACACAAGATCAGTGGAGACATTTTATTATTATTATTATTTAGTTTTTCTTTAATTGTTTTTCCGTTACATTGGAGTATGACAGGTGAGGCTCTGCCTCCCCTGCCTCCACTGACTGCACGTCGCTGCTAAACAGTCATTACTTTGAGACCTAATTTCCTTCATGTGTGAATAAAATGTTTTGCTTGGCTCTTTTGCATCTTACTTTGCATTTCATGAGAAAAATGTGTATTAGGTAAGCGTGTATGTTATAACTCATTCATAAATGGACACGTGTATTAAACTTAAAAACAACGCACCCTTTCAGTAGTTATAAATGTTAGTGACTCATCAATAGATGGTGATGTGTTTCACACTTTACAATAAGGCTCCCTTTTACCAATTATAAATGGTAGTAACTCATTAAATGGGAATGTGTTTTACACTTTACAATAAGGCTCCCTTTTGGCAGTTATAAATGTTAGTAACTCATTCATAAATGGTCATAAGAGATGCCAAGAAACATCAAGATGGATGGGGGGGAATCAACTCGGTGAACAACAGATACCAAGGATGATGGCTGATGAAGAAGAAGAAGTAAGCTAAGTAGCCAATATAAGGCTTAGCAGTACAGATAAATGTGGGCTCACTATTTGGCAAGCAACCGGTCACAGTTGCCCTGTTTATCTCATGTCTTATAAAAACGTATTAATGATTTATAAAGTGTTCACAACCTAATTAATAAATTAATTACAAACTATTCGTAAACCCTTTATAAGGGTATCTTATTGTAAAGTGGTACCACCCGGAAGTGAGTTAGCATTTTACCACTACCGGTTCCCTCGTCTCAGAGTCAATGGGATATCTCTATAGGATTTTGGAAAATAGCTCGATATAAGGTCTGTGGTTGACACAAATTTAAGAGACGGATCACGTTTTGTTCTACGACCTTAAATACATCAGCAGTGACCCCACTGGTGATTTTTGAAGAGTTTACGTGTCTGAAAAACGATGGTTGTTAACAAGTGGCTGAATAGGACTACAGAAGTTGCCGAGGACGTTGCACGTCATTACACCGAACACGTAAACACTCCCGCTAAGTTTGTTTTCCCTGTTCTGCTTGAAAGCAAGTACCTGCGCTCTTGCAAACTGTTAAAACAAACGCTTCAACTTGTACAATTTTGAATCTGTATTTTTGAATATCGATCTTAAGTTGGAGTGACGTCGAAGCAGCGACCCTGCTGTAGTTTGTTTATATCATAACGTTAGCGTTTTGCTTCTGGCGATTAGATTTATGATTCGAAAATTATAAAAGTAGGTTAGACATGTGGATATTATCCGGCTGAACAAAACGTGCATTTATCAAACAGGTTCGTTTTCCACAGACCTTATTTCAAGCTATTTTCCAAAATCCTATAGAGCAGGGGTTTTCAAAGTGTGGGAAGGTGAGCCTCCCCTCAGAGAACATAAGAACAGCCGCGCCCCCCCCCCTCCCAATTATTATTGCTATTATTATTATTATCATTGTTGTTGTTGCTATAATGCAGGGGTATTCAATTGCATTTCAAAGAGGTCCAGTAAGATAAAATGAAGACTGTTTCTCTCCTCTTGTCTCGTCTCTGTGTGTGTGTTTGAATCTATCGTGCTGGCTCACTGACTGCACCGATTTGATTGGCTGAGTAGCGTCACCTCCTTAAAACATTAAACAATAACTTTTTTAAACCTTTTTATCTTTATGTTTTAAACATATTGTATACAACTCCCCCACTACTTGGACTATTCCTTGCACCCCTCTAGAATAAGCCCAAATGGTCTCAACCATATTGCATCAGTAATAACGTGCACTTTGTTGTTATCGTTATAACAAGATCGCAAGGACAGTGGTAGCGATCGGACAATTGAGTGTTGTTCAGTTTGTGTGTTGTGGAACATGCGTGTCCGTGCATGAAAATATACCACACACCCAATTACAATAGCATGTTCAATTCACTACCCTGGAAGTTAATAAAGTTGTTAAAGTTGGAACAGCCTGTGGACAGCCGTTCTTCCTTGCATGTCAGTCGCCGACACCTTCTTACAGAGGACAGGCAAATCTAGCTGCAGCACGACCCGTATATTTTCGCACGCCGTGTTCTCAACACATATCTTTTAAAATAAAATTACATTTTCAACATCGTGGATACATCCTTATATGTTCCCGGCAACACACTGAACGTCAATTTTGCCTCCTTATTACACTCATCCCTACTTTAGTGGGAACAATGAGTCTGCGTCTTTGATGCACACAGGAATAAACGCAGATCATACTCTGCACTTGATTTTGATCAAAGTCCATGCGGAAAACCCGCACTCACACAGGTAGGTGGAGATGAAGGGAATGAGCACTTTTACAGCCTTTTTGGCGAAGTGGGGGAACTCGGTCTCCACAGACAGCCAAAAGTGGGCAAGTGTCACTTTTCTCATCTTTTCTCGTTATTTTTTTTCTCACGCTGCGCCTCCCCTGAAGCTCTCTGGCGCCCCCCAGGGGAGGCGCGCCTCACACTTTGAAAACCGCTGCTATAGAGGAACCCATCCGCAGCTTATTTCCGGGTAAATACGTCATCCCTGCACCACTCTATTGGCCAACAAAAATAAAGAGCGGAGGCTTTAATGCACATTGAGGGCAGTTTGGCTGCACAGCAAGAAAGCATAGTAGGAAAAACGTGAACTTTACTGCTTAACTGAAGGAAAGTACGAAAGGCTATCTTTCGTCTAATATATTATTATATTATTATATATTGTTATCTCTTCATCATCTTCCTTATACATTATTTTTGCCAGGAAAGAGGGAGGGTTTGAGATAAAAAAAAAAGCAAGAGGATAAACACGTTAGATGGAAATTGATTTATGTTTAAAAAAAAAAAAAAGGTTCAACCATTGATTGTATCTTAAGAAATGTTCAGTAAAATAGAATTGAACCACTGTTCTGTGTTATGATGTTGGGTTGTGGTTCCAACAGACAGTACATATGTAAACTTGTGTATTTGCCAGCAAGTATATAACAAATGTCATCTATTTTTCAAATGGTTCGTGGCTTTCAAAAACAAGATCTGAGGAGAGGGGGAAGAGTCAGCTCTGATATTCTGGTCTAATAACTGTCTAATAATATTCAGTGGAGCATATTGTACAATGCATTTGACATCTGTAAGAGCTGCCACAGTCTTAAGCCCAAGGTGTCATGTTTTTGTATGAATAATAAAATGACCTGATTTAATGTTTTACAGTAATGAGGAAGAAAGCTGGAGCCAATATGTTTTTTTAATGAGCTATAACTAAACAGTAATCCCTGGGAAGAATTAAAAGGTTTTGTGTTTTATTCAGCATTCACAAGGGCTACTAATATTCTGCAGAGACACTCACTGTCACGCACGCACGCACGCACGCACGCACGCACGCACGCACGCACACACACACACACACACACACACGGGCCATTGAGCTTACCTGGAGCTTACTTCACCTTTCACAGTAACCATGTTAAAATTATTACAAATTGAAGTAAATCTTGAGATTACATTGCTAGGAACTATTTTGTCCATGCTGGTAGGTTGTTTGGCCCTATTTGAACTGTGCCAGCGTTGTCGCGCTCACTGGGAGACAAATATCAACGTTTGGTCATTGGGTGTTGGCCTCCTACCGACCCTTTCCCTGTGTGAAAAACATTGCAAAACAGGTGATGTTTTCCAAAGTTGCCCAAAGCAATTACTTGTTTTGATTGCGACACCCAACATTGTTTATATAGATTATATTTATAATATTCTATTCTTAAATAACATTACCAATATGTTAATTATTCTTACCATGACAACAACATCATAGGCCCCGGCCCCACGGGAACAAAAATGGGTTGTATCCGCATATTTCTCTTGCGTATAGCCCTTTTTGCCACACGAGGCCGTAACGAAACGATAGAAACGGACCCCGCAAACGACAACGGGTCCAAAGGTGGATAGATCTGGGAACGGAGCGCTCTGGGGGGTCCAACGGCTCCGTGTGATCGCCTCTATACGATCATTTTGTGATAATGATGACGCAATAGCCCTGCCTCCCCCCACCTCTGCTGCTCACCCCCGCAAAAGTACACTGCACACTGAATTCAGATTATTTATCTTTATCTCGATATGGACATAAACGCGAGTGAAGTCTAATCTGACAGGACGGAGACACGCAGCTCCTCCTGCTGTGATGCAGCGGGAGCAAAACACACACTTCAAGTCAGATCATCACCCTTAGCTATTTTAATTACCTCTCAAACTACCTAACTAGTTATAAATATGTTTATTTTTACTGTCGGGTCACTCATTACTGGATCAGCTGCTGCATGAGACAGACACTGACGCTGTCAGAAGAGAGGGAGGAAAAAGAGAGGCTCCGTATATTTTATTATTATATATCATTATATAGAGTCGTTATTCATTTGTTTTAAAGCTCAATAAATAACAAAGAAGACCTTTGACCGGCACTTTTATAATTTTTTCCGGAAGATTTCAACTTTAACACACGTTGACCGGCAAAAAACTCTGCCCGGTTCCCTCGGCCCCCACCGCGGTGAATAAACAGAAGCGCAACCTTGACAACCATGCTTCTTCGCTGCTTTTGTGGAGGAAGTTGCTGCTTTTGTGGAGGAAGTTACAGCGCCACGTACAGGCTCGGCATATGTACTGCAGCTTTTCCAGCGGTTGGATCTAAACGGAGCTGTCTCGTGTGGGCAGACACTATCCGGTGTATATTGCGTGTGGACGGAAGCTTTTTGGCGATTGCGTTTGCGTTAATCCTATGCGTTTTGCCGTATGCGTTCCCGTGGGGCCGGGGCCATAGACAGACCAACAAACGCCAAATGTGACGGTGTGGTGTAGGTAAGAGTTTGTGTTGTCAACAACGCCACCTAAGGGAGTTTCACCCCTAGGAACTAACTATTGATAATACAAGATTTAACCCACAAGGAACACAGGTTCGTTTTACATAACGGGCCAGAGACAGTTTCAGTTACAGTTAACACAATTACTTTATTTTATAACAATCAATTAACTATTCTAAAAACACCAGATACACATTATACAATCAGCTAAAAGTTAATACTGGGGTCGCTGTCGTCGCACGCATCTCTGCTTGTCTAGCTGACATCTCTCAGTGGATGTCTGCTCACCACCTCAAGCTCAACCTTGACAAGACTGAACTGCTTTTCCTTCCGGGAAAAGATTGTCCCACTCTTGACCTAACAATTAACATCGGCACCTCTACTGTTTCCCCGACTCAGACTGCAAGGAATCTGGGTGTGACCCTAGATAACAAACTGTCCTTCACTGCAAACATCGCTGCTACAACCCGCTGCTGCAGATACACGCTTTACAACATCAGGAGGATACGTCCCCTCCTGACCCAGAAAACGACGCAGGTTCTGGCCCAGGCTCTCGTCATCTCACGCCTAGACTACTGCAACTCCCTCCTAGCTGGTCTACCTGCATGTGCCATCCAACCTATGCAGCTCATCCAGAATGCAGCGGCTCGTCTGGTCTTCAACCTTCCAACATTTTCCCACACCATGCCGCTCCTCCGCTCACTTCACTGGCTTCCGGTAACTGCTAGAATCCACTTCAAGACAATGGTACTTGCGTACCATGCTGTTAATGGATCTGGCCCTTCCTACATCCAGGACATGGTTAAACTGTACACCCCAGCACGTGCACTCCGCTCTGCATCGGCCAAACGGCTCGCTGCACCAGCACTGCGAGGGGGACCCAAGTTCCCATCAGCAAAAACACGTCGGTTTGCTATCCTGGCTCCAAAATGGTGGAATGAGCTCCCCATTGAAATCAGGACAGCAGAAAGCCTACATATCTTCCGGTGCAGACTGAAAACACATCTCTTTCGACTCCACTTCGAGCGATAGAACTACTAACAAAGAATTACTAACAAAGCACTTATATACTAATAAAGGACTGGCTTATCTAAAGCCAGTTGAGTAGCACTTGAAATGTTTTAGCTCTATGAAACCTGATGTACTTATATGATTCTGTTTTCTTCAAGTTTGTATCTTCTTGGTCGAATGCACTTATTGTAAGTCACTTTGGATAAAAGCGTCAGCTAAATGCAATGTAATGTAATGTAATGTAACAAACAACCTTCGTTGAAAACATAGTTGGCTTGCAGTCGGATTTTGCATATCAGTGATATCTGCAGTAATCTCATCATGATTCCACTAATGTGTAACACTTGTCTGAGAGGAGACAGTGCTCCTGTGGCTTAAATAAAACGTTTAGTTGACCAGACACAAAGCCCTGATTGGTTAAAAGGTCATTCCACTCTAAATAGTCAGTGTTGCTTGAGCCATTCCCTTGATATTGCCGCTGATAATTCTCTAAAATGAAATCTATCAGTGCCTTTGATGCATTGCTGTTTCACCGCCATTGGCGTTAATTAATTACAGAAGAATCGGGCAGAGATTACAGCTTTGTGTTCCCTGACAATGTCATGCAGGCCTGAGCCATCCAGATAATTATGAGTCGAGAGCTGCGGCCTCAGAATGAGAAAGCTCTCCTAGCTCATCTCATTCTTCTGAATGGGCCTCTGCCAGATACTGACAATGAGTGACCTTGTGCTTGGAAAATCGCACTGAATTAACCATGGAGCAGATATCACTTATACACCCTGGCTGCATTCCTCTTGAGGGGCCTAGAGTCATCTTTCAGAAAGGAATCAACTCAACTGCTTAAATTATGTCCCCCCCTGCCACACATCAGCGATAGGCATTTTTTTTTAAACATTATATCCTTTGGCTGGGTTTCATAGAAACAAAACATTTATGTGAATGTCATAATTTTATATAATTGATTCGTAAGCGGTGGTCCTTATGAGTTAGACACAAGACGATCACAGCGCTTTTTAAATTCTGATGACTGAAATGATGTATTCCTTTACAAGATGGGCTTTATTCCTGCATTTAACTTCTAATTACTTTAATACGCATATTCCTAATGTTTGCAACAATACTAAAAAATTACATTTTTCCTGATGAATATCAATAAGGAGGACAAATAAAACTGTGCCAGCGGAGGTCTCATAGCCTTTCTGTCAAACATCAGCGTGGGTGTAATCAGCACTTGTGTTCTGACATTTAGTTACTTTCCAAAATGATTTCATTGCGTAAAAGCTTTTTAACCATAGTGGACAAAAACATTAACCAAATGACTAATACTGACTATTAATAAAGTACTTATGCACAGATATTAGGTATACTCTAAAATGGATATGGTTGCCTGCAGATTAAATATCCAACTAAATTAGCTGTCCATCACTGAAACTTTACATGCAAAATACAACAAGTATTCTGCAAATCTCTGGGAAACTGCAAAAGGGGAGGCCAGATAACACAATGGAAATGTTGTTTGGGTGAATTGAGATAAATACTTTAACAGCTGTATGTTGCTTTTGTTATCTGTCGCCTGTTAGCCCACTTTGATTTAATTGATTGCACACAGAGTATCTCTTGCATATACACAAAGAGATGTAAAAACAGCAAAACCGTTTTCTTTCTCCAGCTCCTTGTTGTGCAATTATCGCAGTCCACCTGTTGCCTGCTGGCTGTGTGTTCACACATATGTCGGATTGAAGCTGTTAACTAAAACCTGAATGCCCTCCCTGGCTTTCTTGAGAGAGAAAATACAAATTGAGATGTTATTACATCTCAGTTGAACACTCAATAAGAGCTTTGGTCATCCATTTGTTAGTTCATGTATTTATCTGTTTTGTTGTGTGTGATATTTTTGATATTCTCTCAGTTAGTAAAGAGATCACTCTGCAGAGCAGCAGATTTGCAGACTTACTTCTAATTTGTTTTTGTTATGTTGGGTTTTATCGACACCTGTGGTGTATTGCTTATCATTAGGTCTTTGGTAGGGCTCTGCACCAGGAGCCAGTATTCACTTTTATATTCATACTACATCTTTATATTGAAAAAGTCAAGCGTTTGAGTCACATGTTTTGAACATACAACCTGTTGTACCAAACTGCAGGGCACTTTTTACAAGCCACATGCTGTTTGAATAGTCTGAATTCCAGATACATTTATATTTTTGGTTGGTTTTCCATTTAATCTGTTTCAGTTTCATAGGGCACAGAAAGCAGAACACATACAATAATACATTCGCTGAGTTGAAAGGAGCATTGCCAGAAATGTACTAGCAGATGTCCTTCTCATTGGTTAGAAATGTGGGTGATAATGGAAAATGTGAACAAGGGTATACAGTATGAACAACTACAGAGATTGCACTAACCAAGCAACATGCAGCATATTATAGATTTGAATCACCAAAGATGTGAGAACATCGCTCTAATGCTAAACACTCACATTCATGTTTACATGTCATTGACCTATGTCCATCTCAACGAATACCCAAACTGGCAGCCTATAATCCCTGTATTTTGGTGCACTTCCTGTCAATTGGGTCGGATGTTGTTTTCACTGCAATCAAACAAGAGGGTTCACCTGTTCCGCTTTTCTTGGGTTGCACCAGAGAACAATTTTCTTTTTTAAACAAACCACAGTTTAGTTAGATTATAGCGGACTGAAGGGCTTGGGGAAGCGCCTTTAGAAACCAATCAGTTTGATGTGAAAAAAATATATCAGGCTCTGTAACAAGACACAACACAACCACATGAAGAGTTGGGAAATGTTACATAAAAGTAAATGTGTTTACAGTACATCCCTTCCATTGTTGTAAGGATTAGAAATCTGCAAATTGATCTCACCATTTCTTTCGATCCAATAAATGTAATTCTATGACGTGCCATGCAGCCTTATTGGGGGGTGTCATTCTACACACCAAGTGCTATTCCTTTACCTCCATACACCTCAAATGCAGCTTCATTATGTTCTTCCCCGTTAGATACACTCCCTCCTAATGAATGAGATAATTATTAAGCTTGTCTGCTCTGTTGGTTTCAAGGTAATGATGTGAGGGTTTTTTAAAAGCTGAAAGGCAGATTGCAGCTGCGTGCACACTTGAGAGCAAATCATCTCATCAGGTATCATGCATCGAGATTGTACAGGTAGGAATCAGCCTCACATGGCTCACTTCCTGTCATCGCTGCATCTCTGGACCATCCACCCCCAGCCTTGCTGTCTAGCATGGTAATACACATCACTGCCTGAAGCACACTCCTACACTTGCGATGAAAACATCTAATCAGATATCACGTATGCTAATCCTGAGTCAATAGTTAAGCATCCTCGCACACATTCAACAGACAATATGGGATTTAGACAAAAGCCCCACTCACATACTTTGTGCTGTGATCTGATTCTACCTGCTTTCAACAGGAAATATTCATCCAGTTTTGTCACTGCACCAACATCGCCCCCGCACCACTCCTTTCACTAGCTTGTTTTTGAGAGACACAAGTCAGGTAACCAGTCTGCACTAGTTGTATTACAGCCTTTTTAATTCCAATGGATTTACAGAATTTGACAAGATGCAATGAATCTTGCCTGAGTTTATCACATGGCCCAGTATTTCTCAGCTCTTTCATTACACTTCCAGCACACAAACACATGCACACACAGACACACACACACACAGAGCAGCCTGCTAATTTCCGCTTTTTTGGCTTAAGAACCAAAACATTTTTCAGGAGACATTTTAGGTGTCACATGGAACATTAAAATCACTGTTTTTGTGTGTGACAGTACAAAGTGAATCTGTTTACCCCAATGAGTCGGACTGAACATGTTTGAGCAAAATTAGTAGATTCCACAAGCCCAGACTGATAAACAATAAACAAACAAAATAATTACAGATAAATGAATGAACAGCTTGCATTCCCCTCAAGAAACAGGAGAAAACTATGGTAATGTGTTTGTGAGTTCATTAAAATTAACAAGTCAGAATTGTACCCGGCATACAATTGTGACAAATAATGTGTCTTTTAACCCAAAACATTGTTGTACTCGATGGAATACGTCGAGACAGGGCTGCCGTCTTCTGGAAACCCCCTTGCTTCCTCACTTTCTGCTTTGTTGACTGCTTAACCAAACGGCTGATGTTAGATTGGCTGGTGAATTCTTGTCAGCGCACTGCTGTTAAATTGCCAGGCCGATCCTGAGAAACTTAAACAGCCAGACAGGTTTATATTGAAGCGTCCATACACCTATTAAAAATAAGTAAATACTAAAAATATAGAGTTATGGGTAAATCATGGAATACAGAAATCCATTCCAAACAGCAGCAATCAGGGAAGGAGACACTTTTCCCCCCTTGCTCTGATAGAAACCCACCTGCTTGTAAAACTACAGAGAGCATATATAGAGATATATACAGTATATATCTTGTGCATTAATGATCAATATCAATAAGTCTACACACACGTCTTCTTGCTTATTATCAGAGTCAATTATTAGGATCAGCATGTCAGCCTGACTTCTGTAAACTAAGATGTTCACTTGAAACTGAGCACTGAGGGGATTTCATAAAGCCAGAGACAAGGCCAAGCAATGAGTTCTTGTCTGAATGAAAAATGGGATTGCTTTGTGTTTGTCCCTAGGCTTGTGTACCAATAACTTCAAAACACGAGAGATACGGTAAATATAGCTGCTCCCCAAACTGCCTTTTTTGGAGAAACCAAAGAAGGAAAACCTCAATAAAACACAGGAGCAAACATGCCGTGAGATGTTTTATTCATTCATTAAAGCCATCAGCAGCTGAGACTACATCAAAGATGCATACCAACATACAATATATGAAACAGAATCAAATCATGTGTTTGTTGGTGGCCTGGTAGTTTGCACCAAAATGTTGTATCTTTCCATCAAGTTATTTCGGTGCAGTCTGTGCTGTGAATGACACATTTTTTGTTCTATCTTTCTCCTAAAACTGCCAGTCACCCCTGGCAAAACTACAGGCGTGAGCCTTCGTATCCGTGAACAGAGCGTTGCTGGAATAACACCCTACTGTGGCTGCAAACATTACACCAGGTTTCACGCCTACAGTTTTACTGCTGCATGCTGCTCAGTCTTTGATGTTTTACATTAACAGCCCTTGTTTCCTGAATAAGAATCACATCATGCTTGCTAATTATTAAAAATAAAGCATTGGGCAAATACATTCTTTCCCGTTTAAATAATGAATGGTATGTAGCTGCCAAGGGTGAACCAACCCTTACAAGTACCCGTCGTTGAGGTGAATCTACTTCTTAATATTCCTGAAAACAAGACTTTGAAATGGTGTTTGCCTTATTAATTTTTCAGTACCCACTGTTGTAGACAGAGCAAACATGCCTTGTTTACTCAGATAAGCGATGCTTCATATAAGTGCTTAATATGTTACACATAAAATAAGCTTCAGAGAATGATTCAAGGGTTAAAAATGTACCCTGTAAAGGTTTTGACCACTGAAGCAATGCACTTAACCCTGCTGTTGTGTTCGGGTCAAATCTGACCGATTTACTACTTTCATCAATCATAACTTTTTCGTTTTACCTTTGATTGCATTAAGGCTTTATGATATCCTTCACAGTAGACAATTGAACATAGAAAATTGCTGATCACCACTTTCATTGCATTTTGGATGATTTAGTCAACTTTAGGCGCTTTCACCCCGGAGTACTTTTCCCCGTACTTTTCCCGTTTAGTTCAGATAGTTCCTGGGATTTTGCATTCACACCAAAAAGAGAACTTAGTTCATGAGAACTTTTACCCCCTTTTTAGTGCCTGCTAGAGAGGTGGTACTTTCCTGGGGAGAAAAAAGTTCAAATTTCTGATTGGCTGGGCGAATTGCAAACCACGTCCCGTAAAACTCGGAAAAGTTTTTTGAAGCCGCCATTGTATTTGCTAGCGTTAGCATTATTAGCATTAGCCCCGCGCACCAACGGAGAGAGAATAACTCATGGCAACACAAAAAAAAACATTGGGGCGGTGGAGTGATGAGGAGGTGTCAGCATTCTGTCGATTTACTCGGAAGGCCAGTCCCCAACTCCGGGGACTTCCGGCCCGGGGACTTCGGGTGGCAGTATACGCCGTGAAGTTGTTTGCGGCCTGCCAGTAAACGAAAGCAGAAGAAGAAGAAGTGACGTCAGCGGCTTCATTTGCGTAATCTTCCCTCAGGGAACTTATTCCGGTGTGAACGCGATCAGCTCTTAGTTCCATGGGGGGACTAAGTGCTGGGAACTAAGTACGGTAAAGTATGAAAAAGTGCGAAAGCGGCTTTTGTAACACTCATGGTGATCCCGGTCCACACAAACACCCCCCCCCCCACACACACACACACACACACACACACACACACACACACACACACACACACACACACACACACACACACACACACACACACACACACACACACACACACACAGAACAATTTGATATATTTCCCGCTCATATGTGCCCATCCCCCCACATGGATCTAGAGATGGCAAATCCGGATCCTTTTACGGACTCAGGGTCTTCTGAGTCAGTCATTGAAGAGATCCGGATCATACGAGTCATTTGAGTCATATGAGTCAGCATCACCAAGACCGTAGAAATCCTATCGGTGAAACCGAAAAGTTGATGCATTTCACGAGCATATTATTATTCCATATATTTTGAATATATATATATATTTGTATATATATATAATATCTGCATGTTTATTTTCTATTTCGACATGTATATTTTATATTTTATTTAATTTTTCTTTCTATTCTTGTATATTTTGTAGTTTTGTTTTATTGTAAAATGCCTTTTATGCTGCTGTAACAACAACAATTTCCCAATTTGGGATCAATAAAGTACTATCTATCTATCTATCTATTAAACTGACGTTATATTAACCTCCGCTACACAGTGTATTTTGCTTTAATAAAAAATGTTGATCACAAAAAAAAGGGTTATTTTGCGATTTGGCAAATCTGAGTCTGCTGTTGACTCGTGCATGAGGACGAGTCTGCTGGATCTCTGGATCTGCTGCTATATACGGCTCCGAGTCCGCACGAGTCTGCTCTGCTGTGTGTTGCGCACAGTGAGTCAGGATTTGCGAATCTGAGTCTGCTGTTGACTCGTACATGACGACGAGTCTGCTGGATCTCTGGATCTGCTGCTATATGGTTACGGCTCCGAGTCCGCACGAGTCTGCTCTACTGTGTGTTGCAGCGAGTCAGGATTTGCGAATCTGCGAGTCTGCGAGTCTGCTGTTGACTGCGAGTCTGCTGTTGATAGCGCGGGAGCCGGGTGCTGGAGGAGGGGCTATGCTCGTGCACATGACGAGTATGGATTGCTGGATCTGCTATGCTATTACGGTTAGGAGCCGTCGGCTCCTCTGAGTCCCCACGAGTCTGCAGGAAGTTTCACTGATCCGCGTCCCCTCCCCTGAGCCAAACGATAACTTCTGGCAGGCAGCTATCCTGTATACTTGCTAAAGGGTAGGTAGATGGACTGGGGTACGTTGTAATGTGATTTTACATGTTATAAACAGAGTAGCGAGTGACGCAATTTATAGTTTTAATTTGTACGTCACACCAAGTGTGAGACTCAAGGACTCGGGTTAATGGAGAGGGGAGACTCGTCACGACCAGCTCATTTCTAGGATACGGGTTAATGATCCGGATGAATCAGGACTCGCCCATCTCTACATGGATCACACCTGGCACACGCAATACATGTTCAGTGTCTATTATTTGTATATATACTGCAGTTTTTCATGTATACCAGTAGTCTGATACAATATTTACAGTTTGAAAGGGTGTTAAATGAAATTTGGTGATGATTAATGGTTTTTGTGTTAATGTAATAGCAGTTAAAACAGGACCGGTCAAATTTGACCGCAAACACCAAAGTAAGGGGGGGAAAACAAACACAACAGGAGGGTTAAGAGTGGACTTCATTTTATATATTTTACAAACAGATAAGCACACAGGCTATGCAATACATTTTCCTGATGCTTGCGTTACCTATCACTGGTTGACTGTTGGTCACCACGATGTGCAAAAATAATAAAGTCACGTTCAAACAAAGGCAAGGAAAAATAACTCTGTAAGCCAGCAAACATGAATGCAAACAATGCACGTTTTAAAATATTAAAACAAATCTGCATTGCAAATGTTTTATGAATAAGGAAACGCATTGAACACGCCTGTCAGGCCTCAGGGATACACAGCGACTTTTGATGAGAAACACAACAAAACTTTGATGTTACCCTTAAAACTCCACAGGGTACCTTTAATTGACTTCGTAGCAGTTGACGGAAGGCTATACATCAAACCTGACAGAGCACATTACCTAAAACTAAGTTTGGTAGATATACCGTGAACAGCAACCCTTTGACTTTATGCTCACAGATCAGTGAATAATTCATTATACAAGTCTGATGAGGGGCACCATGGTACTTTACTTTTGGAAGAGCACAGCACTTATACATTTTTTTAAATCAGCGTGAACAATAGCACTGTATAAAATGGCTTGATGTTGCATGTATAGATATAAGAGGCTAACCTGAGTAACAATGATATACATTATGTAAGTGGACCTTAACATGATTTACGCTAGGCTATGTGTCATTACTATTAGAAATGAAAACTAGACTGTGTGACTACAATGATATTCTATAGTCTCATTAAAAAAAGCTGAGTGTTTGTGCATGTGGTTTGTCCGCTCTCCATCTGTATCATAGACCTTAACATTATGCTTTATGAACTTTTTGGCTTTTAGTGTGAGGTAGAAGAAGAGAGCTGCAGGGGACACAGGTTAATTTAGTTTCCTTACAAAATGTGAGCGCCTTAGTCTTTAACATTTAATCCAAAGGGAGGTATTTTTCAAGAAGCCAAAAGGGTGTGTGAAGGGTAATAAATCCCCGGCTCGACTCTCCGGAGCCTTGCAGAGGTTTCACCACATGCTAAAAACCTCGGCCCTGGGCTCTATTGTGAGAGAAATAGTCGGTATGCTGCTCACCTGAATAATGCACAAGGTTAAAAGGTCATGATGGAATTTCCATTTCTATAACATTTAAGAGAGATTCAAGGTGGGAAGAAGGTCCAATGCAATTACTTTCATTCATAACACTACGGTACCATGCTAATTACTTGATGTATTAATAACTGCCCTTGCTGCTGTAACTCGAGCCCTGCACTGGCTTTTCATCTTTAAAATTCAACCTATTAAAAAAGTGATGGATTACTCAAGTTGTTTTTCCACCTGTACAGACCATCTCTTGCATTCACTGTATTTACCACTTAGGTGTTGATGTGATAACATGTAGCGGTGAGGGTGTTTCCTTCACTGGACACAATGCTTCTGTTTTATAACTTGGTAAACACACCACCTGTATTTCAGCTGTAAAGACTCCAAAAAGGCGACTATTGGACAAAAAAAGTAAACTTAGTTCTTTCTTATTCTTTGAAGATGTCGTAATAACGTTTTTACAAGAAATGTTCACCCAAACACAACATTTAAACGTGTTTTCAAGGATACAATTTCACTTTGGCTTTCAATTTGATTAAGGGTTCTAATGAGATCCTGTGCATAACAATCCATGCATTCCCAATGTAAGATGCAGATAGATCTAACCACATAAACCCCAAGTATGTGTAGTACCCAGCATTATCAAGATAGTGTTTCAGGTGAATACTATCCTTTTAGTAAAGTATAACTTTGCTCCAGGTGCATATACACTTAAGTAATCTAAATGAAAACTATCCTTTGCCTCCGTGCCTGGGTCCCTGTAGCCCCTTCAGAGAGCAGGGCAGCAAAGGACACAGAGAACATGACACTAGAGACATTTCACATGTTCTTCCAAGCTTTGAATGATAGCAGTTTGTGGGACAAGAGCAATATGAATATCTGGTGGAACTATATTTCCACGAGAAATCAAACTCTCTTTCTCTCTCTCTGCAGTCAACCCTGTCTCCTAAAAATTACGTTCCCACAGAACTAAACTGCATTCTCAATTACGCTTAGCTAGAAACGTATTTTCTCCCACGTTACGTTGGTTATGAACTTATCTCAAATACGTTTATTTTCTACATATCTTCTAGAAACATATTTTCTCCCACGTTACGTTTGTTATGAACTTATCTCAAATACGTTTATTTTCTACATATCTTCTAGAAACATATTTTCTCCCACATTACGTTTGTTATGAACTTATCTCAAATACGTTTATTTTCTACATATCTTCTAGAAACAACCTGGTCTCACCAGAATGCGTGACTCCACCACGACTCCTTAACACCGCAGTGCGTGGTGGAGTCACGAACTTTGCTACATTTACGTGTCGGCACCACGCAAACAACCCCAATGTAAAGTGAATGAGGCTCCTTTGTCATGGTGCACACACGCATTTCTACAACGTCCCGCAGTGAGCTTTTATTCTATTAAACGTTTTTAAAATCTACTTTATAGCTTGTAGTAACTCACGGGAGGCTTCTTTTATTTTATTTGTATTCATAATAATTTTTATTTTTCGTCAGAATGTATTATGGTGCATTATTTACCAATGTTTGTTCTCAAAAAACAGTGCGTTGTGTGTAATACAACTGTGATTTTTATTAAATTAGTTAGTTTTTAAGGAAGGCCAGAGCTTCAGCTGTGTCAAATAGATTGTTCACTTTAGTTAACGTTATTTAAAAGATAATTATATTCCTATTTGATCATGTCCCCTTTATTGTATTACGGACCCAAAGAGCGATGAGCGTCCATTCCCATTGGATAACGGAGGATTTTACACCCGGAAGTAAGTATTCTCCTTACTGTCGATTGATTTTATTTACAGTGATATCTGCACTACTCATCGACTCAAAAACACCAGATTATCCTTGTTAATTACACAACATTGATTGGTTTAAATTGTGTGCAATGCTTTTGTATTTTCCCCTTTCGATTCGGAGAAAAAAATATTTGTTCGTAGTGTGTGGATGAAGACACTACACTACCCAGAATCCTCAGCTATGGGACTACACCATGTGCTTAGACCATGTCCGACCCACACCCCCCCCCCCCCCCCTTAGGTCACAGGCTCCTCCAACAGTGCAACACAATAAAACAGATACACAGACAAAATAGTGCAGTAAATACAAAAATAAAAATAGTAAAATAGTAAAAAGTGAAATAGTGGAATAAGAGTCTATATACAAGTGATTGAATATGATATATTAGATAAATAATTTCTAAGTAGCAGCCAGATGAATGTTATGGATGTTGTTTCTAAGTTCAGGTGTTTAATAGTCTTCTGGCCTGTGGGATGAAACTGTCCCTGAGTCTGGTGGTTTTAGTCCGGATGCTGCGGTACCGCCTGCCAGACGGCAGCAGACAGAACAGTTTGTGGCTGGGGTGATGGGGGTCTTTTATAATCCTGAAGGCTTTCTTTAAGGTTAACCTGGTATTTTTACTTCACTACATTTATTTTAGTTACTTTACAGATTTGGATTAATGATGCGAAATATAAACAACCCTTAAATCAGACTTTAGTTACACCTGAGTAAAATTCAGTGAAGGTGATTGTCAAGTGCCAACAATCAGGCGAGATATTTGGTAGTGGGTGCTTGAGAAGGCTAAATATTTATCTGCAGATCCCTATAAAGTATATTCATTACTCGTTATTCTCTACTAATAGTTAATTAAAAACTGTATATAATGGCTATTTTGCACATCCCTTTCAAGATTTTCTAAGGTTCATTGACATATCATATACACAACTACGGTGTAGTTATGCAATGAATGAAAAACTTGGGTCACAGGTTCATCAACAGTGCATTACAAGACATCTATCGATATCTGTGTACCTCCACCATTAAACATATTCTGCACATTTCTTATACTATCTACATACATCTTATAAGAGTATAATTAATATGTATAATATCAGTTAAAATAAGTGCTTCAACATAGTTAACATTGCAGGAAAGTTGATTGTCAAGTTCCAAAACAAACCATGCAATATATTAGACGTTAAGTACTTTGTCAGGCTTAATATCTGTAGATACCCCCAAAGCTTTTTTCTTATTTAAAAGAAGACCTTAACCTAAAGTATTCTTTAATGTTTAAATAAAGCCTTATTAGTTTGTCTGTTTTGCACATCCTCCTATCAGGCACTAAACTGTTTTATTGTAGAGATCACTTCCAGTATCTTCTTGATATTTTCTATTCTATATTATTTATATCATTGACCTTCCACTTTCCCACTATATTAAGAGTATGTACTCTTAATATTTAAATGTTTTCATCAAATATAACACATTCAAAAGTGCTTTACAAAAATGAAAGACATGAAGAAAAAGGCATTTTAAAACAGTCATTAAAAAGCAACACAATCTACCTGCATTGCAATTACTCTAAACGTGTAATAACGTGCTTTAACCAGTAGGAGGTGCGGGTTAAAAAGCTGTCAAGTTTACAGTGTTAACAAAATACAATATACTGCTGTTTCTGGTTTAGTTTACGACGGATATATTCTGTTATTGTTTTGATATTTGTAACACAAAAGCGATGTAAAAAACCCACAGCAACACAGAAAAGATGGTCTTAACATGACCCAGCGGTCTAGTAGTTAATAAAAAACAATAATATCAAAACAAATTATTACTACTAACTTTATTGTGAAATTAAAACCGAACGGTAAAATAATAGTTTCCGGTCTATTCTGAGGCCCGATCTCTGTAGATAAATAAAGAACTACGACAGATGTGTAATGTTTAATGCAGCCAAACCATTCCTTACAATGCATTCATGTGATGACTTTCAAAGAGTAAAGCAAGCACTGCTGAATAAAGTATGATTTTATCTTTTACGAAACGTTTTTTTTCCATATGGAATGCAGTTGGAGGTCAACCAATCACAGAGCTTGAGGCAAAGCGGAACAATAGCTAACTAACTAACTCATTTAATAAAAATCACAGTTGTATTACACACAATGCACTGTTTTTTGAGAACAAAAATTCGTAACTAATGCACCATAATACATTCTGACGAAAAATAAAAATGATTATGAATACAAATAAAATAAAAGAAGCCTCCCGTGAGTTACTACAAGCTATAAAGTAGATTTTAAAAACGTTTTATATAATAAAAGCTCACTGCGGGACGTTGTAGAAATGCGTGTGTGCACCACGACAAAGGAGCCTCATTCACTTTACATTGGGGTTGTTTGCGTGGTGCCGACATGTAAATGTAGCAAAGTTGGAGTCACGCATTCTGGTGAGACCAGGTTGTCTAGAAACATATTTTCTCCCACGTTACGTTTGTTATGAACTTATCTCAAATACGTTTATTTTCTACATATCTTCTAGAAACATATTTTCTCCCACGTTACGTTTGTTATGAACTTATCTCAAATACGTTTATTTTCTACATATCTTCTAGAAACATATTTTCTCCCACGTTACGTTTGTTATGAACTTATCTCAAATACGTTTATTTTCTACATATCTTCTAGAAACATATTTTCTCCCACGTTACGTTTGTTATTAACTTATCTCAAATACGTTTATTTTCTACATATCTTCTAGAAACATATTTTCTCCCACATTACGTTTGTTATTAACTTATCTCAAATACGTTTATTTTCTACATATCTTCTAGAAACATATTTTCTCCCACGTTACGTTTGTTATGAACTTATCTCAAATACGTTTATTTTCTACATATCTTCTAGAAACATATTTTCTCCCACGTTACGTTTGTTATGAACTTATCTAAAATACGTTTATTTTCTACATATCTTTGCCATTTATTGTCTTGCTTATAATAATGATAATAGTCATTTATAAATATCATTTTAGAGCACACATTTGAAATCGACGATCGGGCTCGATATCCTATGGTTCAATTAAAATCAGTAGGCGAGGCTGTAATTTCGCCAGCTGCGAGGCAGAAAATAATAGTTTTAACATGCCAAAAAGATGCTGTGTCGTTTATTGCACCTCAAACACCTCAAACTTCCTCTAAGGACAGCAGAAGAGCTCTGTGGCTTCAGGCTTGATCGCCGTTCAAATGACAGCGTTGATTTCCCCAAAAGTGGGTGGGGCTGTAAAGTGACGTAGATTTTACTCTCATCTATTATTCAAAACCATTCTATTTATTCTAACGTAGATTACATGCCAGTGTTTTATCTTTTTATTAAGCGATTTGTTTCTGTTGTTTAACTGGGAATGTTTTCACATTGAACCGGAAGTACGTCAATTCACTTTGTCTTCTTCGTCCCTTTTACGTTCCAGACAATGCATGGCTCAGCGTAACAGACTGAACAGCGACCCCAGGTGTGTCTACATTGGAATTACATCTTCATTACTGAAGGAAAAATACTTTACCTAGTGTTTGTTAACTGGGTTTTTAATGCAGTTGGCTTTTCTTAATGGTTACAATATTGCTATGAGTTACAGTATATCTGAAGCAAATTATGTTTCTGAAGATGTTTAGTCAATTCCACCCTTCAATGTAGCATAAATGTGAACTCTCATTACAGGAACAATACCGGAAACAGACGTAGGAAAGATCCTCAGCTCGCTGATTGGATGTTTTAGCCGCAATGCACGTTGGGATATGGTGTTTATGCGATGTGAAATCCGTAAAACATAAAAAAAAAAAATAATAATACTTTATTCCGAGTGTTCTTGCTTTTCTCTTTGGAAGTCATCACATAACGGCATTGTAATACACGGTTTGGCTGCATTAAATATTACACATCTGCCGTAGTTCTTTATTTATAGAGCCCTGATGAGAAGACTTCTGGACAAATAGGAAGAACTGCCGCCGAAACTGAATACGTGACGTGGATCATAAATATATCAACAATTAAACAACATCTTACATTTCTTTTCACAAAATACGTCTCCTTGCAGTATCAATACTAATTCGGCTGACTTTTATATTTGATCCAATTGGTAGATAGGTTATATTTACACCATAACGGTGCACAGCTGATAGAAAAGGACTTGTAGTTTTTAAAGATATTACTGATTTTCTTTGAATATAAGAATGTAAATACTGAGTTGAGAGAATAGTCAGGGGATTTGGGTGATGGGAGACACATCTATGGAATCACAATTTCAATAGCTTACCATTAAATGACGGATATACCTTTCTGTCTGTGATGTTTTACAAATCAGATATTAATGTGTAGAAGTAAAACATGAGAAATAATATAGCAATATCCTGTACAATTATGTAAAAACATGAATAAAACTACACATCTTCAGATGTTATACATACATAAGTGTCCTACACTAATAATACAAAGTTATTATTAGTATACTGTGTGTACCTTGTGTGCACCGCCTAGTGGTTAAAGCATGTTATTTAATTATCTTTGTTGAATAATGTTATTTTTGTTGAATAATGTTATTTGATGAATAAAATATTAAGAGTACATACTTTCATAGGGGGAAAGTAGAAGGTCAATGATAGAAATATAGAATATAAAAAATCAAGAAGATACTGTAAGTGATCTCTACAATAAAACAGTTTAGTGCCTGATGTACAAAGATATTAATATGAGGATGTGCAAAACAGACAAACTAATTAACCTTTATTAACACATTAAAGAATACTTTAGGTTAAGGTCTTCTTTCAAATAAGAAAAAAGCTTTGGGGGTATCTATCTACAGATAAATATTAAGCCTGACAAAGTACTTAACGTCTAATATATTGCTTTCCTGCAATGTTAACTGTGTTGAAGCACTTATTTTAACTGATATTATATATATATTAATTATACTCTTATGTATGTAGATAGTATAAGACATGTGCAGAATTTGAGTTTAATGGTGGAGGAATACACACATATTGATAGATGTCTTGTAATGCACTGTTGAGGAACCTGTGACCCAAGTTTTTCATTAATTGCATAACTTCAACATAGTTGTGTATATGATATGTCAATAAACCTTAGAAAATCTTGAAAGGGATGTGCAAAATAGCTATTATATACAGTCTTTAATTAACTATTAGTAGAGAATAACGAGTAATGAATATACTTTATAGAGATCTGCAGATAAATGTTTAGTCTTCTCAAGCACCAACTAATATCTCTCCTGATTGTTGGCACTTGACAATCACCTTTCCCTGAATTTTACTCAGGTGTAACTAAAGTCTGCTTTAAGGGTTGTTTATATTTCACATCATTAATCAGAATCTGCAAAGTAACTAAAATAAATGTAGTGGAGTAAAAATACCAGGTTAACCTCTGAATTGTAGTGGAGTAGAATTACAAAGTAACATGAGCTGGCATGTGGGTATATATTAATGCTTCCCATTATGGACACAAGCGATTTTCACCCATTTATTAATTACATGTTTTACATTTGTACACACCAATTTGTTTCCTATCCCCTAAACCTCCAGGGCTGTACACAGTTTAATACTGTCAACTTCTAATTTTGGGAAAAACGAAAACGTCTTTTAAAACTACAATTCCCAGTAGAGACGTGCTATAGAACATGTTGCGAAACACAATAGCCAGCATGTGTAGTTCTGGGGGGGCGTTCGAGTCCAGTTTTGGAAAGTCTGCCGTGGTTTCGTTCCATTTCAAAGAGCTGTTTGGCGCTCGGCGTAACCTTGGCGCACTGCCACTCCAACATCCAATCCCAGAGCTTGAAGATTAATCACGGGGTTTGTCAACGGGACTGTAGTCCCAAACGATAGCTGGGGATTATGGGTAGTGTAGTGTCTTCGGCCATCCTAAACTCTGATTTTTTTTTCGGATTTCATATCGCATTAACACCATATCCCGACGTGCATTGCGGCTAAAACATCCAATCAGCGAGCTGAGGATCTTTCCTACGTCACTTTACAGCCCCGCCCACTTTTGGGGAAACCAGCTGTCATTTGAACGGCGATCAAGCCTGAAGCCACAGAGCTCTTCTGTTGTATACTGTCCATTCTTCTTAGAGGAAGTACAGAAACACGTAACTCTGGATTTGTTTTAATGTTTGAGGAGCAATAAACGACACAGCAGCTTTTTGGCATGTTAAAACTATTATTTTCTGCCTCGCAGCTGGCGAAATTACAGCCTCGCCTACTGATTTTAATTTAACCATAGGATATCGAGCCCGATCGTCGATTTCAAATGTGTGCTCTAAAATGATATTTATAAATGACTATTATCATTATTATAAGCAAGACAATAAATGGCAAAGATATGTAGAACATAAACGTATTTGAGATAAGTTCATAACAAACGTAACGTGGGAGAAAATATGTTTCTAGAAGATAATAGAAAATAAACGTATTTGAGATAAGTTCATAAAAAACGTAACGTGGGAGAAAATATGTTTCTAGAAGATATGTAGAAAATAAACGTATTTGAGATAAGTTCATAACAAACGTAATGTGGGAGAAAATATGTTTCTAGAAGATATGTAGAAAATAAACGTATTTGAGATAAGTTCATAACAAACGTAACGTGGGAGAAAATATGTTTCTAGAAGATATGTAGAAAATAAACGTATTTGAGATAAGTTCATAACAAACGTAACGTGGGAGAAAATATGTTTCTAGAAGATATGTAGAAAATAAACGTATTTGAGATAAGTTCATAACAAACGTAACGTGGGAGAAAATATGTTTCTAGAAGATATGTAGAAAATAAACGTATTTGAGATAAGTTCATAACAAACGTAACGTGGGAGAAAATATGTTTCTAGAAGATATGTAGAAAATAAACGTATTTGAGATAAGTTCATAACAAACGTAACGTGGGAGAAAATATGTTTCTAGAAGATATGTAGAAAATAAACGTATTTGAGATAAGTTCATAACAAACGTAACGTGGGAGAAAATATGTTTCTAGACAACCTGGTCTCACCAGAAGGCGTGACTCCAACTTTGCTACATTTACATGTCGGCACCACGCAAACAACCCCAATGTAAAGTGAATGAGGCTCCTTTGTCGTGGTGCACACACGCATTTCTACAACGTCCCGCAGTGAGCTTTTATTATATAAAACGTTTTTAAAATCTACTTTATAGCTTGTAGTAACTCACGGGAGGCTTCTTTTATTTTATTTGTATTCATAATCATTTTTATTTTTCGTCAGAATGTATTATGGTGCATTAGTTACGAATTTTTGTTCTCAAAAAACAGTGCATTGTATGTAGATATGTAGAAAATAAACTTATTTGAGATACGTTCATAACAAACGTAACGTGGGACAAAATATGTTTCTAGAAGATATGTAGAAAATAAACGTATTTGAGATAGGTTCATAACCAACGTAACGTGGGAGAAAATACGTTTCTAGCTAAACGTAATTGAGAATGCAGTTTAGTTCTGTGGGAACGTAATTTTTAGGAGACAGGGTTGCTGCAGTAATTCTAATGACACCTCTGTTGCAGTGGCGGCCGGCCCATAGGGGCGCTAGGGGCGCCGCCCCCCCTCTTCCCACATTAAAAATATATATTTTTTTTTAAATGAAAAAATATATATTTAAAAAATATGTTTTTTTTATGGATTAATCTTCAGCTGCGTTTTTCTCGTTTTTGATCAGAATTGTTATTCTGCAAAAGGTGAGCATATCTCCGTGTTTTGCTACCTAAAGCTACGTCGTCTGATGTCTGTATTTGCTTCCCCTGTCGCGAGTTCTGATCGCTCAGTGATGACACTTATATTTCTAGAATCTGTGGAATCTCAGCTTGTTAGCACAGTTTATGCTGTAGAAACTATGTCCAGGACAAGGTGTTTGGAAGTTTTGGAAGATTCATAGCTAACCACACTGAAGTTATGGAGGTATTGATCAGTCTTCTCATATTTTTAAGCCTCAAATTGTCCTTCCCCCCCCCCCCCTCTAACATCACCAGAAGTCATAATTTAGGGGGTCTTTTCTCAAAAAAATGCCCCCTAGTATTGTTTGATCACCATTTCCACAGCCCCACCTAAAATATTTTCCACCAGCCGCCACTGCTCTGTTGTAGATTCAATGTTTGACTGACAGTGTTACATATGATGTACATATGGACATGGGAAACTGCTGATTTTACCTGATACAGGGATAACAAGTTCAAGGAGATGCTGCTGATAAAACATATTAATTATTCAAATTTCTCCCTAACATGTTTTCTCAATAAGCCTCTGCTGCATCTTCAAATTATTTTCAGATCACGTAGACGCAAATCACACATATTCTGAAGTTTATTATATTATCAAGGCACACAGTCTGACCTTGATGTTTCCTTGGAACATTTAACCAACCCCAAGGTGGCTATTATTGTGATGAATATTCTGCACTGTTGACAGCGCCATGGCTTATTTATTTACGCAGCAAGAGGTAGCTCGCTACCTCGCCATGACCTCACGCTGTGTCTTCCTCCCTCATTTGTCAACTCGCACCTCCACTGGTGGCCAATGCCATGCAGCTCCCACAAAGTGAGGCGCATGAACACCACATGCAACTTAGCAAGGTAGCTGATATGTAAACAAACAAATAAACCAAGGGGGAAAGCTGATGAAGCATTTTCCTCGCACATATCTTTATCTTGTTTAGTTTTTGCTGGCCTTTGATGTTAAAAGATTTAGGTCATCGTGTTTGGATTCCCCTACTCTTAATATAACTTACAAATAGCAAACTGCTTAATTTATCAAATGGTATTGCTCTTTTATTTATTATTTGTGTTTTGTTGATGGTTATTAAATGGGTAGACATTTACAAAATGTTCTCACCCCTGAATGTCACCTAAAACGTATCAATCTTAAAAGCAATGAAGTGTCAATATTAGACTATTTAAATAAAGTGTGAACCCGTGATTTATTTTGTATGTGTCAGTTAACACAAAATAATACTATGTCAACTTTACAACGCTATTTTAGGGCAATTTACATCTTCATAGTAAATATTGAACAATTGAGATTTATTGCTGGCATACATGATACACAATTTCAATTACGTACTGGCACACTTTGAGAAAATATCAAAACAAGTGGATCATGTTCAGAGAATATAATGCTAATGGTTCACTGAAGTAATTTCTTTCTCCTGTTTTTCTGTCATTTCATTTAATCGTTTATTTGAACCGGGACAATGCACATTAATGAACATTTTAAACAAAATAATGCTTTGAAATGTAAATGAGCTAATTTCCATCCATAGTCCCGTCACATACAACATTTATGAACATAACATTTATATACATGGCAAACAGAAATACATGATATGCAGAGTGATGTGCGGTGAGGTTCATGGCTGGTGAGGCACTGACTCTTTCAGAGTCAGATTTACAAATATTATATTTTGACCTTAATCGAAATATTCGGTTATTTTCAAAAGCTTTTTTAGTCTGATGCTTCGATTCATTTTAAACAGACCGTTCAACAAAAGGATACCCAAAATCTAAATATTGTATTGTTCTTTCTTAGTAAGATCCCATTTTCATTACAAATGTGGTCTTACCTTGACTTGAAGATGAAGTCCATGCTATCCTTCTGGACAACAATCTCTATTACTTTTTTGTAAAAGTCCTCCTTATCTCCCTCTAGTTTCAAAACTAATGTCTAGTTTGTTGTTTGCGTCTACCGTCTCTGCGTAGAATAACAGTAGCAACAAGAACCTGTGGGCTCACGTGCGCCCCCTTCAGTGCGGCAGAGGTTATGGCTGCCTCTCCTGGTGCTTTTTTCATTGCCGTTGTATGATGAGACCAGCGGGCCTAAATATCATATATACGTGAAATAAGTTATTTAGAGACTATGGATGGCGAGGATAAATGTAATAAAGGGATCTACAAACATTACCTTGGTGACCTACAGTGAGATGGTAACAGGCATGCGCTTAGGGCCCGCTTTCCAGACAGTTTCTGTGGGGTGACGCATTCTGAGGTGAGGCAGAGCTCATCTGTGCCTCACCTTACCCCACAGTAATGAGCCTGGCTTGAGCGCGCTCACAAAATAAGTGCCCGCGCTACATTAGTGCCCGTGCTCCAGCCAGTTACTGTGGGCTTACGTGAGGCAGAGCTCCTCATTCTCCCATGTAGTTGTAGCGGAGCTCGGCCAATTTGCTGATTTTGACTATAAAAAGCGATTTGAATCATACAGAAATCACACTTACAACACAGATCAGTGGAGACATTTTATTATTATTACTTTTTAGTTTTTCTTTAGTTGTTATTCTGTTACATTGGAGTATGACAGGTGAGGCTCTGCCTCCCCTGACTGCACGTCGCTGGCAGAAAGAGCATGAGCAGCATACAAGCATTTACCACAAGGTAGTACAATGTAGCAGCTATGACATATAAAGTGCAGGAGGAGATAAAAGAGCTACATAAAGTGCAAAAAAAGAGCTACATAAAGTGCAAGAGGAGATACCCCTGTGTTAAAGTGCATTTAGTGGTGATTGCACGTCTGTTTGTTTCTTAACCATTCTTTGAGTTGACCTTTAAAACTATTGAGAGTGGGACAATCCCGTATCTCAGTTGGGAGGCTATTCCAGAATGAGCTGCCTTTAACGGAGAGGACATTTTGACAGAAAGTGGTCCGTCTACAGTGGACTTCACAGTCTCCTCTGGTTTCTGACGTAGTGCAGCGTCCAGTGTGTTTTTGTGGATGAATTCCCCTATGGGAGGGGGGGCCAGTCCATGTAAACATTTAGAAATAAAACACATACTTTTAAAAGACTTAAAATGGTCAAAACTCAAGAAATTGTGTTTATCAAGGATGGTACAGTGGTGGTATGAATGTGGCTTTCTGTCAAACACCTTGATAACTCTCTTGTACAGCTGTTCTATTGGTTTCAGGTTTGTGGCACAAGCAAACGACCAGTTTGTCAAACAGTATTCAATGTGGGATAGAATCATGCAGTGGAGGTATGACTTTGCAGCATTGACAGTTAAGAAAGGTCTAATTTGTTTAAAATGTTGCAAGTTGAATTTAACGTTATTGGATACTTTCTTGATATGTTTCTTAAAAGTCAAGTTCGAGTCCAGTATGACTCCAAGATACTTGAAGTGGGGGACTAGTTCTAATTTTGCTCCGTTTAAAAACACATTGGATCCTTCTATTTTGACTGGTCGTTTACTGAACATCATGCATACTGTTTTTTTTGCATTTAACTCTAAGCAAATGTTGTTCAGCCAGTGTTGAACCTAGTCCAATGCATTTGAGAGACAGGATGTGATTATTTCAGTATTTTCCCTGTGTACAAAGATGACCGCATCATCGGCATATATTTGTACATTCAAATTAGGCAAGTCATTAATGTACAGAGAAAACAGTAATGGTCCAAGAATGGAACCTTGTGGAACCCCAACAGGGTTGACAAGGTAGGGGGATTTGGTACCGTTGACCAAAACACACTGTTTTCTGTTTGATAAGTAAGACTTAAACCAATGTATTGAATCTGCCGAAAAATTGAAATACGTCAGCTTTGTAAGGAGCACTTGGTGGTCAACAGTGTCAAATGCCTTCCTGAGATCAAGGAAGACAGCACCTACATATGGGCTCGTGTCCAACATATTTAACCTTTTCCACAAAGACACAGTTAGCTGTCTCAGTGGAGTGGTGAGCACGAAAACCAAACTGCATTGGGTGGAGTGGAGCGAAACCTTTATCTAAGTGTTTGGTGATTAGTTTTGACACCCATTTCTCAGCTACCTTATAGACACAGGGGAGGATGCTGATTGGTCTGTAATTGGACATCATTGCCTTATCCCCAGATTTAAAAATCGGTGTCCTCTGAAGATGTGCTACATTTTTTAGTTTGTTGATCTTTTATGGCTTTTATTTTTAAGCTTTTAAGCTATTTACTCTCGCAAATTTCTATTCCAAGAATATAAAATAAACATAAAAACGACCAAACATTCTCTTTTCTATACTTTACATTTTACTTAATCACAAGATAAATTGTTTATATGGTGCTTTGATGTATTTGTAAGCAGATATGAGTGGTTTTGTAAAAGATTACAGATAATGAATGAATTCATTCTTTACAAATTATGTTCGTAAGCAGACATTTCAAATGATATACAGTATATGTATACAAATACGTCACTAAGTGTTAATATATTTGCAAAATGCTCAGTACCAACAAAGATAATTTGCAAACAATATTAACTAATGCAATATAATATATGCAAAAAGCAAATAAAGCACCATGAAACCAGTTTTTTAATTATGTTTAGGCACTTCAAGCATTTGTTTAAAGCAGGGGTGTCCAAACGTTTTTCACTGAGGGCCACATACAGAAAAATATAAGAAGGGCTGGGCCACTCAACAGAGGTGAGGTGTATAAGTTAAGTTATAAGTCAGCAAAATCAATCAAATGTAGGTCAATTATGCTTGTTACTTGAATATGCTTTAAGAAAAAACAGCCTAGATCCCAGCTCTCCTTAGGGTTTACATTCCTTAAAACAGGAGCCTCAGATTGCTTATCATTAGGGGAAATATGAAGGGTATATTTCACGCTTGTTATACCAATAAGTTATTGGGCTTTTTTCTTAACAAGTTAGATTATTTAGAAGATTATTATTTTTTTAAATGTTGGCTTATTAACATATGAATACTGTGTAATATATGTTTACATATATATTTAAGAGGTACAGTACAATACAAGTACACTTTCAGAATTTGCTGAGGGCCGATTCAAAATGGTCCGCGGTCCACATTTGTCCCCCCGGGCCGCAGTTTGGAAACCCCTGGTTTAAAGCTTGGAAAATATTATGATCTTGGTTAAATATTGAAAAGTCAACAGTGAGTTTAAGTGTAAGGCAGGAATTGTTTAATATTTATTTGACAATCTTCCCCTAAGCTAAACCAAATGGCTTTTGTTAAATAAACCTAACTGTTTCAGGATGTTTCTAGATCCACTTACATTACACTGAACATCAAACTAGAACTTTAAATGGGAAACATTTTGTACAACCCCAATGAAGAATAAGCAGTTGCTACACAAAGGGCTTGAAGTTGAAGCCCAGGACATAAAAGACTAAACTGCAGACACTTAGGATAGAATGGTCTCCAATTAAGTGGCTGGCTATTAATAGGGATACCATAATTAGTGCAAACATTTGTAGACTAAATACAGTACAACTCAATAAGGCATCTACCTTTCTTCTTCATGATTAGAGTAAACTCATAGTGTCAAGAAGCCTCATGAATATTTCATTCCAAATAGCTAAAATAAGGCATGATATTTGATCACTTTAGTTTGAATGATTAAAACAAAATAAAAAATAAAACACTTTTTTTAACTTCTTCAACGTGAGTCTTCTTCAAAAAGAGTTCAGACATGCTTTATCCTAAATACGTTTTTTTTATCGGAATTCCTTTGCTGCTCATTCTATGGCTAATTGTATACCAATGATGTCTGAAATGTGTGGCACATCATTATTAAGCACAAAACAAACCTATATTCTGCATGTCAAAGTCAACCCTAAATCTTAATGCTAGGCGGAAATGTCGAAGTCGGAGTGTGCATTCACATGAAAGAGGGGGAAGATCTAAAGGATGCCATAAGCCGGGCTCTAGGGCCTGAACAGAGAGACCCTGAAGACATGCTGGGAATATTAGAGAATGATTGATACTCACAGCTGGGGAACAGGGCAGAGCTAAGGAATGTTGAGAAGTTTTTATCTTACTCACTTCCTTTAAAATATGGTTTACAATCCTCCACTCATTCGCCTTTTCTCTAAGAACCTATAGATTATAACACAAGACACTCCCTTATTCTCTTCAAAAGACACATGCTTATCTACTCTGAACAGTGCAAGCCATCTCAGCAGACATGCTATCCCTCTTATACACTTTATGTGTGTGTACCTCTTTAAAGGGGACCTATCATGCAAAATGCACTTTTGTACGTCTTTTATACATGAATATGTGTCCCCGGTGTTCCAGGGAACTCACCAAGTGTCAGAAAACACAACCCTCTCTATTTTCCTCCATACCCACATTTCTAAAAAAGGGGCTGCAACGGATCTGATAAAAACTGATCCAGATTTGAACACTGTCCTGACGTCAGGACAGTGGCGCTACGGCTATTCGGCCAACTCCACCAATCAGGAGGAGACAGCCACGGCCATTGCCGTTCGAAAGCGCTGGAGACGCTGTAGTACATATGCCAGGCCTGTAGGTGGTGCTGTTCTCACAGAATCAGCCCTTGCAAAAACAGGGGTAAAATAGTGCAAATTGAGCGAAATGAGGCATGGCTAAAATGCATGATCTGTTTGGTATTTTGAAAAAAAAAAAGGATAAATATGCCTTATATGTATGGTCCTACACTAAATTATTATAATATAGCATGATAGGTCCACTTTAAGTGAATCAGTATATCAACACACAACACCATGTACAGCATAAAATAACGTTACTTTGGATTCTTTTTTAGGAACTGGATTTTTGGATACTTTGGGTTTATTATCCAATCTCAGGCTTACACTAAAATCAGAGTGTTGTAGGAAACAGAGCATTTCATTTCTACATTACTTTACTAATGGTTGAGTTTAAACCCATAAAAGAAAAACACTCCTATAAATATGTATCATAACAAATGATAACAAATGATAATGAAAGACATGATTACGATGAGACATACTGTAGCCTGAAACGATATGCCTATGAAAATTATTTAAAAGCATAGGCTATAGCAAACCTCGGGATTTAGAGAAAATCTAAGCTATTAAACTAGCAAAACATTTTATGTATGGCAAAATAGTAAATGTCACACATTGACATTGACTGCTCAGAAGATCCGAACCACATGATCCAACAGCGCTCAGAGTTTACAAACAGACCAGTTTGTGCCAGGGTGCTCTGGCACTCACAGTCACTATTTACCAGAGGTGTGGACTCGAGTCACATGACTTGGACTCGAGTCAGACTCGAGTTACCAATTTGATGACTTTGGACTCGACTTGACAAAATCACAAAACACTTGCGACTCGACTTGGACTTGAACACCAATGACTCGGGACTTGACTTGGACTTGAGCCTTCTGACTTGAGGTGACTTGATAATTTAATTCAGGGGTCTCCAACACGCCGATCGCGAGATGGCGCTAGAAGAGCAGACTCCCGTCGGGGAGAGCAGAATCTTCAGCCGCTGCAACTCTTGCTGAGAATCCATGCAGGCAGGGGCGGGACTTTATTTTGCTGAGCCACCATGCGGCCAATCATATGCGAGGACACACTAGGATCATACCATTATGTGAAAGAAGGGTGGGGGGCAGACGCTCCAAAGACAGCAGGTGTAGTGGTACAGGCCAGCTACAGAGCCACGGGGAGACGGGGAGCCGGATTTAAATGCAAGCGCGTCGGAAAAAGTCAAGAAATTTGCGAAAACCAAAAAAAGAAGCAGCATCTGGCTGCATTTCAATGATATTGGAGAAAGCAAAGCTGAGTGCAGGATTTGTAAAATGAAAATAACCTTCAGAGCAGGGTTTTTTTTTTGGTAACCTCTCAGGATTTATTGCCAGAGGTGGGAGAAGTTCAGATCTTGTACTTGAGTAACAGTACCAGAGTGTAGGAATACTCGGTTACAATAAAAGATCCTGCATTCAAAATGTTACAAGTAAAAGTACAAAAGTATTAGCATCAAAATATACTTAAAGTATCACCTGCAGAGGGATCTAGATTCAGGTGTTCTTTTCCCCATAGAGACGCCTCGCTGCACATTATCCCTTGCATAAAGATAGATTGTGGGTCCCTTATAACATGCTGTACACCAGGGCTATTCAATTAGTTTGAAATGGGGGCCGGTTGATGAAAATGATCCAAAGCAAGGGGCCGGGAAAAAGATGGCTTGAAATATGAGCAATCATATTTAAGAGCTTCAGATACAGTAAATACTACAACAGCATAGTGGAGTGCATATATTGTGTTTAATTCAATCAAACAACATAGCCCCAAGGCCTTTATAGATCTAAATGGCAAGTTCAGAACTCAGTAGGCCTACATGTTTCATTTGATTTCATTTAGGTGAAATGATCTAATCATTCACGCAGAGATGCAATCAATGACAGGAGTTGTCACTACAGTATAGTAGGTGGGTTCGAAACCCGAGCCCGTCGAAGTTTTCAGGCATTGTCTACCCCTCTATCTCTCAATGTAACACCCTCTCTGGAATAAAAAAAAAAAAAAAAAAAAAAATCTTAAAAAAAAAATTGATGACTTTTTAACATTATACTCAAAGGGCCAGTAAATATCACCCCGGGGCCGGATTTGGCCCGCGGGCCGCCAATTGAATAGCCCTGCTGTACACAGTGGAAATAAACATTCTGGTCACCTCAACATCAGGGATCTTGTACATTAAACTCCTTCTGAATCAAACCGTCACGGCAGCCTTACCTTACTGATCCCTCTTACAATAGAAGACAAACACGTTACTTTACCAGCAGAGAGAAAATGGATTATTAAATTATTAATGTGACTAATAAAGAGCAGTTTGATTATTAAGTATTATTCTGTTGATCGATGTCATTACATTTGTTGAAAAGCACATAAGGACTTGTTTAAGACTCGTTTTGTCAAAGTTTAGGACTTGGACTTGACTTGAACTTTCCCATCCTGACTTGAGACTTGACTTGGACTTGAGCGCAAAGACTTGAGACTTGACTCGGACTTGAGCGCAAAGACTTGAGACTTGACTCGGACTTGCAAAACAATGACTTGGTCCCACCTCTGCTATTTACCATTCCACCATTTATGGTACCTTTATGAAAATGAAATGAATGGAACTGTGAGAGACAGAGCTAGAAGGCAGTATAGTAAATTGGAACATATTTAAAATGATTACATTCGAGCTTTGAAATGGTCTGTATTGACTTTATTGAAGAGGAGCAGATGAAAATAAGGTGTAATATTTAAAATTAAACTACTTATTTGGCAGTTTCATCTTAGAGTAAGTTTACATAAATAAATACCCCACCATCCCAAAAGAAATAGCTAGAATAATAAAAACAAATGTTCTAAAGACATTTCTTTTCTCAGGCCTGACAAACTAGAAAGAGTTACACTTAGTTGAATTCAAGTCAACTAAACACTAAACAAATAGTTGTCTGCAAAAATGGAGAAAGATCCCTAAACATCCAAGCACTCTAGCATTTCATTGGGGGCTTTTTTGTGTCCATAACACCACTGTTAACAATATTTTCTCTCCTCCTGAATCTGGTTCACTCTCTACCTTCTTCAAAATAAATGATCAGGCTCCTTAGTCTCTCATTTTGTCTGTCCCTAGTTTTGTGCCGTATTGCCAGCATTCGGTAGGTTGCCACTGAAAACGACATTTTTGAGAGCAGTGACAGTGAACATCAACAGCACTGAATGAAAAATCTAAATTAGCTTAAAGAAGAGACCCCTTTAAAATATCCATGTTATCCTATAGTGTGGCTATATGAAAACAGTAATAATAATAATAATACATATAATAAAAAGGAAGTGCCTTACTTAGTCAATAACACATCTTTTTCTGATGAACATCGTAAAGCATTAATAACAGATTTGTCCCAGGCCTAGCAGACTGTTTGACTGACCTTGTAACCTTGAGCTGATCTCCTCTCACTGAGGTACTCATTCATGATCAATAAGCAATCAGGGAACTTGTCTCTGCATGCTTTGGCCATCGAAAGTGTTTACTAAGCAAGCAATCACTTTTGCAAATTACTGTTTTATTTGCGATCATATAACCTTACATTCACCCATATCATCGGCATGCTGCCGTAGTATTCATTTGCTAATGCAGTAATTGACCTTACAGCATATGATGCGTTTTCATTGGAATGAGGGAGGTACATTGTGTTCATTATTTTCCTTTAACACATGCTTGCACCTGTAATTCACCAGCCGGAGGTGTTGTTTGCAGACACATTCCCAGCATGTCTGCAGCAGAATCTCAGAGGACACAGCGACACAAAGACCTGTCATCTTATAATGATGATCCCCACGCCATTAAACGTATTTTAATATTTGGCAGTCACGTAAGAATTCAAAAAACAGATGACATTCTGCTCTAATCTTTCTGCTGCAGTGTAGTATTCATGTGGTTTGCTTATGGTTTGCTAAATGTAAAAAGTGTCTGAGCTTTAGTCCTCTGAAGAAAGGGAGGGGGCTGATTTTGCTTCAGACCTTGGAGGTTAGCATCTAAGCAATGTCTTTCTTTGCATTTATGTTGGAAATACAGTAGTTGTAATTGCTATGTACAATTTTTTTGCACAGGAAAACAACAATACTGTTCGTGATAATATTGATTCATATAGCCTTATTTGACAAACAATGCTGATTTATATTTACTGGACTTTCCATCAATTTTTCAGCAAACAGAATGAAAGCGAGATTCTATTACAGGGACATGAAATAATCTGCAAAACCATTCCAATAGCAAACCAGCCAACTCACGAAGCAAACCTATTTAAATATTAACTAGACAAAGCACAGAAAGCCCCTCGTTGAGTCTGCCAATTGATTCTTATTTATAAGGTTAAACCAACAGAGTAGTACTCCCTGCTTTAAAACATTTGAAAAGCTGAACATCAGAGGTGACCTGCATCATGTAAACAAACTTGTCAGCAAGATGCTGAATATGTTGCAGCCCTCAATTACATTTTTGAAATATTTATTATTAAAATGATTATTATCTAAATCTCTTTTGATGTTTGAAGGAAGACAGATGGAAAACTATTTATGTTTTAAGTTTGGAAACATTGTTCTTTTTATATTTTATGCATTCAAAATTAGAATCAGTTGATGTAAGCTGTTTGTAGAGCATTAAAAAAATGATTTGAGGTCCTCAACTGAATTTATTCTGTTTAATGTTTTTGAGGTTGAAATTCAATCACAATGACCTACATATTCTGTTTACTCATGTTTATACAGCAACATATATATGGGTTTGCTCATCCTGCTTCACCGGTTTGATCCAAAATGTGCAATAGTTAGTGATGATGAACATTTTGTAGAGGAAGAGACAATGCTACCCCAACCATTCGGTCATGGTGAAATAACTTATAGAAAGGATGTAGTTCAAGTTCAGCCCTGTGATTGACTGGTGGCCGGTCCACGATGTACCCAGCCTCTCACCCAATGTCAACTGGGATTGACTACAGCCCCCCTCCCCCATGACCCTCAACAATGATTGGTATAGCTGATTGGATGGATAGATAGTTCAGATTATTGCTATATATTTTCTCAATTGGCATGACCCCCTTCTCATTTTTTGATAACAGTTCAGTGTGACTTGCTCCATTTATCAGAAACTCTTTACCAAGCTGCAGAAACGCAATAAATTATTCTGTCAGATTGCAGCATTTGAATTGCAGCTCTTCCCCCGCCCACCCCCCCTCTAGATTTCTACTCTCACTGCTGAGATTTCTCTCTCGCCACCCGTTCTCTCACTTACTTACTCTCCTTGCTTTACATAAACTTCTATTTCTCACAGTAGCAGGTAATATCCAGGAGTCTTTTAAATTAGTTTCATAGTTTGTAAGTCCAACAGAGAAGGTAGGAGTGCTCCAAAGTAGCATCAAAAAACCTTTGCGATTGTAGGTAAAGGTAGCGAGATGCCCAAATGCCATTTCAAATCAAGCTGGTGAGGCAACTTATTGGCAAACACATTACTTTAAGTTTCTATTTCTCAATCAATTCACTGGAAAGCTAAAAACCAATCTGGAGCACAGCAGCTCCCACAAGGCCTGATTGATGAGTTTGAACGGGAATGTGCATATCCAAGCAAGGTTTGGTTTATGTGTCCTCAAATTCCATTGGGTGGAAAATGTGGATTGAGTGAGGCCGTCATGGATTTGGCATCACTAACTTTGGGGCAGATTGCAGAGAGTGGATTGATGCTCAGTGGAGGGGATGTGACAGTTCATCTGTAGGAAGAATGGGAGTGAGAAGTGAAAACAAACAGGCAGATCTATATAGAGATTGACAGTGCCATAAGGCTGAGAGCACGTAGGACAGTAGAAATAGAAAATAAAGTCAACCAGACAAACTAATTGTAAGCTGGCACATTTGCTAAATTAGTAATTAATTTCACTAATAAAGATTTCTTGAAGTACTCAACAGCTGTCAGCTAAAAGAGATACTTCCTGCTGCACTTCATCTGTTCTCCACCTGTATCTGTAGTTGTGGTGCTGCGTGTGAGGTCAAAGCTTAGCTACAGTGCTGTGTTTTGATGAAAATATGTGAAAAGAAAGACCATAGAAATATATATTTTTCAGGAATCAATCCTGCAATTACACCTTAAATGTATTTTCTTATAGCTGCAGTTTTCTCTTTACTAGTGCTCTAAAGGCGCCAGTGAAAAGGTATCTTAGGCAAGAGTTGGGTTACAAATTACATGAATGCCTCAGGGGAATTATTTGTATTTTACAATTGTACAAACATATTGGGGAGGTACAGGTTGAATCAGTTCTACCAGCAGATATGGAAAGCACAAGTGTGTGTGTTGAGTTTATTAGGTATGTGCAGTGTATCTCCTGTCTTGGACATGAGCCATGTTTGTCTTTGAACTTTGCTGCTCTAGAAACCTTGCAGATTACCCATGTTAACTGGGACCAGTGCCTGTGTTTGTACATCAGTATCTGGGCTTACAGCTGGCCGATGTCTTAGCATTGTGCCGACAGTGCCAATCGTGCTGCTAAAGCGCCAATGAAAGCCTGCCAAGTATCATGGGTGGCTGGCGGACAGGCAGATGTGGTCACAGAGCAAAAAGAACATGTGTGTTAGTGCTAACTGCTGTATCTATCCAAGCGGTGTAGGTATAATAGAGAAGCAGGTTAAGGTTTGCTGAGCCACTTATAGAAGACAAATGGATCTGGACAGGAACATGATTATGTGCTGACATTTTAGAAGCTGTAGAAAAGAGGGAAAAAAGGAGTATCAGGCCCAGTGGAACAGACAGCTACCTTAATTAAGATTTTAAATGTTAAATCCATATCGATTTCTCTTCATACAGTATGAAGGGGGAATGCGAACACACAGATTACATTTTGAAAGTTTACTGCAGTTTTGGTTTTAGGGTTCTATTTTTCAATGTCATTTGACATGCTTTAGTTTTATTTGTCTTTTAAGTGTATTAAAAAAAAACATTCCTGCTTCGTCACGTTTTACACCAACATATATGGGTTTGCTCATCCTGCTTACCCAGATTGATCCGAAATGTGCAATAGTTAGTGATGATGAACATTTTGTAGGTGAAAAGACAATGCTGCCCCAACCCTTCAGTCATGAGAAAATAACTTTTTGAAGGATGTAGTTCAAGTTCAGCCCTGTGATTGACTGGTGGGCGGTCCTTAATGTACCCAGCCTCTCACACAATGTCAACTGGGATTGACTACAGCAACATACCTGCTTCATCACTTCTTACAATAGTCAGACACAAATCCCATTTGTGAAAAATACCCCCCAACGTTTGGCACATAAACTACAATAAAATTCAATTGAGTTTTAACTGTTTGTGAATAAGCTGTAGGTGTGCACTTATAGGTTTATTTTCTTACCTTTGGACAACATATCTTCTCCTCCTGTTTCCAGTCTTTATGCTAAGCTAAGCTAATCTTAGTGAATGTAGGATTATACTGTATATAGTCTACATTGTGTATCATAATGTCAAACTATAAAGAAAAAATAAGGTTTTTGGAGAAATATATCAAGATATTGATCATATTAAAACAACGATAGGAGAATACATTTTGACGGTAATGCCTGAAGGGTCATCTTATAGACTTTCACAGGTGCCATCATTCTTATTTTCTTTTATAGAGCATACTGTGACAATAACATTCAGTGCAATAAATAATTAAAACAAAAAAGGTGTGGGCAGGTGACGTGGAGGTGGAAAGAGAGGGGGGTGGGAGGGGACTGCACTAATCAGTAGGCTGCCCTCAGGGATGGGTCTGCAGAGGCAAGGACTTCTGAATGAGAGAGAGCCAGAGAAAAGAGGGCAGACTGGAGGGGGAGGAGGAAAACGGCAGAGAGAACTAATGTAATGCATTTTTTTTAAAACTGACCCAAAAAAATGCCTCCATAAAAAGCTAAATAATGAAATGATAGTGCAATCAGGGGATAGGGACAGGTACAGAGACAGAAGGAGATAGCAATAAGGAAAGACAAAGAAAAAGAAGTGTGGATGCACAATTCATGTTTCGCATCTTAAGCGGGAAGTGAGAGCATGAGGACTGAATAATGAAACAAAGATTAGGTATTAGGTATGCCAGGTAGGTCTTTGTTGGAGAGCTTTTGGAAATATTCAAAAAGGTTAGTGTATGAATAAACATAGCTTATCAAGGTCCTTTTACGCTGGGAAAAGAAAGAGATCCTAATGAATAATAAAGAGCTGATGTGACAGGAGAGGCAGCCTCGTGCTCCGCAGCCCCCCCACCCTGTAATGCAGTAATGGAATGTTTCCTACAGGACTTTTTACCTCAAAGGACAAAGGCATAATCATTAAAATGGAGGAGCAGGGAGGAGTCAATATTGCAAAGAGCTGTTGTTATTCATTGTGCATGCTACAGATGGACTGTATATTAGGAGCATGGTGTTCCCATTAGAGATCCCACTGACAGTTGTTCACACAAACCTATTCAGCTGCTCCCAAGGTCTCTGTTACAGATCTGTCACACTCATGTAGGACACTGGAACAGCGAGAAGAACAGAGACAGGGATATAGAGAAGTCTCTGCAGACACTGAGAAGAGGTTCTTGCATATTATTTTAGGAGCGATAGTTCGTATTAATAAATGGATTGTGACATGCATGATAATTGTTCACTGTTGAGCTGTGCGGTTAAACAAAAGTTATTTCCACAGTGGCCATCATCCTAAATTCTGTGGCTTAATGCATGCCTGTAGACATTAGCCTGACAGTCCCTGTTAATATATTAAGTCAAACTTCTTGTTAGTTAATGTATCGTAACACCTTTTAAATAGTTTAATGCAGGTTTAAATATTGACATTTTGGAGGTTAAGTTATGCCTTTGCTTACATTTGTTAAGCTTGCAAAATGTATATTGTTCGTTGCCTTCTGATTTTGCCAGAATTTCTTAATTAGTTTCCCCCCCAATATTATCTTCTTTGTTTAAATAAAATAAAACACAATTAATTATTACAAGAATAAATGGCTTTCCAAACTAAACAGAGAAAATGGGTCTACAGAAGGCAGAGGATACAGCAGTGGCTCTCTGTAACACTGAAATAGATAAATGCCTCAATCCACTTTCAATCCTACTTTTGCTAAACGCATGTGGTTAAAATAAATAAATTAAACAACAATTCTTGTCTTATCATTCGCTAACTGTCAGTCTCACCAGTGTCCTTTTTCTAGTAAAAATTGGTTCAAGGGTTAAACCTTTATATCCAGTCTCTCACAGCCCATCTCCAATGGGTCAAATCCTGCTGTCTGAAATTGGTGTGAACACCAAAACTGGAATAACATAGGACAGGTCCACAGAAGCTGCCCTATTTGATGTGTTATTTTGTTACCTGGCTACATTTGGATAAGAGATTGTGCCCTTAGCACATTCAGTAAAAGTGAAATGCGCCATCAAAGCCAGCCAGTTGACATTATGCGGCCTGCCTCTTGAAAGGCGGCAAAGTGCCACAGCCAAGCCATCTGAAGCGATAGAGGATGCCACGTTTAAAGTCATCTGTTGGTCCTGAGCAGTCTGTGAATCACTCGCGGGCAGGAGAGCGCTCTTTCTGTGTGTGTGGCTGTTTATCCATCACAACCCTGAGTGCCAGAGGTGCCCTTGACAGTCTTCTGTGCTCATACAGTATTTTCTCAGCCTCTCACCTGGTTGGAGTGTTAACCTTGCAACCTGAGTGAAACAGGGGAGGGTGTAGTGGGTGAAATTGTGATTTCTAAAATATAAAAACAACAACCTCTGAAACGTGGGTGGATGGATTTAATGGAAAATATGATGAACATGTCTTTTGTCTGACATCTCTGAATTACGCTGCATGTGTGATAACAGTGAGCTTTCATTAGACACTAATGTATAATATGTTTCTAACGAATGAGAAAACGTTTTGTTGACTAGATTCTCATTTATATTGGACAGAGGTACAGTGTGAGGCCGATGATGGAGGCTGCCAGTCTCTCGATGTGGTTATTTGCCTCTTTCATGAATCTCATTCCCTCCTGCACTCACTTGGATTTCATGCACATTTTTGTTATTCCACATCAAGAAATGTGCGTTCTCTAAGCGGCTGGGTCAGGCTAGGGGAATCACATTAACTGACTCAGATCTGCCACAGTGGCTTATATAACTCTCACTGTCACCGTTTATCAATTTGCAATGCTTCACATTTTATTGGATCTGGAATGTTTTTTTCGGACTGTCACTGCTTGTTCTTACCTCCACTTTCTGTATTTTTGTTTTATTTTTAAATATTAGGTAGCAAAAAGAAGCATTGTGGGACAGCAGATTTAACCTTATCTTTCATTCAAGTGCTGTAATTTTATTCAAATAGAGAATTCCCCTTATGCATAATTTGTTAATGTTCTTTGTTGTGCAAAATATGATGATTGTACGGTAAATCTGTATTTAGATGTAATTAATGACCATATGTGAGATAATTATGAATAGCTGTTATCAGCCTGCCTGACCACTCCGGCATTGATTTGATTTCTTCATAGTTAACTACTCTAGAAAAAAAGAAAAAGGCTCAGTGCTCGTTCTATGGAAAAATAAGTGGGTATATCCCAGACTTACAGTCTTTCAAGCACAATGTTTTCCTCTGTGTTTCCTGTGACTCTACCATACAGTATATGCTTGTGTTGCTGCCATGGACACTACTAGCATGATGAAGTGTTAAAGTCTTTTAAGTGTTGCCAAATGTTTTAATCCAATTTTACACAGAACAAGGATTGTATGAATGTGCATCCCCAATTTTGTACAGCTACAAAAACTCTCCTAGAGTAAATATACCTGGTTTCAGGTTTGCCCTGCATCTTTTTTTTGTTGGTGAAAACAAAGACATTAAGCTTATGTTGTGGGAAATTAGCTGTAGAGACTGAAACAATTTTTGTACCAGGCTGTAAATGTTTATTCTGCTATAAAAGTTGCCATTTTAACATGAAGGTTTATGGGTATTTAGTAGCTTTTGGAGCCAGCTTTTTGTGACCATTCGACCAACTACAACTTTGTTTTAAGACGCTGGAGGTTGACGCTTGGATAATAGTGGTTAATGCCATTTGGCTTAGTGGACATTGTGTCGATGTTATTTTCCCATAACCTGTGTCATGACAAAAACATTACAAAAAACTTGAAACTACATTAATTCAAACAGGCATCTGGTATTTCTGGTGTGCCTTTAAAAAACACAACTGATGTTCTGTATTCAAACAAATATTACTAACGCACAAGGTGTCCTCCTCCAGAGTTTGCAGTGATCGTTATAAACGATCTTGTGAGCCATTGTTTTACTGTCTAATTATTCGTTGAACATGAGAAAAAAGGGCCAAACAAGCCAACAAGTGAAAAAAAAACATGTCTCCATGGGTTGGATTTCCTTGTATCTTCCCTATTTTTTTCTTCCCCAGACGCCACTGGTACCCCCTGCGTCCGCCACAATCAGAATCTAATTCTGCCGAAAGCACTGGAGTAAATAAAAAGTGATTTGTTTAGAGCCAGTGTGTCACTGTGGGGAAGTCAGTGATGTGAACTGAAGCTGGGTTTTGGTTCAGTAGGGGTGTTGGTGATTGTGTCTTTTTAATTGTGCTGCATTGTGTGAGCAGGTGAGGGGGAGGCTAGTATGTGTGTGTGTGTGTGTGTGTGTGTGTGTGTGTGTGTGTGTGTGTGTGTGTGGTGTGTGTGTGTGTGTGTGGTGTGTGTGTGTGTGTGTGTGTGTGTGTGTGTGTGTGTGTGTGTGTGTGTGTGTGAGTGAGTGCATAATGCTTTGATACAGTTTGGGGGTGTGTACATATGTTAAAGTGTTTTTTTTGGAATTGTCATAGCACATTTACAGAAAGTACTGTTGTGAGCCTTAGAGAGCAACATTTTATGCTGGTGCAAATGTGTCTGATGTTGAACACAGTTTTATGTCCTTTGACAAGGTGATAATTCTCCTTGTGAATACTGTGATACGATTTCAAGAGATAGCTAACATACTTAAGTGTGTAAGTGATGTGTTTTTAGCAAGGGACAGAACATGTATCACAACTTGCGCAACGGGTTGTGAAGGTTATTATGACAGAGACTATTTTGTTTATGTTTACCATGTTAATATCATTTTGTTAGGGTAATTCCAAATATATATATACTTGACAAAGCCACACAAAATTGATTCAAATGGATATTCCTTCCTAACATAAGACGTTTTAATGTTGCTCTTTTAGAGAACAGCTTTAGCTGAACATGTTACTGTTTTTTTGCCCGTTGAGCCCGGAAGAGAAGCAGTGAAGATTACTCTGGTTTCTTTCTTAAAATATGAGAGGAAGTTAAAGTAAAGAGCATTACTTATTATTATGCCTCCCGTTTGCTCTGGGAATTCTGCAGTCTTATTGTGGTGTTTACTAATTTAACGTTAGCGAGGTCAATTGATTCACTTTGTTCCTGTCCCAGAAGGTCTGCTCCTCTGCTTTGCCGCGGATAAATTGACTGATCAAAAAAGGCGAATTGAATTGTATAGATCTCAATAGACACTGTATCTTCTTACAGCCAATTTGAACATTTTATATTTTTCTTTATGGAGAGCTTTTCTTTCTTTGTGTCTATAGATCTAGTATTTTCCAGACAAAGAAAAGAGAAGCACATTTAAATACTAAACATAGCATTACTGGTAACAGTGATAATACACTCTATGAGGTGATATATCAATAAAATAATACATACCTGTAAATAAGTGAACCTAAAATAATACCAGACAAGCTACATTGGACATGATCCTGTCCGGATTACAATAATTGAACATACACACTTGGAGGGTATGTATTCCAACAAAAGGCCATACAATCAATTTGCATTTACTTTGCATGTGACAATAAAGCCTTTGAATCTTGAAATAATTTAAATATATCATTCACTTTTATTACTAATTTGGACCTCGCTTTTCTGTTTTAAATTTCACAAATAAAGTCATTGGGCTTCAGAACTCAACACGTTTGCATTTCTAGGCATAATCTTAACAGATAAGTATTGCTGTGTGAAGAGTTTTTAAATTCTGACAAGTTTTGCAATTGTGAGATAAAGAGAAATGTACTGCTTGCTCTCAAAATCATGAATAGATAGTGCTGCATTCTGCTACACTTTATTATTAAACTCTTTCCAGTGGAGATAACATTACATTGCGCCCTCTCGTCCTCCCTCCTCTCTCTTCCACTCCTTTTATCACAGACATGTCTGTCTCTCTTTACATCTCACCATATCCATCTCATCTCACTTCTCCACATTTCGTTTTCTGTTCAGTTTTAGTCGCATGTCCTCTCTCCTTCCCCCTTTCGCTGTCCTTCAGACATGCAGGCAGCTCATGTGTTTTCTGATGTCCTCTCTTTCCTCCTCAAACCATTAATTGATTTGCACGTTTATACAATCAACCCATCTGAAATTCTGATTCTGAGAATGAATCTTCTTTAATTCAAATTTTACTTTTGTTTATTTATTTATTTTTAAATTAATCTCAATTTTCAAACCTAAAATTGATAACTGGCAAATTCATTTTAAAAGAGCTCTTACTCTGCCAAGGCTATACTCTATGGTTGTGCCAGCCACCAAGGAAAGATTTGGCATGGCGGCACATTTAAATCTGAGGCTACAACCTTTGCTTTTTATCTCATGAAGTTCTTTTGCTGAGAAAGAATAAATGATAATTAGTGGGGTCAAATTAAGGATGAGGAAATGAGGAGATGGAAGCTGTTAAGAGGTTTCTTTGATTCAACACTGCATGTGAAAAGGACAGGTGGGATGTGTTTTCAGATACATGCATACAGTTAAAATAGATTTAATAAAGAAATTGAAGGAATGCAACACATTACATGTTAAAAGGATAGTTTGGATTCTCAACCTGCAAATTGCCTGATAATGAATCCTTCCTTAATTTATCCAGATTTGAATTCCAATTCCTCTGCTCATCCTTTTACTTTAAAGACTATCCTTCCCATTAGATCAAACCTTAATCTCATTAAGAAAGCTCAACACATGTGAACTTGGTAGTTAATATGACACACAGGCTCACTGTCTTAAATAAATAATAAAGTACTCAGACCTAAAACAATGGTATAACATCCTTTTATCTTGCATTTCCTCCTATTTAACCTGGTGATCAAATACATGAAAGTAAGCAAAAACTGTTGCAAAAAAACAATATTCACTCACAAGAAAATGCTATCCAACATTGTGCAAAATTATTTAAATAAAAAAAAATTGGGAATGAGAGAAAAGCTAAAGAAGCTTTGGTTTGGCACCAAGAGAGGTTAAATGGTTTGTGATTATTAGTAAGCTGATGGAACTGTGACCATATGGCGATGATAGGTCACACTAGACGAAGGTCCGGAGAGAGCGCCTGAACAAACACATGCTGGCAGGTGAAACTAAAGACACCCTGTCAAAACGCAACCAAAATGAAGTGCCTCCTTTAATCCCAAAGGATGCTACCTTGCAGGTGCATTGCCTGTCTGCTTTTTGGCCTCTTGCCCTGGTCGAGCAGAGGAGCAAAGCATAAGGTAAATGAAGTGGAGAACATGGCCAGGCCTGGTGGGTGGCAGGCACTGAGCAGAGGGGAGCCAGCCTGCCAGCCCCTCCTTGGACTAAGAGGGTTAGGGGGCAATGGAGACAGTGTGGATGAAACAGTCCTAGACATCAAACAGCGTGAGGTCTTACAAGGCTCATTAGGAGAGAGGCTGCAAGTCTTTTAAGCCCCTTCTTTATTGTGTTAAATAGACACACAGTTTTGTTCCCATGGTGAACTATACTGCTCATCTACAGGGTGTAAGATGTTAGCGACATAAAGGAGGTGGACACAAAAAAAGGAAGACATCCCAATGCATAGCCCTGTAATAAAAGTTCCCTTTGTGAATCTCAAAATGGCCTATTTGTGCTCTGACTGTCCCGGAGCAGTGTTGATTCACCTCTGTGGTATTTTCTATGGCCACCCTGTAGCTGTATTCGGTTACATTATAAGAAATCCTACACATTGGTCTCTTTTGACTTTGTATACTCCTTGATATGAATAAAAAAACTGTACACAAATAATAAGAACTTCAAATATGCACACCTGTCTGAAACAAAAACAATGTTTCAAATGCAGTAATTTTCAGGGACCAAAGCAATGAAAACTAAATCTCCTACCGATATGTCTCACATGAGGTTGGATGCTAATCAGCAGCACCTGTCAGGTATTAGTAACAGTAGTCTGATAGCAGAAGTATGAGATTATCTGTGCCACCAAAACTGAAGAAACTGACAGCAAACCTTACAAAATCATTTATTATATCAAGGAAAACTCAACACTTTCAACCCGATTTCAAATCCAGACAAGCTGCACTTAAAAGAAGAAGAGATGATGCTGATATATGATGGATACATTAAAAGAGTTGACAAATTCTGTTAACTGGCATCCAGCCTAATATGACCCATATCTGTAGCTTTGGTGATGTAAGAACTTCAAAGTTAGGTTTCTTGTTCATGAATAGTTTACAACATTATGTTGTTATTCTGTCTACTCTGTAAATCAAAGTTTCTGTTATTCTTGAGTCAAGACACATATGGGAATATGACATATTTAATCCAAGCAGGGAGTCTTTCAGTTTTTAAAACAATCTTGACAGTTAAGTTTGTCTTGAGTTGGCAAATAAGAACAATGGACAACGGTATGTGTCATATTATACGGTGGCTGAGAGGTGCAATCGACAATTACAAAGTGTGAAACACCTTAACAAAGCTTGAGAGACATTTACATTTTATAAAACTAAATTATATTTTATAAAAACAAAATTACATTAGCGAAACACTTTTACAAGAACTGAGACAAATGTACAAGTCTCAAAACATTTTAACATTTCCCGAAACACTTTAACATTTCCCGAAACACTTTAACATTTGCCGAAACACTTTAACATTTGCCGAAACACTTTAACATTTTCCGAAACACTTCAACATTTGCCGAAACACTTTAACATTTGCCGAAACACAAATACAAACCGGAAAGGGAATGCCCATCATACCAGAAGTGACGTGCAAGTGATTGACACAAACTTTGTTTTGGCGGATAGACCGCCTGTACCTATGGACGGTACGAGTGTGTTGGGTCGTTAAACATGTTTTGTCCGTTCTGTGGAAACCACCTGGGCCAAATGACACGGTTGTGCTCATCGATATACTTTCTCGTGCGCAAGAGATACGTTCTCGTGCGCACGAGAAAGTTACAGGTTCGCCAGGTAGGAAGTGGAGCTGTGCCTTTTACACACAGCCTTCACTTTATTTGTTCATGTTTCTATTGAAAAAACAATTTCATAGATTAAACCAAAGCAAATACTCCGACAAATGCAACGACACATTTCTGATGTATGCCATCTCAAATTCTGAACTTTAAAAAAATAATAGCTGTGTTTGTCTGTGAACAAATCAATATAACTTTGTGTTAGCTTGTAAAAGAAAAATGTGCGTCCATATTGCAGAGGTTAATGTGCCGAAACGTTCCAATTTTTGTATGCGACCATGAGCTGCAAGTGAAATCAGTCCGACATTATAGGCCCAAATGGGATCTGCATTTTATGGTTAATGACTGTTAATAAATGAATTGTTGCATTAGTCCATAGATTCATCTATGATTGTTTACCAACCTATGATTTAGAGAGAGACTAAATTAACAGATTTCTGTCTACCCACACATCTGTACACGAGGACATTAGGACATGAGAAAGTTGTTTAGAAAGCTAAACTTTAAGACTAGTTTAGAGGCAAAGAGAAGCTTTTCCTGTCTTACTGTACATGGCTTTTGTTGAGCTTCCTGCTCAAACTTCCATTAGCACCATCTTCCCTGCGGAGATTGTCGTCAGTAGGAAAAAACTGCTTTTCTAATTTTTAGACATATTGGCATTTTGAAACTGCTGATTGCTGATTGCTGTCACACAGAGATATTTTTATAATAACTTTCCTTTTGTATCCAATTTCTTTGGACTCTGCATTCAAAGTGAACACACATTATGGATTGGTTTTGGCAGAAAGGGATGCAGGGCAGGCTCTCTGAACCTTATTGTTCACTCACAAATTCCAAAGGAAATTTAAATTAAGTAATACAAAATGATAATGCTACGTTATTCTAGGTTAAAATTGGCAAACCAATCAATGATCATGATCAATCCACAGAGCTATGTCATTGGTTGAGTGCTCAGTGGAATGTGCTAACACCAGTGAGGACAGTGGAGATCCACCCGTTTCAAATAGCTGTGTTCAATATCTGAAAGAAATACCAACAAATGCCAACAAGTTAGTGTTTCTCAGACTTGTCAACCAGGGACTTGCAATTATTTGACAGGGAACTAGAAAAGCGCCATACAAATATAATTTACTGTCATCATCACAGTCTGAAAAATCTATACCAACAACTAGATTCCCACAATGATACCCCACACAATATCCATGGTGCCCAGAGGATGATTCCTTATGCACTATATGAGATGCACTAATACAAAATGCGAAAAGCTAAACTATGATTGTGAAAATAGCTGGCATGACACTTTACTCTTTGTCAACATAACATTTGAAATACATGGACTTTTCTATTTAGCTTGCAAGGCAGCTGGATTGTAACATGAGAATTTGGGATCACTTTACAATCCATCTTGTCAGGCAAAAAAGTAAGGGGTTTGTGTCCGGCCAGCCAGAGACCGGACCAATCAGCCATGAGAATGGTTCTGGTGTGTGTAGACACAAAGATGCGGCTGTTTGTTAAAAACAGCAATGGCGGTCCGGGCTCCTAGAATGTAAGCATAAATGCTGCAAAATAGCGCTCTAATATCATCTATTGAACTACAGTATTTGTCACTATTTGCAACTGAATAACTTCTTCTCTTGTTTGAGAAAGGAAGAAAGACCTATAATGTGTTTTCCACACTTCATTATTTTTTACCAGTTGATGATAATTATATTTGAAACAATTCCCTGGGGACATTTGCTCCTGGTATACGGACATAACTAATATTTAAATGATCAACATTTTGAGGCGTATGAAATTAATTTGCTGTCTAATAGAAAATCAAAATACTGCCGTGTTCCTCTTGGGTATAATTTTCCATTTATGAAAATTAAATGGTAAAGTGAAATAAAGATATAGTAGATCACTTAAGGTCAATTATGTGCTAACAAGCCCTTTCTCACATATAAACAAATACATTGTATCTACGTATTTCTATTTTCTTCATTTTTGTTTTTCTGAATTCTTATTTATGTAGTGGTTGCCCAACATAAAGTACATACTTGAATACGGCTACTTGAATTACCAATATTTTTAGAGCATAAATAGACATGCTGGTGACAATCTTTATTGCTTTCTTTTCTGGTCATTAACTACCAATCTCCCCTGGCTAAGAATCAATGTACTGACATGAATATCTACACAGAACAATAATAGTTTACTTCAGTCTGTCTGCTTCACACAGCCACCCCTGCTGCGAGGCTTCCTTAGGGGTGTGCCATCGTGAAAATAAAGTGTCATTTGAGTAATTTCCCTTCTTTCCCGTGAGTTATTGGCCGTTCATTTCCATTTTAAATCTACAGTCTAATTAACAGGTTTGAAACTACATCAACAGCAGTGATAACCACTGTTTTATTAATAGAACACGCCTTTCGCAGAGTCTGCACACAAAGCCAAGGCAAAGATGGATGTCTCGGCTTTAATTAACCAGAATTATTTACTGACTAGGGCTGGCTTATGGGAGCATCACTCATGTAATGGATATATTAGCAAAAGACTGAAGGGATTAGCTTGTGTGGAATGAACTGACTCTGGGCAGTTCATCATATGGAGTGAAGGTAATATATAATATGTATACTTTATTTATAAACCAATACTATAGTGCATGCTGTTTGTGCATACAGTCTGGTTGTAAGCGCACTTTTCAAAGTTTTTGTTAAATAAATACTTGACAAGATGAATAACAGAATGATGCCATCTGTCGTTCATTAGAAAGCCCATGCCAAGTGCTTTTGCCTAAACCCTAAATCAATTTTATATGCTATTCACAAGAGTTGCACATCCAATGGGACGGAACTGCTTTTGCATTAATGTGGCTTTCAAAACTTTCTCTCATTTCGTGTCTTTGTTTCATTATTATCACATCACAAAGTTTATGATCATTAGCAGGAAGCTGAGCCACAGCCAGTGGGAGAAAGTATTTAATTACTGCACTTGCATACAATTTTTAGGTACTTGTACTGTACTTTAGTATGTACATTGTATGCTACTTTTACTCAAGTATATTTCAGAGGGAAATACTTTTCACTGCAATACATTCTAGTTGTTTTCTAAATGTATTCATTTAATGTTTACTGTAGATTATATCTGAGCAGTAAATGTAAAATAGCTCCACCTTTACCAGCTGCAACATTAAAGGAATTACAACATTAGTGCATAAATCATTTAAATTCAGAAGTATAATGTATACAATTCTAAAATGGGACATTCTGCACAATGAGTACTTTTACTTCTGGTTCTTTTACTTTTAACAAATTATTACACTGTAGTATTACTACTTTTACAACCCAAACAAATATTTGAATACTTGTCCCATGAAGGCCTTGCCCTTTCACCTGGATAGCAGTCAAATCAACAGCCCTTTATTAACTTCAAGTGTTGTCCTTTTATTTGCACCTCCTCCATGGCTTCTCCTGGACCTTAAATGTCAGCATTAGATCAGAATATACGTCCTGCTGTTTACAGTTCATTCCTTTTGTATAAGCTTTGTAGCATGGTAATATAAAGTACTAATGTGTTCTTATAAGCTGTTACCATCATCAGTAAGTACTGTACGTTTTTTTTCATGGATCATGGACAATATATCTGGCTGCAAATGTGTATGCTAGCCCAGCCTTTTGGGCTAACTAAAGCACATGGATACATACACAATATCTACTTAAGGTGGAGGACATTTTGAGAGACATTAGCCTCCGTTAACTGTATCTCTCTCAAGTGAGAAAACTCAATACGCCCCTGAAGAAATGCAAGAAAGCAGTGTTACATACAAATTAATCTTGCATTCATGTATACATTCACACAAAAGGTTCAAGGTTCAAGGTTCTTTATTAGTCATACCAAGATGTCAGGTTTTCGACCTCACACAAAACAACACAAACAGATATTTGCAGATACATTCGTAATTTAAAACGTCCGTTATCATTTCTTCCTGTGTTCTTAAAGGTCATAATAAATAATTTGGCTTCAGGATTGTATTCCACTCAATGTTTTTGTTCATCACAATTAGGGGCAATTCATCATGTCTATAATAGGTGTGATGCAATCGATGGTCTGGCATTCACTGAAAACTGTAGAGCAGTCGTCCTCCGTTTATGCTTACTTAGATCGACCCTTGCCTCTAGTGCTTGTGGCACTCAGTTATGTAGCCTGGTGTGGTCATATTCTAACTTGAGGTAAATGTCAGATTTTGTTGCTATGATTCATGGGAAATTTGAACGGCTAGAATTGGTAAACAGAAAATGGCGAAATCAGCAGCGATTGGCCTGTGTTTGTAGTTGTGCCGCTGGTCACCACTAGGTCCTGCTTGGCGTTTATTTAACATGACATATTTCAACAGCACCTGGGGAGCAAGGTCATGCACACACACACACACACCCCCCCACACACACCCCCCACCCCCCCCCCCCCACACACACACACACACACACACACGCACACACACACACACACACACACGCACACGCACGCACGCACGCACGCACACACACACACACACACACAAATTCACAAACCTACATCCTCAGAATCATTCATTTCATATTGGACATCCCTGCTGCTTTCTGAAAGAAAGCCGATTCTTTTCAAATCCAGAAGGGCGACAGGATTTTAATTATTGACATTCAGGTGAGGATTAGCATTTTATGCTGTCTGACCCTGCAGACGTGCAGTGTGCAGGGTAGGGAGGTGGACAGGAGGCTGGGGGCTGGCCATTTTCAGGGACAAAGAGCCAACTGAGGAGGCAGAGGAATGGACTGGGGAGGTGGAGGTGCTGTGATTCACATGCAGCACAGGAGGCATTTCAGTATCACCCCCCTACCCTCCCCCAAATCTCAGGAGGGCAGGGGGGAATTGATGAAACGAGCAGGAAGGCCTAATTAAAGGCTCTCAGCTCAAACGCATTGATGTATTACATCTATTATGCCACAGTTCGATAGGTCTGCCAGGCCGGGGCTGCCGCGGCTACTGAATCCCGCCAAACAAACTGAATAAATAATAGCAGCTGAGAGGGAGAGAGAGAAAGAGAGGGAGAGAGTAGAGGGAGAGAGTAAAAGAAGGGAGGGGAGATGGTTCAAACAAGCAAAGTTGTGATGAAGCCTTCTTTAGCCACACAGGCTCTGCATTTTATATTTAGTATGTAAGGCTCAATGTATAATCTGTACAGTAGGAGTTGCCCGCAGAATTTAGTGATTCTTCTGCATGTTACATATTATTTTTATTAAAATGGCAATTGTTTGAAATATAAAAAACTGAAATGTCAATGGACAAAACACAATTCAATGCAGTGTGATACATCATATCGAAAAAAGAAGGGCTCCCAACCCCTGTTCGGAAATATTGTCAATTAATTATACAACACTTCATTCTTTTTGATTAATGTGTATTGAGTGTATCGCTGGATCATACCAACTTTTCATCACATTGTTGCCTTTGAGATCAAAGGTCAAATCCACCAACAACTCAACTGCTTATGGACATTAGTCTGTTCGGCACTAACGGTACATGGGAGGAGTGGAGGAGGTAATGAGGTTGAATTATGCAGTTGTGTTCATGAGAGGGGAGTGAATGGGTGTTGATCTGCTTTAAGAAGGGGTTGAGTAGGTAAGGAATGTGCATACATAGAGGTTAGGATGGGCAGGGATGAGGAAACTAGAGAACAATGCATGAAATTACACATTTAATCAAGTTGTGTAGGGAGGAATGTAAATTAAATAGGTATGGGTACTTAAAAAGGAAAAAAGGGACTCATGCTTTTACATTGCACTCTTTACCAAGCTCAATATTGTTGTTGGCAAATTTGTAATAGCTTAAGAATACAGTTTTATGCACTTATGCAGTTTTTTATATTATGCATTTTATCTTCTAAACAAGTAATATTTTTCACGCATAACAAATATAACGATTTTACACATAAAACACATTTGCTTAAACCTTTCCTTATAAATTGACATAAAATACAGTGTACATACAAAGGACACCTCCTTACTGTCTACATCTCTCGAGTAAAGAAAGATGAAAATCTGGAATATTTATGTGCAGACAAAAAACACAAAAGAAACAATTAATTACAGGCTTTATTATTAATACACCAAATCTCCCAAAAGTTCCATGTACAAGTTTCCATCCAGTAGAGTAAATGAAAATATGTGGCGTGGTGAGCCCTTAATGCTCAGATGAAGACAATCAGCCAAGGAAACATGGTGGACATGTGGTGGATTCTGTTACTGTATATCTAGAAGCCAACTACAGAGAGTGAGGGATATAAAAAGCAGGACAGCGACAAATTCAGTCGGTTTTTTTTGTTCTGGGAAAGTGATGAAAGAATTCAGTGTGCTTTTGTTTGTGTGTGTGTATGTGTATTGTTGTGATAGTGGGTACATATATGTCTTTGCCTGCAGAGCACACGGAGGAGCAGATTTGTGAGACAAGCTCGAGCAGTTGCCTTCACAGCAGTGGTGAGATTGGAAGCGAGTGGTTTCTGAGCCAGTGTGACTGATGGCGTCTGTTAGCAGCTTCGGCCTCAGAGAGCAGGTCTTGTCGAGGCGGCAGGGCCTTCCGGAAACAATGCGGTCCTCGGAGAGTCTGCTGAAATGGCACGACAAGCCGGGCCAGTGTTTCCATTCACAGTCCTCTCAACCTTCTGACACTTTTCTAGCTTCTACCTCTCACATATTATGATGCCTCTTAACACTCCCTGAGTTTTCATGTCTTCCTTCTTCTATGTCCTCCCTAACATATATTCACATCCCCGCAGAGCTGCGTCTGTCACAAACAGGCGACTGTCATTCCAGGCCTGGCCACTTGTTTTTGTTTTCTTCCAGATAAGATACCCTTTCTAAGTTCATATAAGTACACAGAAAGAAGCCACCTTATTTAAATGAACAAATAGAAAACAGTATGTAGTGATATTACAATCTATATCAAAGATACTGTAAAGTTATGATACATGGCCACTTTAAAGGGCAAGGTCAATTAATTTGACATTACTACATTTATTAATTTGTTCATATAGTATACATAATTGAAGTATACTTTTGTGCAACATTAGTGATTGATAACTGGAAGCATTTTTTTAGTAGCGCCATGTGTCATTGGGAGATGTTTTTGTTGGATAGTGTGTACAAAACACTGGGCTCTTTTATGAGGTGAGAGAACTCTCACTTTTGTTCAGATGTATTTGTTTGTTTTAAAAGTGTATAATATGTTTTTAAAACCAAAAAAGAAAAAGAAAGATATTCAAGTCTTTAAGTAATTCAAATATGTCCTTTCAGCTTGAGAACTTGTCAATGTCAATGTCCTTAACAATCTGTCTTGATTCTTCCATCGGAGAGATATCACAATACACCCAAATATTTCATTTTTTAATAAAAAAAGAAAAAGAACGTGCAAAGGCAAAGCTCCAGCTCCTATCCCAACAAACTCTGTGTGTAATTATTATAAATCTATTGAATTTAATAAACAAACATGATATGTGTCAAAGCATGATTATATTTGATGTATTGTTTTATTCATTTAATTGAGTCAAAATGTACTTTAATCTTGTGTTGACTATCTCTCTGATAGATAAATGAAGCCAGGTTGTCTAGCTTAAAACCTAAATGCTTGTACAATAGCTCCTAAAAGCGAAACATGTACTGAGAAGCGAGTGTTTAACATCTGAAATAAAAGTAAGTACTATGCTGAACTCTTGTTTGAACTCTATTTTTCAGAATAAAAAAATATAACTTTAAAGTTAAATGTTTTAATATGCACTTTGGTGTAATGGCAAATTACTTGGATATCAAAGACAACGCCTTGCATCCTTTGTGTGATAAAGCAAAACAAAATCATTAAGGTAAGGGAAGAAGTAGGATTTTTGTTAGATGTTAATAAACACATCATGTTTTGTGTTTCAAGTCACTCTGGACTTTCAATATTTAACCATGACATTCCCTTAACCTTAACCAAACGCTTCGTGCTTGCATAAAGGTTTTTCTTCATAGCCTTAGGCATTACAGGCATCTCTGCCAGACTTTCTTCAGCTTGTGTAATGTCCCTCACTTGAAGTGTGCATCACCACACACTTACCTGTCAAAATATTTTTGAGCGATCCTGATGAAGCGGAAGAGTGGCAGTTATGGAAAACATCAAAACTGTTTTCCATTGGGAAGCCAGTGCAGCTGGTGTCATAATACAACACATGGCACATTCCCGTCTGCTAAAGATTTGCTTCAGTGGACTATCTGACATCTCCGCAACTATTTCCTTAATTGATGTAGTTAAGTATGCACCCTCAATCTCTGAATTGTAAATACCTGCTGTAATGTAGTGTAAAATTATTATTCCAGCATCAAGATACAGCCATAATTTGCAGCTGTCAGTTCTGCTGCATATTCATTTTTTAAATGTTCTGTTGTTTAGGAACACTTGAACATATTGCACTGTTTTTTTTACACCATAAACTGTTTATTATCTCACATGTAAGTTGTCAGCATGCAGTATCAGTTCCTAACTTTTATTGTGAAATTGCCCGTCAGTTTTATTATTTATTTATGCTATTCACTTGAATGAGTTATAAATCTTTTCACAAATGCTATTTAACTGTGAGTGCCCGGATATACCCGTTGCACATAAAGTGCTTGAGTCTTACAATACTATGTGGACTTTATTCAATGTCAGATTATTGATAGTATGTTAACCTTCAAAACAGCAGCCTTCTGTTACAGAGGACAGGTCTGGGAAGGGAATGATGGAGAGGGTGGGACTATTAAAAATAGGTTAAGCTTGTCTCTGCACTATTTCTAACAGGCTCAGTGTGTTCCCTCTGGGGTCCCAGTGATTTGGAGTGCGACCCTGACCCTTTTACACAAAGACGGACAAACACACACACACACACTCACACACACACACACACACACACACACACACACACACACACACACACACACACACACCACACACACACACACACACACACACACACACACACACACACACACACACACACACACACACACAGTTCTTCGCCCTGAAGATTGCTGCGCCACGTCACTGGAACTGAATCACAGTGAATGTACTTGTCGGCTCCACTGGCCCTTAACAAGATCTGTGTAGCTACTCTCGTCGCCCTGCAAAGCGCCAAGCTGAACATGATTTAGTCTCACAAAAGCATTAAAGAAAAGAAGTACAGGTGTCACCTCTCTGATCCGGGTGTTAATTTGTTCCCACACTCACGTGATCAAAAACAGATCTGAAGAGAGAGTAAAACATTGCCTGAAACATGGACATTTATTTAAGGGTCATTTTCTACTGAATAGTCATAAGGTGTGTTACGGTTTTGTATTTATGTTTTCATTTTCCACCTTTTGTTTTGAAATGTTTTCCTCCTTGTGTCTTCTCTGTTCCTTCTTCCTGTGTTTGCCTTCCTGTCATTAGTTCCCCTGGTGTGTCTGATTGTGTTCACCTGTTGCCCTTGTGTTTCTGCCTCTCTTACCCCAGCTGTGTCTTGTCTTGTGATTACCCCTCCCTGTATTTAGTCTTGTCTCTTCCTGTGTTCCCCTGTCGGTTCATTGTTGGTTTTTCCTGTCTTCCTCCATGTCAGTCACGGTTGTCTCTCCTGTCTCCCTCCATGTGGGTCACGGTCAGTTTTTTGTACAACCCATTTGTTTCATGCCTTGTTTTGATCAGCTTTTAAAATAAAGCTCGCTTTTTGTTACGAGACCTGTTACCTTTTTGATAGTCTGCATTTGGGTCCTACCCTTCCACGCCATCCTAACAAGGTGTGTAAAAGCTGGTATGAATAACACATAGAAGGATTACAGCATATTAGCTTCAACTTGCCAGCCCTCAAATTACATGTTCTCTTTATGCCTTAGACCATAATCAAACCCAACAGTTTAGAATTTAGATCTGTGAAATGTATTTGACCCCTTGACAACTAATTACACAATATATTATGAATAACATACAGTAGGTATTCATTTTCAACCCTCAGTCAACAAAAGGAGCATTAAGGATGACAAGTAGTGAACTGTGCTTCTGTAAATGACACAACCATGCATTTCTAGTTGCATCACTGAAAGGAAACTATTTATGCCATCAGTGTCAACTGTCCATAGGCATTGAATCCATTTAATTTAAAATAGGCACATTTTGAGAAGATCATCCTTGTTAAAGATTGCCCTTTCAGTTGTTATATCTATCTACTGGACATCTATATTTTAAAGGTATTCCTTCATTCACACATCCAATGCAGTTTGAGGTTTTGACTCTAATCATATACTTTACAATAACACAAAACAGTCAAATCAAGAAATCTTCAATAAAACAAAAGAGTGGTTGCATTATGAGACACCTTTTTCTTCAGTAGTTGTTAAGGAATTTGCTGATAAGAGTGTTTTAAACATTTTGTACTTTTCTTTCTGTCCTTATAGTTAGGGTTAGTAAAACTAGAAAATAACAGTATATAATAATATACATTTAAAACAGGATTCGGTCAGTTTTACTCTTCACACTAATCAGTGCCGTAAATATAAAAAACTAAATAAATGATATCACTGTAATGCTTTGAAAACATTGACTTCTTTGAGGAGGACCCATCCTTAGAGCTCATAGTAGGTCTACCCAAATCCTTTTAGATATTAAACATATTGACACACAGACCAGAGATACAAAAAGGCGTTACTCAGACCTTGACTTGAGTAATGGATTGGGTTCCAGTTAGTTGACTGTACACTTGAAGACGGCTAATGTATATTGCACCACTCTTTGCCCTATCGTGTCCACATCCTTTAGCTCAAGCTCAAGCTGTGGTAGGCAATATCTTTTTGGGGCGTTATTGGGCAAATATTTCATTTCAGCCTCTCAGCACATTGAAATGCAAGTGGAAAATTACATCTATGTAGATCCTTCTGCCTCTGTTTTCAGGCTTTGCAAAATCTAGCCTCTGACGCAAGACTGGTCCTTCACGGGTCATACAAAGAGAAAGAGGTTTCCTATTGGCTCTTCTACGAATGCAGAGATGTGTGCACATCCCTTAGTTAAAAGGGTAATGGATTGCATTGGTAACAACTTCATAATTTGCAAAGAAACCCAAATTAGGAAGTATGATTAAAAAGAGAGTCAGACAATATTGGTGATATTGAAGGGTATTTCCCAATGATACCCTCAGAAAATTGCCCTCCCAAGCTTACTTAGTTTTGGTCTTTAGATACGGTATTTCTTCATCACAGTATTTTAACAAGACATCAAGCATTCTTCTTTCTCTGTCCTGGTTCATATATATTAACCACATCAACTATGCTCATTTCTCACACTGACATTCTTAGTGAATGTGAAAAGTGCAAACTCTGAATTATGCCCTCAATATTCCTTCACAGGCAACACTTTGATTTACTGAGCATATTAGTACTGCTCTAACATTATCAGTGAGGTGGAGTATTTATTTCCTCTATGAACCCACTATGAACATCTGATGAGACCAAAAATTAGTACTGTAAATTAGTTACACCTTAGTGAATTAGCTGCATGCTGACCTTTTCATGGGCTGGTGCACACAAACCCCAAGATGCAGCTGAAATACATCCTCCGTCAGACCGCAGCCTATAACATGGATCTTTGCATGTGGATGATTTGGATCAGGTGTAATTGGCTTCAACACCCTTGTGATTCATGCACAGTTGTTGACACATACAGTACAGCAATCATGGTTTACAGAACACAACCAAATCCAGAAGATAACTAAAATCCCTCTCTGTTCATAAAAATAAGAAATAAACAACAGAGGCAGAAATATACTGTTTTGCATGTTTGTCACGTTTCTTACCAAAATGCTAAACAGAAGATGGAAATTACATTTGTGAGCTGAACAATGAACATCAGTCATGATCAATAACAATCAATTCATGCAATAGCAGCAGGGCCTAAGAGGGAAAGCTTGACATTTGAAATTTAAATGTTATTCTCCTATACAAGGGATTTGTAACTCTGGAAAAAACATTTTCTACTCTTGTCCTTCAGCTAACTGCATGGCTTGAATTTTTAATATGTGCCACACTTCTAGCATGCAAGCAGACAAGCTAGCTCTTGGTGTCCATGTGTTTCGATTTGAAATGCTTATTGTAACTGGTGCGAGAGGATCTTCATATCTTCATTTCTTCTCACAAAAAACACCTATGTTTTCGATGAAGAAAATCGTGTAGAATGTGAGCCAGAAATCACAAAAAAATGTAATAAAATATAAATTATGGAAATCATTGGCACAGCAAAATGTAACTCTGTTTATTTAACTCTGACACGAACAACGTGGTAAAACATGGTGTAGCCAGATTCAAAGATCTTGGTCATTGTAAGATCTTCTAACTTTTTAATACAGACTACAAATGGCAAAGGCACAGTTACAAATCAATTAAGACTGAGTAAAATTCTACCAGCTCAGTAGAGTGAAAAGAAGAGACAGATGGGAAACAAACAGGCACTCTGTCAGTGTTGCTCTGCAGAGTGTAACATGCTTTCTGTGTGTCTGCCGTGGCTTGTGTGTCCAGCCCGAACCCTGCATAATAACGTAATTTGCTGCCAAATCTCCTACACCCACTGATAGTCTGCCGAATTTGTAAAGCAACTGCTGATTACAAATATGGCTCCTTAGTACCCTGGTTTGGATTTAGTTTTGTGTTTCCCATTTATGTGCATATAATCTTCATATACCAATTAAAGAAGCTCAGGTATGGCTGGGTCTGACTGAGGCTCTATGATTTGATGTCATTGGAAACACCCTAATGCAACTCATATATGGAATAATAGCCCAATCTGAATTGAAACGGTTCATGTAACTTCAACAATTGAAAGAGACCGGCCATAACACATTTTTTTATCGGGATGACAGTAAAACCTTTTAACATGGTGTTTCTCAGCCATGTACCCCTTCATTACCATGCATGATTTCAAAAAGGACCGTTGTTACATTTGAACATTTTGCCATTATTCATTCCAGATCTGTAAACTCTGTAAAGTGAGAGCAACTCTCTACCAACAGTCTATTCACAGGACTTTTATCCACTGACTCATGGTTTTTGGCAGAGGAAGTTTTCATTTCTTGATGAGCTGTAAAATATCTTGCACTCTTCCCATGATTAAAGATATCACGACAATGTGGTTCCATCTTGAAAATGTTATTACTGGAACCCCTTAGTCTCGTATTATACTATATGTTTTGAATTCATTGAACTTTCTCAATAAAGACTGCCAGCAAATTAGATGCTTCCCAGCAGACGGAAACCTCTCTGTGCCAAAATTATTTGGTTCCGATTAAATGCTTAGTGGCATGTAACCTTTTTGGATCACTTCATTTGGAGTCCATGTAAACAGCTAATTTGGAATGTCTAATAACAATCAGTTTGAAGAAATGTTGTGAATTTCATCACAGGTAATGATGATGTTATCATGCAGAGATGAGGCCAACAGTCCTGCAATAGGAGGTTTCCACAAATGTTTTAGCTCTGGAGTGGAGCCCCTGCACATATCATGCATCCATTCAAAGTGAATTACCTTGCAGACTTCTTATATGCAGTTATACACTGCTCATTTTTTGTCTGAAAGATCATTGCTATAGCTATGGGCTAAAAAGCTGTTACCATACCAGAAAAAAGCAACTTGTTCCGAAAAACTTTCCATTTGACCTGTGTGTTGTTTTTCATTTATGTCTGGCAAGCCACCTTCAGGATGATTGTTCTCTATCTGGATTGGTAACCGAGTCATACCAGCTTATACACAAAATGGCAATCACTTAAATATGTTCAAATGATAACAGAGAGATGGTTCGTAATGAAATGCAGACTTTTATTTACTATTCCTGTCATCATGTATACACTTTCTTATGTGAATAGATTGGAACTTGTAACTGGTGCACACAACAAATCAAAATGAACAAATCAAAATGGAATGAAGCACAATGCCATAAAAAGGCTCATTGTTCATGGTTGAATTCAGAACAGGATTTGTTTCTTTTGAATGCAAAATGTATTTCCCTAAATGTGAACCAAACTGGTACAAACAATGCTGAGTGTTATGGAAGCAACACAGAGTAAATGGGAGGAAAAAGGTTTGGCATGCCTTTCCTGAGCTTAACAAGCTTCCTTGAAACAACCTTCACGCTGAAGTTATGCTCACTCAACTTCAGTTATGGATGGCTGGTTGCTGACTTCCCTTAAAACATTTGTATATTTGATCTGGGATATATTGTCATGTTCCTGGCTGGCAATATTTATAGCTGGCATTTTCTGCTGTCAGGGAAAGGTTGCTGAGACAGACAATGCGTTGGAGGGTTCAGACAAGCCTTACGTAGGTAGAAAGTCAGGAAATTGACCCCTATTACAAAGCAGAGTGAATTACTGTATATGTGCAGTTCACAAACGCACAGACCATCAGCCACAGTCTGTGTTGCATCAGGTCCTTAATCCAGATTTAGGTGTTCTATTTAGCCTTTGCTGAGGCTTGTCTATTGACGGACACTCAAGTTTATCCTTAATCGTACATTTTCTAAGTAAGTATCCATGTTCTCATTAAACCATTTTAACTGTCTCCTCAATACGACATCCCCACAACCTCTTTCCAATAATGGCTGTTCTGGGATGTACATTACAGCTACAGTCTGCCTATCTGTTGTGTAAGGGCTCTCTGAGGTATTGAAATGTGTGTCTGAGCCTTGTCCAGGGGCTGCTGATGAAAATTCATGAGGGTGGTTTTGCCCTTCACTTATCAAACTTAGTACATTATCCTGTGCGCTGAATCACAGGGGTGCTAGCTCAAGTGTTTATCAACTTTGCATTTAGTGCATCTACAGGAAGATATAGTTTGGTTTTGTCTTGAATGAAACCTAACCTACTGTTCTGGTTAAGAGAGTGCAATGATAACTTCCATTTCGTTAGTAAGGCTCTTTTGCTATGCAAATAATTTTAAAACAACAAATGCAGTACCAAAGTTTTGGTATTAGGAATTTTCACAAATGGTGTGCTATCGATAGTCATTGTTTAACCTGCAACATTTTGGAGTTTGTAGTGTAGTAAAGCCCACTTTATTTAGAGGTCTTTCTTACTTTTCTCCTAATGCTTCTATAGGTTTTTTTGAGAGGGAAGACTTCATTTTAATACATCAAACTATTATGATAATGATCTTCAATTAGCTCAAATCCATTGAGGGAATAAAATGGTGAAAGGGGTCGAAGAGCAGCCTTTCCCTTTGAGAGTAAAGCTGTCAAACCATAGTGCTAAGCTCTCTGATGTCTTTGACGTTAGTTCAAAAGGCAGAACTGTAATTCAACACTTAGGTTGCAAAAAATGTCCTTCATTCTATATGTTATAAATGTTGTTAGAGTCGATCAGGAAGGTTATTCACTTAAAAAAAACTACTTTCTCATTGCTCACCCTAACCCCATAACCCTAACCATAACCCCCACCCTGAACCCCTTACATATAATAGCATTCCTCCAGCAATATAGAAAGAAAATGAACTCTTTAAAATGCATTAGTTTAATCAGTCGTGTGCTGTATATCTAGGCTTAATAATACAGTTAGGGTTAGCCCAGTCCAAACCCTCTTGTGTTCAGGGTATGGTTAGGGTTAGCATTAGCAAACATGCAGATGAACTTGAAATATACATGACACAAGTAACAGTACTGTATATAACTCTATTTTTGGTACTTATTGCCTTCCTTGTCTGACTCATTAGTTTCCACAAAACCTAATAAATGCTGTTATAACTTAATAAGGAAGGTTATAAACTGATAACAATAACTATCCTTTATCCAACCCTATAACCCTAACCCTAATCATGTTGTGCATCAGGCCTTCCCTTTGGACTAGTATGCCTGCAGATCCAGAATTCAGACCTTCATGGGAGAACCCTACACCAAACACAACACATTCAAGAAAAACTAAATTATAATGGTGCCCTGGTCCTCCCCCAGATTTTACTCACCCAAAGAACAACCATCTCACAATCCCACCACATCTACAAGCATACATCTAGCACCCACCAACAGATCAGTAGGCCAGTGCCCCCAACCAAACAATGGCATTGCTCCAGCAAGACAAGAAGAAAAGAAGCCTAAAATGTTTTATTTTTCTTATCAGTGTCTGCTGTATAACTAGAAAAGGGATGATAAGGGACAAAGGGATCACTGAAGACTGAGAGAACCCATCCATAACATCACAACCACTTAATAAAGTCCTTGGCTGCTAAACAATTAATACGAGCCTACACTTTATTAAATATGCAATAAAGACTATTATGGCTAAGTGTGGAAATAACAGCCATTCTAGCAAGCATTAAAATGTCTAGCTCCATTTGAGGCTCATTTATGGAACCTCTCCCATTAAGGATACATTAATACTGCAGGCACAGCTGAAGGGCATTGGAAAGTACTGTTCTAAATATTAAAGATGGCTGTCACTGGAAAAAATATGTTGTCAGCAGGTTGAAGAATTAGGGCTATGTAAATTTCATCACATCCCCTCACTTAATGACAAAGCAGAGATCAAAATGTCACGAAGGACAAAAAGCTCTCCATATCTGATTTAAACAAAGTCAGACACAAGATGATTATTTAATGACTGCCTGCGCTCCAAGAAACACACGGACACACACAGAGGACTAAACTCACACACTTTAGTTATTTGGCTTTTAACATCGAATAAGGCCTTATGTGTAACCTAACCTGACATATTTATAGAATTTGCTTCATATATTTATCTTTTAAATAGATTGTAACACACCATGGTACAGAAAAAGGTCACATGGATTAATTCCTAAGTGCCCCTTTATTATAGAATGATAATCTGAAGTACCATTTGTGTGCCCCTAAATTAAGCATCATAATACATAACTGACAAGTACATCACAAACTTTTACAGAGGAATTCACATTAGTTGACCCCCATACAAATTAAAGATGACTTGATTTTCATATTCAGAGCATCATATACTTAACAGTGACACGCTGATTGATTACTATTATTCTTAAGGTTTTACGATGGTGGCTCTGAACTATAAATTGATCCACTTGATTTGGGATCCAAGAAAATGTGATATTTAGTTTGTTCACATTTGTAAAGTTAGTAAAGGACCCCCAGGTCAACAGTCATTTACCCTAGATAAAAAAACTCTTCACATAGTACACAGCAGCACTGACTAACATGTCACTAAAGACTTCAAGTCAATATGGTAAAAGCCCCCTACTCCAAAAGCTTGCTTGTTGAACAAAATCTCAGTTTTGTTGGTTTGATCGATTAGATGCACAAGTTTAGATTCTTTGAGCACTGATTTATGCTGAATGCAGACTGTTCACCAATAACTGATGAGTTAAGTGTTGCCAAGCACATGCAGCAAACTCAAAGGGTGGTCGAAAAATATGTGAGTTGTCTATCACATGATTGAGTACAATTATTATTCATATAGGCTGATTCATTGCAATCATCTGATTAAAGAGACTGTTTAATTATGAGTTTATTTCAAAAATAAAAAATGAATAGTAGAGCAGCAAAACAATACTGTTGCTCCCCTTAATTGAATAACGGGAATGCATTAGCTCCCATTGTTCCGCTGCTCAGGCTCCTATCGCTCTGCTTAGACAGCATGAAGCTAAAAGCCAGTCACCTGTAATCATCTTTTTAATCAACAGTCCTGGAACTAGTAGCGACAACTATGAAGTTTATTTGTTTTATTCATTGTGCTTTTTTTTTTTCACATTAATACAACTTGTAAAATAATGCTCAACATTAACAACGCAATAATGAAAATGGCTCTAATTATAATAGGCAGATAGGCACCCATGAGACTATAGTGAACAAGGCAATTTTCACCCCGGCTATAGTGAGCAATGCTATTTCCTTTGAAAAGGGTCAGGTTGTTTGCCGGCACTGCTGCAGTTCTACCATTTACAGGTCATTTTTGCATGAATATGGCAAAGGAGCCCTTTTGCACACTGTAAGAAAATAAAATCAATATTATGTGCTGTAACTTTAAATGAATGCACTGTTCTAATTTAAAGCTGCTTTATTCTGAAAACCGGATGTTCACACACTTGACTTCCGGTTTTCGCGAGTAAATATAGTCAACTTCCGGTTAGCATTAGCATGTAGCTAATGGCATATTGTGAAACGTGAATTTAAGGAGAAATGACACGTGGTGTTGCACACTAAACACACTGTCTTTAACCCTAATTTATTGACGCTGCAATACTATTATTAGGGAATGTTTAAATTACCAACAGATATTAGAATATTGTAAAACTAACATCAGAAAATGACAGGACGTGCCTTGGACCCGCCCCCGTCAACGCTAAGCCAATAGGAGAAGACTACAGATTATAAAATGGGACGCGAGCAGGAAGTTGGTCTCTTTCCCAGCTGTCCATCAAGGATAGTGAACGGAGGTCCATCCATCGAGGAGAGCCACCATTTTTGCAATTTCATTGTATCATCTTATCATTGTTTAACCTGTTACGCACCATCCGCCCGGTACCGGGCGGATAAACGCGTCATTTGCAGGAAACAACGTCTAAGGAATCTTAATATTTAATAAAACTATGAATGTTTTATATCCATGTAACGGGAAGAAACTCAGCTAACTGATCTTTTTAATTTTTTTTTCCAAAAAAACCCCACAATGCTAACACTCAGCCTCTGAATTAACCACGAGCGAAAAAATGTAACCTAAAACGTCACTTAAACTCACAATAACTCCCTTATTACTTATCCTAGATGCACAGCCAACCACTCGTTTTTGGTGTCCTGGAGACACGGAATCTGTGTAAAAAACCTCAACACTCAGTGATAAACATTGGCGACGCTATAAACGAAAGCGTACATCATAACATGTGGAGCTAAGTAGCTAGAAACGCTAACATGGCTTACCTTGGTCAAAACTGGTCTTTAATGGCATTAAAACGATAAAAAAACGATGCTGCAGTTAATCCATAGGTTCATCCAATGTATCTGTGCCCTCTTTGAAATTATTTCTGATAATCCATAAGCAATAAAACTGCTTTTTGTTTCCAAATGCCAGAGCTAGAGACCGCTTCACTCTGCTGCACATTTACATGCGCGCAGCCCCCACCTTTTCTCTTCACAATGTGTGTGTGTGGGAGCCTCCCCCTTCGATTCTATTGGCTCTAACGGTCAGAAAGAGGTGTCAACCATCCAAATCGACCAAGGGGGGCCAGAGATATGGAAAAAAACCCATTTTCAGGTGGGGTGGTTTTGGCTAAACCTCTCTAAAAAGGTCAAATGTCACTTGTTTTGCATCAATCTTGATACAGGGTACTTATTATATGTTGTACTTTGGATTCCTAAAGCTTTTAGTCTACTAACCCATCATCCAAGAGTAGTTTTCACTATCTGTAAAAAATAATTTTTGGACGAACACTATAATTTACAGTTTTTTACTATGTAAAATCTGAATTTTCTTTAAAATAAAAAACATTTATATTGATTCTGACACTTCTACATCCAACTCACAGATGTAACCTTGCTTGGATAAAAGAAATTATTCATATAACCCTTTTAGAAGTTAAGTTGTAGTCATTTGTTTTGGGCATGTCATTTTCGAGCCTGAAACATGAAAAACAGGCTTGGTGCTTAACAGGTTAATTAAACGCTGTTGACTTGTAAATAAGCTTCGTGAGGCCTGTACTACGAATCCAGTTCAACATACCCTGGATATGTTTGAGTTATCTGGCTTAAAGGTGGGGTAGGTAAGTTTGAGAAACTGGCTCGAGATACACTTTTTGTTATATTCCATGGAATGCTCTTAACATCCCGATAGCAATGAATATCTTAAGTGCTTTGACAAAAAATCCATAAGAAAATGTCATCTGTGGAAGCCGTAGTACTGTAAAAAGCACGACCAATCATTTTAGCCGGCCCCGCTAAAATAACTGGATGGCCTACCTGCCTGTCAGCCTTCCATCTGTGCACAAACTTATCTCGTGCCCTCATTGGTCATGTGCGCGTTCGTGTGTGTTGGAGGAGGGGCTCTGTAAGGAAGTGGCAGATTTTCTCCGGTTGTGTATTTTCAAATTCTAGCACACTCGAGCTGGTTTCTCCGAAATTACCTACCCCACCTTTAACTAACCCAAAACAAACGTGATCTCGCTAAGCGGTCCTACGACGCTGGTTATCAACTCGGTAACTCAAGACAGGGTTTCTCTGTCCGGCTGAGTGCGAGTTCACATGAAAGGGGTGGGGTTAGCAACATTTGACCAATCACAAACATGGACAAGCGTACTGACAGCGCAGCGTCATACTTCCTGAATGAAAAGTAAACTATAATATTAGACAAATATGAAGAAGTTAAACTTTAAACATCCATGACTTAAACACTTTATCCAGGATAAAAGCAACATAGTTGCACCTGCAAGGTGAATACAGCTGGTAAAAAAACAAGTGTTTGAATGCGTACATTAACAGGTTTATGATATCACTGCCCCGTCTAAGACACGAGTGGATCTGACTTTAATTACATTTGACTCAACTGTTTCGTCAACTTAATGTGTTGATTAAAATAATACTTCTGCATACAGTATGTGACACTGTAAGTGTTGCACAGCCAGATACGGCTCAAGAAGCTGACTCAGTTAAGGAAATATATGATAGATTATGATGTGATATGAATGATAATGGGACACATCGACGTCTGCACTCACAGTGCCGCGGACTGTAGATAATGTTGACAACGAGGCGTTCTGGGGCAGCATAGACATGTATTTTCTGTGTTAGAGTTTTACTCGCTACAGGGTGTACTTTGAGGGTTTGTGACTTTGCAGACCGTTTACATGCAGAAAAAGTTACATAACACTCGAGGGGACGGGTAATAACCGGAAAAGCATGACATGGGACCTTTAATAATGTGTCACCATAACCAATGTATAAAGTTACATTCTGGTTCCTGTATCATGTATCCTACCTCTTACCTTTGCTAATCTGCTAATTCCGTGCTTTACGGTATTACTGTATGTGACTAGGTGAGGGGGAAAGAGATTTTAGGGCGGGGAGGGTGTAAATAGCCAACAACCTGTGGTATAGATATTTTCACACGGGTGCAAATGTGTAATAAAATAATAAGTAAATTATAATCAAAAGCTGCAACCACAATAATGAAACTTTATTTTATCCACTTATATACAGTCAGATTGATAAAAGTAGGTCACTGATGCTCAGAAATAGGAGCAAGCACAGAGCTGCTTTTAAGCTAGCCTTATGGGAGTTTAATGCATGAATAAAGCATTTATTTGTCATTAGGTTACGGTCAGGTCATAAAAAAATAAACAAAGCTAGAAATATTTCTGCAATCCTCTTCCAAACCAAATTAACATGTAGCCATATGCAATGAAAATAATGTGGTTGTTAAGATACTGCCATTCTTCCTTGCGCTTTAACAGTTTAATACTAAACATAAATATATGGGTTGTTTAAAGCCTATTCACAAACACCTAATACTGTCTAAGGATTCTCTCAAGAGGACAGTCTAAGTGAGTGATGAGTGGTATAAAAGCACCAGCAAAATGATTTTACACTTACAGCATACAATAACAACAATAGACTAAATGGGTTGTACAGGAATTATGATGTCTGTGGATGAACGGAAATAAATCATTTATCTGAAAAATTTGATAAATTCAGTTTAATCATCCGTTCCACAACAGGTACATGCTACAATGTAATGCAAGTTTATATGAATAGTAAACTCAAAATGCTTGCCGCTCTCATGCTGCGTCTAATATAATCAATTAATGGCAAGGCCTACATTTTCCACTGTATTTACTAATAATTTAGGAATACATATTTGAAGTTCAGTATTAAGTTAGGTTAGATTGCTGAGGATATAGACATCAAAAGGATGTGGACATCAGACGTTTTTTAATTTGTGGGTGCCAACTATTTTCTAGTTCACCAACGCTCTTTTCCTTTGGTCTGTCATTATCGTTAAAATGTATCACAGAGAGTGATTATCATTATCACAAATTCATGTTCACCACAGCCCTACTTGTTGAAATATATTACAGGGACTGTCAACTGTAATGACTGGAGAGTGTAATTGAATTTGATCATATTCATCTTCATCACATTAGACGTTGCCCAGAGTGAAAGTATATTT